>NW_027072089.1:6098015-7298015 GCF_038088225.1 Cyrtonyx montezumae
GTACATGCATAAAGGAGATCACTTGTTAGCTTTCCTGTTTTCATCATGGAAGGAAAGCCAACCTCCTCCTTCCCAAAGCCCTTCAGCAATATAGAGATATTATAAAAGGAAGATCAGTTTTGCATGGCAATAAAATGTAATGGAATAGTGATGGGAAAGTTCAGCCTCTGCTGGCATACTGCAAACATCCTTCTCTGATGTTGTGGGACAACATAAAAATATAGGAGGCGTTATTTTCAGACTAGCCCTTATTGTTACTGTTTTTCTTTTTTAATATATTTTAATTAAAACATTAAAAAAAGAGCAACAACAATATAAAAGTAGCGAACTGGGTACTCAATGAACTATGCTGCCACTACAGATACAGCACAAGCAACAATAATGAAACTACTCAACAAGTTCATGGTACTTTCTAATTTCGTTTTTTTGTTTTACTTTAATTAATATTCTATCTCCACCAGCATTATGCTTTTATATGCACAAGGAAAGAGGCAGTGTTTTCTTGGTGGAAAGAAGCAGCTGAGGAATAAGTCATTCCTAATTTACAGCCAAATATACATCAGTGGAATTCTATCCTAAAAACTGGTATTTTCAGAGCTGAGTTGCTATCCCTTGGGTAACTGAAATCTATCTAAGATAGAAAAGAGGAAGGTAAGAAAAATTGTGAGGTTTTAGATCAATAGCTTCAAATATGGTGCAGCAAAGAAAGTGAAAATTATGATCAATTTTAAGTAATGAATGGAATGATTTAGTGGGTTAGCAACAGGGAATACATTTCTTATCTAAGTGGCCATTTCCACTATGAAATGACAAGCTGACCTGAGGTGGATGGTTGTTTATATCTATAGCCTGTCTGGACAACAAGAAAATTATTCTGAGGCTGTTCCAAAGGAAAAATGGAACATTCAATTAAACGTTCATGAAAGTATTCTATGTGGATTTTTTACCTCAGAAAAATAAATAGCTCAGCCTCAATTTGTTTCAAGGTTTCAGTTTACAGTGAAACACAGATTTTTAGCTGTGGCACTAGCTCATGCTTTCTGTGTCTCAGGTCCCCTCCGATTACTGGATAAACCAGGGCAGCACTGAAGTGACATTTCAGAGCCAAAATATTTTTAGTTTTTCATTAAAACTCAAATTCTGCCATAAGAAAATCTGATCATTTAAAAAGAAAATACATTTATTTATTACTTTTTCTTGAGTAAATGAGCCTTTTTATTCAGACAGCTGAAGAGTGTCAATTGAGAAGTCAGGCATGAAGTGGGCTAAGGGACCTGGGACTCCTTGTAGAGGTGGCTGTATCAATGTTCGAGCAGTTTACAAAGTGAAGAAGTTAACTCCAACTGAATATTAAGCACTGTTTTAATAAACAAAAGGATTAAATGTCATGGTAATGAACTTTCTGCTGGGAAAACCACTTAAGAAAGATCTGGAACGAAGTTATTCAAGTAGGATAGCATCAAACTGTATGTTTAATATGCCACACTTTTTGTTCTTTACTCAGTTTCCAAGGTTAAGAGAATAAATGTTTAACACAATCATCACGTGCTATCAGACTCCATTGCAATACAGTCATGAGAGGAACACCTCGTTCCCTTATTCCTTCCTTCAGCTCAATTAGATGCACCTTTCTGAGGCCACGTTCCTTTGTGCAAGCACATATTCTTCTCATAATTGCCTTTTAAACAGGGAGCTTTCTAAATATTTCCTAAATAATCAGTGTTTTGAGAATCTGATGTATATCGATACCAGCTTCTTAGGCTTTTGTCAGGTTTTTATTTAAAGTAGTGGGCATTTATCATTTGTCAGCATAGCTATTTTTAAAGCACTTTGCACTGAAACCTAACCTCCCAGCTCCAAGGCCAAAATAAGACTTCTCACTTTCAGTCACTACTGGTCTCAATGTCTCTGGCTATCTTCTTGTGCTGATTGAAAAGTAGATTCAAAATTTAACTAGATTTTTCTTTTTCTTCATTCCTCTCTTTTGACTTTTGTTTCTTATTTTGAAAAAGACTTTGTCAAGTCTTCCCACTTAATTAGGAACAATCTATAATAGTGATGTTAATACTAGCTAGGAGCTCCGAAGACAGATTACTACATCATTTTGCTGTGTTTTGAAATGATGTGGCTATAAATATGCTCATGGGTAGAAATCTGAGCCCTACCCAGCAAAATTTCCAGTTTTGGCTACGAAGTAAGAAACAGCAGATGGATTTTCAAAGGAGAAGACGACAAAGTAATAATTACAACTACTGTTGTGACAGTCTCTTAAAAATCTCTTTAAATATAAGGTAACTGAATCATATTTTTGTTATATTAAACAGTATTTTTGTCGATCATTGATGAAAGATTATATTCTTCATCAGGTGGATGGCTGCAGTTGAAATTTTCCAGATTACTCTCTGAAGATATGCACTTTATTATTTTAGACTTCATGATCAAAGCCTGTGATCTTTATCTATTCTTAATAGAGTTTTCATGTACAAACAGTAAAAGAGTTATTTCATATATTGAGAAACAGATGAATTCTCAATGGAGAGACTAAGATGTAGTCTTGTGGCCACAGACTCCTACTACTACTCTCCTCTTACTACTGATTACCTCTTAATTTCTGCACCCGCTGAGACCCAGCAGCTGAATATATGTGATTCCTACCCTCCTTCAGAGAAAGGTGAAGCAGATCCATTCTTTCCTCTGCAGAGATATTTTAAGGCCGAACATTTGGGGTTGATTTCCAATGACCTTTTCCAGTTTGCACAGTTAAGAGACTTCACATGAGCACTTCCATGTGTTAGTTGATAGAATACAGCAAAGATCTAAGAGTCATCCACGCCAGAAATTGTTACAGATATTCTAGAAAACATAAAATGGTGACTATATATTTAGAAAAGACATGAAGTTGATGTTTACTCAGTGTACAAAGCACATAAAAAAGGACAGCTCCTATGTTTCATGTAAACGTGACAGTTTAGAAGACACAAATGATTTTTCAATGGTGCAAGCAGAAAATATACCTGGAGAGGTGGAGTGGATCTTTGTGCCCTGCTCTGAAAACAAAACTTCATATCTGTTTCCAATGAATTATACCATACAGGAAATTTCCATGGAGAAAGCTTTGTTAAAAAAGGTTCTGGCAGAATCCAGTTAATGCTGTAACATTGCACTTTCTAAAGAAAGTTATACCAAGGCTCTCTGAGCATTACATATAGCTCTCAGGTTTTGGACAGCAGGTATTTTTCCTTCAGTTATTGATGATTATATGATGACTTAATTTTAGATAATCACAGCAAGTATAGGTAAATGACATTTCAATCCTATTATTTGCAATTAGGCAGAATCTAAGCATAGCATTAGGATGCTGGAATTTCTTTTTTTGTGGATAGGCTGCCTAAATGAATGCTGGGGCTTGATTCAGTTGTCTTTTCAGAGGTGTCAAGTGTTCTTTGCAGCATCCACAGGTTTCTGAGACATCTTCATGGGACTGGAAGCTATCACAGAGCACCTTTGGGATGGTAGTGATTAGCTGGAACAGGACTAGAATTGCAAGTGAAACCGTACTGGCCACCTATCCATACTGGGCTCCTTCATCCCACCCTTATCAGGTAGAATTCCATTCAAGTTTAAGATCCCTAGTTATAAGTGTCTATCTATAGGCATGTTCTGCCCTTGATGTCTAAGATTCCATTGTAGCCAGTCAAAATTTAACACTCTGTTCAGTCACTTGGATGTCATCTCCAGTGCCACATGGTAACTAGTGCACCTCACTTTGCCTCTGGCTGCCAGTCCAAAGGAAAAGTATCTCTTACATATCCTATCTTGTGGGTCCTTGGATAACCTGTCCCTTACAGCAACAGGCTGAGAGAGCTGGGACACTCCAGCCTGGACAAGAGAGCACTCTGAGAGAACGTTATAGCTGTTATAGCTATCTTTCAGCACCTGAAGAGGTCCTACAGGAAAGCTGGGGAGGGGCTTTTTATAAGCGCATGTAGCAACAGGATGAAGGGAAATGGCTTTAAACTGGAAGAGTATAGATTTAATCTAGATATTAGAAAGAAAATCTTTACTATAAGGATGGTGAGACAGTGGAAGAGCAAGAACCCAGCAAGGCTGTGGTTCCCCCCTCCCTGGAGGTATTCAAGGCCAGGCTGGATGGGACTTTGAACAACCTGGTCTAATGGGAGATGTCTATGCATGTAGCAGGGGGGTTGTAACTTAAACGTCCCTTCCAACCCAAACCCATGCTGTGGTTCTGTGATTCTAAATGGAAACCTTTTGATATCACATATGCCAACAAATTCATTGGCATCCAGTTTTATTGCTCACCTGTTCAGTAGAGTCCATGGATCCTAGAGAGCAGTTCAACTAGCAAGTCAATATACTTCAGGGTGGACATACCCAATCTTTCTGCAGCTGATAAATTGAAAGATGTGTGTCATCATAAAAGCAGTTCACTAGGGATTTATAAATCATAATAGTAAGATTATGACTACTGACAGACTTGCCACTTGCTAGTTAAATCAGGAAAATTATTTCTCTTCTAATGTTTCAAGTATAAGTATAAAATTCCTTGTTAACACAGACTGTTGAGTTGTGTTGCTGACTGACCTACTATCATAAGAAACTGAGGAAATGAAAATTGGATTATCCAGAACACTTGCTTGAGCTTAGCTCTTCTGGCACAAGATTCTTGCTCATATCATTCCTAATATGCCTTATATGCTGGAAGTGTGAAAAAGGAAAAAAAAGAAAAAAGAAAAAATGAACAGAAAGTGGATTTATATTGAATTTGGGTAACTGACAGTGATCACTATCAAATAAGAGCTTAAACAATCAATTGTTCAGCAGCAAAGACACTATAGCGTGGTGTTTAGAGCATTTTTGTACACAGACAAATCTCCTGCCTTTCTCAGTCTCTCCTGCCTGTCTGGAGTACAGGTGAATACATGAAAACTCCACCATTTAAAAACAGGAGCAATAGCAAGGATGATTTCTTGAGTGGAGCAAAAAAAGATGATACCAAGATGGTTCGCGGAGCCTGACTGGATACAGCATGTTTGCTTAATTTTGAGAGGAAGCTCCATCTCATGGAAACTCCATCTAACTATAAGGTAGCAATGGGAACCCGAGAGTGAAGTTATCTGCTGCATTCCCTGAAATGACCACTGCAAATTTAAACATCCCATGATTTTGACCATTGTTCAGGAGGGGTGGCAGTCTGGTGGGAGAGAGAACATCTACTGTTGCCTCCATCTTTGTAATCCTTTCCCTGTTGTTAACCTGCCTATTTTTATAGCAAAGATTTAGCACAGCCCGAACTACAATTTAGTCTTCCAATAATCACATGCTACAGTGCTGCAGTGCTGGCACAGGCCATCACAGGAGATGAACTGGCTAGCTGAATACACAGAACAGGCAGATGCTGGGTGAAAGATGGTGAGGTAACTTGCCACGGCCAGATAGACACAGGGTTCCATGCAGTGTCTTGCCATCTCTCCCTGTAGAATCCTGCCCTCTAGACTCATACGTGTTCATAGTAAAATTTGGACTCTGCATAGATTAATTTTAGTAGTATAGAAATATATTAATTTACTCTAACAGGTGTAGGAATGGTAATATCAAGGGCTATTAATGAATGTATAGGAACAACAGCAGTTTAGTTAGTTGGTAAGAGGCAAGTCAAAATAATATCCTGTAGTTAAGGTAAAAAGAGGAACATCACAGTGTAAAGTTTTTCAGTCTCTTGTTCATTAATCATATGTCATCAAGGAATTCTATACCCATGGGAAACTGGCACTAAAATGTAAGCGATATTTTATATAAATACACTACCTCTACTAGTCTGGAGAATTGTAGTATCTAGACCTTATATCTCAAATTCAGCCTTCATTGCAGAGGATAAAGTTCTACCAGTGTCAACAAATTGTGGGTGGCATGGATTTACCCATTTCATATCAAATGATGTCTTCAGAGGAGACATATTTTTCCTTATGAAAATAAATAGATATAAAGGTGACAATAAAGGCACTGCTGTTTTACAGACTAGCTATTTTGCATCTAGTTCTTTTAAGAGAAAGAAAGGAAGAAAACAAAAAGATATTTGGCTCCTCTTCAACTTGTACTGACAAACTATGCAAATACTTATGCCCAAACTGTTTCTAGCCTGGGAAAAACTACAGCGACCACCAGCAGACAGAAAGTGCCAGTAAAGATGAAAATAATCTCAAAAATGGGTTTATTTGAGAAAGTAGTGTCTGTGTACTTCTCTCCAGAGGTTTATCTTATATTGAAGATCCAGACATGTAATTTAATGCTTTACACCAATTTTATTTCAAGACTGACATTTTGAAGGCAAAAAAGTAAAATAAAGTTCTTAGGAACGTAACCTGACAATGAGTTGACATTGACATTTAAATTAATTGATTTTATTTTTAAAAAGCATCTACTGTAAAAGTTGTGATGGTAATCATTTGTCTTGCACTATCTCTTTCCTTCTGATTTTTTATGTGAAAGGCAGAAATGGAAGATTTAATTTGCCACGTTTTGAGGAATTCAAAAGTAATTTATACACTGAAGGTGTCTATTAAGAAAAGGTCTTTTATATTTCCTGCAATTAATGTATTCTGATAAGACTGCAGTATGCAACACTCATGTGAAAGCAATGTAAAGCAAGTGTGAGAGACAGATAACAGAGTCTAAACAAACTTTGAGTTTCAGCAAAACCTGAAAATTGGTAAGGGTACAATTATGTTCTAACTAGCAGATTTTTCAAATGGATAATAAGAAAAGAAAAGTTAATTCCTTCAAAATAGTGCTGCACAAATGGCATTCTGATTGGTTATAAATGAGACAGAATTTTTATAATTAGTCCTAATGATAATTACCCAACTTTTATAATTGGGTAATTCACATTTGCAGCATTCAAAACCTCCATAAGAGCTTACACAGGAGTGTATTCTCTCAGTTGCAGACAGTGGAGAACCTATTTCAGTGGGACTGAAAGAGTTGAGATAATAAAGTACACTCTGTGAGAAAAAAAAAAAGAAAAAAAAAGATTCCTCTAGCAAAAATAAATAAATAAATAAACAAAATACCAATGGCAAGTCAGATTGACAGAGTTTGCCTACCCATGGTAGGACAGACTTCAGGGAGAAGGATCTCCAAGCTTACATTCAGACAGATGCGGTCTATCTACTATTTCTTTTCTGAAACTACAGTGATGGGGAGTTATTGAAGGTGAGATATGTACACACTCTTAAATCAAAAATGGTTGAAAAATGTAGCAGAACTATGAGCTAGTGGCTGTAAACTCACCTGGAGTGATGACCATCCCGTTCACAACACTACTCACTTTCACAAAAAAATAATTCTGTATAACCCAGATATCAATGGAAATGAGAGTAATAAGGAAGGAATATCTCCATTAATGAAAACTGCAGAAGACTGAAGTGATGTATTTTGGCATGGAGACAAAGGACGAAAAATAAATGGTTCAAGAACAAGCAGGAGATTTAAACTGGAGGAAATAATATTACTTAAAAAAGGAAATGCATGCCTAATTAAACTAGGAAAAATTTTGTCATAGAATACTACTGAAGCAGGAGTGTTTCAAGCTCAGAAAGAAAAAGAATACTTCAGTGGTCATCAGAATAACCATATTGCTACTAATGAATTTGATAAGTATTTTATGTTGCTTGTTATGTTCTTCAGCAATGGATTATTATTGGCAAACATTTGCCTTCTACGTATGGCATCTCATATTATTCTTATTGGAAGAGAATGAGATCATCAGTAAAGATGCTTGTTTTCAGAGAAGACTTTAGGAATTACTTTTCACTTTTTCCATGGAAATGAAACTAAGCTTCTTATGGGAAGGATGGTGGCCATTATGCTGGAAACAGCGGGTGTTTAAAATTGCTCCTGCTGAGCACAGTAAAGGATTAAAATTTTAGTGGATTGGGAGAGATATAAGAACATATTTTGCTGAATAGGGAGACAATATGATAAACTGAGGCACTTTCCAATTATCTTGGAGTGAATACAAACTACAGTTCCTTCCAAAACCACATTTGAGGGCTCTACTGAATATTTCCTGATGATCAGGTAAGTTATTAAATGCAGAAGAAAGCAAGTTTAATTTCTCGATACTCTGTTCATTCAAGAATAGATGACAATAGCAAAATACAGATACAGTCACTGGAGACTGAAAATGTAATTAGCTTCCAAAAAAAAAAATCAGTGTTTTATGTCTCCTTTCCTATTCCTTAATGAAAAATTGGTAATAAAAAAAAATACCATGCGTTCAAAGTGTTTCGAATTTCAGCGTAGTCAAACACAAGCAAGAAATATGTTTCATAGACAGTGTGGGTAATATGTCCTGAGGTGTTAGCACAGTTACTTTTTCAGTTAAGTAAGGTCATATTATGTGTGAGGCAGGAACACTTAACATAAAAACAGCATTAATAATTCATGTGGCAAGCAGAGTAGAATGATAACATACAGTGATTGGAGGGAAAAAATAGGTAGACGAACAATGAAGGAAAAAGCTCATAGAAAATCAAAGCCATCAGGATATAGAGGTGAAAATATCAATTAAGCTTTTTCTTATGAAGTGCTTACACAGCTCCAGCCTTACAATAGGACAGTGATTTTGGTTTCTGTTATTTGCTTGCTGGTTATCTCAAGCCGAAGCAATTCAGGGCAGAACCTCACATCATATCCCACCTGCTAACCATGCATTGTTGACCTCACTGCAGAAAAGTAAAGAAACAAAGCTATCTGGGTATGTAAATACAGTACTGTGGTAGGAGACAAAGGGACAAGATGCTTCAGGTCTGAAAAAAAAAAAAAAGGATTTAGCTATTCCAGCCTTTAACTCCAGAGGAACTTTATTTCTGAAAGTTTCTCAGAAGCCTGAAGTCTTCCTAGAAGTCTTGGAAGGCTTGACAGTGCAAGCTGGCATGTCACTTACACTTCTCCAGAGGGAGCTAGTCCAATGTGTTAAATTAGCTCCCAGTTTGATGTCATTTGAAAACTTTCCAAAGGTTCACTCATATTACCTAGGTCATTTGAGGATGAAAACTTCACAACACTCTTATCAATCACCAAGAAATATAAATTGTAATTGCTTTCAGGTAAACTTTGAGCTTTTGGCCATTGCGTTTGAGTCAGGCAACACAGGTAATTTGATAACTATCATGTAGTGTACCCACTCAATAAATACAATAGAAACTGTATTAAAAGCTTTCCTAAAGTCAGTGTTAGTTATTTAGCTCACACCCAGAGAGTCTGCCATTAGAGAAAGCAAACATATTGGTCAAGCACGATTTTCTGGAAAAAATCTAGAGGTGCAAGTTGCAGGATGCAGCTCTTGACTATGTGCTCCAGCTACCAGAAGTCACACTACACCACTGCAGAGAACACTCTGCATATAGTGCAGTACTCTCCAAAGAAGGGCGAGCATTTTGTTCTGCATCACAGCAGAATGGTTTGACTTTCAGTGGCTGGGTTTTTCAAGGTCTGCACTCTGTTGTTCAGCATCTGCAAGAAATAAGACATAAATGAAGATACTTCCTTGCCTAGATTATTTACTTTTGTGAATACTGGTTTTAGACACTGACGTCACTGTGCGTTGGTACTGACATCAGTGAAGTAATTACTCTAATAGGCCTTTGTGTTATAATGCCTAAATATGGTCCTCTAATCCTTAATTTTAACCTCATTTGTGTACCACACCAATACTTCAGTAATGTGCTGTGTACTCCAGTGACATTACCATACCAGACAAAAAATGAAGGTGATATAAACATTTTTTTAATTATGAGAGGAATGTAGCTTGAGGTTGGAGTAAGGAATAGCTGTCATACGTGTTCCTAAGTACATTTGGAGCCCTGAGTTAGACCTCATACAAGACCTGGGCAGAGAATGCATCTCAAAAGCCAGTAAACAAAGACAGGTAAAAGTCGAAGTAGCAAGTAGGAAAATCATAGAAAATAGCAATCTTTGATCCCAAGTAGAACTGAGTTAGTAAGTTGACTGAATACAAAGTAACCTCAGTTACTAGTATTTATATAAGGGACAAACTTATTGTCCTGAAAATTTACTGACTCTGTGGTTTGGATATGACATGCCCATGTTCTGCTGATACTCCAGACGTACATGTTCACAGTTACAGACCATTGCCTGTGCATAAAACAGGGCTGTGCTTTTCAGTCATCCTTTGGTTTGTGAGCATATGCAGAGTATTTAGAAGTGACAAAACGATTTTAGAGGCATTTTCTAGGAATTGATAAAGCTGGGTAAAAGGAAGTTTCTTATTTTCAGTGGACTGGGACAATTTGGGTTAAAAATGTACCGACAGAAGACATGTTTTGTCCTTTTCCTCCTTTGCATTCCTATGAGTGATAAAATTTGAGCTGTGCCAAAATAATCAGAGCTTAGAAAGCTGCTTTAAGGGATAGGGATTATCTCAATTATCACTGCTCTTCCAAAGGTATGAGCATAGAGGACATCAATCTGATAAGAAAAAATCCTTGCATTTGTGTTTCCGTATCTATAAATTCTATAACGCACCCAGAGGCACAAAATACAGTCAAACTCATACAGCGCTTTACTCACGCAAGTAAGAGATCAGGATTATGGAGTTCTGAAACCATGGAATGGTAATAACCTAAGAATAGATTGTAAATTACCTGTCCCTCTGTATAGATGCACGCTGCAGCTCTGCTGCAACAAGATGTCCCTAAGACTCAGAAATTCTTCCAGAGGCAGAATTTGAGGTAATCCTATAACGGTTATAAAATTGTGTATACAACAGTGCTCCCCAGTTTCCTTCCCAGATTCAATAACAGATACAAACTGTGCTGGAGGGACTGTCAACAAGAGGCATCTCACAGCCAGTTCAGCTGTACCTGTGCCTCTCTGGTTGCAGGGTGAACTCTTTGGTGCAATGTGGAAAGATGGGCACTGTGCTGACACCCATTCAGCAGAGACTGAGCACTTAGAGATGCTCCAAGCTGGTGATGTTCAAGGCCAGGTTGGATAGAACATCCAGGTTGGATGGAAGCCTGATCCAATGAGGGGCAACCCTGCCCACAGCAGGGGCTTGGAGCTCGATGATCTTTAATGTCCTTCCAAACTGAGCCATTCAATGATGTCTGCTTAATTGTATCATGGTGCATATTTTTCAGACAGCAGAACACTTGACTTGCTCTCTTCTCTGTTCAGATACCTCTAACGTCTTCACAATACTCTCCTGTTTCCTCTGACTTCTGCCTCTTAAAATTAATTCTTTTACACTCATAAAATCCCACTGCATCCCTTCTATGCGTACTCAGAAGCCTTTTTATTTGCAAATGGAGTCATAGTGTGGATTATAAGAATTTGAGAACTACATGTGACTCCAACACTTTTACATTGTATGGCAAAGATGGCAAAGTTCGAAAGGTTTCATAGTCCTACTTTAAAACTGAGCCCCTAAACAGGAAGGAGGTAGAGATGGGGAGAACTGGTATATTAAGACCAATCCACTCATCATGAAAGTAAAATCTTGCTTGGCTGATGATTTTCTTCTCTTCCTGCTATTCCTATTTGATTAAATAACTGTAACAATGGGAAATGACATAATTGTTTGATTGGGTTTCTGGAAATACAACACATGTGCTTTTTGACCCAACCAGACTCACAGAGAAAGCAGACAGAGGAAATAGCAACAAGAGACAGAATCCTGTATTAGACTGGAGTCAGGACAGAGTGGTTAAAAAGGTAAAGGGGAAAGGAACTTCCTCCACGGCCTGAAAATGTGTATGCTTGAATTATACTGATGTCATTGGCAAACACTTTGAGTTCAGGTTCCTCAGTTATACAAAACTGTCAAATCAAAAATTAGAATAATTTAGTAATCCCACGTGTGTTCAGCACTCAGTCTGTTTCTAGGTAGATGCTCTAATCCTGTTTGCAGGTATAGCAGGACGGATGATGCTGTGCCTTCTGAGTGACAGGAATCTGCTTTAGCCAGCATGAAAGAAAAAGGTAGCAAATGGTAAGGCTGGGAGACCTGATGAAGAGGACTATCTTTAACAATCAGATAGTTATTTCCAGCAAAGCCATGAAAAATGTCTTTTTCCTCTCTCGTGTAGTTGGCTCTGAGAATATATCTGTTCTTGAGTAAGTCAATTTTCTGCCCCTCCAGGAGACCAGATCCTGGTCAAAGGACCAGAATAAAGGACAACATGGGATCAACTGCATGATTCACTGATGTTACAGTTGCCATTTTCTCAACCAACTCCTTTCTCTTCATTCCTTCATTTCCTTCATAGGAAAGAGACTGGCAGAGGAGTAAAAAAAATGAAACAAAGTATGTATCATTAAAAATATAATGAGGTGAAGGTAAGATCGCTTGAAAGTCAGGGTATGGCAGTCAGGCCAAACTCTCAAAGCAGTGGAAAGCATTATTGATAGGTGATATCAATAATAAATGGGAATAGGAGGTAGGAAGCTGAGGATGCAAGTGCGGGTTTTTACTTAAAGAAGAGGGATGGAACATATCTGGGCTAATGAGCCAGCAGCTGCTGTGCTAAGGGCATGAGGTTACTTGCTATGACTTCTCTTCTGGCTTTGTGCACACTGGGAGGGTCTGGGAGGTTATGAGCCCTTCCCCTTCTAGCACTTTGCTGGGGAAATCTCTTTCACTGTGTGGCACAAAAGCCAAGCATGCAGCTGGCAATGTGGTCGGAGCACCATCTCTGTAGGGAAGTGTTTTGCTTCATATTATTCAGTTAAGGAGGGCAGGGTCACTCCTAGTAAGCGTCCCCAAGTTGGCTGTTGAGTGAAAATTACTGCCAGCAGAACGCTAGGTCCAAAACAAACAAATTACACCAACCAGAAGGTGGTATTTTGATTCTTTCAAACACAAATCACCCTCCTTTTGTCCTCTCTTCCCTGTTTGTGCTCAGCATATTCCAGTGCATCTCAAACTTCTGTTTGTGTGAGGGTAAGAGGACACAATCAATGCTGTTCTGACAAGACTCACAAGGACTCACAAGAATTTGTTTCTACTCGTTGAGGTTAGAACTTGATCCTGCCCCTACTGACAACAGCAACAATAACAACATTATTGTTGTTTCTAAGCAATAAAGAGCTGAAGAACCTGTGCTTACAGTTACCTTTACACATCCTCATCACAGTGCTGTTCAGCAAGTATCCTGCCTATTTTTGGAGTATCTTTAGAGTCCCTGAATATGCCAAAGGTACAAAATTTGTCTGGAAGTCTCATGGGTTTTTTTCAAAGGGTTTTAGAAGCTTTGAAATTTCTCTCAGGATGGAACAAAAACAAATAAATTATTGTCTTTGTCTTGCTCTGTTTTTTTCTAAACAAGAATATGAATATGAAAGCTAAAAGGAAATCGGGTTCAGCAGAGCTCTTCTTCAAAACTTCCCAGAAAGCAATGCTATAAAAAAGAATATTGGTCTTTTAGGAAAAATCATTCTAACTCTTTAGTGAGTCACCTCTATTTACCTAACCTTTATAGCTTTTCCTATTCATGTCCAAGGAGTGCTGCTCGTTCTCCAGTCCTCATACCAGGTAAGATATGAGGACTTATGGGGCAAGATAAAGGCAGTTTACTGGGTAGAGCAAAATTTGTGCACACAAACAAAGCAAAACCAGGAACTCATTCAGAAATTTCCAACAGGCAAACAACCAAAACATCAGTGTGCTATCACCATTATTTTCATCAGAAAAATCTAAAACACGTTCAAGTTTCTACAAATAAAATGAACTCCATCACAGACAAAACCATGACAACGTCCAAGCCTAGATTCAGTGCACCATTTGGAGTCTAAGACAAGCTTTGGTAATTAAAGATGAGGATAAAAAATTAAAGTTCTCTTCAGTGAGAACTCCTCAGTCATAGAATCATATTTTAAAATCTACTCATTCTTTGTAAGGAAAGTAGTGATTGAACAATGCAAAGAAATGTGCTTCCAGCAGCTGTTGTAAGCAGATAATCTCCAAACAACATTTTAAAATCCCGTATCTTAAATAGATATTTAGTCAATGATACATTCAATGAAATTGTTGTCTTTCCAGATTTCTTTATGTTTAGACTCAGGTGAGAAAAGTTGAATATGTGCCCTTAGATAATGACTTGTTTGTTTGTTTTTCTGTTAACATGGCGTTTGCAACAGGATATCCTTTAGGGAAGTTTTTCTAGGGTGTAATTTCCATGAAACTAGAGAGAAGGGAAATGATTTCTTACCTTAAGCTGAATTGAATGTATCTCTTGCTAAAATCTCAGTTGCTTCTTAGTGTTGCCTCCAGGCTTTGCAGCACTCTCTCCTACTTGCAAGGGCTCTTTTTTATCCTGAAGAACTTCAGATAATTTACTTCAGAGAAGAGTTGTCATGTAGGATTTAAACAATGATTTAGGGCCTATTACCAGGAATAAAGGGGTGTAAAAATTGGTGGTATCATCTAGTTTGGGTACCAGTGAGCGCAGTGTTGTGCCTTTCAGATATACTTAAGTGCACTTTATGTAGTGCCTGTCCCCTGAGGTATCTTACACTGTCAAAGCAACTGCAGTGCCCAGGAGCACTTCCCGAAAATCGCTGTACCACTTGCCTCATTTAGTATCATCCCATTACTCTTAGTTATAGCCTCCTAATTCACTTTGTTAAATCTTCACATTTTGGATGCATAAAACTGCCATGTATGTTCTGGAAGATTCATACTGTGTTATCCAGTACCCTAAAAGCACAGCACACACTGCAGAGGACAGTCTCCTTACTTCAGGCTGTGAAAAGGAGCACTGAGTAAACCTCATGGGTTGTGTTTGACTGCATGTGGGTGCAAAGAAATGAGTCCAGAGTCCACTGATCCCAGTATAGATATCTGAGAAAAGTTAATGTCATATCCTAGAAGTGCCCACTTCTCACTGTTGCATGTAAAGAAATTTTTCTCTTTTTAATTTGTATAAAAGTCCACACTGAAGACATGTAAAGCAGGGTGAGAATATATTCAGGCTGTATTATAGTTTATAATATATATAAATTCAGGTTATATTCAGGAACAGGCTGCCCAGAGAGGTTGTGGATGCCCCATCCCTGGAGGTGTTCAAGAGCAGGTGGGATGGGGCCCTGTGCAACCTGGTCTGTGACCCTGCCTGTGGCAGGAGGGTGGAACTTGACGATCCTTGGAGTCCCTTCCAACCCAAACTATCCTATGATTCTATGATTCCACTCACTTCACTGTGACAAACTGTCCCATAAAATGACAGGTATCACACAAGGGTCTCTCTAATACTTAAAAGAGCAGAGCACAGGGAAAAGGATGACAGAATTTCATAATCTCTCACTGTGGCTGCTGCATAGCCTGGGCTAGTAGCCCCATCATTGCAGAGCTGTGTTATGGGCCACAGCTGTAAGGTATTTAGTGCTCTAATTTCATTCATAGCATCAAAGCATTCCTGGGCTCACCGTTAAGCAATCAACTGGCTGTTTGGAGATGATGGGAACCATTTCCTGCTTCTACCTTTGGAATCACCTAGATATTCCAATGAGGGATGTGGTTTATTAGGCTTGGTGGTGATGGGTTGACAGTTGGATTAGATGATCTTAGTGGTCTTTGGAATTCCAAACTCAATGTTTCTATCATCCTATGATTCTAACTCTGGGACATTTATCCAACTCCAGCTGCAGATCTGACAAGAGCTAAGTAGTGTTTTCATATATATAAATGTATATGTAAAAGAATGAGTTTAATCATCCTTAATCTTATAGCTTTGATAAAATAATCAGTAGTAGAAACAGGAAGGTTAGGAGCATGTTGTTGATATCTTACAGTAGCAAGTGAACTGTACAGAAGTGTATTCTACTCTTGTTAGCAATGCGAGGAAAATAAACTGGCTTTCCTAACACTGCTCAGGTCACTTTTTTTCCCCTTAGCTAAACATATTTTTGTATAAATTTTATCTACAACTTCAGTCAGAAGTATGTTGTATTATAGTCAGAACCAAATGTTTTAGTATTGCTGCAGTGTGCTTGCCATTCCTCTCTGACTTCAGCCTCTGTGAAGATTACAGCACCTGCTATCATAATGCAATTTTAAAAGATACTTTTTGCTTGCTGGAGGTCAATAGGACAAAAGGTTATTTCATGGCAATTATTTTTCCCATGGTTTAAAAAGGAAAATTCAGGTCACATTCCTCAAAAATGTATTTCCCCCCCCCAATATTTCAGTTGCTCACTTTCTGCCAATCATACTTTTCCAAAGTTGCCTCAGATATTGTTAAGAGCTGCGTGTTTTACTGTTCATCTGACCTGTAGGCAAAGGTAGTTCTCATCAGAGAAAGAGATCTGCTTTTCTGTAAAAAACATAAGTTCCCCAATGAGGAAGACAAAAAATACTGAAGTCGGAAAGTGTTTGCAAGAGCTCACCTTTTTCTACAACTAAGAATGCATCCTTTTAGAAAGGGAAAGTTGTATTATTTAGCCCTCTGACTGCCAAGTGTCATATCAGTCCCGAGTTCAAGTGGATACTGTGGCAGTGCCTTTACCCTCAATAAACCACTTAGACTGTGCTCAGTCAGTAAGGTGTCTTTAGACTCTCATTGCATTGCGATGTGGCTTTAGCTGATAAATCACGCAGAGGATCTCTTTCCTCTCTGCTCTCCCTTCAATACGTTAATATCGATTCTTTAGAAGTAAGGAGTCCCAAGGAGTGGAAATGGATATGCCTCAATGCCTTGAACAATTTTTTTCTCCCTATTGGGACAGCACAAGGTAAATTAATAGTGTGCTTGCAGACACTCGGTAATGTTAATGTACTTGCTATTGATGGAGTGAAATAACACGAGTAATTTCAGCTTTACTTAAAATAAAACATTAATTTTCCATGGCCACTAAGATTTATGTAGCTGGTCAGTAGAATGCATACAATCTTTGTTTTTAAATACATAAAATTTTCTTTTTTAAACACAAGGAAGTTTTTTATTGCCAGACGAAAGACAAAAGGTGATTTTAATTCATTACTTACGCTCTCAGGCCCTTGTCTGCTTTTAATCTAAGTACCTGTTTGATTTTGTGGGCAAGAAGCTGCCTTTTTTACTAGGTAATAATACATAGCAGCATTGTCCCTTGTGATTCTATGTCTATGTGAAAATACACAATCTGTAGTTTTGTATACGTGTCAAATTTTTTTTCCATAAAAAGAAAATCTATTGGCAATTAGGGAAACCCAGCTTCTGCAGTAGTTTATATGTATGTTCTGGGAAATGTTTACAGTCCTATTGGACTAAGTAGAGGGTATTTAGCAGTAGACAGGACTTCTCTTGGTTGGAAGCACAGATAGTATTGGAGTCACAATAGTGTCTTGACTTTGAAGTGTATTTAAAACACCTGCAGTTTACCTGAAGTCTTCCTTCCACAGTTCCTGTTCTGCATGAGGACCATCTCCCACACTGTGATAGGAACCTTGGGGAAAATTGCTAGCGTAGACTTTCAGTCAATCTAACACCTAACAATACTGGTGATGTCTGCCCTTCCACCATGGGGTTTAACAGGGATCACTACGCAGCAGCTTGGGTCGGGTGGCAGTGGAGGCATTGCCATACACAGTCAACATGCTGCCACATTCCCTCTTCTCTTCTGCCCCCACCAACTTACTATACAATTCTGTACAACTTTTCTGAACTTGAAGTTGTTCACCCATCTGTAACTCCAGTGTTGTAATAAATATGGGTAGAACTCAAATTACAGCAAATTTGACCCTGCTTTTCTCTTTACACTCTGATCCTAATTTCTGCAAATGTGTTTCTAGCTCATAAATATTCATGCAATAGCTCATGTAAACAATTTTTTTTTCTATGTGTTATTCATGCACTGTTTGCTTTGATTGTCCAAGTTCCTCTATATGTTACTTATGGTTGGTGAACAGTCATAAAAGTCACATACTATCACTGCTGGTACCTGAAGAGGTGACTGGATTTTTCTAGACGGAAATACAGCAAACAACAAACTGGGGATAAGTTCATAAGTTCATAAGTTCATAAGGTTGGAAAGGACCTATAAGATCATCTAGTCCAACCATCCTCCTATCACTATCTCTACCCAACTACTAAATTAAGTCCTTTAGCACCTCATCTAAACGCTTCTTGAACAGCGCTAGGGATGGTGCCTCAACCACCTCCCTAGGCAGGCCATTCCAGTGCCTGACCACTCTTTCAGAAAAGAAATGCTTCCTGAGGTCTAATCTAAATCTTCCCTGGCGCAACTTGTGGCCATTCCCTCTTGTCCTGTCATTATTTATCAGGGAGAAGAGGCCCACCCCCTCCTCACCACAACCCCCCTTCAGGAAGTGGTAGAGTGCAATAAGGTCTCCTCTGAGCCTCCTCTTCTCCAGACTAAACAATCCCAGCTCCCTCAGCCGCTCCTCATAAGACTTGTGCTCCAGACCCCTCACCAGTTTTGTTGCCCTTCTCTGAACACGCTCCAGGGCCTCAATGTCCTTCTTGTAGTGAGGGGCCCAAAACTGAACACAGTACTCGAGGTGCGGCCGTACCAGAGCTGAGTACAGGGGGAATGAATAATGAATTGCAAGTAACAAATAGCAGGATAATGAATTGCAAGTAACAAATAGCAAAATATACAGAATGAATATTTGGAGGAATAATTATTTGTGCTTAAAACTGTGCAACTTTTAGGATTTGCCAGCATTTTTTCTCCCAGAGAAACCGATTTTCATTTGAAAGCTCATGAATGATAGATAATCTCATCTCACAAATAATGACAGTTCAAACCTCAATTAAACAAGCCTCACTAAACTCATGGGAGATAGGCAGTAATCATAATTCTATATTACTAAAACTGATATGTGAATATTTTCCCAAAGTATGGCATTTGATAGGTATTTTAATACCACTGAAAGAAACATGCTTTCTGCAAATGAGTAAAAAATACCATTATTATATATGTTAGATTCTGACATGCAAGAAAATTAGATGAAGAGCAGTCAAGAAAACATCTCTGGTGGACTGAATAGGGAAAACAACATAATTTACTTGTGGTAGATCAGTACATAGCCTCTTCCAAACTCAGCGAATCCTACAGTTACTTGACAGCCTACCAACCCACAGAGAAAATGTCAAAAATTCCTTCTCACTTTGTGTTGTTCATTTAAACAATTATCAGTAGGCACAAAATATTATAGATAATGTGCACTTATCCAGCCCGTCAGGGGAGAAAAAAAGCTTAGTTTCTGCTGTAGGAATTACAGAATTATAAGTGGATATTACAGAAAGCATTACTTGCTATTTGTAATAAGGTGGCATCAGTCTCTGTGGTCATGCAAATGGCCAAGGTATTTTTCTGGATGTTTGACTGCCTAACTCATAGATATATAATACTGACAGCTCAAGTTCTAACTAGTCATATTTTTCTGACTCTGTATCTACCTCTGAATTCCATGGTAAAGTTGGAATCATCACATCTTCAGGATGCTAACACTAGGAGGAACTCTGCAATACAAATTTCTTTACAGATGCAAAACCCAATGTTTATCTGTGACAACTTATGATCAAAAAATAAAGTTTATAGATCAGTTTTCAATATGCTTCACAAGAAGCAGGGAGGTAGCAAACCAAAACTTCTTGAAATTCTTCAAACAGTCCCTGTGTTGGAACACTTTTGCTATCAGCCTTCTACGCTCCTATTATAGCCCCTTTTCCCAAGAGTTAATAGGAAACTGGATTAACCACAATATTAGCAGCTTCTGAAAAGTGCCTACAGCGATTCAACCTCATTTTGGGTATTCTGTACTCTCTGTACTCAAACAGATAATTGTAAAGATGGCATTTTTAAAGAAGATATGCAATGAGCAATTCCTAGTTCTCCAAAAAATCTTCTTATATGAGGCGACAAAAAAAGAAAGCACTTAAATTTTCTCATCTTCTAAATGCATGTTTTAGTGTACAAGTGCAGGTATGAACTCCTTTACGTTTGCCTATTCAGGTTGGAAAGAGAGAACACTGACACTTGGTGGGCAGAAAATACAGAAAAGACAGGGGTCTCCTCAAAAGAGTCCAGTGGAGGGTCACAGAGATGATAAAGGGCATGGAACACCTCCCTTATGAGGAGAGGCTGAGAGACCTGGGTCTGTTCAGCCTGGAAAAAAGAAGACTCAGAGGGGATCTAATCCATGTCTATAAATATCTAAGGACTGGGAGGCAAAGGGACGAGGCTGGACTCTTCTCAGCAGTGTGTGGTGATACGACAAGGGGAAATGGCCACAAACTGATGCATAGAAAGTTCCACATAAATGTGCATGGGAACTTCTTCACAGTGCAGTGATGGAGCACTGGCAAAGGCTGCACAGAGAGGTGGTAGAGTCTCATTCTCTGAAGATGTTCAAGGCCTGCCTGGATGCCTACCTGTGCAACCTGAGCTAGGGAGCTGCTTTTGCAGGGGGGCTGGACTTGATGATCTCTAGAGGTCCCTTCCAACCCCTACAATTCTGTGATTCTGTGATTCTCTGAAGATAGGGACACTGCAGTTAAAAGTATTAGCATTGAAGCTGGTCTCTTTCATGCTACCATTAATATGGAATAAACCAATGCTTATAAAAGTATGAATGGGATCTGAATTAGTCTTATCTTCCCTGCACCTGTCAGTCTTTTTAATCCTGGTAATGTAAGATCTTGTCTCTTTGCTGTTGTATTAGCAATCTTGCCCTCAAACTGCAAGAAGAGTTCCTAAAGCCTGACGTTTTTCTTAAAGACAATATAACCTCCAGATTTGGAAAGTGATTTGTTAAACTAGATCAAGGAAATTCTGCTGGCCTCACAGAGCAGACAGTAGCTGTCTTTCTGATGCACTGTCAGCTCTAAACAGCTGGTTCTCCCTTTTCTTTCTTTTCCCACTAGGTGAGCACACTTAACAGCCTTCAAAGCAGCCATGCTTCTCCTTTTCTTAGAGTAATGCTCCCCATTCTCAAAGCAGGAAAAAGGCTGGGGTTAGTTCCTATTAAGCCAACACAGCTCTTCTTAAAATCTCAAGGCATCAGTGCTCCTACCCTCTTGAACCTTTCATACTCTTAACAGCTTGTGTTTTCCACTTTCCTTTTTCAGCTGGATTTTTTGAAAACTTACTTTTTTCTTCCTCCTGCCTGAAGATATTTCCCTTACCGGAATGTTTAAATTCCCTCACAGTGCAGGATTAAGGAGCTGGTACAGTCTGCAACTTTATCAGTGTACAGTCACACTTATTCCCCAGTCCAGTGAGTGCTAGGAAAATAGGCTCAGAAATGGCAGAAAAGTCAGTGACATGATACCTAGAAGGAATACACCTTGTGCTCCCGGGGCTGCACTGTGAGTTAGACCCCTGTAGAGGTCTAGTTCTTTTTCTGCCATTGATTTTGGCTTTGACCTTCTGTTGATTGTTAAATCCCCAGTTTTCGAAGGTGCTGAATGACTGCCATTAGGAAAAATTCTGTTTTTAACTGAGGTCAATATGAGCTTTGCAGCTGGAAGCTAGGATTTTATCTGCTGCTGTAGGTGTTCAGAAAATCATGTAGCTGGGGAAGGTGGACTTGGTAAGGAGAGAAGCTAAATAAAAAACAAGTTGGAAGTAGCGTGGGCTACGTTTAGATAACTTCAAGATATGATTCTGCCCCTAAAGTTGTGAGGCAGATTAGTGACTGACCTGATAAAGTAATGAATTACTTGTCAGAAAAAGCTGAGCCATCTAGCCTGTGAAGTGAATGATTGATTGTAAATGGAACATAAGAGCTTAACATCTGACATAAGCCTTGTTAACAGGGGAGATGAAGGAATAGCATATGATGTCTTCCTAGACTCAGTAAGGACTTTGACACTTCTCCCTGTAAGATCAGAAGCTGCTGATGTCTAGGCTGGATGAACATAGTGAAGTGCATCAAACACTAGCTTAATGACAAGGCCCAGAAGGTAGTCAGCAGCACAAAGCCTACACAGAGACCAGTAACAAGCAGAGTACCTAGGAATCAATACTGGGTCCAGTCTTATGTAACATGTTCAATAATGATCTGAATGATGGGGCAGCATGCATGCTCAGTAGATTTGCAGATGATACAAAATCAGGGGCAGTGGCTGACTCCAAAGAGAGCTGTGCAGTCATCCAGAGGGACCTTGACAAAGATCTTATGATGTTTTTATGATGCAGGGAGATGTGCAGAGTCTTGCATCTGGAGAGGAACAACCCCAGGATTCATGTTGGGGGTCACAGCTAGAAGGCAACGTAGCAGAAAAGGACTTAGGATTTCTGGGATTGTTGTCTGGAGAAGAGAGGTCTCAAGGGAGATCTTATCCCTCTTTACAGCTCTCTCAAAGGAGGTTTTAGCTTGACAGGAGTCAGCCTTCTATCTGCCTAGACAGGGGTCAGTAACTAGAAATAGGACAGGAGGGAATGGTCTAAAGTTGCTCCAGAGGAGGTTCAGGTTGGATATTAGGAAAATTTTTTTCTCAGAAACAGTGGCAAGGCACTGGAATCTGGATGTCAAGGGAGGTGGTGAAGTCATTGCCCCTGGATGTTCAAGAACCATGTAGATGTGACACTGAGAGACACGGTTTAGGGAGCTGGTGGCAATGGACTATGATGATGATGACTAGTATGATGACTACTGATGGTTGGAGTAGGTGGTCTTAGTGGTCTTTTCGAGCCTTAAGGAGTCTATGATTCTATTATATCAGTTTGAACATGTGCCAGCAACATGCTCTTGCTGCTAAATCTAACTATATCCTGGGCTACATTAGGCAAAGTATTGCCAACAAGTCACAAGAGTAAGCCCTGCTTCTCTGCTTAGTACTGGTGAGGCCAAACCTTGAGTATTGTGTCCAGAAATATGGACACACAGAACATGCAGCCAAGAGAATAGCTGATTTGTTTGCAATGAACTGCCTAAAAGGTGTGCTTCCTGCTATGTGCCTAAGGACAGGTACTTTCCAGCATCAGGAAGCAAATCTCAATTGTCATATATTGTAATTCCGATGACTCCAAAGGTGCTAAAATGATTATGCTAGTAAAAAATTAGTCTCTACCTGCTTGTCCAGAATGTCATCTAAGAAAAATTTGATAGAGCATTCACAAACTACAGAAATGAAAACGTTTTTCATATCCATATTTAAAAGCAACTTCTTTGCCTTTTCCATTATAAATAAAATTAATTGATATTTCTCATTCACATCACTTGTCAATAATAAAAAAGATGTTTCAGGTTGATTTTTTTTTGTTTGCTTTGTTTTTGTTTTTTAATATTCTCACCCAGTTTGTACTTCGTACAGTTTTGTACCCTATGTTCCCCCAAATAAAAACATAAGCAATGTTTCCTCAATGCTGTTTATTTTAATCTCTTTGCAAAGTGAAAAGCTTTTAGATTTTCCCTGTTTAGTTTTTCATATCATCACAAAATGACGTCGGGTATTTTACTATCTTTCTCTAATCAGACAGATCATAAACGTAATTTCAAACAATGACTGAAAATTTAGATAGCTAACAAGGCCTGGCTAATTTAACCATTAACAATTGATGATTTAAACTGGCAGTTTCTAGTGGGGACGTTAATTCATATCAGAAACCAGAAGAAAACCTGACCATGTGATCAGATTTCGACTGAATGAAGTTTCCTTCCTTGATGCCCGGAGGGCTGGCAGCTCAGACATAAATTGGCAAAGAGGGATGATAGGTCTGACCCTGAATGGTATTTCAGATCAATTCTTTGCAATACTTTCATTTTTTAAAAAAAGATAAGCTGGCTTATCTTTTGACCAGATCTAATTACAAATCTCAGATGTGTTCAGAGAAGAATCTGTTTGGTAAACTGTTTTCATCTAAAAACAACCTTTGCAGTTCTGACTCCTCTCCTGGAAATCTCTAGCTTGAATTTCCCATTTTATCCTTTTGCCTTCTTCGTCTTTGAGCTATTTGTCATTATTTCATTGTCAGAATAATCTTCACATCTTATCCTCACTGTTTCTATAGATCTGTGACTCTCCTAATGGGACTCAGTTATGATTCGCCAACCCTCTTGACATGGGGAATTTAGCAGGATGTCACCTGGGAGAGGTTCTCCAGGGAAGACATAATTCCTTCTTGATAAGAAGGGAGGCAGAACAACAATATACATGAAACTACACCGAATTATGTGGTACAGGATTGAGCACACACCATCAGAAAATACTAGGCACAGGAACATTTTCCAATATCCCCACCCTTCCTCATCACCTCCCAAGCAAACCCATCTCCAACCTTTCAAATTCCTAGGATTAGAAGGGTTGGAATTACCAGGAAAATATCCATTCTTGTTGAATTTTTTAGAGATTTTTAGTTTCAACCTAGTTCTTTCTCAGACTTTTTCTGTCTGTTGTAGGGAGCTCATCCTATGAAGTGAGTTTTACATCAAACACACTCAGACTTTTGCTTTCCTTAATATTATTACACCATTTCCCTTCTCTAACTCTCAAGCTTCTTGTATAATTTTTCTGTCACCTCTGGTCATGATGTGTTGAATATCACATACAGGTCTTACTACAGCATCTTTTCTCCTGGTTATGGAGTCATATACAATAGGAACAATTCCTCTTGCTCCATTCCTGCAGTGGAAAGTTTACCTAAATTCTGACCCCTTGGTCTTTGCCATTCTTTACCAATTCTTAGCAACATTTCAGAGAGAGAAGTGTTCAGCAGCCTCAGAGGAATATCTCTGCTTCAGTTTTCAGAAAATACTGCACCATTTAAATGAAATATTGCATCAGGAGCATGATGTTTATTCTCATTAGGAAGTAATGATTGGCAACGGATATATTTAAGACGAGACTGTGGCAGAAGACATCCTTTTTTTGAGTGTGTGTTTGATATTTTTTTCTTTTTCTTTCACACTGGAACTAATTATAGGGCACAAGAGCAAAATGAAGCACAATATCTAAAAGCAATGTGAAGGTAGAATTATAGAATCACAGAATCATTTGAGTTAGAAGGGTCTGAATGCCAGAATGTCTGAATGCTATAGCCCAACACCCCTGCGATGAACAGGAACACCTACAGCAAGAGCAGGTTGCTCATAGCCCCACTCAGTCTGACCTCCAGTGTCTCCAACAGTGGGGCATCCACCACCTCCCTGGGCAACAAAGCTGATCTATTAAATAGTCGTTCTTCTCATATCTAGAAGTGCAAAGAGCTTAATTTACTTTCTTCAAATGAGGATAAAAATCAGCCTTGTCATGATTTGCAAGAGGAGTGAAGAACAAGTGAGCCAAATTCTTGGCTTATTCTGTTCTTATAAGAGGGCTTAGTCCCCGTTCCACACTTTCTGTCAGGTTATCTGTGTCAATCCATTCAGAGTATTTTCTTTAATTTCAAAAGCCAAATTGTCTACTTCTATTACCAATGAAAGATAGAAAAAAAAAATTGCTGAAACTGTGGCAAATAATTTGTTCATTACATACGTCCCCAGTAAGGAAACAATTCAGGGAACAACATATCCTTGCTTAATTTTATTTACTCCATGTCCAAATGAATAAAAATTTATTCTGCTTGTGCAGTAATGAATAGACTGTGAGAAGGCATACCAAGGCAAGTCCCGCAATTCACTGTTGCCTCCTTGGAGATTTTTCAAATACAAATAAGTAAGAAAGTTTGAAATCAGACACTGGGAGACTTGTGATGATAACACGGAGGATCCTAATGCTTTCCAGTATCACATGCAGACTTAACTGGAAAGGTATATCTCAGCTACTCAGCTGTCACAACTATTTACACATTTGTACAAGCAGGTGGGAGTTAAAAGCTATTTTAAAAATTACGTAAGGAAAATGATAGACCAAGATACATTTGTTTCCTAACTCCATAATTAGGCTCCCAAATGAGTCGCTGCTGATTGCTTAGCACTTTTTAAAGCCTCAAGGCTGCAATTTTTGCAAAACTAATGAAAATGGTTTCAGGGGAACTTTACAGCTTCTACAGTCTGAAACATTGTAGTCCTCAGGACTTTTGTTCCCTCTAACCAAAAGCAAAGTCTGGATTTTCTCAAGGATAAAATGTAAAAATAATTCAGAGAAGCTACAGAATGTTTTAATTTCGAAGCCAGCACATAGAGCTGAAGAAAAAAAATGGCTGATAGAGCATAAATTTGAACTTAAATTTCTAAGTATTAAGAATGTCACCTTTGTATAAAATTGCCCCATTTTGATTTATTTGATCAGATGTTTTCACAGACATTGATCCAGAAAGTTTTAAACAAGTAACTTTATGTCTTAGGACAGATAGAGCAGAGTAGTAGACCTAATCAGATTTTGTACTGTGTTTATTATCTCATTACTCCTCAGAAGAAACACAACCCTACCATTTTGTCCATGAACAGACAAGTATCCCTGGTAGTTAGAGTTCTTCACTGAAGTGAACTGCAGAGGCTGTTTGTTGCAGGTTTTCTTTTCTTCTGCCATGTCAAAATGGAAAGTCTTGGCATGTTTTGCTTTGGTATTTACTTATGTGCTGTTCAACTGCTCCATAAGTTAAAATAACACCAGAACTGTCAGATCGATTTGGTCCAACTGAACCAACTCAGTTCTGCCCTCTGGAAGCCCAGTGCTGGAATAAGAAGGTACTAAAACCTTTACACCTGGCAGCTATGGAATAAATCAATTGCATGTTTTAATAAGAAGGATATTAGTGATAGCTAAAGGATGCTCTGTTTTATTTGGTTTTTTTGTTTGTTTGTTTTGCTTTTTTTGTTTAGTTGGTTGGTTGTTGGTTGTTTTTTTTTTTTCAGTAGAGTTATCCTCTTCTTTATTTTTGTTGCCAGAATAACTGAAATTTAAGAAAAGGAAGTGTTGTGGTTTAGCCCAACTTCAGCACCACACAGTCATTTGCTCATTTCCCCCTTCCCAGTGGGATGGATAAGAGAATCAGGGGAAAAAATAAGTAGAAATAAAACTATTAAGATAGAGAAAAGGAAAAGGATAATAGTTATGACTATATATGTATATATGAATGTATGTTACAAGCGATGCACAAGCAATTGGTCACCACTCCCTGACTGATGCTCAACTTTAGCAGAGGAAAAGAACAAGATGAACTTCCACCACCTTCAAAACTCCTTCCACATGATGTCGTATGTCATAGAATAACCCTTTCTCTGGTTTAAGTTATCTGTCCTAATTCTGTTCCCTCCCAGTTCCTTGGGCCCCCTGCTCTGAACAGACTTGGTTCTGTACAGCACTGCTTAGCAGGAACTCTAAACGTTGGTTTGCTATCAACATCATTTTTCTCCTAGAACCAAAACAGAGTATCATACCCAATATTGTGAAGAAAAATCCATCCCTGAGGAAACTAAGACAAACCAAGGTGCCCAATGGAAGTGCCTCAGATCTTTGAAAAAAATTGGATGTGGATCCAAACCTGGCAGCCTAACCATATACCAAAGTTTATTGAAATCATACTATCCATCAGTTACATGTCAAGAGAAGCATGGAAGGAAGTATTAGCAGGAAGCAGCTGGCATGATTCCATGAGGTTCATTTTACTTAGAGGAATCAGTTTCTACATTTCAAAATGCAAATCCACATGAAAAGCTGGTGGCAGAGACAGGCACACTCAGGTATATACTGTATCAGAGTGACATTGAAATGTTTTGCAAGAAGTTTCACTAACATGACTGCAAATAGAGGCTGTTCAATCCCCAAAGATGGCACTTCATTCTCTGAAAACTTCATTCATACTTAACTTTCAGAAAACCATGCCATGAGGCATTGCAGATTGGCTCTACAGTGTACACACACAATTAACCACCTCGCTTTAGTACAAAGGATGAAGAAATTATTAGATTAGCAGACTTAAATGATTCAGTAGATACCAAAAGCAATTAATGATAAAAGTTCAGCTTAGTAAGATGCAAATTCTTCCTTTGCCCCACTGACCAAGGTGCCTCTGACATTACAGAAAAATACAAAATTTTTGCATTTCCATAACTGTTTTCTTCTTGGGATTCTAAAGAAAAGGATTTATTTAAACTATAAAAGATTAGTTAATGTACCCAAGAATATTCCTTTTACTTTTCAGCTAGTGCATGAATGCATTGAATAATGAGCCACAGATTTTCTAGAAAAAAATAAAATAATGGAAGGCAGCATGCAGATAATTCAGAAGACATTCCAGCTTTATTACTCGTAGGATGCAAGCTGTCAGAGAACTTTTCTGAGCCCAGAATATTCTGTGTAACAACAATCTTGCATGCACAGAGCTAAACCTTCCTTCAACATGCTTTCACTCTGAATAGAAAAGGTGTGAGCGGAGAAAGAACAGAAAAGTAACAGATCAGAAGAGTGTCAGAAATCCTCAAGGAGTTCGCCAGTACATCCCAATGATTGCATTACTTCCCTTCATCAAGGAGGTTCACTACCCTTTTTTCCAGCAACTCATTTATAGTAAAGTCCTAACTGAAGGAGCAATATGTGTGTGGGACAAGTACTTGTTTCACCATAGCTAGTTTTAAATAAGTAAGAAAGTTCCTATATCAAACTCCACAGTAAGGAATGTGAAGTAAAGGTTGATAACTTCACCTACACACCTCTGATTTTCCAGAAGAATTGCAAGCAAAAGAGTGGAACCAGACTCAGCCATCTCCTAGTACCCTTTTCAAAACTCCTTGGTTTTGCCATCCTGACCTGGCATTCTATGAATCAATGGATCAAAACAGTTATGGGCTCACCATTATGGACCTCTTTAAAATCTAACATACATCAGTCTCAGAGAAACACTTCAGAATGGCAACTGCCCCACTACAACAGACAGAGAAAGACCACTTCCAAAAGAAATCTACAAAGATCATTTTTCAGCAGTGATACTAATATTGCCTTTCTCTTCAGAGTTTAATTCAACATCTCCTAGCAAATAAATACAGCTTTACCAGAATTTTGTCTGCCGCGCATCCTTCTGATCACCATGTATTTCTTACTCCCTGTAGCAACTTCCTGAGATGTTTCCCCTGTCTACACTCATACCCTCAACTTAAAAATGTCTCATTTTGCATTAGACTATGAGAGCTGTGTAAGGTTTATTCTCAAAGAAATTTCTGGATTCAATATAGATATAGATATATAATATCTACATACATATTCAGTATGTACAGTTAAATTTGTTCTTGTTTTGTTTTGTTAGTTCTTTCTGTTGTTGTTTTCATTCCCTTTCTACTAATTGTTTTGGAGACAAATGAATCTCAAGAAAAACTGATGTATTGAAAAAATTGATGTATTGAAGACACTTCACAAGAAGAAAGAAAAATTCTCAGTCACATTACTTGCTCTGAATCACCCACTCAGCTGTAGTACTAACAATGTGGAGTATACGCAAAGGGACCATGGTCTGTGCTGTGTTCAGGAGCAGACATTCTCTGAAGAAATCTTTTTGCAAATTAATGACTCACTTGCATTCAATAAACAATTACACATCTATAGAAATCACATCATGTTTAAGATTCAGTTGTCCAACAGTATCAGTGCAGCATAATGCATCATGTTTTCACACACAACAATCTGTCTCATCCTAATTCTAAGACTGCTAAGAATATCCTTAGTGAATCTATAAATCACTGCACTGATGTAGTAATCTGCCACACAATGGATGGACTAGAGCTGTGTAAGCTTCTCCTTTATGGCTTTGCCAATGCAACTTAGAACTTATTCCCAGTCAGAACAGAAAGAAATACTTGATTTTAAAAGTTCCCTAACAGGAAGAGAGAGGAGAGGAGAGGAGAGGAGAGGAGAGGAGAGGAGAGGAGAGGAGAGGAGAGGAGAGGAGAGGAGAGGAGAGGAGAGGAGAGGAGAGGAGAGGAGAGGAGAGGAGAGGAGAGGAGAGGAGAGGAGAGGAGAGGAGAGGAGAGGAGAGGAGAGGAGAGGAGAGGAGAGGAGAGGAGAGGAGAGGAGAGGAGAGGAGAGGAGAGGAGAGGAGAGGAGAGGAGAGGAGAGGAGAGGAGAGGAGAGGAGAGGAGAGGAGAGGAGAGGAGAGGAGAGGAGAGGAGAGGAGAGGAGAGGAGAGGAGAGGAGAGGAGAGGAGAGAGATAATGATTTAGGTTGCTGAAGGTCATCTGCTCCAACACCATTATTCAAGCAGAGATACCTAGAGCATATTGCAGAACAGAATCCTTCAGTTGAAAGAGACCTTCAAAGCTCATGAAGTCCTTCTGTTTGATCTCTTCAGAGTAAACCTAAAGTTAAAGAATATTATTGAGGGAATTACCCACAGGGAAGGCATTTTTCCTAATGTCCAGTTTGGATTTCATACTGTTCAGTTTTGTGCCATTCCCACAAGTGCCATCATCAGCACATCATTCTCCATTCCCTTCCTCTGGGAGTTACAGAGAGCAATGACATCATTTCTCAGTCTCCTTTTGTCCAAACTAGACAATCCAAGTGTCTCAGCCTCTCCTCTCGGGACATGCCTTCCAGCCCTTTCACCAACTCTCTTGCTGTCTTCTGGATGCATTCAGGGACTTAACATCCTTTTAATACTGCAAAATCCAGAATTGCACACAATGTTTCAAATGAAGCCGCATCAACACTAAACACAGTGGGAGAATCACCTCTTTTCACCAGCTGTTTAATACTCCCCAAAATGTGGTTTGCCCTTGTGGATGCCAGGGCACACTGCTGGCTCATGCTGAGCTGCTGTCACCAGCATGCCCAGATTCCATTCTGCTGACAGCCACTCATCTCCCATCTGTACCTGTGTCTGGCATTGTTCCATCCCAGGTGCAGCACCCAGCATTTATCTTTGACAAATTTAATGCTGTTGCTGATTTTCCAATGATCTTATAAATATATTTAGATTTCTTCAAGGCCTTTCATCCCTGCAGGAGTTCAACTGCACCACTCAGTATTTTTTGCTGTGAGAAGACAGTTTTTCAAAACTTCCAAATGAAAGAAAAATGCAGATAGTTTTTGTGGGTTCTTTTTTGTTTGTCTGTTTGTTTGCTTGCTTGCTTGCATGTTTTAATGAAGAAAAAAAGCCTGTCTTGAAAGGGCCAAGCACAATAAAACCTTCAGGGATTCTTTGTTTTAAAGAAAAATTGTCTACCAGCACCAAAAGGATGTAGAGCTGTTGGAGCAGGTCCAGAGAAGGCTACAAAGATAATCAGAGGGCTGGAGCACCTCTCCTATGAGATAAGGTTGAGGGAATTGTGAGAAGGCTCCAGAGAGACCTCATTGTGGCCTTCTAGTACTTGAAGGGAACAGGAGGGAGAGTTTTTATATGGGCTGGTAGTGATAGAACAAGGGAGAATGGCTTTAAACTAAAAGAGAGGAAATTTAGATCAGATGTTAGGGGGAAATCTTTCTCTCAAAGGGTGATGAGGTGCTGGCACAGGCTGCCCAGAGAAGCTGTGGATGCCCCATCCCTGGAGGCATTCAAGGCCAGGTTGGATGGGGACCTGGGCAGTCTGATCTGGTGAGTGGCAACCCTACCCACAGTAGGTGGTTTGAAATAGATAGTCTTTAAGATCCCTTCCAACTCAAGCTATTCTGTGACTCTATGATTATCTCTGGGAATATGGTCCAGAAGAAGGAGAAAGATAACCATACTAAGAGAAATTCCAAGAAGGTGGAGCCCCTTGTTTTTTCAGCAAGTGTCAGCTAATGTACAGACCTTGAGGACAGCATCCATCCACTGCACAGCAGTCCATTATTTTCCTGGGCAGCAAGCAGAATGGAAAGGCACAGATCAAGCTCAAGCTCCTCTACCTTATGTGTAAAATGTAATCTTCATGCTCTGCACGATTATTTTGGTTTAATATGGCATATTTCTGAGGAACTCAGAATAGATTTATATTTTGTCAAATCCTTAGCAAATAGGCTTTGTGCTGTGCTGAAACAGAAACACTTCTCAAATAAACTCTCTGACATGTTTAGAACAAGTACTTGAACCCATTTCTCCATCACCGATTAGCTGGCTATAGGCTGATCAGCCAAAGAATCTCTCTTTACTTCTTGAAGTGGCTTTGAGCAGCCTGATCTAGTTGTAGGTGTCTCTGTTCATTGCAGGGGGCTTGGACTAGCTGATCTTTAGTGGTCCCTTCCAACTCAAATGATTCTGTGATTCTATGATTCCATTCCTCAGACACTACATAGACTGTCCCAACCTACACCATACAAATCCATGCTCGAAGTTCACCAGCAGAGAACCGGGAATTATAATCACCTAATTGAGTCTTTCAGACATCAGTAGCAGTAAAATTGCCTTATAAAGGAAGTTCAGATAGAAGAAAAGGTTTTCATTTGTCTCCAGGGGCAGATAATTGCTCCAGAAATGGCTCCATCTAGGTGAAATATCCACTATAAAATATAAGAAGCAGAATCTCTGTACTTATTTCCAAAGGTAATAATTAATATGAGGAAGGTATTAGAATGTTCAGCCTTTTGCATTTGTAAGCAAGGGCTTACTTTCCCGTCAGACTGCTGTTTGCACTTGTTGATCAATGTGCTGGAAGTATTATGGCAGATGTACGGACATATTTTCCCACAGCTTGGAAGTATTCTCCTTTCTTCAAGCAATCTCTCCTGTATGTTAACAGCCTTACTATTTCTGACTTTACAGTGGGAATTTTTAATAGAACAAAAGCAGTTCGTAATACGTATATAATACATTTATCATATCTATACTGCCTGGAGTGTTCCATTTACAGCTATGTACTGAAATGACTTTCAGGCATTTGGTTTATTTCCTGAAAGAGAATGAAATACATAATTTGGGCTAATTTTTCATTCTCTTCTGGAATACTTTTATGTGAAAGATAAGAGGTTGCTTTCCAAAAAGGAAAAAGGAAAGGTGAAGGAGCAATGAAAATGGAGATTCAGGTATCCTAGAAGGCTTTCTCTAGGTCACTGTAGGAGGACAGGACATTACAAAGGCAAAAGAAACATTTACTGATTTCTTCAGGAATTCCCAAGTGTGTCATTTCAGCGCAGAATGCCTCATTATATTCTCATAGCAGTATGTGCATGTGTGGAGGGTATCAAGACACTCATACCATTTCTGGGAACTACTGAACAGTTTCTCACATCAAATTGTTAATTCCCCAAGACAACAGCCCTGGTCTTATTCTCTCCTAATGTCCCAAATAATCTGCTAAACACCTGCTATAGCATATGATTAAATTGCACTGTGTTGGCATTAAATCTGCAGTGCCAGGAGGGGCATTGCAGATGTTTCTTTTAAACTAAACAGAAAGTAGAAATATGAAATATACGATATAACCAACATTTCTGCTGTACTATTTTAAGCCCTTGCATAGGCATATCCTGACGAGTTTTTAGTATGCTGCTTCCAGTAACATCTAGAGGCCGTATAAAGACTATACTCAAGGATAATGGTTTTTCTTACTCTTGGGCATTATTAATGATTTTCCAGACTCTTTCATATGCAATATAAATTTTGTCTCTTTCTCTTTTTTAAATTTCATTTTGTTTTGATCTTCTATTCACTTCCTTATTAATAAACGCTGATAAACCTTACTGGTGCTTTCGTACATGGAACAAATATTTACCCTCAGCAAGGCTGTGTGCCACTCCAGAGTCTTCTGATGATATGATGCCTAGGGCATGATTAGCTTTGTGAGCAGCTGGTTTGAGTCTCCTTATCACAGACCGTAAAAGGGAATACATGGAAGCATGTATGTCTGTTATTATATAACTGGACAGATAATTCATCATTTGGCTTTAGAAGAACATCTATTACTATTCTTAGTTTAATTTGATTCCAAAAATGGATTCTAAATGAAAACTTCCCGTGCTCATGCTAAAGATTCTGTAGCCCTTCAACTCAGTACTATTCAAGTTTTTGTCTTTACCTTTCCAGGGTTAATTCTGGCTCTACTGATATCAAAGTCAAACCTTCATCTGAGTTTGTCAAGAAACAACTCATCATTTCCATGGAGAGAAGCAGAGATAAAATGAAGCTGCCTGAATTCTGACTTCATCTCTTCTCCCCTCCCTGGACAATATTGTTTCACTCAAGAAAGGCTTTCACTCCCAGACAGTTAGAACAGATCAGAGAAAGGTAGCTGTACTACCTAGACCCTATTTTGCTCTGTGTATTCAAAATAAATCATTTTATTCCTTTTCATAATATCTCTCATGTTCCCTTAAGACAAAAAACCTCTACCACAACCCCTGGGAAAGTACTGTGACATATATCAATTTCATGCATCATGAAATGCCATAAGTTATGCCCTCCAAGCAATATAAGTCGCTCAAGCAACAGTAGGGACACCATAATTTCACTAGAGTTCTCCAACATGAACCACAGACTTCACTGATTAAGATTTTCAAATGTGGTGAAAGTTGCTTCAGCAGTAATGAGATGCCTTAAGAGGTTTAAACTGGGATCTATTTCACTACGTGTCCATTTCTGAGCTTAGACCTTTACCTCTTAGGCATGATGTTCTAAGATGTTCTTGCTGTCAACAGGGAGCTAGTCAGCAGTTAATGTATTTCATAGCACTGTTCATCCCACTCTAAAGGAAAGAGCTGTTTTAGGCCAGATGAATCACACACTAATCTCCATGGACTATACTGATCTGCTGATCACTGCTTATTGAAGAAAAAATCTAAGCATGTAGTAGACAACTAATATTAATTTAGATGAATCATCTAACTAGCCAGCTTAAAATCTAACCTTCCTGGTGTCATTATCTAAGGTCCTTCTACCTCTCTGCTAGGAGCTCTGAACATGCTTTGAGTTCATCCAAAGAGATAAAAGTATGTCTTCACTGGTCCACTAGAAGTGAGAGGCAAATGAGATAATGGAGTTATATAGTTGACAAGGTGAAGGAAATGTAATGGAATGAAAAGGCATATATATGGTCTTTCTGTGAGTTTTGTGGCTGAACTTGGTGTATCCTGATGGCAGATCCCTGCAGTAATGAGTAAAGGTCCTGTTCACTGGACTTAGCTAACTATTGCAGAACGAGTGACATATCCTTCACACTGTGCAGGAAGCACTAAGTCTGTGTTACAGATTGTCCTTCAAAGAGATGCTACAGTAGTGTGTAGCAGTGGCAAGGAGTTAATGCTGTGACATATGTTAGCATCATCACCCTCTCTGTTGATCACACATATTTGAATGATATGAAAGCAGTAAAAATCTAAAGTACTCTAGGTACGGTAGAAGAGTTTTTATTAGACTTCATTATTTTAAAGTGGATGATTACCACAGCAGACACTGTATAATAACACTCTGAATACCAAATACCAATACATTCAAAGGAAACTGTATAGCAAAATGAAAAATTAAAATATTTGATTCTGCATATGTCAGAAGGTCAGAATTTTCCTCCAGGGTCTTCTTCTGAAAGAGAAATCCTGAAAAGTCAATCTGATTTGTAAAGCATTTCGAATCACTGATGGAATAAGTTTTTGTCAAGTTCTTATACCGGTCTCCTGTTATTTGCATACTTGTTCATCTCTCTTATAAACATGCAAACTTGTTAAATTATTGTAAGATAAAATTAATGTTGTTATTAAGAATGACTTTCAGGCCTCCCTCAGGTAGCTGGCAGCTTTCAAAAACAGTTTTATTCTGACCTATTTGTGCAGCATTTTCATTTTGATTAATTATATTAAGATCAATGGTTTTTAAGCAGGACTGGTTTGCAGCAAGTCTGTTAGCCTGGACTTAGTGCACTTAGAGGGAGAAGGTGAAGAAAAGAAGTCACCTCCAACAACAAAGAAATCCAGTCTCTAAGATTAATGGTTATAAACACTTCTGCAGATATCAGAAGTCTAAAGAAAGACCTCAGTGGGAGATAGAAGTTGTAGGACAACCCTGCAAATGATGAAATCCATAATACTGGACAAGAGGTTAAAAGAACAGAAAGGCTTCAGCCCAACTAAATTTGTGAATAGCTGAAGAAGAAGAAGAAGATAAAAAGAATTCTTTTGCACTGGAAACATAATTTAAAGCATTACCTAGTTGAAACTCCCTCTGAATTCTGAAGGATTCTGAAGGATCACATTGTTGCCTGAAGTAGGGCAGAGCTCTAGTGTCAGCATCATCATCATTTTATAGCAATGCAAAAAAAAGTAATTTGACAACAGTGAAAATAAAGCTTTATTGATGAAATGGTCACCAGGACAGAAAATGGATTCATGATTCAGTATCACGAGTCTGCACTTGATGTGTGGCAATACTTCCAGAATCGGGGTTAATCTTAACTCCTTCTAGTAACAGATCTCTCTGCTTTTCCTGAGATGTTTGTTGCATATCAGTAATCAAGCTTGGAACTGAATACTCAGATATGTTTTGCTTAGAGTGAAATACTGGTATTCAGCGTACATAGACTAGAATTATACTAACAAATCGAATGTGCTTAGGATCATCCTCTGGCACTAAAATAAATGGCATTGAAAAGGCTACTCCAAACCTTCCAAAGTACCTCACCCTATTACACACTAGGAGAATGTGTCTGCATGGAAACTGTATATTGAGAATGGCTGGTTGGCCTGTGCTAATTGCTAAACTGTGACAAGGAGCTGTCTGGGATAGTTCTGGTTGACAAAAAGGATACCAAAAAACGTTCCAATAATTTAAAAAAGAAAGGCATTTGAGTTGTAGTGCCAAGGGATTTTTCCTGGCTTTGTTTAATCTTCTAGCATAGAAACAGTCCCAAGTTCAAGTTATGAGTATATATCTACTGTACACATGTATGTACATAATTTATCAACAACATTCTCCAAAAATACCTGGAGGAATTAGGTGAAGTGTTTTAAAATATGTGCAAAGGTCAGGATGGAATTCTGCATAAGTATGTAAGGACAAAGTTTGAAGTGGGTGCCTCAAAAAGTGACTTGATAATAAAGACACTGAACAGGGAGGTTTGAAGCTGCCTGTTGGTCTTTAAAGGCTGTGAGGTTTTATCATGTGCATTGGTGGGAGCTGGATGCTATGTCTCCTTTAGGAACCACTGCAGTTTAGTAATCTGCCTGAATATTGAATTCCCAGTCCTGTACAGTCTGGGAAGAGTTTACTCTGACCAGCTGTCATCTGGTCCTGTGGGCTGAAGGTTCAGTGATGGTAGGAGTGCACAAGGGCATCTTCTGGCACAGTTTCATTCAAAATGAGTTTAGTTAGCATACCTAAGGACTGGTCCACGGTGCTAAAAACAGGATGCTAAATAGAGATGACTGGAAGAATACCTTCAGAAATAGACTCCAGATCCTAATTAAAGTGTTCTGCAGAGAAGGACCTGCGGTCTTGGTGGATAAAAAACTGAATCATAGCTAGCAGTGTGCTCTTGCAGCTTGGAAAGCCAGTTGTGTCCTGGGCTCCTTTAGATGTAGAAGAAGGAGTGTCCAGCAGGGACAGGGAGGCCATTGTCCCTCTCTACTCTGCCCTCACAAGGCCCCATCTGGAGTACTACATCCAGGTCTGGGGCCCCACAGTCCAGGTAAGATGCAGGCCACAAAGATGGTCAGAGGTCTGGAGTATCTCCACTATGAAGACAGTCTGAGATAGCTGGGCTTGTTCAGTTGGAAAAGAGAAGGCTGTGACCTCATTGCAGCTTTCCAGTATTTAAAATGGGTTATAAACAAGAGGGCAGTCACTTTTTTACAAGGCTAGACAGTGAAAGGACAAAGGTGAATGGTTTTAAGCTCAAGGAGGGAAGGTTTAGATGTCAAGGGCAAATCCTCTACAGAGAGACTGGTGAGGAGCTGGCACAGGCTGCCCCATCCCTGGAGGTGTTCCAGGTAGGATGGGGCCCTGGGCAACCTGGTCTAGTACCAGACCTGGAGACTGGCAGCCCTGCCTGTGACAGGGGGGTTGCAACTTGATGATCCCAGGGATCCCTTCCAACCTAAGCCTTTCTTTGATTCTGTGATTCTGAAGTGGCAATGTATATCCACCCATATTCATTCAGGTCCAAATAGAAGTGTTGAGTTCCTGAATTTTTGAGCCTTCTTTCAGGCATTCTTGTTTCAAAGTTACGAACAAACCATTGATAAGATATATAAACCTGTTCCATCATGCACACAACATAAAGCAAAACGTTTATACCTGTAGAATACTGCATTGCTGAATTGACCTGTGCTATGTTCCATTATTGACACTTAACATAAACCGTGGTTTCATTCCCTTGGCAGTATAAAAATAGTTTGATGGAAGAATATTTCTCACCTCTTGCATAAGGCTTGCCAGTTAGAAATACTAGGGCTCATCCAATTCGTTTGGCAGTATTCTTTATTTTGATACTCTGTACAAACAAAACCAAAATCCCTTTAAGTAAATGACAGTTATTTTTTTTAATGCATTGAAATCCCATCAACTATGCTTTGAGAGGGGCCTGTCAGGACTGGAAGATGTCTCATTACCAACAAGGAAGAAGTATGTAACTACTTTCTGACTGCAAATGCATGACAGTGCAGTGCTCACTGGGGCCTACCATAGACCCTTTACTGACATTTTTTTTCTGAAAACTGTGCATTCAGTTTTGATGTACAGCTTGCTCCATGATAGCATCTCAGGAGACTGTGGAGATGCTGTCTTCCAAGATCTAACTCACCAACTGTCTGGCAATTGTCATGGGTGAGGCTGCAGCCCTGGTGGAAGGAAACAGCTGCCAGAAAGGCTCTAGCTTTCCCTTGACTTCTATTGAATTATTGCTATAAAGATATGCCATCAGTGCAAGGAAGGTGTGCATATTTCAAAAAGCTGAGCTATAAGACTCAGGTTGAAAGCCTCATCCCTCAACCAACAACCCTCTGAGCTGAAAGGCTGGCTTAGATTACAGTTCTCATTTTGCTTCTTAGCTCCTCAGTCATGTTTTCTGGTCACAGCTTTGAAGTCTATTTGTCTAATCATAAGAGAATAAAACAGTTGCCAGTTATAAGTGATAATTTCCCTCTGGTAGCCTTCAGTTTCACAAGATTCAATAAAATCCTGAATATTATGTACTTAAGTTCATTTGACCATACACTTGAGTGATTCTTTGACTCGGGAGTTATCTCCATTTGCAGTCCATAGTCATCTTTATAAGATTAAATTTTCACCCAAGCTTGATCATCAAGAAACAACTTGTTACACCTTTTATGCACCTTTTATTTCTGAGTGGAACTACTCAGAATTGCTTAGTTCCCTAAAATTGGTAATAAGTATTTGCAGTGTAAGTGTATATTTTTACAGAGGACTTCAATTTAGTGCTGCTTCTGGCAAGAAAACAATGTTTTCAGAGGCATAAAGAATGTGTGGGCCACTCAGCTCTTACTGATGCCTTCAAAAGTCACCTTTTAAGAAGGATGACATACTACTAGCCATGTTTTATTCGATTCTTTATCAATTGCCTTCATTAAGTCGTTGAAAATATTGCTTCCTTTTAGAACTTTGACAAAACAAACAAATCAACAATAGCAACAGAAACAGAAAACAAAACAAAAAGGAACAAAAAAATAAGAAAAAGGTGTGGGGGGGGGCAGGGTGTTTCAGACATTGCATCTCAAAATACTGCAGTCACTTTAAGCTAAGTTACACTGTTTTCAGCTGTGAATACAGAACACTGACGTTTATTTTTATAAGGTTGCTAGGCAGTGAAGCCACCTTGAAAGAAAGGAACTATCTGTGTGAAAGCATGTGCAACAAAGTTATTGATGGAATACTGAATAAGAAAGGAATACATGAGAGATAAATCTGTATATGTTTACTGGTGCTCTGCTATTGTATTCCAGCAACACTGACATTTCACTCTGCAGTTTCCAACAGCTGTTGCAATATAATTTAAGCCTCCAAATCAAAACTGTCAGCACTTCTGGGCCCAAGAGATAGGGAGAAGTTGAATTTCAAACAGTACTTTTCTTTCCTCCAACTTTCCTCAGTCTCACAAGTGCACTCAGATTCCTCTAGGAAGAGGATTTCCTCACGATCATAGATGCAACTGTCAAACCACAAAGATGATTTAGGTGCAAAGAGAGCTCTAGAAATACTCTAACCCCTGTGCAAAGCAAGGCCAGCTTTGAATCAAGATCAGCTTGTTCAGGGTCTGAAAACAACACGGAGGTCCAACATTATCTTGAACAAGAATGGCTGTCATTCACATGAGGAATCTCAACGTACAAATCTATATCTCACTTTTTTCCCCCCTTTGACATAATTCTTTTTGACCCCTTGTCTGTGCAGAGCATATAGGAATATTAAGTCTGAAGAAAGCAAGCAGGAAAAACATTTCCATCCACACTGTGCCTCAGCCTTGCATTCATATCTGTAGGATGTTCCTATTTATTTCTGTGGAAACTGCAACAGATACAAAGACCGCAATAGCACTATTTGAGAAAGCAAATTCTCAGCTACGAAACACAAATTTTCAATGCTGTCACCACCATTAGCTGTGCATTTTCACCAGTGGTGGTGTTTCCATGGCTGTTAGTAGAACAAAACAACGATGATGATTCAGTACAGGTAACTCTAACTTCACTTCTTGTTAAATGAATAAATTAAAAATAAATAAATAAACGAGGAAGATAAAGCAATATTTGTTCTTTTTGAATAACCCCACAAGTCCTGGGTGCAAAGCTTAAAGGAAAGAACATCCCCTTGTAAAAGATATGGGTTAAAATGAAAAGAATCGTAGCAACAGTTTGTGCTCAAAGTGCTCCATATACATTTTCTGGTTACTGTAGAGCAGATAAGCCCAGCTCCTACGGAAATGAATAGGAGCTGGCACATAAGCACCTGCAGGAATCTGCTCCACAGAACATGATAAAACATCTGGTTTATCATTGACAGCAGAACCAGTAGAATTAAGTAGCTAATATTTCAAAGTGATACCAAATGTGGCTATAAAATTGACAGAGCTTTCTGCTGGAGACCACAATAATAACAGCAAATTGATTCACCTAAACCTTTGCTTTACATTTGCTATAAGACAGGCTTTCCAGTAAACTACTTCAGCTTTCTTCTGTGTTAATACCAATGTGTGTTGTATGAACCATATTTTGAGACACAGAAGGGAAATATGGGGGAAAAAAAAAAAAAGAGGAAAGAGAAATATTACAGACACAGGGTAATTTATTCCCGGTTGGAATTCCCATTTGTTGCAACTTCATAATGATGTAGAATTCAGGTCAGTATGACACAGCAGATCCATGTTGTGTCCTATCGTTTTTGTTTTACTCTTTTGCAGTTTGTTGAGATATAAGTGATTGAAAATTTATTTCATTAATGCTTTGTATACACATTTCTCCCTAACTTTACCATCTCTTCCCAAAAAGACCACAATTGGCTTTAGTTTCATGGGAAAACCTCTCATGGGAATCCGTAACCCTAATCCTTTCAGTATCTAAAGGGATCTATATAAAATGTTGTGACAGGATGATGGGAAATGGTTTTGGACTAAAAGAGGGGAGATTTAGATTGGATATAAGGAAAAAGTTCTTCATAACAAGAATAGTGAGCCACTGGAACAGGTTGCTCAGAAATGCTGTGGATGCCCCACCCCTGGAGCCATTCAAAGTCAGGCTGGACAGGGCTCTGAATAATCTGATCTAGCTGTAGGTGTCCCTGTTCATTGCAAGGTAGTTGGACTAGATGACCTTTAAAAGCCCCTTCCAACTCATACAAGTCTATGACTCTGTGATGAAACATAACTGTGCGGACTTTATAAAACAAATTGTTTCATACACCACCACCACGGAAATCAATGAGAAAATGGCTCCTTCTTTATAGTGCTCTCCATGCAAATGGCACCTTAGTCATTTAGAAAGCAGTGCCGTGGGAACCCTTACTCCTTGTTTCTATGCACAACCAAGAAAGCAAAGCCACGATCCCTCAGGTACTCTGGCAGCTGCATGGGAAAGCAGCAGTGGTGCCTCCATCACATGGAAAACAGACAGCTTGGAGGAGCTCCAGAGTCACAAGAGTACTGCAAGAAGATCTTTTCTGTCCCTTCAACACCATCTGACCCCTTACAGATACAAGCATGTATATGCATGCAATGATGCAATGTTGTTCCCCAAATGCGACCTCCCATGCAACATGTATCAATTTTCCACATGAATTTGGAATGAGGAAGTCTACAAAATTGTGTTTTTTTACCTTCGTGGTACTCCTTGGCAAACATCCTTACTTGGACAGCTCACCTACACAGACTCTGTGCAATAATGGCTTTATCTGAGTGGATGAAAGGATAAAAAATTAGGAGAAACCAGGAAAAATGTATTCTCTGAAAGAGTGGTCAGGTGCTGAAACAGGCTGCCCAGGGAGGTGGATGTCACTGTCCCTGAAGATGCTCAAGAAGCATTTATATATAGTATACAGTTTAGTGGAGAAATATTGGTGGTAAATGGATGGTAGGACAGGATGATTTTGGAGCTCTTTTCCAACCTTGGTGATTCTATGATTCTATGAGCTCTCTACTCCAGCTCTGGATAGTCACCTCTGGGCCTTTTCTGCCATGCCCAGCACCATGATGAGCTGAGTAAGCAGAAATTGCATTTTAATTGTAGTGAAGATCTCAGCATTCCTGTGGTTGTACTGATTTCATGCAAATTTGGTAGCGGTCTTTTTTGTTGTTGTTGTTGTTTAAAAAAAAAGGGAATTTCAAACTTTTCATTTGAGGAGGTTTCTCCTTTAAGAATAAACCAGTTTATCTGTATCTGAATGGAAATACATTCTTTTCCTCAGAAATAGCCATCTTTTGGCCTCAAAACCCCTGAACACCATCAGCTAGGAGAGTGTAGCAAAAAATAAAGACACAGAGATACAGAAGTCTCAAACTTTGCTGCAAAATTTTACCCAAAGGTAAAATTGATCTACTGTGCTGTCACAGAAGCTGAGGGAGGCCACACAATAATTCCTCAGATAGATCATGACTGCTGTTACAACATTCACGACATGCTGAGCTTTGTCTCTATATAGGTTATGATTTCTTTTAATGTCATCCATTCCGATCTTTAAAAATATATATATGCATCACACAGGGACTGCTAACTTCAGTGAGTTGAGGTCTCTGGTTTGCATCATCAGATTTCATCATTTGCATTCTCCAGACCAACACTGAAATCATTGCAGCGTCCAAAGGCAAAGAGAGGGAGAAGAGTGAAGAAGCCTTTTTCTGTGCCTGCCAGCTACAATAAAATGTGAGCCCTTACTCTCCACTTCTTGGTGATAACGCAGGTGGTTGTAGATCTTCATCTCTCCACTTTCTGCTGCAGAGGGCACTGTCTCCACCACCATTAATCAGGCAAGATGCAGTACTTGACTCTTCCTACTTCTCTGCCATGCCTTTTCTGTAATTCAGATCAATCACTAGAAGTGTCCATAGTGCTGGTTTACTGCTTCAAATGCTGCCAAAGCAAATGAGTCATGAGCAAAACTGAGAACATTTGGTCACAGGAAGCTTGCCTATCACTTCTAAACAGATCTGGATAGGCCTACACAAGAAACCCTGCTATGTGTGTTTGCGACTCATTAGCTTGAAAACATGAAAAAAAAAGAAACAACATACCTAGGATGGAATAGTAGGAACAATGTAGGAACTGTGTGCTGGTCCCTCTATCACATTTCTAGCAGGGGTACACAGTTATTCAGTTTGTGGAATTGCCATCAGGTGGCAATAAACACAAGTAATACAGTATTATTTATTTTATCTTTTAGAAAGGAGAGGAAAATGATTGGCTTTGTTACAATTCACCAATCAGCATTCATCCCATTTATTAATGCTAATCTGGGTCCACCCCAGATGTGCGTTTCTGAAAATTCGTATATCCTGGCAGTGCTTTTTCCAGATGTCTCAGCTAAGATACTGAAAATAGTGGAGAAAATAAATATATATTGTAAATCTAAATGCTGAATAATAGGCTAGGATTATAGCAGTTCACTCAGGTCTATCAAGATATTTATATTCTACAAAGACGTTCAATAATTCACAGGGTTTATAAATATTAGTACTGAATCTGACATTCTTAATGTGAGCATTAACATGGGATATATCTTCCCACAGCCAAAGAAATAATGACTCCAAGTGGAAACATGAAATCCACTCATAGGCCCAGATGCTCAGCTGCAACAAAAAATAGGGCCTGCAACACCTCTCTCATGAGGGAAGACTGAGAGACCTGGGTCTGTTCAGCCTTGAAAAAAGAAGACTCAGAGGGGATCTGATCCACATCTATAAATATCTAAATTGAGGGAGGCAAAAGGATGAGGCTGGACTCAGCAGTGTGTGCCAATAGGACAAGGGGCCACAAACTGAACCACTGAAAGTTCTGCACAAATGTGCAAGGGAACTTCTTCACAGTGCAGTGACAGAGCACTGACACAGGCTGCACAGAGAGGTGGTGGAGTCTCTTTCTCTGATGACATTCAAGACCCACCTGAACGCCTACCTGTGCAACCTGGGCTAGGGAGCTACTCTGGCAGAGTGATTGGGCTGTATGATCTCTAGAGGTCCCTTCCAACCCCTACAATTCCGTGATTCTGTGATTCACTTTGAATGAAATCTGCAGGATTGTGCTATTTTGGACCACAGTATTTTAGTATGGTAATATTTGTAGTCATAATGTGAAAACAGCAAAAGTCTCTGGGCAGCTGACATAAACTAGTTTAGACTTTCCTAGTATTTGTCTTATGAAGCAGCTTTTCCTCTATACAGCTTTATAAACCCACTGCTGTTAAACAGAAGGTGAGCAGGAGTTCACACGGATTCCCATTTTGTCAATGGAACATTCTTCATTTTGCACTGAAAAACAGATGTATGTGGAAGTGACATTAGAAGCAGAAAATTCAGTTTATTTTCTAATTACTGGAAGGGTTTGCATAGACAGCATCTTAAAAAAACAGTAAAAAAACTCAAACAAACACCATGATTAACTTGTACACTGAGCATATCTCGCATGTAATTAGAGAGTGCAAATAACTTTATAACACAATGGTGACATCTTACAGATTATAAATGTTTTGTCAGTGATCTGTTGAATAGAGGAAAGAGTCTCCCACTGGAAGGCCTGGAAATATTTAATAATAGACCAAGCACTCAGTAATACACTATCTTGTCTTGGAAAAAAGGTTTACCAGGAAGATAACAGGCCTTCTGCTCTTAATTTCCTGCTCCATTATCTTAATCTCAAATGAGCATGAATGCAAAAAGGTGTGCTTTTTGGTGGTTATGAAATTAATGATACTCAGTGTCACTTCCTGAATACTATCCACTTGCTTCTCATTATTCCTATATAATAGGGAACGACAGGCCCCAAGCAAGTCATTACTATTTGATGGTTATGAATTAGCTGACCTCAGGCCACAGTGAAAGGTAGCACTGCCTGGCAGACCACAAGGTGTTGTAGTCAACAAAGATGTCCCAGTGTTCTGATCTGCAGCTGGACATTTCTGCTAGCTTAGTAGTCAGGTGTTTCATCTTTCCAAAAAAGAAATGTTCACCTAAGGAAAAAAGAGAAGACTTCCTCCTACATTTAGCAAAGCAAAACTATTTGCTAGAGGCTATCAGTGCAGAGCTTTATTCTCTTCTGCTGACTGCCGTAAAAATACTTTCTAATGCAAGAGACATTAAGAAAGCCGATTTCAAATATAATGGAGCCAAGACTGAATCAAATACTGAGTGCTGTACCATATAAATTCCTGTCTGTTTCCACAAAACAAGTAAGGAACCATCAACATTTCCTCACATCCCTACAGGGAATGCACGGCAACAGCATCCACATGTCCAAAGCAGAAACAAATTGCTCTACTTCTTCCCTTGTTTCTACTGCTTCCACTTCCAGTGTGTCAGAATCAGCCTCATCCCTGTAAAGTTCTCCTTATAGAGTATGAAAGTCATCAAATAATTAAAACTTGAGCTTTGAAGCGATCCTGCAGGTTTGACCCAATTAGAGGAATATAACCTAGCCCCTTACATCTATTCATATATTATTTTATTTAATCTCACTTTATCAGTGTGTTTCTGGCTCTCAGGCCACGCGCAGCAGCTGGCACATCTCTGTGCAGTGAGCGGGAGGGACTGCTGAGACACGGAGTGGGGCCGGGGCAGGCTCAGCTTTCAGGTACAGCACATCAAAGGCCCATCTGCCAGGCCTTCCCTAAACGCCTTGGTGAACAGACTCAGAGAGCAAATGAGGAATGGAGGCTGTTCCTTGCTGTTTTCTTTTGAGGGAGAATGCACTTCTTTCTTTGCAAGACTCAAGGCAAGACAGGCTGGGAGGCTTGATTGGTCAGAGCCTTGAACAACCCCTCATGGCCCAGGAGATGTGAAAGAGGCTGCCTGGAAGAGGACGAGGGGATGTCTCATGGTGGCTGCAGCTCCTCATAGGGAGCAGAGGAGCCCGAGTGATCAGCATGGAGCTGTGTCAGGGGAGGGGCAGGCTGGATAACAGGAAAAAGTTCTTGCACAAGAGAGTGTTCAGACACAGGAACAGGCTCCCCAGGGCACTGGTCATGACCACTGCAGGAGTTCAAGAAGCGTCTGGACAATGCTTTCAGACATAGGCTTGAATTTTGGGTGGTCCTGCGTGGACTCGATGATCCTTGTGGGTCCTTTCCAACTCAGGATATTCTATGATTAGTGATGCAGAGATTCTATTCACATTGCAGCTGCTTTCAAAGTGTGGGGCACTGAGAGGTTCCTAGGATGTCAGAGCTTGTCTACATGATACATCGTGGTAAGATGCATGGAGAAGATGAGTCATTTCCCATGCAACAAAAACCCACTTTAATTGCAAAATGATTTAATTCTGCTTTCTCTGAGAGGCCAGCAACTTTGGGAAGGCTGAACATATTAGCTCCGGGTCAGTGCCTTGCTACTAAGACTCAGGTTTTTAGCTGGCTAATGTCCTAGTGCAGAGACTATCTTTAATATGGTTTGGAGAAGAAAAATCTTTGAGAAGATTTCACTGCAGTCTTACAGAACTTGAAAGGAGCTTATAAGCAGAAAGGTAAGTGAATTTTTACATGGTTTAATAGTGACAGGACAAGGGGGAATGGCTTTAAACTAAAAGATGGGAAATTTAGGTTTGATATTAGGAAATCCTTTACTCGGAGGGTGATGATGTCCAGGCATAGGCTGCTCAGAGAAGTTATGGATGACCCTTCCCTGGAGGCATCCAAGGCTTTTCTAACTCTGTTTCTCTGTCTCTTTAGTTTGACTTTGCAAGATCACCAGTGGATTGGGACAAAGAGATCAGACTCCTTTTGGGAAGCACTTTAAGGAGAAGGAAGTTGAAAGAAACAGTATTCAATATTCCTGTATCTTTAGTCTAAGCCAAAACACATTCTGGTTTCACAGTGTAATCCAAGCTTGACATTGTCCCATTTAAATTAACATCCATTAGTAGTGAGAGGGTCTGAGTAAAACCAATTGGCTTTCTCCATCAGCTTTTAAGCAGACCAGTGCCGAGGCCTGAAAGTAACCATCAAACTCATCAAAGTTTCTCTGGGTAAAGGGCATACTTGGTAGGTCAAGAAGAAAAATGGGACAAATCAGACTAGTGTAACAGGTTTGAGGTACAAGCTTGCAAGGAGGATGGTGTCTGTGAACTTCAGTTTGGAACAACAGAGCACTGCAACAGAGCAATTCAGGATGGCAAATCTGTCACTTTTCATTCACACTCAGGTCCCCATTAAGTGTTCATCAACATTTACGCAGTCAAAAGAAACAGCAAAGGAACTCTGGACACACTGAGGAGCTTTTACCAAATTTACTGTGCTGCTTATTGCAAAAATCTCAGTCATTACTCTTCACACAAGAAACTAAGCAGAGGTAGAGTTGCAAGGAGTATTTTTCAAAGCTTTCTGCTTTTGCCATACAAAGCAGTGGCAAAAATGTACTGATTTTTTAAATGCCTCTCTGGTGAGAGCTCATCAAGTCACTGACAAGAAGTGAAAGGGTAGCACACAAGGAATTTGAACAACCTTCCTTCATAGATGAGAGTGCCTTGAAGCAAGTCACTTCATTTCTTCTCTTCATCCTACTCATGGCCTTGTCTAGCTGAACCAAACCACTCCTGCCCTTAGGACAGAGTGAAGTGCTCCTGTTAAGGAAGGGATTGTATTTAAATGTGTCTCTATCAGGAATGTCTGATTAAGTGGCTCCTTCTAGCTCTTAATTCTCTCCTCCTAGCCCTTCTCCACTGTGGTGTTCTCCAGATCTGTGTAATTCATGGGACTAGGCTCTAGATGAGAACAGTGAGGTGAGTAAAAACAAAAGAACAGATGGGAGATGGAGTAACATTCAAATGGGAACCAAAGTAAACCTAGGAGCAATGAGGACCCACTGCTAACTACAGCACTCCACTAGGTCTGCAATTTCAACAGCAATTTCAGCATCTCAAATTAAGTCACTTACTGGACACTTCTCCCTTAACTTACAAGTGCTGTTGTACCAACTTCATACACTGTGCTCATCTCACACCTACCACAGCAAGACCTCAAGCTCAGTTTAAGCCTCTTGATGCTACTGTAATTCAGCTAATTAATGCTAATTTTAGTCAGCTGTTCCTGTGTATCCTAGAGAATGGAGTGACTATTCATTAGCCTTGGTGTGTACTTTGAAAACAGCTACAAATTAAAACTCTTTTAAAATGCAAAACGTTATTTGCCTACGTGCTGCTTACATTGAGCAAACAGAAGTTAGAGGCGAGGATGAAAGAGACTGCTGTACTCAGACTGCATAAGAATGAGATCTGGCATCTAGCTCTTAGAGTGTCCGTCCCACCAGTGTACCCAGCCATTGCCCTCTTCATGGCAAGGTGGCCTTTAACATGCAAGGCATAACTTGAGAGGACAAATGAAGTCCATGGCTTTAACGATATAAAGTTCAGCCCTTGATCTCAGGCTTCATCCTTTGATATGATTGTGCAGATCCCAGGGGACATGGATTCCTGTTTAACATGTAAATTCAATAGTGCCTGTGATTCCACACTTTTAGATGCTGGCTCCAAGAGAGACGAGGAGCAGTTTCTTCTGCATGGGAGGGATGATACTTCTGTTCCAGGGGATGAGAGAGTTGATCTTAGTGTTGCTGGATTGCACACAAATTCCCAGTAATAAAAAATAATTTGACAGCTCTGTCCAGTGGTGTGTGGTGCAGTTTTCATATTCTTCCAATTACTTCTTAAATCAAAGTCCAAGACCTCCACAGAATGGTTTCAAACCAGATTTGAGTCAAGACACAGGAACATCAGGTGCCTGCACAAAGGTATTCTTTTCTTGCTGCTAGGGCTCATGATAGTGAAAAGGTGATGTCAAATACCTAAACCTTAAAGATCAGTCAAGATTCTCCATTAAATCATCCTAGTCCACTTCTCTTTTACTGGAGAGCACATCTGATTTCAGGCAACAGCAAAGCCAAACAGGGAAGGAAAATGAGCTGCAGAATTGCTGCTATGTAGATCAGAAGTGGGTGGAAGTTTGAGAAAGTTTTTGTTGAGGCTGAGTATCCAAGATCTATTGAAAAGAATGTGATGGGGACTGGGAACGACAGGTTTATATAAGAGTTACAGTGGGGCTAATCATAAACAGACCAAAAGCTGGAAATGCTGATGGCTCCTGTAAATGAGATGAAGGAAGTCTCATGGAGCAGTGAAATAACAGCATGAGATGTGAGTCCTGGCATGAAAAAATACTTCTTCCATTAAGGATGCTGGCACAAAGACTGTGAGAGAATGTTCTCCCTCTTCTTATTTCTTGAGTGAGAAGGCTAGCATTGTTTGGAGGGGCGAGAAGCAATGGTGTCAGAAACAAAAGGCTGTGCCAACCAGAAAAGATAAAAGATATCTTTTAAGCCTTTAAATTAACTCAGAACAATTCATGTATCTGGAAGAATCCTCCAACAAAGCATATTTGATGGGGAAGCAGTTATGGTGAGACCTGATGACTCTTCCATAGCTCATAACTCAGTAGTCTTATTGACATGACAAGTGCTGGCCTTGGAGTGAAAATTACAGTAGGTCTTAAGTTTTGCCTTCTCTAAAGGTCTTGGAAGAGGAAAAGTAAAATTCCTTACAAAACTCTCCTTCCTATTGTGCTAAAACTCTATGCTTATTGAGGTTCAATAAGACCAAGTGCCGGGTCCTGCACTTTGGCCACAATAACCCCATGCAATGCTATAGGCTTGGGGCAGAATGGCTTGAAGAATGTAGAGAGGAAAAGGACCTGGGGGTGTTGGTTGATGCTCGGCTCAACATGAGCCGGCAGTGTGCCCAGGTGGCCAAGAAGGCCAACAGCATCCTGGCCTGTATTAGAAATAGTGTAGCCAGCAGGAGCAGGGAGGTGATCATCCCCCTGTACTCAGCTCTGGTACGGCCGCACCTCGAGTACTGTGTTCAGTTTTGGGCCCCTCACTACAAGAAGGACATTGAGGCCCTGGAGCGTGTTCAGAGAAGGGCAACAAAACTGGTGAGGGGTCTGGAGCACAATGAGGAGCGGCTGAGGGAGCTGGGATGGTTCAGTCTGGAGAAGAGGAGGCTCAGAGGAGACCTTATTGCACTCTACCACTTCCTGAAGGGGGGTTGTGGTGAGGAGGGGGTGGGCCTCTTCTCCCTGATAAATAATGACAGGACGAGAGGGAATGGCCACAAGTTGCGCCGGGGAAGATTTGGATTAGACCTGAGGAAACATTTTTTCTCTGAAAGAGTGGTCAGGCACTGGAATGGCCTGCCTAGGGAAATGGTTGAGGCACCATCCCTAGCGCTGTTCAAGAAGCGCTTAGATTAGGTGCTAAAGGATTTGATATAGTAGTTGGGTAGGGATAGTGATAGGAGGATGGTTGGACTAGATGATCTTGTAGGTCCTTTCCAACCTTATGAACCTATGAACCTATGAACCTATGCTGCAAGCTGTATCTTTTTGCAATTTTAGAGCAAGTTTGAATTGCTCTGCTCCAAAGGCAGGTTGTAAGAATGTGCCTTTCAGATAACCACTGACATGATAAATCTAACCAATTTATGTGTGGTATACCCTTCAATAAAATTCACTACTGGGCTGAATGTACCAGTGTACAGCTTGAGACCTCCCAAAGCACCCTTATAACAAAACTGAGGAGGTGTGGAATAGGTGAGTGAACAGTGAGGTGGGCTGAGAACTGACTGATTGGCAGAGCTCAAGGGGTTGTGATCTGTGGCACAGAGTCCAGTTGGAAGCCTTAGTTAGGCCCTTACTTAGCAATGTTCCTCAGAGGTCGGTGCTGGGTCTGGTCCTGATCAACCTCTTCATCAATGACCTTCATGTGATAGAGTCCACCCTCAGCAGGTTTGCTGATGATACAAAGCTGGGAGGAATGGCTAACACCCAGGAGGCTGTGCTGCCATTCAGCAAGACCTGGACAGACTGGAGAGTTGGGCAGAAAGGTCTAAGGAGCCTGCTTTGGCAGGGGGGTCGGACTAGATGATCTCTAGAGGTCTCTTCCAACCCCTACAATTCTGTGATTCTGTGATGTAGGCTCATGACATGGTAGAAAACTCTCAGTCTCTTCCAGTAACTAAGACTTTTCCAAAACAGCAAACTCTAATTTGAATAGATCTTATTTTCCAGGTTAGATATGAGCTGAAATAACTGAATAATCACAGTATAGCAGTTGATATCTACTATGTTGGAACTGCAGCCTTCCTATCAGTTAGGTAGGATGGCATCCTTGCCTTAAGGCAGCCTCAATGACATTTGGTCTCCTTACTTGAGTCCAAAAGTTTTGCATTTTCCAATTTTCAGCAGGCATACAGCTCTTCCCATGTCAGACAGGGTGCATCAGAGAGTAACAGCAGAAATATCTTACAACCTCAGTGCACAGGTTTTGCATCTGGAAAGACCCTTCTCACTCTAGGAGGGAACACATCAGTCAGTGATTTTCTTTTGTGCATTAATAGGGAAAATCACAGTATAAGAGAGATGGCCCTACAGAAGCATTGGTGTTTCAGTGCCATGAACCACACAGAATTACAGAACTGCAGGGGTTGGAAGGGACCTCTAGTGATCATCAATTCTAACTCCCACCTGCTGAAGTAGGTACCCTACAGCACATCACAGCAACCAAACAGCTACCAGCCAATTCTCTTACAAACTTTCTGCACGTATAGTTATACTGAAGGTAACCAGCCCTGCTGAGAGTTTTACCAGCAGCACACTACACATTCTTTAGCCCCAAGTGGGCCTGAGCCCAAGCTGTTTGAAGCTCTGCCAGAACTGGCTCCCATCTGGCTGCATGAGTTCACTGCACTGTGAAATTTTCCCACCCAGAGTATGGGGAAGAAAAGCTTTTTTGCCTGCAGTATTCCTTTCTATATTTGGCTTTGTTTGTGATTAAGCAAAATCTGGAAAGATGCCATTGATAAAATAATGATATTTCATGTTTAAGAGAATTTTTGAACTAAAAAAAAAAAAAAAGCAATGAAAGGAATTGCTTAGTTTTTATCTAATCCCAGTAGGGATTAACTGGTTTTCTTCCTAGTAAATTAATTTTCTGAATAGCTTTTCAGAGGTAAGGGGAAGAGAAAAAAAAAACAACTGTCCAGGTCAGAATAAGTAGTCCAGTGAACTATCATTAAACAGTTTTTGGAATGCTATTTATCCCACTGACCTGATATAGTCTCAGAAATAGCAAGGTCATAAATTTCAAAGATGAAAAATATCAGATATTCTCCAATGCAACATAAAGCACTTTGAATCCACTTAAAAGTACCACGAAAACACCACCAACACCACTGTAAAGCACAGAAATATCATTACAACTTGACTCTTTTCAACACCCTTTTTTTGTCTCCTCTCTGTTTTTGTGCACACATAGTGTCTGCCTGTTCTACCTGGCTATAATGTCAGCAAGATAGTGCTCCTTGAGGAGAAGAACTGTGGGAATTCAATGAATCTGGCACATCTAATCTTTTGCACACATAAAATCATAGAATCATTAAGGTTGCAAAAGACCACTAAGGTCACCTAGTCCAACCATCAACCCATCACCACAACTCCCACTAAATCATGTCCCTTAGCACCACATCCACACTTTTCTTGAAAACCTCACAGGACACCTACTCTACCTCTTACCTGGGCAGCCTGTTCCAATTCCTCACCACTCTTTCTGAGAAGAAGTTTTCCTAATAGCCAACCTGAACCTCCCTTGGATCAACTTAAAGCCATTGCCTCTTGTCCTATCACAAGTTTCTTAGGAGAAGATGTCAGATTTCACCTCACCACAACATGGGGTGGAAGAGATTGATCATGTCTCCCTCTTCGAGCCTCCTCCAGACTGAATAACCACAGTTTCCTCAGCTGCCTCCAGGAAGACTTGTGCTCCAGAGTCTTCGCAGCCTTATTGGTCTTCTATGGACACACTCCAGAGCTTCAATGTCTTTCTTGTAGTGAGAGGCCCAAAACTGAACACAGTACTTGAGGTGCAGCCTCACCAAAGCTGAGTACAGGAAGATGATGACCTTCCTGCTTGTTCTGGCTGCACTATTTCTGTTACAAACTAAGATGCCGTTGGCCTTCATGGCTACCTGGGCACACTGTTTACTCACATTCATCTGCCTATCATCTAACTACTCTAGATGCTTTTCCTCCACCCAGCTTTCCAGCTATTGCCTCAAGCCTGTAGCAATGTGTGGGGTTATTGTGATTAGAGTAGTATAGTTGGGATACAGAAGGCATAAGAAGAAAAGAATGGAAGGAAAAAAGAAATCTTTTTTTCTTTTACCATCCTTAGAAACTTTTCTACAACAGGAAAAAAACACAACTGTCCAACACAAATAGTTATTCTTAACAGAGGCACTTTGTAATCATCACTGAGTTGAAGCTTCTGACTGCACTGAGGTGGATTTGTGGTTTTCTAAGTTCAGTTACCATGGAACAGTCTAGAAACCGAGGAGCAGACTTGACAGCTTCCTGGGATTTTTATTTTAGTGTGTTTATTTTTCAAGGAGGTGTTCTTGGTTATCAGCAGGAAATAGATTGCACAAACAGCTTTATATTAAGGGTGCTTGACCGTAGCCCTGAGCCACAATGGTTGTTCAAAGAATTGAATGAGTTTCCCAGAGCATCTGTGAGTTGCAAGAGAAACGTGTGTATGCTTTCATGCTGAAGCCTCTGATTAAAGCAAGCTTTACGCAAAGGGAAAATGCAGCCTCCCTTTGTGAAGAGCAATTCCATGCACTGTTAGGTAAATTGCTAGGTGCACACTTGCTACAGGGACAGAGATGGCAAGGGAAGAGGCACATAAATATCACAGCAGAAGCAGAAAAGCTTCTGGAAGGTGAGCAGTGAAGAAAAGGTGTTAGAAATGTCAGATGTACTTGTGAAGTTCCTGCTGGACACAAAGGGCCTTGATCAAGAGCTTGTTATCTCACTCATGTTCCTGCCCCTCTTTGCCAGGATTAAGGAATAGATATGGCACGAAGGGAGTTGATGCACCACAGTTGAGAGTAAGGGAAACTTTACTGTTAAAGTCTCAGCAGGATGTAATCAGAAAGGGGAGCCCCCCAAGGCTCTAGTTTTCTTGTCCAGGACAGGAAAGTATGTTGGGAATGCAAAGGTTCTTAATTCACATTCGAACTAGCAGGTCTTGATGAGACACAGAAACGGTTCAAATCTTCTCTGATGCTGCAGGAAATGCACTGCCACTCTAAGGGAGAAGGAAAGCATTCAATCAACACCAGGAAGCTATTCACACATTTTTCAACTTCAGATTGGAGAAAGGAGACAGCAAAACTAGGCATACTTGTGATAAACAGAAGGAAAGACAGAGGCAGATAAGTGGGTCCTTGGATAATATATATTTTTTTATAATTACCTATTATATGGTTCTCATCCCACCTTCCTGCTTCAGGAAAGTAAGGAATCCCTGCCAGGATGGCTGTACAGAGGGTACCATGATAAGGTGATGGCTGGAGAGCCACCAGTCTCAGGCAGATATCAGGGTCCCAGAGGAAAATCAAAAATAGGTGACAGAAGGACAAGAAAAGAGGTATTTATTTAGCTTGATCTCATAATCATCAGCTTCTGAAGAGAATCCTTATTAGGATCTACATTGAGAGCAGGAGACATAAGCCTCACCTAGGGCTTTTCCTCTCCATCCAGAGGGATGTGGTTGGCACTGAGATCAGTGTCTGAGCTTTGTTTTGAGCATGTAGGTCACTTCCATGAGTCCTAGAAAATTGTAATGTTTGTGCTACTTAGCTAATTGTCTGTAGGGCAGTGGAAAGGCTTTATGGTTAAACAATATGGATCACAAAGTTGGCATGAGTTAAAAGGTCTTCTAATAATACTATTTTTGCATAAAGCTCGCAGCCATTCTATCAGAAATGTTAAGAGCATCTTGCTTGCTGTAAAAGGAACTTGTACACCTTGTCCCTGAGATGCACCAGGACACTGGGAAGCACATTACAAAGTAATTTCTCTTGTGAGAGGTACCTAATACATTATCCTCTGCAGAATCATCAAGGAGCAGGATTGGTGCTATCTCAGAGTCCAGAAAAAGTTTAGCATCCCTATTTCTTCATTTTCACACACCTAACAATCACCTTGGTAAATAAGAGTTGTGAGCAGCTGTCCAGAAGGGATTTTCTCATCAAAAATACTCCGCTGGTTTCTCTACATCTGTGATTACTGAGTGAAGTGATTTTTGTTTGAGACTGACACAGTAAACATGGGGAAGGCCTCCAAATCCCATCTCAGTCTCGTCTCTTGGGAAGTATTGTGGCAGCATAAGGACTTCATGAGGCTCAGCACAAGACAAAATTCTTGCTTCAGAGTGCTAACTGGGTGTACAGACAACACAATGAGACCTTTAAACATATCTAGAGAAGGACAGTGAAGCTTTGAAGGGTCTGGAGCACAAGTCTCATGGAGAGCAGCTGAGGGAACTGAGGTTGTTCAGCCTGGAGAAGAGGAGGATCAGGGGAGACCTTATAACTCTCTACAATTCCCTGAAAGGAGACTGTAGTGAAGTAGGGGTTGGCCTCTTCTACCAGGCAGCTACTGATAGGACAAAGGTAATGGCTGTAAGTTGCACCAGGGGAGGTTCAGGTTAGGTATTAGGAAAAAATTTTCTCTTGGTGAGAATGGTGAAGCACTGGAACAGGCTGCCCGGGGAAGTGGAGGTGTTCAAGAAACAGTGACCAACCTTAATGATTCTATGATTCTTAAAGCTTCAAACGGGGTCAGTATTGGGTTCCTCAGAGCTATGGTAGTTTATTGACAAGCAGTCACACACATATGGCCATCTGATGAAATTTTATGTTTATCCCGTGGAAAGGATGCAGTATTTGTTTTGCGTTACATTGAATGGGAAGTATTATCATACAAACAGCAGCAAGCACAAATCTTCCCTCACTCCCATAAAAGCCTTGCAGCTTGTCTGAGGTGAAAGGTGAAAACAGCTCTGGGATCAAGGGGGAACATGGATGGTGGTAATCATATTACGTTAAAAAACAGAGTTCTCATCCTCTCACTGGTCAAAATGCATCCTCTCATAACTCTCACGTTTTACAAGAGTATTGATTTTTGTCTGCAGCTCTCTCTAACCTACTAAAGATATTCTGAAAGCTCAAGAGAAAGTTCTCCAAGTGGAACAGTTTCAAAACTGAAGTCACAAGTTACAAAATGCAGGTGAAAGTGGATTCCCAAATCTGAAAGTGAGGGCTGTGAGTCAGAAAGTTCATAAACTTCTGTTTCAAGGTCTCTGCTGTGAAATACTGTCTAAAGACTGGAAATATCCTCCACTCCTATAAAATATCTTCCTTACTGACAGTACTAAGTATGTACTTAGAAGGATAAAAGCTCCCAGGTATTTTAGACAATAGTCCTGTGCCAGAAAAAGCTGGTCAAAATTAACAATAATAGCTATAACAATACTTGTTCCTGTCTTCCCAGTTCAGGCTGGGGAGATTGCTTTGTCATATATATATAATCAGTTTCAAATTCTTCACCTAAATGATGCCAAAATTTAACCTAAAGAGAAAAGGAAAAAGAAAGCACATATTTTGAGAATAATATTGCTAGTAAAAAGCATCTGAGTAAGTCAAGCTGCCACAACCTATGAGTAATCTATGAGGAAGCTGGACATCAAAATCTGAACTGCACAGAATGAAATATGCTGCCTTATAGGGATAGAAGGAGAATCTAACATCCTTGCACTCATAGGTTTTCAAAGATAAGTTCATAAGTTCATAAGTTCATAAGGTTGGAAAGGACCTATAAGATCATCTAGTCCAACCATCCTCCTATCACTATCTCTACCCAACTACTAAATTAAGTCCTTTAGCACCTCATCTAAACGCTTCTTGAACAGCGCTAGGGATGGTGCCTCAACCACCTCCCTAGGCAGGCCATTCCAGTGCCTGACCACTCTTTCAGAAAAGAAATGCTTCCTGAGGTCTAATCTAAATCTTCCCTGGCGCAACTTGTGGCCATTCCCTCTCGTCCTGTCATTACTTATCAGGGAGAAGAGGCCTACCCCCTCCTCACCACAACCCCCCTTCAGGAAGTGGTAGAGTGCAATAAGGTCTCCTCTGAGCCTCCTCTTCTCCAGACTAAACAATCCCAGCTCCCTCAGCCGCTCCTCATAAGACTTGTGCTCCAGACCCCTCACCAGTTTTGTTGCCCTTCTCTGAACACGCTCCAGGGCCTCAATGTCCTTCTTGTAGTGAGGGGCCCAAAACTGAACACAGTACTCGAGGTGCGGCCGTACCAGAGCTGAGTACAGGGGGATGATCACCTCCCTGCTCCTGCTGGCTACACTATTTCTAATACAGGCCAGGATGCTGTTGGCCTTCTTGGCCACCTGGGCACACTGCCGGCTCATGTTGAGCCGAGCATCAACCAACACCCCCAGGTCCTTTTCCTCTCTACATTCTTCAAGCCATTCTGCCCCAAGCCTATAGCATTGCATGGGGTTATTGTGGCCAAAGTGCAGGACCCGGCACTTGGTCTTATTGAACCTCATCCCATTTTGCTCAGCCCAGCTGTTCAGCCTATCCAAATCCCTCTGAAGGGCCTCCCTACCCTCAGGCAGTTTGACACATCCTCCCAGCTTTGTGTCATCTGCAAACTTACTGAGGGTACACTCAATTCCCTCGTCTAGATCATCAATAAAGATATTAAACAAGATGGGCCCCAAAACTGACCCTTGGGGGACACCACTCGTTACAGGACGCCAGCTGGACTTAACTCCATTAACCACTACCCTCTGGGCACGGCCCTCCAGCCAGTTCTCCACCCAGAGAAGAGTGAACCTGTCCACACCACGGGCTGCCAGTTTCCTTAGGAGAATACTGTGGGATATAACAGGACTGAGCATGTCTAAGACCTATTTCTGCCTCTGGTATTTCTACTCTTCCTGCTGCTTTGTTGTTGTTGTCGCTTTTTTTTTCTCTCACAAACTTCTGAACTCTTTGTGATTTGTCTCGCACTCAACAATTTTACACTTTCTCAGAATTTTGTGTTTTAATATCTTAGCCACTGTGAGAAGGGTTTTGGTCTTCTGTGGGCTGTGTTGGACTTTTTTTGCTTGTTTGTTTGTATTTACCTTCTCTTTATGTTGTTAATTTGCATTCATTACACTTCAACTACTTAAGACTCTGAAGTAGCATCACTTTGGTCTTGCTTTTTGCCAAAGGAGAGTGAAAAAAAATCGTTAACACCAAGCAGACGTATTGCAAACTGAATAGCTTGCTTGACTCCTTGCATGGTTTGGTGTAGAGGGAACAGTTGTGCTGTGTCTTGTTTACCTCAAATAACAAAATGCAACTTTTGAGGGAAATAATTTAGCTGAGAACTTCGCATCTGCAAAGTACTTTCACTCCAGACACAAATCCAAGAATTTAATAGATCGGGTGGGGGCCGATCGGTAGAGAACTAATTGGAGGTGCTGCAAATATAGATATTCAAGTACAATTAATTAGAAGAGCAAAAAGAACACTCTAATTCCATTTCCAAATCAAACCAGTTGTACAACAATTATCTCAAGTACCTCAGAGATGGATGAGTTCACAGTTAGTCTCTTGCTTTCCTCAGAGAGGAATGGTTAGCCATATACACACAAAGAATCAAAAACCCTTCAGCTCTTTATTCACTGACTTACCCATATCTTCATCTGATATATTTCAAAAAGACATACTTTGCATTTAGGATCAGTTTTCAAGGGTGTTCACATGCATATTCAATGCTTTCAGCTCCTAGGGAGCAGCATCTCTCCTGGATCTCTATTAAAATATTTTAAAAAGAGCTCTTAAAAATCTAGTTTTGATAGGCTTTATCTTGTAGATGAGATATCTCAGAAGTCTAGAGGATGAGATTTGCCTTCCTCAGCTTTCTGGATGTTTTGTGTAATAGTATGTGTGATATCACCACAACCAGCAAATCTAGTTTTCCTCTGAATCTAGAAAAAACATCCCTTCCTAGAGAGCAATCTTTTCCCTTGAGCATCTCCCATATTCCCAGACTCATTTCTGCAGCTGGAAGATTTTGTTACCAAGCTAAATGTTTTTGGCATATGATAAAGCAATGACACTGTTGTCCCTTTCTGTCAACATCATCTTTCTAGGTTTTCTCATTCTAGGCTCACCTCCATCCACCATCAAAATGCAATTGCCTTTTCAACAAACAACAGCTGTTTTAGCAAGGCTGCAAATCATACACAAAAGCTCTGGGAAAGAAGCAAAAAGCTTCTCCAATTTGAATCTGCAGCAGGAATTTCTGGCAAAAAAGAAAAACCAAGCAAATTGACCATTGTTCTCTCTAATAGCTCTGCTATCCAGTCTTCAACAACCACAAGTAGTCAGGGCCTCTCATTTTGTAACTCAATTGTAAGGCAGCTGTTTTTTGTTTGTTTTTTTCTAAGTGGGAATATAGTTCACCTTGAGCCCAAGTTCAGCTGTTGCAACTTTTCTACCATTAAATGTAACTCTAAATAAATTATCAGCATGGAGAGAGGAAAGAGAGTGTTTGGACAAAACAAGACATTCATTTTCTACGTAGAAGAGAACAACTTTCATCCTGGAGACACTGCTGTGCTTTTGTCTGAGACACAGTTTTCATCTGAAATTGGACAAACCATTTGGAAAGTAATTCAGGTTTCTTTAAATGGAGAATGTGTTACGTACAGATGGTGATGGAAGGATTCAGTATCCACAGCTATGTTAACTGTATGTAATAAGTTAGAAATATCTTCTTTTATAGGTCCTAATTGCAACATTCTGTCCCCAAAACTCTTTTGCAAGTGCCCCAGCACGTTCTACCTCTTTAACTCAATGTGGTCAAGTTTCTTTCTCCTGTGTTACCAACTCACCCCTTAATTGTGAAACTGATGGCAGATACTTGATTCAACAGCTGAGGACCAATTGAGCATGCTCCAAAAACTGTAACTATGGGGCAATGGTCTTGAGCTCTCCTGCATGGTAGCTAGCTCCATGTCAGGATTTCCCCTTGAATAAGGGTACCTCTTGAAGTTATGTTGAGCAGAGATCCCTTACAACTTGGTATCAAAATGCCTTGCTGATAGAGATCCTTGGTAAGTGATCAAGATACTATTTTTTTTAAGTTTGTTAGCTTTACTAAGATTGTATCTTATATTGACTGAGCACATATAATCTGTTAGACATAAACCAAGCCCCAGACTAAGTCTGGAATGAGGAGTGGATCCAGCTGTACCTAGGCAATTTACCTCTGTGGTTCAAGGAACATAGAATGCACAGGGGTCCACTATGAACCTCATGACTCAACACAACACTGCATGAGTGTCTTTAATCCTACTGTCTACACAGTAAATAGTCAGGTATATCTTGCTATCCTGAATATTGTTTACAATTAAGCTTTGTTAAATCACTGTATCCTATCAATAAATATATTCCTGGTTCTGTCCTATGAATGCAAAGTTTCCATCTGTAACAGCCTAGTATTTGATCTCTCTCTGATAGTCTCTTTCCTCACTCAAGGAAGGCTGAACATTCCAAATCCCCTCTTAGCTCATGTGATCTCAGGCTGAGGCAGGCTGAGTGCCCACACACTGCTGGATGACATGCAGAGATGTTGCAGAAACTCCTCCTAGCCAGCTGCAGAATGCAGAGCATCATTCAGTGGTATTCCTTATTTGAGTTCAGTTTGTGACAGGGATACAGATCTGTCCATCAAGTGCCACAGGAGTGAAGGATATAACCCAAGATTATCATGTAACCATAAATAGCATATAAAGTCAAATAAAAATTTTATTTTGCTTTACTTCAGTATCTCCAAACAATGGAAGCTAAATCTGAGCATCACTTCTGTGGATGAATCTGATCAAAAATTTCATGTTTTATGCAATACTGACAGCAAAGAGTAATTTCAAAAGATAAGAATATAGTATGTACAGAATGATAGATGATATTCTACAATATTACCTGTGATTTCCTCCTAAACAAATTTCCAGGGTTATTCCACCCTCTGAATATCAATCAAGTCCAGGAGGAGAAAAAGGGAAGAGGATGGTTGAGAGAGCAGAAGGAGTAACAAACCTTTCTACTGTAATCTCAGTAATGGATGAGAATGTGTCTGCTCCTTTGCTGGACCCAGAGAAGTAGGGGAAAGGCACAAACACTGTTTTTCTGCACATGAAGACAACAACAACACAGAAGAAGGCACGCAGAAAACAAATTTGAACAGCCAGTTTAGATTTCAAACATGAACTGAATATAATCTTACTGAATGTTTTGCTTTCAGCACAGCCCTGACTGAAGTTTAACTCTCCTTCCTATTAACTGGTTTGGTTGTACAGATTTATTTTTTCCAAATCACCATAACCATTTCTAATTTGAGACAAAGTCTCATTAGTGATGTTAACTATAAAATAATTAGTAGTATTTTTGTGGCATAAGAGTGGGTTTATTTTGATTTAGGTTAAGTTGGCAAGAAACACAGGTTCAAGCTGTTTTGAAAAAAGATGTTGTTCTGTCAAAATAGACACCCACATTGGGTGATATAATTAAAAAGATCTGGATGTGAGCATGGCCTTAGGTGATCCAGATATCTATGCTGCATTGTTTTAAAAAAAGCACCATAAAAAGCTGGCTGTTCCTCAAACAGCATGGACAGACAAGGGGACAGGACAGAAGTGACGTAGTCCACCACCATTCAACTAAACAGCATCATGAAAATGCTTCCCTTCATCCCTCCACCTCACCTCCCATGGCTTAGTTATACTGACTTAGATTGTTTTTTGCCTCCTAGACACCTGGATGAGAATTAGTGCTGCCTCATTGCATTTATGTGCTTAGCCAAGCCATCTCAGTATTTTCAAGGTCATTGTCTACAGTCTCCTGAGGTTCTTGATCCTTTAGTTTGCCTTTATAGAAACGGGAGGTAGACTTTCAAAGTGGAGGTAAAGGACAAGTCTGAAAAATCAAAATAAATGAAATTTTTACATAATGCAAAAAATGGAGGTCATTTCACCTTGGCTTATATGTACTGCCACTGCTCACACAGTTAAACAAATAAAGCTTATATTTGGTGGTGGCAGATCAGGTTGTTCTGTTGTGGGTTTTTTTTTTTTTTTCTCTTTTATCCACTATTTAGACAATGACACCTGCTAGAGAGACTTTCTCTTCCCAAAGGCAGTGACTTCATAATTTAGCTTGAGTAAGCTACTGCTGTCTCACCCCATTCATTTGTGCAACCACCTCTATCCTCATAACAATAACAAGCTGCAGCTTACCTGCTGGTAGGTGAGAAAACTACTTGGATTTGTGCATTTAAGCAGAAACCGCTCTTCTTTTGTCTGTTCTTGTCTCTTTCCCTGTTCTGTGTATATAAAACTACAGCCTGGTTCATCAGCCAAATGCCCTTCATGGTTGGTGTATCAAATCACAGGGTTAGCTGTTATTTCTACAGCCTTTTAGCCTGGTAAACATCTATGGGGCTGAAGATGTTTGCATCATCTTCACCAAAAATATAAGAGATAGGGCCAGTCACTGAGTGATGGTGGAAGTGGTTTGAGAGGATATCTTTAAAGACTTTTAAAGATTGATGTTTACTGGTTGGATGTTCCTCATGATTGCTACAGGGGTGAGTTGACCCCAGCCAGCAGCCAGGTACAGGTGCTCGCTCACATTTCCTGCTGCAAGATGAGGGAGAGGATCCAATCAGGAAAAGCTGAAAACTCCCAGTCTGATATGCAGATGGTGTAATAACTGAAGCAAAGTTGCACTCGAGCAAAACAAAATGAGGAATCTATTCACTGCTTCCCATCTCCAGGTGGACATCCAGCAACTTGCCAGAAAGCAGTGCCTCAACAAGCATAACTTGCTTAAGAAGACAAACCCACAAACATTCCTCCTTTCTCTGAGTTTTATTGCTATTCACTACATCATATGGCCTGAAGTAGCCTTTCGGCCAGCTATACTCAACTATTCCCTCCCAGCTGCTCACCACCCTCAGCCTACTTGCCTGGGGGATGGAGTGGGAAAAAAGAAACCTTGACACTGTGCAATCAATTCTCAGCAACAGCCAAAATATGGGTGGGTTATCGACACTGTTTTAGCTATAAATCCAAGATACCGCCATATTTATAGTTTCAGCTATAAATGCAAAAAATAACATCCCTGGCAGACCAAGCATACTTTCTGCCACTTTTTATCTTTAATTAGTTTCTCAGATGTTTGGGGCAAGGCCTGTTTTAGGAGATATTTACCTAAAGACACAGTACAAAAAGCTACAAGTGACAGAGAAAATGAAAAATAAATAATTAGGAGAGGCATGACCTACTCCTACTTATTTCAGTTTATTTCTTAGTGCCTGCAGAAGTCTCTATTAGGAACAGGCACAATGTTGTATTGGGTGATACAAAAATGCTTAGTAAGAAAAAGGTTGTGCCCCAGTGCAGTTTTAATCAAAGTACACAACAAAGGGAAGGTGAACATAACAAGTCAACCAGCAGAACTTCATAGGCTCAGTTCAGTGCCTTGCCCCATGAACCATTCTACTTCTGTTCAGAACAGTGTGGTAAACTTCACCTTTCCTAAAAGATGCCAGCTTAAACAATTCTTTCCCAAAGATCTCTGTCTGGAGATTGGACTCTGAAGCTATAACAAAAATTGAGAACCCAGCTTGAGGCATTCTGATTACAAATGCACCTTCCTGGTATAAAAAAATAAGACACTATTTTTGAAAGAATTTTAGAGTTCTTTTGTGGCCAATTTGCCAACTAAATGAAGACCTATTTATGGGAATTTTCAAGAATTCCCATGCATGCTATTAGCAGACACCAAAAATCTCTCTTTCTTCCCATGGAGCTGTAATTTATTTATTTCTGTATTTTCTGAAGAAGAAGGAAAGAAATTCCTGTGCATTTAAGAAAAAAATGTTTTATAAAAGCAAACTGGAAAAGCATATAGTGACAGAGGCAGAATACATTGGCTGAGTTTCTCTGTGCATTTTGATTTTGACAGCGGATTTTCCTGAAAAGAGAAGATCCCAAGCCAGCAAATGTTTAAAAGCACATTTGAGCTTTAATCATGTGAATAGTCTTCTGTGCCTTGGAGTTCTCATTCTGCACCTCCGAAGATAATTAGTTTTATTGTCCTGAAAGAGATTGTGAATACTTAAACAACATGATTTAAGGACGCTGCCTGGATCTTAAAAATTGGACTTATTTCTTCTTCCTCACTCCTTGACCCTGGGCAACTCACTTCATCTCTCTGATTCTGCATCTCTCTAAAATGGAATCCCTTTTCTTTTCCACTTTGGAGAAAAAATGGTGTGCCAAGCTCTGTAGCCACTCAGGCCTGAACTTCTGTTATGAAACCAGCTGTAATAAAGACAGTACCTGCTGGTACCTGCATTGTCAAATTTAATCCATTAGTACCTGGGCTGAGACCATCAGTTTCTTTTGTGTAAGTTGTCAAAGAGCTGTAATAGTGACCTACTGCAGAGCAAAACTCTTTACCATTGTAGGTTTCCTGGGTTATCCACCCTGTCCATCCTTTGCCACCACCCAGACTTCACACTCACTACTATATTTCAGGGTTTTATTTAGTGACTAGACAAGAAATGGGGCTGTGCTTTTGGGCAATTTTAAAGTAGAAGAAATAATACCAAGGGGAGACACAATAACTGTCTGTAGATAAAGAAAAGAATGTTGCACCAGAGGACAGGAAGCAGTTATTATCATTAGTCAGCAATAATAGAGAAAGAAGTAATTAAACTTCAGCAGCATCAGGGAAATTTTTAGGCTGAATATTAAGAAAACAGCTGGAAAAGAAAAGACTAGGTTGAGCTGCCAAAGAAAGTTGTGGTGTAACTGCAGTATTCACATCTCATGAATGTCTTTCTGTAAATAGCCTAAGAATACGCTAGTCTTATCTCAGCATTCTTAGGCTCTGAATTGAGAAAGCATTTCTATTCCTGGCAGTGTCTAAAGGTGCTTAAATTTCTTTCATATATTCTGAAAAGCAAAGGAATGTGACTAGAGTTGGAGCTGACTGACAGGGGAAAGGATGTGAATCCTCATCAGACAACAGTACTTCCTCAATGGAAGACAACTTGTGAGAATGTGCTACAGGGGGCCTTCACTTCAAATGGATGAGTGTAGAGAGGACCTGCTCCTCCCTGGGCTGCTGTTGTATCAGTGAAAATTTATAGACTTGAGACAACTGAGAGGTTACAGCGCACAGGAAATGTAGCCCCCATTGCAGTGCAGCATAAGCAAAGGAGGGAGTGAGCAGATGCTCCCTGCAGCTATGATTTGGAAATGATTTCAAACTAAAAGAGGAGAGATTTCGATTGGATATAAGGAAATGTTTTTTACAATAAGGATAGTGAAGCACTGAAACAGGTTACCCAGAGGTGGATGCCCCATCCCTGGAGACACTCAAGGTCAGGCTGGAGAGGGCACTGAGCAGCCTCATCTAGCTGTAGGTGTCCCTGTTCATTGCAGGAGAGTCAGACCCTGTTCATTTAAGGACCCCTTCAAGCGATTCTATGATTCTATGATAGCAAAGACCCTGAGCAAAAGGGAACAGTACACCTAAGAGCAGAAATCACATGTAAATGTTCTGCATTCTCTCTGGAGAGGAAAATTCATGAAAGAGAAGGGAAGGAGTTCCTATTCCTCCCTGTACCCCCAGCCCACCAGCAAGAGCAAGGTCACAGCCTTCTTTGTGTGCTGAGCTTCCTTACCATTTCTGGCACAGAGCAAAACAGAGAGAGAAATTATAAGGAAGTAGAATTAGTGTTCAGAGCAAAATTAGAGAGAAGAGGGGAGAGAGAGAGAATGCCTGTGCCTGGTGGAATGGTTTTTACTGCCTTCCCATCTCCATATTTCATTCATTTTGCTAATCCTCTGAAGAAATGACTCACTGGCAGGCAGAATCTTGAAGTAGCCATTTAAATTTGCTTGATGGCCCCCAAGGCAAGTAAATTTTCAGTTTGACTGGCTTTAATCCCAGCAGAGAGCCATACCATGCCATTACATGGCGCAGCAGGAGTAAGAGTGGGGAGGTAATCACATTACAGCACCATTCCATTTAGCCATAATCTGTAAGAATCTCATGAAACCATCAACCATTATTATGACTCCCGATGTCCTTCAGGCAAAGTGTTTGTGGTAAAAGGGAAAAAAAAAATCTCAGCCTGTCAAAAGCAGACAGACACTTTAGCTCAAAGTAAAGAGAGGTGAGATGTAAAGGTGACACTATTATTTAAACATTCTATTACTAAAATTACAGTTCATCTGTATAAAACTGAACTATTGGGTCTCACTCTGTCAGCTAGATCAATATACTTGCCACGGTCACAGAGATGCAATGAGCTGAGGAAGCATTCGGGACAGAGGATTTGCTGTAAAGACTTCCATGTTCAGTCCACCAACCTGGAGTCCTGCCTGCAGCACAAAATAGCTGCTGCAGAAGGCAAGGATGGCCCTGTGTTCACATCTGGAGGCTTAAGGCAAAACTTGAGCGTAACCACAGCTGGTTTTTTTGCTGCTATTTATTCAGAATCTTATTTAAAATCCAGCTCTGGTGTCTGACACTTTGACCTCTTGTGCAGGCGTAGGCAAAGAGTGAGGAAATAGTTCTCAGCAGCAACTGTAAATCTGCACTGCTATTAATTAAATATGTAGATAGAGTGTTTATGGACTGGGCAGAGTATCTGGCAAACTGCTCCTATTTCCACACCTGCTTTTGGTAAGTGGCAAATCAGTCCCACTTTGATGCCTCACTTTCTCTGTAAATGGAAACTCATACTCTTGTGTGTAAAGGGACTAATAGAAGATAAGGGATTATGGATGCTACTTGCCATCATACCATGAGGCAAGAGAAACTGTTTTCACAAGCTTTTTCTCTCCACTTTCATCGCCATTACTTTGGGCACTGGCTCAAAGGTTGCAGGCTGGAGAGAGGAATGTCAGTTTGGGCTGATCATAAACAAAGGAAAATGAGCAAGATCTTAAAAAGTAGCTCATCTGGAACACATCGATTATGATGGCTGTCCCCCAGAGATTCTGGATGGGGCCAGAGAGAAGCAAAGAGGACACAGTGGCAGGGTAGAGAGCATTACACCCTGGCATCCAGCCTGGAAGAGACAATGCTAAGGAGGAGGACAATTTCTCAGGAGAGAATTGATCCAGGAGATGTGTGTTAACTGCAAAGCTGCTGACAGCAAGTCAGGATATCTGAACTGTGCTGGGACTCCTGGTTCTCAGGGCAGGAACCAGGCTTACCACAACATGAATGGTAGGTATACCACAAGAACACTATGCTGAGTATGCTGAGATACTGCTGCGTTGGCTATGGTGACTTGGAGTCAATCTGTGCTCAGTAAGGGCACTGAACTGCATAAGGAGGAAGGAGCAAGACTCTTGCAGAACCAGAATGCTCTTTACTGGATACTTGCAGGAAGAAGATGCTCAAGGAAGGGAAGGGCTGGGTTTGGAAGAGATGGAGACCAAACAAGTCTCAGAAGTGAATGGGGTTAAACCTCCATGGCAGAAAGTCACACAGATATTTCCTCAGTATTCACACTGTAGGAAAGAACTGGACCTAACCTTCAGGGGAGGTTCTGGTTGAATACAAGGAAGAACTTATCTCAGAAAGAATGGTGAGCACTGGAGTGGGCTGTCCAGGGAGGTGGTGGAGTCACTGTCTCTGGATGTGTTCAAGAAAAGAGTACATATGGCACCACGGGACATGGTTTAGAGGGCATGGTTATGATGGGCTGGGGTTGGCCTAGATGATTTCAGTGGTTATTTCTGACCTTAAATGGGCGAGACAAAGCCCAGAAGAGGGAGGAGATGCTTGAAAAATGTGTGATCTACCCAGTCATATGTGTTTTATTTACATGCTCTGAACATGTTATGATGTGTTTGAGCTGCATAGGAAAATGGAGTTGTCCACCCTGCTGGGAAAAGATCAGGCATGCTCCCACAGGGAGAAGTCAGAAGGACCTGTATGGATGCAATACTCACTGAGAAGGCATCTTGGATGTAGCAGGACATCTTTCATAATTTACAAAAAAATATATATACATACACATAACTGGAGATTTGTGAGGAGAAGGGGCATGGGAAGTTTCACCCCTCCTGCTGATTTGTGATGTGGCACTTGACAACTTATGATAGAAAAAGATCTGTTGTTTCTCCAATGGCAATAAACTAAGGTTAAAACAAACTCAAACATAAATTTTACAAACAACCACATATAAACACAGCTGTTCAGTGAAGGAAAGGGACTGGCTGCTAGTTGAGTACTGCCCCCTAATGTTGTCACCTAACGTAAATATCCTTTACAATGTCTTTTAATAATGAAATATTATTTCTCTGAAAGATAGTGGAGGAAAAAAAAAAAAAGGTAATTTTTGAGACTTGGAAAAACTTAACCTAAATGTAATATAGCAGACCTAGTTTTGGTGATGATGCCTACAGGGACATTGATTTTGTGCATCCTCACCTTGACAGCTGACATTTAATAATACAGTTCAGAATCCATGGCTTTGGAGAAGAAACCTTTTGTGATTAGATGGAGTTGCCTGGAAGACAAAGATGGTTTCTAACCATCTATTTTTACTGAATAAGCGCAGTCTAAATATACAATCTGGAACTGATTCTGCTCACATGAGTCCAAAAGTTCTGATTCTTCTCTCAGCCTCAGGTAAAGTAGAAATGGAATTACGAAATAGAAAGGCTCTCCTATAGATTTTTAGTGCTGTCAGCCTCTTAGCAGTGGGACTCCCCCTTACTCTAAAGTTTTTCATATCAGCCCCATGCTTAAAATTCACATTTCAAATTAACTCTGCATTTGAATGATTCATGTAGCCAAAGAGGTTCATGCATTCCTGCATGGGTCCTAGAAATGCAGTGTCACTAGATATAACTCATAAAGTTAAAAGTTGTCTTTTGTCCTGATAGAGAAGATTTATAACCCTTTCAGTCTTTTGTTTTAGGATGAACCGATCAACTCTTTGCCTCCTCAAGTGCCTGGTGGCAATAAATTCATCCAGAGAGGATCCCAGGTATCCTGGGGACAGAGCAGTGCTTAAGACATACACAAGGAGGTATCTTTCTCATCACTTTCCGAATCACACATTATTTTCTGAGCTTCTTCATTTTCTTACTCATTTCTTCACCTAATGGCACCAGCCTTACTCTTTCTTCTCATACTGTTAGTGGCTCTCACCCAATCCCTCTCCATTGCTCTCCACAATGACTGGCAGAGCAGGCACCAAGAGATGGCTTTGCTCATGGGTCAGGCACTTCTTTTCCCAGTGTCATCAGGCTCTGAGTCACTCTTCCTGAGTCACTCTTCCTGACACTGTCATACCTGCCTGACAGCATTAAATCCTTCACTGTCACTTTACCGAAGGATTAGAAATCCCTGCATCGTCATTTGCCTGGGACAGAGTAATTTTCTTTGGGGGAGCTATTTTTCATTCTTCCTTTTCTTATTGCTTCTTGACAGGAGACCATCTCATGCTGTTCTGCTCCAAAATGTCACCTGTCTCCGAAAAAGTAGTTCCCATTTCCCTCCCTTTTTCCCACTCCCTGCTGTTTTACCTGACTTTGAAATGGAAGTTTGGCAGACATTGCATAATCTTCTATTGCTTATTTTTTTCCTCAGTAAACTGCATATATATTCACCCACACACACATATATATATATGTGGGACTGTATCTATATATATACATGCATTTATGTGTATATCTCCTGCACAAGGGCATTCAATCTGGGAAAGACAAATTTCAGGGCAGACCCCTATGGTTTGAATTAATAAATATAAAAACAGAAGGAAAGAATGAGGTGACAGACAGACAGACAGACAGACAGAGATGATTGATAAATAGATAGATAGGTAGATAGATAGATAGATAGATAGATAGATAGATAGATAGATAGATAGATAGATAGATAGATAGATAGATAGATGGATGGATGGATGGATGGATGTGTGTTTTGGGTTGTTTTTTTTTTCTTCATACAGATACTCTGCCTATATAATTTAAAGGTAGGTGCTTTTATGGATATGTGAATTCTGCTGTCGTTTCAGAATGGATAAACCTCTGTGCACTAAATTATTGCAGGAAACAGAAACACAAATAGTGCTGTCTCCCGTATCTGGACAGATTCCCTTTTTATTGTCACCTGCCTGACAGCTAGGCTGTTGCTGCTTACTAAAACCTGTCTGCAGTTGAAATCCCCAGGGTAATAAGCTCCTCACGAAACAGGTTCCTGTCTGGAAAAATCTGCACATCTCTAGATTAAATCAATAACAATTAAGAATTCTTTGAAATCTAATTGGAAAAGCAGCTATTTTGATCAGCACAGTGATGTTATCTGGAAATTGTATTTTGTTTATCTACAGCAGGAGAGGGTTTTCTTCTTTGTGGGACTGGTTCGCCAGCTTCAGACACATCCTTTGATCTCTCAGATGATACACTGAACTGAAACATGGGGGCAATCAGGGGGATTATCACGGGATGGGGAAATCATTTGATCTATTTTTAAAAGTATTTTTTTATGAATAAATTTGGGGTTGGTTATCATTAAGGAAGGAAGAGACTGTTCTTCCATCTTTAACAGTGTTAGATTTCTCTGAAGATGACTGATTCATATAGTTAATAATACTTAGCATTTATATAGTGCTTCTGAACTTCAAAGCACTATACAAATATTTCCCACTAATACCGAACTTCTGCACTATTACTTTCAAGGAGGGATGAGGCTATTTGATCTGTTTCATATGCCTGTGAATGATTTCCTGTTCAAGTCCCTCTTTACTTGTTTCAAGTTAATTGGTAAAGAAAACTACCAACAAGTCTATTTAATTTTTCTTCCATAGGCTTTAAGAAGGTGAGAGGAAAACAAAGCACTAACTAAGAATGCAGGTGAGATGCTTTCAAGTGCATCATCTGAATACTCTCCTACTCAGCATGAGAAGGTCTCCTCCACCTTGCAAAGTCCATATTTTCAATTTAACTCAGACTCTAGTGCTTATTGTAAGGATAATTGCTTGTTTGAAGATCTCTAGCAACACCAGTGCTTACAAATAAAACAAACCAAAAGAGAAAAACTGCCTTTGGAACATACTGTGCTTTGTATAAGCTTTGTATCAACATCAGAATATCCAATGCTTAATATGCAAATAAAAAAAGCAAACCTCAAAATGAACTTGAAACTCTGTAAAGCTGGTAAGGCCTCTCTCTTTCCATTGAATCTAATTTTCTTAGAGCACACACTCATGCCAACAAATAGCAGATGGTAATGGCAGATACGTACTAAAACAGCTAAAACTGTACTCCTTGCAGGAGCATCTATCATGCTGATCATGCTGAACAGTCTGTGCTGGCAGCAATGTCTAGTCCGTTTATGGAAGGAAAGATCAAAACCTTTCTTGAGATCTCTTTGAATGGTATTTCATATAGCTTGTTTGACAAACAAAGGCAGATTTGCTCTTGTGGTTCACTCAAGAGAAGGTTGTTGCTGCCTTAGCCATGTGTCAACCCTGAGAGGTTGCTGAAGGCAGCTGGCATCAGTGATGGGAAGGAGGAAGCCCAGGAGCACAGTGCTCCTCGCTCTGGCAGTGTCCCTCCCCACACACAGAGCTGAAAGCAACTTCCAGCTCTCACAGCAAGAAGCAGCAGATGAGACAAGCAGACTCAAATCTTTCTGCAGTGGGTTACTGCAGTGAAACTTTTCCTCCTCTCCAGGCAGATTTCCTAAGAGATTTCTCAGTCTCCAGGCCTTCAGCTCCTGCCTGGCTTGCTGCAGTCAGCTGTGACACTGTTTCTTGCAGCACAGGCATCTGTTCACCAGGAACTGGCATAAGAACCATTTTGGCAAGGCCATGAAGGCTGTCATGGGTAAAGAATGTGAATTAAGGGAAGCTTACAGATACCAGGAGCTCATCAAGGGTCACAGCTGCCCTTGTCTGCCAGAGATCAGTCCATCTGTGCAAGCACAGTAAAGAGGAGCCTTTGTGGGGGGTTACTATTATTTCAGACCCTAAAGTTTTACATCTTCATCTCTCCAAACTCCAGAGGGCCCATTTGGAATGGCCTCAAGTTGCACCAGGAGAGGTACATGTTGAATAACACAGAAAATTCATTCTCTGAAAGAGCAGTGGGGCACTGAAATGGGCTGCCCAGGGAGATGGTGGGGCCACCATCACTGGAGGTGCTCAAGAAACATGTAGATGTTGCACTAAGGGACATGTTTTAATGGAGAACTATTGGTGGTGGGTGGACTGTTGGACTGGATGATCTTGGAAGTCTTTTGTAGCCTTGGTGATTCGATGATTCTGTGGTAGAGAACTGAACTGAGCTCTGAATAGTTCTGTTACTTGTTTGTGGTGTGATCTCAGGCCAGTTACTGATGATCCAGTACAAAGGCATGCTGGATACCCGTATCTCCCACTAAATCTAGAGAAGATATCATATGGTTGATCTGCTGGAAGCAAAGAACATCAACCATCTTTGACTCTTTGATATCTGCAATGAAAAGATGTGCTTTCTCACATCTACCTCCACCAAGCGTTGTGCCATTTGGCTGTTAATCAGATGGCACTGTCAGATGTACACACTGTGAAGGAAACAGCAACTCCCTTTGGTTTCTCACAATGCCAGTGCAACACAATACCTAGGCTTCTGAGGAACTGCCCAGATTTTTTTCCATCAATCCTCAGCAAGCCAGTATCTAACAGAGCTGGCTTCCTCCAAGCATTCTGGCTGGTAATCTTAAGCAGCCTCACTGTAGTGGTATAATTTTCCCCTATTCACACTGCCTACCAATGAGCCAGTCTGAAGTTTCCTCTTGCTTATGGGTTCAGCTTCTTGATCAGTGTTCTTGCATTCCTTTATCTGATTGCTGAAGTGTAAACTTTGCTTTGCTCTTACAGAGAAACAAAGTCCCACTGGCAACACCAAAAACCACTTTCAAAAATATGACTGTATTGGGCTCTAATAGAAGAGCAAGCAAACCCTGTGCCCGCAGGGAGCTCAGCCAGATCCAAAATTTTTCATCGATGCCCCATGTCTTCATCAGTATGCAGATCCATCTGTGCTGCTGAGATATCTCCATGGTACAGACCGGCAGTGGGGGAATACATTTATAAATAGGATCACTTCATCTTTCCCTTTCCTGCTGTCCCCACTCTCCTGTAACACTTGCTGATGGAGGTATTTCATTGTGAGAGCTCCCAGTGCCACGCTACCTTCATCACTGTTCTCATGTCACCAAGCTCTTCCTACTTTACATCGTAAATGATCTAAAGAAGCAAGGGGTGAGAAGCAAAGATGGAAAAGTAAGAATAGACTCCAGTGGCTGCTAGGATTCGAAATACCTTTTATCACTTGATTATCAGCAACTGGTACTAGAAATGATGGCAGTGAGATTACAGTGCCTGGATGTCAATTCTAATGGGTATATTTTTAAATCCAGCAGGTAAATAATAGCGTCTTGTTAGAAAGGTGCACACTATAAACCTACTCTCTGTTTCACAACAGCCTGTACCAAAATATCTCCAGACACTGTTGATAGCTCACTCTTCCTGCTCACTGTGTTAGAAAGTTGTTAAGTGTTGTATGGCCTCAGAGAAATTAAACATTGCTCCTACTCATGCTTACTCACATGAGAAGCTCTTGAAGCTGTAGTGACACTGAATGCAGCAATCATATTGGTACATGACAATAACAGTTGCTCTGAAGAAAAAACAGCAAAAAAAAAAACCTATATGAGACACAGGGGTTTATTACAACTGGGTTGAAGTCTTTCTTCTAATATCTCTCAGTTACTTATTGGCAAAACCAGCAAAAGAAGCCCAGATTTTGTCAGAACCTATGGCAAACCTCCAGCAGAAATGATCCATAGACAAGACTGTGGTTGAGCTGTACGGCCGTTATGTGTGTTTGTGACCCTCCTCCACGTTCGCACTGCCTGTCAATGAGCTGTTGTGATGTAACCCAGCAAGCAGCTCAGCACCAGACAGTTGTCTGCTCACTCCTCCATCCCAGTGGGATGGGGAGAAAATCAGGAAAAAAAAATAGAGCTCGTGGGTTGAGATAAAAACATCCTTCACAAAGCTTAAAAAGTTCAATTTTCTATCTAGATTTTTTTTATATTCTTATTAAGGAAATAATAGAGGAAGTTCTGGAAATTCCACCATCTGGCACTGAAGATGTTCCAAAACAGATAATGCCAGTAATGATTTGAGTAAAAGTGTTACTTTGCAGTAAAAGATGAAAAAGATGATGAACCAATTTTCCCTCTAGAAAAATGACTTATAAATTTGTCCAAAGCCAAAAGGTCACTATGAACACTCAGGGCAGTTCTCCTACTCCCACTGGCGAATAGGAGTCCTGTAATTGCCAGAGGATGCCCCTTGAAACAGATGATTCAAAGAAGTGTGTATATATATGTCAACTATCACAACCACGAAAGCAGAGGAGAAAAGTAAATGTTGTTACATCAACAGAAATGCAGAGAAACTCCATGCATGGTTGTACAGTGACAGTAGAAACTCAGAACAGCAGTGACAATGGCATGTCTGCCCCTGGTTCATGATGTAATTCAACAGGCATCCCTGCTGCTGATAGGTTTTAGTTAGCAGCTTTATGTAAGATGGAGTTTCTTCCACAAATATCTAGTGGAACAGACCATCAGACTTGGTTTTCCACAGTCTCCCAAGATGTCCACAAAGTAAAAGTTGCTCTACACTGTTCATTGTGTCAAGCAGCTGTTAATCACATCAGGGAGTCTGGGATGGCAACATGAGCTTGCAGGGAAGAAGGCCCATTCTCAAAGTGATTCCCTCAACCCCTCACAGATGATCTGATTCAAACATCATTAATTACAAGCCCCATTTCCTAACCACCAAGGGGTCTGTGCAGATTTTGATAAGCTTGGTGGCTTTGCCATACATCCCATGATTTAGAATGCCCAAAGCTGTTCTAGATACAGATTTCCAGGGGAAATTGGGTGTGCTATCTGTTCTCCAACCAAAGAGAAAAGGACAGGAACTGCAACAGGGAAAAATAAAAGGCATACCTGAAGGGACAGTAAGATGGGAGGCATAAGCTGTTTGGGGGAAGAGGATGGGATAGGCAAGAGGGAAAAGGAGAAGGTAGCAGTCATGGGATTGGTAAACATGGAGTACTGGAGATTTCAAAAGAGGATCTGAAGGGGTGAATGGGGCTTTTGGTCAAAAATAGAGGAAACATGTTTTTTTTTTATTTTGCAGTAACTCATGAACCCTCCTCAAGCCCTCCTATACCTTTGTGTCTCTGCACAGCCTTTCATGTTACATTCCTGTTTTTAAGAGCCTTTCCATCACTCAGGCTGACAGAAGTCATCCCATTGTCCAAGCTTCTCAGTATTTGGGATCTAATTAAGAAGGTATCTGAGATACCAGATATCTAATTATTCTGTGAAGTTGGGTACTGCTGTTCGTGTAGACTCAGGGCTGTGATTATGACCACAGTACATCACATACTCACAGAATCACAGAATTTTAGGGGTTGGAAGGGACCTCTAGAGATCATCGAGTCCAACCCCCCTGCCAAAGCAGCTCCCTAGCCCAGGTTGCACAGGTAGGCGTCCAGGTGGGTCTTGAACATCTCCAGAGCAGGAGACTCCAACACCTCTCTGGGCATCCCTACAGCATGTGCGTCCGGTGTGACATATGCTTCCTTGAAGCACTAGTTTTCATTCCATATGTGTTTGCAGGACACACAGATTTCCAGGCAGGAAAACCCAGAAATAAGTGGGGCAACCTTCACTCTGCACTGGAACTCGGAATACAAATCTGACACTTCCAGGATGCAACAGATGGACTGATGGCACATACACCACACAGCCTGCACACATCTATTTCTCCCTGAGAAACCCTGTTGAGAAAAATGGCAGCCCAATTTTAAGACTAACTTCAGGCACATCTTTGCATCAACGTGTGCTTGTGAACATATGACACCAATATCAAGGCTTTAAGTCTTTAAGTATTCAGATGGTATAACTGCAGTGTGGAGCTATGACAGCTTTCTAAAATGACACATGGCTGTGAAACAGCAATTCACTCCACCATGATCTTTGCTCAGGTGGCTCTTCCCATGCCCTTTTTCAGGCACTGAACTTTAGCACAAACATACCCTGAGACGGGGGCAGCTCCATAAGGAATGAGGTCTCTCACTGCTATCCCTGTGAAGTAAAGTAGCAGTGATGCAGTTGGTGACAAACTCCCAGCTCTATGCAGAACTTGAGGATTTGCTGAAACATTGCTTGAAGTCTACCAGTATATTTTCTGGTTGGTAGCCAGAACTCACAACTTTGCACTTGTCACTGGAAGACAGACCCTGCAGATCAATCAACTTGCTTGGCAATGTCATGTCAGACAGGGATGACAGTAGATTGCATCAGAACCTGGCGTGGGTGCCTTTATCACTTACTTCACATATGGAAAATCTTATCTATTTTTGCCAAAATTTCATGTGGAGGAACAGGGAAAGGGTGAGGAGGAGGAGAAGGGGAGAGGTGTGACAGCAATGTCAGTCTGCCCCATTTCTGACATTTGAAAAAAAAAAGGGATTCTCATTTCTTCCTTGCATAGTTCTGACAGAATTATAATAGCAATAATAATAATAGTAATAATTAAAATATGGCAGTGTGTTTAAAAAGAAAAGTCTGAATGCAGCTGTTGTGTTCTCAGAAAGTATTTCACTTCTCCCTGAACTTTTTATTCATGGAGATTATCAATATTTTTGTTTGGTTTCTTTCCAACTTGCAACAAAGTTGGACTTCAAAATTTTAATCCTGGAACTTTCTTGTGATTCCCACATGCAGTGTCAAACCAGCGTGGGTACAGGAGGATGGCTTTGCCAACAGCACAGTTGTTTACATTCATGCCTTGGTCTTGTTTTCTGAGTCACAGTGGTAATTTTAGTGCTTGCATGACCCCTAAGTATTTCATGGACTACAATAAGGACATAAATGTACAGACAGGACAATTCTGTAATGCAGAAATTGGGTAAGAGTGATGGTATCAGGAGTATGGATAACCAGAAAGTATTGTGCCTTATGCTAACTCTCCCCAGGGCTGCCTGCAAACCTGGGATAAGGAAACCAGGGGCACACTAAGCTACAGGAAAGTGAATAAAGCAGACTTTAAGGCACGAGTAATGGGAGAAGCAGGCAGGCAGCCAAGAGGAATAACCTTGACTGATGAACAACAGGATGTGTGATGTCCTTTCATGTGGAACAAAAGGCAAACACGAGACTTTACCCGTGTTCTTTCTGCCTGAAAAACACCACTGATTACACATAGCAGAGGTGACGGTAGAAGTCAAACAAGCCCTCAGTCTTCTCTTTTACAACCACAATCAGGAAACAAGGCAGAGGGGGATAAACAATGCAAAATATCTCACTCGCAGTGGAGAGTGTAGGTAGAGGGATCCCAAAGGCAGAGAGGGGCTGTAGGCACTGAGCAGTTTTTGTTGTCCTCTTTGGTGTTTGGGAAGGAATAAGGAACTGCCAGAGAGAGAAATCTGTGAATTACTGATCCAGTGTGTTGACCCACAGTCCACCCCACCCCATCCCCCCCCCACTCCTTCTTTTTTTTTTTTTTTTTTTGAAGGGGGGGATTATTGTTGTGAGTGGTAGAGATAAAAGGGATTCTTTGAAGTAAAGCCCTATGTGAAAATGGATATAAGCAAATTAAGAGATTGCAGCTGAGAACTGGCTGGCTGGGAGGGCATCTTTGCAAAAGCAACGGGCTACAACACTGTAAGTCTTTCCAAGTCTTTGCCCCTGTCTTAACAGCAGCAGCCATGAGCTCACAGTGGAACTCACAGCAAAATACCTAACTAACCATGGTAACCACTAAGCCAAATTGGATATAGAAGGGTCCCCAGTTTAGTTTTACACACCATCTGTGCCAGTGAGGTATCTTTGAGCTGCATTTCCAGCTGGTGTTTTTAGTCTCTTGGCTGTCCTGGATGGTTGTTTCCCTGGTTTTCATAGAAGGATCATCTAGTTCAGAAATACTGTCTGAATTTTCTAAGTTCTAGGGGAAAAAAATCATCGACTCAGTTTTTGATGAATTTTCATTTCTGAATGGTAAGCTAAGAATAACTCGCACCTAGCTGTAATCAGAGCACAAGTCTAAATTACATGTGATGCATGGCACAAGCATCCTGTGAGAGTTTCTCAAGAGGGGCTGCTTCCCCAGGGCCTTGCCATCAGTGTGAGCTGATGTGTTTGGTTCTCTACCATTTCTGGAGAGTGTGAGTAAGACTCCAGCCCCAACACTACAAATTAGCTTGGGATGTCGGTGTCCACAGTCAAACTGAATTGTTTCAAATGGTTCTTCTCATCCCTCTAACTAGCTCATCTCTTCTGCTCTGTGATAAGGAAGATACCTTTTCTTGTTTTGGGAAATACAGGAAAATAATAATACAGCTTTCACTTTCTTTTCCCTCTTTGCCCTTAAATCTGCTGTTTGCTTTGTGCTGTTACAGTCCTGAGCAATCTCTGCTAATGCAGAGGCCCAAGAACATCTTTGCATCTATTCCTGCAGCAGCAAGTGCAGTTATCCAGAGATTTCTTTCCCTTTCCCTTCACATTTCTCTATGTGTCTGGGGTATTGTTCTACTTTCTCAGTTACCAATGACTAATTTAAATCGTCCTAATTTTCAGCTTCCCTCTGGTACCCTCCCCCACTGACCCAGAGGAATTGCTCGAGACACTTCGCCCTCCTTTCTTCCCTCTCACTCTGTCTCCCCACTCAATATCTAATAATTTATGTAAATGGATTCAGCAGTATCAAAATAAGCAGGAGGAGGGGGGAAGTAGAGTCTGACTGATTATGAAAAATATGCAAACAGTTCTGGAAACTAGTGTTTTCCTTTAAATCTCTATGCCATGTAATACACCTTCCTAAAACTGCCTTATCAAAACCCCATTCACATTAGCAAGTGATACTTAAGCTATCTTAAGATAATAATTTTCAGGTGAATTGCATTTTCCAGGCAGTAACCATAAGTCACTGCTTGCAGTTCAAGCACCACAGACCATTTCTAATCCTAAAACCTAAAATTATCTCTGAGGAGAGATGCTCCTTTAAATGGACACATTCCTTAAAAGAACATCTTCACAAGAGCTTTACATGTTTTATGTAGTTTAAAAAAAAAGATTTTTTTCTAATTAATCTTTGGCATTTTCCAACTTTGAAGCCACGTAATTGTCACAAAAGGGTTTTACTGAGGGACCTGGAAAGCCACAAACCTTTTTGCCCACTGGCATCACTGCTATGACTGAGAATTCATTCATTCAATTACACAGAGGTTGATCTATTTCACTGTCTCCTATGGTAGTTTTACGTTGTTCTGTATTCAATTTGTATGCTGCAGACATATTGGACTTGATGAATGCAGGCAAGAATTTTATTTCATTATCTTAAAACCTTCAAATTACACATGCACAATAAATATTGACAGGGAGGTGAAATGAAGACTTTGCTGCATCACACTGCAAGAGTTACAAATGGCAGGAAGGAGTGTGCAGAGGAGGCGTGACAAGCAAGTTAAAAGAAAAATAGAAAATCTCTATTTACTGGTGCACTGACAAGTATTAAGCAGTGACTGAACCTGATAACTTACTGTGTCATGCCCCACACATATAGGATGCTCTCCTTAGATCCATCTCTCAAATGCTTTAGGGAATTGGGGTAATTTTATGTTTCTGTGCTCATTAGCAATATTAAGGGACCAATATGTAATCTGCATAAATTATCTTGCTCATAATATTGTATTGCTTTAGTTGGTTACTGGAAAATAAAAACAGAACCGTAAGATAAGGACCTCAGGAGCTCTGTAACCAAACTTCCTGCTTAAAATAGGGTCAGGACAGGGAGCTGAGCAGATTGCTTGGGGTTTGACTGAGTCAAGATTTTATATCCTCCAAGGATGAAGAAAGCACAACATATCTGGAAAACCTCTGCTTCTAAACTTGTCTTTCCTTGCGTCAGGACCAGATGAAGAACTTCTAATGTTTGCATCCCCTAGCAGCTAATAAAACACTGCATGTTTAAAATTGTAGTATAGAATCACAGTCTTGGGATGGAAGGGACCTTTTAGACCATGATAATTTAGCTCCAACCTTCTAGGTTTCCATCTAGCAGCTCAGGCTGCCTGGGGTCCCATCCAGCCTGGACTTGAACTCCTTCAGGATTGAGGCATCCATGGACAGCCTATGCTAGTGCCTCATCACCCTCTGCATGAAAAATTTCCTCCTAAAATTCAAACAAAATCTTCCCCTCCCTCTGTTTGAAATTATTCCCCTTTGTCCTACCACTATCATACCACACATATTGTTAAGTAACATTTTCTAGTTGAGGACTTCAAGCAAGCAGCATCCTAAAGTCTGGCATTGGTTTTTAGTGTTGGATTTATGAAAACTGTACTGCTAAAACTCTACACAGCCCACTCTCCCTGGGGTGGGCATGGTCCTGCCTCAGAGATCTTGCAATAATGCCTCAGTTTTGTTACATCTTTTGCAGTCAGGAAAACTGAGAGAATTTGTGACATGTAAGCAGTGATAAATAACTAAAAAGGATGGGAATCTTCATTTCCTATCCTTCAGACCTTGTCTGCTTCCAACTACATGGACACACATCATATGGGATCCACAGTTACCTATTTAATTACAGTTTGCCATTCATTGCCTCACCTTTACTACCTTAGCTACTGAATTGTACAGTTAATTTGCAGATTTTCTTCCTGAAATCCAGTTATTTTGATCTTATGCCCCACAAGACCATCATTTCTCAATCTTCAAAGCTTTTTTTTCAGTGATTTGCGGGCTGGTATTAATCAGACCAACACTGAGAATCTGCCAGGGGCAGCATCAGGGTTTGCATTTTTATGCTTAGTTCTGAAATCTGGCAATTAAGATGCCAACAGACAAAAGTCCTGCCTCTGGCAGCCCCCCCGTCCTTCACAGCAAGATATCTGGAGCTCCTCCATCAGTGTGGCATTTTATGGAAACTCATCACTAACTTTACTTTCTTTAAAATACTGCCCTGTAGTCCTGGAGCTGTCTGAAAAGTAGTTTAGCTATTGATGAGTGGGATGAGGGTAAAGTAGGGCAGAGAGGGGAGGGAAGGAGTGAGCAGAGAACTGGCAGTGATAACCTCATCAGCTGTTCAAGATAAGGGTCCCTAATTGCTAAGGAGCACCAAATGGGGCTGGATTTGTCCAAGTGAAGTAAGTCTCCCAGGACTGTAAGTCTCCCAGGACTGCTACTCATGTTCATCTAACACAGGTTTGTGTGAAGGGAGCTTATCTAGTTGGTGATTAATTTTTATAATAAAACTGATTCCAGATAGATACAATATGAAGATGTGCCTGTTGTCCTGAAAGCAAACTCTGCTCTTCTCCAGAAGTACTACAACCTCAGAGCTCCTTAAAAAGAGCTATTTGGGGAAAAAAAAAAAAAAAAAAGTTTTTCTGTCAACAGTTGAATTATTTATTTGTTACACATAACCCTAATACCTTTTATTCCGTTTTTTTTTTTTTTTTTTTTTTTTTGTTTTTTCTTGCAAAATTTGTTTATTTTGTAAATTCTCATTCTAAGAAGGAGATGAAATTGTGGCTGTCATTTTCTGAATTTTCTCAAAAATAACATTTATATTAACTCATTTAATTTTATAAATATTTTATCTTGATGAAATGACATATTTCGAAGGACTGTGAATCTTTTCCACGTCTTCTGATTTTCACTGTACTATTTATATCAACGTTTTGCTGTTGCATTTCCATGGACCACTCAATGCCATGAGCAGGTAAATATGATGCAGAAGGTCTTACTGGCCACCTTTGCTACTCTGGCCTCCTTATTACTGTTTGTTGGGGTTTTTTTTTGTTTGGGTTTTGTTTTTGTTTTTGGTGTTGTTGTTTTTTTTTGGTTTTTTTTTGTGTGTGTGTGGTTTTTTTTGCATAAGAAAGAGGATAAGAGAGAGCTGCTTTGATTTTCTAACAGGCATCTGAACCTTGCCTGAAGTAGAAAGTCTTAATTTGTGTGAAATCTTAGAGCCTGATTTCCCACACAGGCAGATGCACCGCTCTGGCCACATAGCTGTCGCCAGTGCCAGCGGGGGTCTGTGAATCACATGGGCCCCCACAGTGAGCTGAGAACAAATTACCCCCAAGCTGCCTCTTTGAAGTGTTGTTGGAGTGCACTGTTCACAGGCCACAGGTGAGCTGACATTTTGTGCAGCTCGTGCTTTGCAAGCAGGCTCAAAATAACAGCAAAAAATGATCTTTGACCCCAACTGATATTGCATGTAATCAAATATAGTTCTAAAAATGCAGAGTTTCTGCTAGCACAATGTAGGAGAAGGAGAGAGAAGCCAGAAAAAAATTAAGAATAGCATAGGTTTTGTTTAATACATGATTTGCCACCTGAAACATGGTATGTAGCAACATTGCTTGGTTGGCTGAATTCTAGTCTTAAAACTGCTGTATTTTACAGTTGAATTATTACTGAATTATTGTTACTATTTAATACAAAGTTAAAATCCACTTGCTAACTCTCAGGTTAATTTGTTTAAATGTGTGAGGTTGAAATCAACACTTTTGTGTTATCGAAACAGTAACCTCACTGAAATGTTCTCTCCTGTATGTCGAGGCCCTTACTACTCCTAGTCAAAAATCACAGAATATGAGTTGGAAGGGTCCCATTTGGACCAACTGCCCTCTTGGACACCTACAGCTCAATGAGGTTGCTCAGAGTCCCACGCAGCCTGATCTTGAATGTCTGCAGGTAATGGTTTCCACCACCTCTCTGGGCAACATAATCCAGAGCTTCACTACCCTTATAGTAAAAAAAAATTTTTCCCTTATATTCAACCTGAATCTTCCTTCTTTTAATTTGAAACCATTTCCACCTGTACTATCACAACAGACCCCTCTAAAGAGTCTGTCTCCTTCCTTTTTATGTCTCCCTTTTAGAAACTGAAAGGCTGCCTGCTATCAAGTCTCCCCCAAGCCTTCAACTTCTCCAGGGTGAATAGCCCCAGTTCTCTCATCCTGTCCTCACAGGGGAGGTTTTCTATCCCACAGACTTCTTCTCTTGAAAAAATGATTTCCTCTCCTCCCGTTTCATCTCTGTTTTATCCCCTTCACCCAAAGGTAGCTAACATTACCTATTTTTACTGTTTTAGTTATGGAATGTTCACAAGATTCGTTTTACTGGTAAAACTGAAGAATCGCATAAAGGGAAAAGACGAATTGCAGTGGGCAAAATGTCATCAGCTGGTGGAGGTCTTTGCCTACTCTATCTGTTTCTGGACAAAAAAGACTGGTCTTGTTTTTAGTTGGTTACCTAGCTGATTTGTTGCTTTGGTTTTACTGTGTATCACTCATAATAAATAGAATTAAGAACTAAACTTAAGAAATAATGCTTATTTTCATAGCTATTTTCATTCCTTATTGGGTTTCTGGAAGAAGTAGCACCTGGCAAACAAGAAAGACAAGTCCAGAATCTCTGTTGCATCCTGCCAGATACATAAGAGGATTTGTGATTCTGCATGTGAAACAAAATCCAATAACCTGTCATGTGGCCCTCAATAGCATAAGCTAAACTTTTCACAATCGAATGACTGAAACTAATCCTTTAATCTATATTTAGGTCCTCATAATTAACTAATCTTAAATGTTATCTTCAGGTGTTCAGGCATTCTGAAAAGCTGATAAAATATATAGTTATTCTTAACTAAGGCATCGGAATTTGGATTTCTTGTCCATAATGACTTCTTAGTGTCAGTGAGACATTAAAGGGCTCTTCTGATGTTTGTAAAGAAAATTTAAGTCATATGCTTCTCAGTGACTGCTGAACATGATAATTCAAGCACCAAAAGAAACTCCAAAGTAGCAGGAAGCAAGTTCTAGCAAAGTTTTACCATTCCAGCATAGGCTTTTTTGTTCAATCATTTCTGAAATGTTTTTAGGAATCTCTCTCCTCCCAGTTCTTTTATATGGGTAAGTCATGCTTACATTTAACAGAGAGAGAGATTTATTGAAAGTAATGGTATTTGGTATCAGTAAGAGCTTGAAGGTGGGAGAAAAAAGCAAACCTTGCTTATACATAAAATCTGATTGAACAAAAAATAAAGCAAGCTTATATGAACTGTTAAGGCTAATGAATTTAACTCTGTTCTTATCGTCCCTGAATTATATCTTCAAGGAAAATATCTTCTTGGAAATCTATGCTTTTTGACATGCTTGATTAATTAAGAAGAGGCAATAGATTCCCACCTGTATAAGGTACTACTGGTCCAAATGCTCCGGTCTCATTTTCCCAAGTCCCTCCCTCTCTCTCTCCCTAAAGCTACATGCCTCTCTTCCTTAAAAGACAAGGAGTAAAGATGTGGTGTTTTCTTGTACCAGACCTTTGGTTAAAGTTTCATTCTTCCATTTCTAGTAGAGAAAAGCCCGTTTGGTGATGTAGGATAAATAAGAAAGAATTCAGTTACTAATTTTCCCTGGAACATTGTACAAGATTTGTCCGGATGGTGGATTTGGGGGTAGTAACAGCCAGATACCATCTCAGAGACTGCACTCCCCAGGGTCAAGCCATAGCACTAGCAGCTGGAGGACTAGCTTTTGTATCTGGAACAGCATTTTCCCAAGTGGCCGATAACAGGCTCAGTCTATTCCATGGAGGATGCATTCACAGCCTGACCTGATACATTTATCATAAACAAAAGCCAAAGAATGTTAAATTTGTCTCTAACAAAATGCTATTCTGGCTATTCAGATAAAACAAGTTTGGCTAGGGGTTTTTAGATGCAGAGCTGCCTTTGCTGTAGGAAATCTCACGTATTAAGGAAAGATCAATACCACAGCTAATGGCCTAAGGTATCAAAAAACCCCACTGGAGGAAATGAGAATGTTGTCTGGAAACCAGATGATGATAATCCCCAGGATAAATGGATTTAGAGATTTCCGAAGTCGTTTTAGTAAACAGAGGGCAGACTTAGGCAGTTTATTTCAACAAGTTCCTTTACAAAAGAGAGATTGCCATTTTCCTGTTTGGTTTTAGTCCTGACATTGATGATTCTTAGTGAATATTTATTAACCTTGTAGACACAGAATAAAGCCTTTTATTAAAGAATCCTCTTATTCTTTACTGAGAAATCTTACACTGGGCATTTTGTCTTGTAAATGTCGTTGCACGTGTGCACATGCTGTTGGTGAAGGCTGACAGGGCACAACAGTATCCATAGTGAAGCATTTGTAAAAGATTCAAGGTGGAGTTCAGACAAGTACCAGAAAGCAGAGATCCCTTAATTCTGCTCTTGGATTTGTGCGTGTAAACCATCCAGAGTAGACCACCATTCAGTGTGGCCAGTCAGACCATAAAAACAGCCCTGCTGCGTAAGGCCAGAGATACATCCGGCCCACCCAGACCCATTCACTTCAGACTTATGACCCTGAAAACACCTCATTTGCCCAAATTATTTCCCATATATTCCCATATATTTCCTGTCTATATAATCTCTTCTCATGTGGAAGCTATTTCATGACTTAGCTCATACCTAACACATTTTCTCATTGTACTACTTCCTCTGTGAGGATAAAAAGTACAAAGAGCATCCAAGATCTTGGAACTTGTGGTTTTTATGTAGCCACTCAGAAACATGCTTGATGTTTCTCCTCATTCTTCTCCTTATCTTTCTTTTTGACTGCTGCAGAGCATTGAGCTTATGTTTCATTTACTTCTTTAGTTATAAGCACACTGTCTACTTTACATCACTTTAATGCATTATTGTGTACCAGCTAGCCTCCCATAACTGAACATGTACAGATCCAGAACAGGAAAGAATTGAAACATATAAGTCTAAACCACCATAGTTGTCACAGCAGTTTGCCTTGCAGTCAGAGTAGGGTCTATTATGCTCATTCAGCCAACTTGCAGTAACTCACTGCAACACTTCTACAGGGTCCATTTGAGAATATAGAATGTCTGCATTTTCTTGGGGCAAGCATTGTGGTATTGGCTTATCACACAGTGTAGGAAACCTTTCAGTTTCAGATGTACAGAAATACCCAACAGGAATGTGCTCTGAAAAAACTCATGGTTCAGTGAGCTCAGTATTCTGCCTTCCACCTAGCCAACAGCTCACCAGGTCTCCCTAGACACACATGCACAAAGAAAGCTGCAGAGATTAGATTGCTGCTTTGTTTTTGTTGCTTTGTTTTTTATTCTCTGGAGATGCACTCTGTCCTGTGTCCATCAGTCCTTCTTCTCCTATCATATGGCAAAAAAAAAACTGGCATCCGCGAAAACCTGTGGTTAGGAAGAAGTCCACAGCAGATAGCCAGGAGAGAGGTGTACCACAGGATCCCAGAATAATCTGGGTTGGAAAGGACCCCTGCTCAAATATCCTCTTCAAAGCAGGTCTAAAAGAGTAACTTACTCAGGACCTTATTCTGTTGTGTTCCGAATCTCTCAGGACTTTGTTCTTTTTCATGTTCTGAGCATCTAAAAAGGATGGAGATCCTGTTATATCTTTGGGGACCTCTTTCACACATAGGTTTATAAGGTTGGAAAGGACCTACAAGATCATCTAGTCCAACACATCTTTTATTTCCTTACATTGAGACTGCATTTCCCGTGTTATAACTAGTATGTTTCCTTTATTTATTTTTTTTCCTGTTGCTATGCATTTTTAAGTAGAGTTTGGCTCTTTAAGTAGAGTCTATGAGTCCTACCAACCATTAAATAAAATCAGTCCCCTCTATTATGCTCACTCAAGCATGTGATTCAGGTTGGATATTAGGAGAAGCTTCTTCTCAAAAACAGTGGCTAGGCATTGGAACTGGCTGACGGGGGAAGTGATAGAGTTACGATCCCTGGGGATGTTCAATAAATGTGCAGATGTGGCACTGAGGGAAATGGTTTAGTAGGCATGGTGGTGATGAGCTGATGGTTGGACTAGATGTTAATAGCCAATCTCCAGCTTACAACAGAAGATGCACAGGATTCTCTGAACAACACAGCTACACCCACACAGCTGTGAAGTCAAGAAGGAGATATCACTTTGGCTCCACTTCAATTCCAAAGGAGGAGACATGGTTGACACTGAAGGAAATCACTGTCATTGTGTCACAGAAAGTCTGTCAAAAAGATACCAAGACTGAGTGTCTACTGGAGACTAGAGGAAAGACTCCACCACTCAGGGGGCCACAGATGCTCTGCATGAAACTGATACATAAAATATTGCTGAGCTTGATTCCATAGGATCTTCAAAATACTTTGGGTTTGCTCATTTTTAAAGAATTGGTGACTTTAAAAGGAAAGTGGTGTTGATTGGGTGCCAATAGCAGCTTCCTTTGATCACCATTCCACAAAGACAACCTGGGATTGACTAACTCATCAATATTTTAAAAAACAATCTCTTGGAAGTTGGTTTCTCAGATAATTCCATTTTATTAACTCTTTTCTGGACTTTGTCATCACTTTCCAATTATTTTCCCTTTTTTTTTTTCAACATAACAGAATGCTAGAAAAATGCATGCAGCATTTTCTGCATGGATTTTTTTTTTTATCATTCCAAAGTTTGTCATTTTTAAGGAATTGTTGGAAGTCTTGATTAAGGAATGGATGCAGATAATCTTGGAACAGTTCTTACTGGTGTATCCTTACTATCTTACTAAATCTTACTATTTACTATGCATTTTGTTTGGAAGATTGAGCCTCAGAACAATTCCAGCTCCCTCAATTAGGTTCCAATGTTGCTGACAACAACAAAAATTGAATGACTTGTTGACTGCATCCAAAGATGCTGCAATCCTCAATTCATGCAGAAATTTTAGAATATCTTGCAACTTAGGCTGGTTATTTTCTGCTCACTTCTCGTGAACTGGAGGATCGAAATTATTTGTATTTGAAAAAGAAAACAAAATTAAAAAAAAGAAAGAAACAAACACCCTGCCTCCCCAAAGGGCTGTGTCTGCGATAATGAGGGGATACAGAATTTGGAAAGAGTATTTGAGGAATGCATTGCAGGATTGTAGGGCTGTCTTTGCCCAAACTATACCCTTGATGTTTGTTCTCTGGACATGGATCAGAACTGCTATTTTCCACATGTGCCACATCCTGCTGCTCAAGTTGTTCCAGGGCAGTAATAACCCAGCCCTCTCCATCCCATAGAAGCTTGCCTTCATCAGTCACCTTTTCTTCTGAACAATTAGCATGATAATGTTAAACTATGAGCAATTACACCTTGCCCTACTTTATTTCACATCTATTTCCTCTGCTTGAAAGCTGCAGAAAGGCCATTATGAAAAGCTCTCCTTTTTTCCAGGTGTCTTTGTGGGTCTAAGAAATGGTATTACCTGTCTACACTACCTTCTCCTTCTGTATATACTTAAAATTTTGTAGTTTTAAGAATAATATCACTACAATATGTTACTAGGGCTATTTTATTTAAACTGAATGGTAAAATCAAAGATCGTACAGTCATTAAAAATCCCCCAACACTTCTCACAAGAATATGAACATTAGCCCATATTTGCAGACCCAGTGAGTACAATCTTTATATGATGTCTCAGCTGAACTGTAGTTCTTTATATTTTTTAATGTGACTGAGGATTATTAAACAGCTACCATGACTCCACCTGCTACTCGAGAGATCAAGCTGCAAATAAATTATTGATACAGTACAAATAGTATTACACTTGCACTACCTAGATTCTCCTACAGGGTAGGAATCATGTGGCTATTGCCCCATCAGGTCACTGGAATAAAAATACACAAACTTTGTGAAACAATTTCAGAGTACTGACTGCTGTAAAGGAATATCTTTCTTTGACTTGAGATAGAAAGATACCAGAGGTCTGTGATTAATGATATGCAAAACTTGAGCATCTCACAGACAGCTTTAATTGATTCTATCATGCTGTCTCTCAGTGTGTATTGTTATTTTCCAGATGTGCATATGCAAAATACTGAGATGTACAGAATCATAGAATCACCAAGGTTGGAAAAGACCTACAAGATGATCCAGTCCAACCATCCACCTATCACCAGTAGTTTTCACTAACCCATGTCCCTCAACACAATGTCCAAATGTTCCTTGAACAACTCCAAATTCTGTGACTCCACCACTTCCCTGAGCTGCCCATTCCAGCGCCTGAACACTCTTTCAGAGAAGTAGTATTTGAAACTCTTTCAGAAGAAGTAGTCACCTGAAAACTTACTGAGGGTGCACTTAATGCCCTTGTCCAGATCATCAATAAAGGTATTGAAGAGGACAGGCCCCAGTACCAACCCCTGGGGAACACCACTTGTGACTAGTTACCAGCTGGATTTAACTCCATTCACCAGGACACTCTGGGTCTGGTCCTCCAGCCAGTTCCTTACCCAGCCAAGAGTGTACCTGTCCAAGTCACAGGCTGACAGCTTCGGCAGGAGAATACTGTGGAAGGCAGTGTTGAAGGCTTTGCTGAAGTCAAGGTAGACCACATCAGCATCCTTGCCCTCATCCACTAGACAGGTCACTAGATCGTAGAAGGAGATCAGTATGGTCAAGCAGTACTTGCCCTTCATGAATCCATGCTGGCTGGGCCTGATCCCTCAGTTGTCCTGTGCATGCCATGTGATCTCCCTCAAGACAGTCTTCTACATAACCTTCCCTGCCACCAAGGTCAGATTGACAGTCCTGTGGTTCCCCAGTTCCTCCTTACAAATCTTGTAGATAGGAGTCACATTGGAAAGTCTCCAGTCTTCTGGGACCTCTCCAGATCGTATATGTATTTGTCTATATATAATTTCTGTGAGATGAGTATGTGTCAGGGTCATGAAAGCATGTCCAGACTGAAAGATGTCTTGTTCCAATTATAGGAGGGAGAGAAGGCTCTTTTATATATGTATACCTGCTGGCGAGATTAAGACATGATGGGTCAAATGTTAACCCAACCAGTTAATTACCAGTGACAGTACAACCTTATAAATATGACCAAAGTGGTTGAGTCAGCTCCTTTTGGAGTGACAGCTTCTGGTTTTTGGACCTCAGCAGGAACTCCTTTGTTGCCATCTTCCAGGCCCTTCCAGAAGAGGGAACAGAGAGATGCCAAATTGTATCTCGCCTTCACAGGATACAATGGTATCATCCCCCATTCTTCTCTACCAAGCTGGAGTTATCTGATCACATGCCATATCTTCTGCCAAGTAAACATTCCTGTGCACTCTCTTCCAAAGGGAAACAGCTCCAAAGAAATGCTTTCAGATGTAAAACTGTCCACAAAATTATGCTGGCTGCCACGCAGCAACACCTACCACTTGCCTCCTAGATGAGTCAGAATCTTATCCTCAGAAAGAGAGCTTTGGGCCAAAAAAGGAAAAGAAGGGTTCAGACAGAAGCTCTGGCTGCTGAGGGTGAGCTTAGCACTAGCCCCTGGTCCTGCCTGGCCACCCTGGGCTCTGTCTGACCTTGGATCCCTCCACTAGGTCTGATCTCGACAAAGAAAGGACAAATGACAGGAAGGAAAGAGAAGGAGAGGGGGAAGGGAAGAAATTCTTACATGAAAGAAAATGAGAGAGAGTGAAGGGGGAGAAAATAGAAGAAAGAGAGAATGATGGATGAGGGTAAAAAAAAATAAGGAAAAGGTAAGAGAAAAGTGGAGTGAAACAAAAGCAAATAAAAGAACAGAAATGTATGATGTGTCTTCTTACAACTACACTTACGTGTAGACCCCTTCAAGAAAAGAAAAAAAAAAGAATGACAGCTAGAAATTAAGTTTGGACTCGGCCCAGAAATAGAATTGACTTTGTCAGACCTGTCCTATTTCAACATTTCAGTTTTCCAAGGGAAATTAAACAAACCAGCTTTGGTTTGGAACTTGCTTTGGCTAGTAATTCACCTCTCCTGACAAGGTAAAAAGCTACAGAGAAAAGGTCCAAACCAGCTACCCAAAAGGCCATGTCCATATTGGTTTTATTTTATGAGACCATAATGTCATCAAGTAATTAGCAATAAAAATACTGTGCAAGAACTGTAGATGCCATTAGGATTGAGTAATTTCATCTTTAACCCATCTAGCAGCTACCACAAGACGTATTAAGAAACTGAAACTCATATATCTCATTATAGTAAATATTTTATAGACTACATCTCAGCCCAAATCACTCTCTATGACATTGTTTTTAAAGGACAGGGTGATTTCAGTGACTGGTAACTGGGAGGGAAATCTTCCATAGCCACATTAAAATGAACCCATAATAATAACAATCAAATATTTTCATTTGATCCACATCAAATGTCAACAGCGCAATAAATTGGTGGAATCCATTTCTGTAGGTCAGAGGACAAAAGGCCACCTCTTCCACACTGTGGGTGCCTATTCACTATCTTTCACTCTTGAAGTCATGCCTATTTGTGAGACAGCTCTCATAGTGGATATCTTCCTGTATTTGTTCTGTGGAAAGTCAGAAGACTTTGCTATTTAGCACTGTCAATTTGGTATTTTTATAAATGCTGTAATTTACAACTTTGCTTTTCTTGTTTAGATCACCACCTTATAAGGTGAGCAAAGGTAATCATGCTGCTGATATTCGCAGTATTTCTTCATCTTACTCCTTGTGGGATTGTTTTCTTGTACATAAGTACACTTCATCTCAGAAGCCAATTGTTTATCCATTCTTGTGAGTAACACAACACAAGAGAAAGCTTCCAAATTCAGAAATTTATTAGACAATAGAAGTGTTGGGTAAGTGTTAGATCCAAGTTCCATCTTTTAAGGTTTTAGGGCTAAAATTATTCAAATAGTGTATGTGTGGTGGTGATGGTGGTGGGGTGGCAATATAGTGTTAAATTAGTCCTGCAGTGACAAGAATTCACTGAATGCTTAAAACTACTTTTTCATCCCCCAGAACAGGGTAGGGAATTGAAAGAGTCTTCCTGACTCATCAAGTAGGGTACTCTGCCATCAAGCTATATGACTCTGTTCATTAATTAATCTTATACTCTAAATTATTCAGGATTCCCACCAGTCCCCTGCAAGAAGAGGGCGAAGGAGACTGTGTGATTAAAGAACCTGAGTCATTCCTTCAAGTTCCACTACATAAAGGAGTAAGGGGCCACACTTCATTCTCTTACAAACGTGTCATGAGTATTTAGACCAAAACAGACCCTTTTTTTTGTTCTATGGCCAACATTTTTCTTTGGTGAAAACTACTCTTCCTCTCTATTGCTACAGAATTCAGTGCCCATTGTAAATTGTAATTATGTTATGTTACAATTATTTAATTGTAATTACATTGAAAAAGAAAAAATAAAAATAAAATACAATAAAAAAAATAGCTGTCTTAGTGTCAGACAGGCATTTCCTGGGTCACTCTCAGGGAGAAAGTAACAAACAGGAAATGCTTGTTCATTGTCTTCTTACAAACAAAAATCTGGCATTGGAGGAAATAACAAGGATCAATTTCTTAAGGAGCAAAGTTATGGTTTTCCTCCATGCTGGAACTGTGTAAACCCCTGCTGCTGCAGAGATGCTGAAAACTCTCTCTGACTCTGAAAGTAAACTGCAACCAAAGCAAGCAGAAGTATAGCATGAGGAAATCCAGTAGAGTATGTATGTTTATCCAGTATGTATGGATATTAAAGGCAAAGATGCCAGTTCTTGCCCTGAAAGTCTCTGAATTGAAATTTGATGACGATTGACAGTTCCCAAAATAGGAATTGTTATTCATGCTCATGCTACTGTACACTTTTTGTTAAGCTTTTACTCTTGGTCACTATAAAACACAAGCAGGATATTGTACTTCATACGAAACATAGAATAATAGAATGACTTAGGTTGGAAGGGATCTCAAAGATCATCTAGTTCCAACACCTCTGCCACAAATGGGGCTGCCTTTACTGTGATTTCTTATAGCTCTTTTTTTCCTCTTGTCTAATATCATTTAATTGAATCTGGCCCAGTTTGTGCGCATGATTCTAGCAGATGTGTAACTACCATGGCAGTCACAACTCCCAGTGAGATTTCACAGAACCTAGTACAAAAGCACTAAATTCTATCCCCCGTGAAAATATCTCCCATTACATCACAGTCTTACGTTTTGACTCCTATGATCTGTCACTCTATCTAATTCTTTCTCCTGCCAGGACCTGTCCTTGATCATTGTAGAACACCCTAAAACACATAACTTTTCATGTTAAACTGCCCAATTCACTGTCTTTGTTTCTTTGTATGATCTTATAATTCTTTGAACTAATCATACCTGCCACTGTGTGACCAGTGGATTCTATTTCACCTCAGATTTGTACGAGATGAGTACCCCTGGGCCAATGCTGTGTCATCATTATTCACACCTTCTGTCAACTTGCTCATACTTAACACAAGCAACAACCAACTCTGTATTTCACTGGAAAATTATAACTAGTTATAATGTAGTAGCAACAATAACGTGGGAGGTTTTTTTGAAGCATATAGTAAGAAAAACGGCTCAGACATGGGGAATCCTTGTCCCTTTCCTGAAGATAAAGCTGGTATTTGAATCTATGTTTGAATTCCTATATCAGAAGGAAATCCTTTTCTTTTTTTTTTTTTCTAGGGATATCTGTATAATTTTTTTTGTGAGAAATGTTGCACATAATTAGTTTTGGCTTCATGATAGTCAGCTGTTGAAATCTCAGATTTTCATAGAACAAAAAAATAATTTCTCACCCAATTTTACTTCTTCCCAAACATGGTGAAGTAGAATTTTTCATTGCTGCGCATATAGAGAGACGTTCATAAAAGCAAATCAACTGTGTCTTATTTCATAGTATTTGAATTATTTCAGGCAACCTCTACCCATCCTTCCAAGTGATTTCAAGTCTCCTATATCTGAATCTGGAGGGCAGTAACAGGCAGGGTGCTACAGAGATGAATACTGGGCCCAGTATGGAGACCAGACAGCCTCCAGAGGTCCCAGCCTCAGACTTTCTGTGGTTCTGTAATCTGTAATCCTAACAAAATCTAACTTTCCCATACTTTCCCACTGTGTCCTTCAAAACTATCATTAATCACATGTGAATCTCTTTTTGTTCGCAAGAATTCACTGGAAAATTAAATTTAAGCCTAATCAGTCACCCTTTGTTCCCTCAAAGGCCTCAGACTGTTGTTCAGTAACATCCCTTGTCACACTCTAGATAGCCCAGCAGGCGGAGGAGAAAAATAAATTCTTTTTATCACTGCAAAGATAAACAAAATTTGTTCTAATGCTACTCTAATTGACTTTGGAGTCTAATAGAAACCTTGGACTGATTTCTTTCTGGACAAACACAACAATCACAGCAATTATTGTACTACTAACCTAAGCATAAATCCACACACAAGTTTCCAGCTGAGCATTAAATAACATCTGTTTTGTGAAAAACTGAGTACTACTGTCTTCATTCAACTTCTGTCTCTCATTAGCTCTCCAGCACTGGAGAAATACAGGACAAGAATATAATTTTAGGCAGGTGGAAGGCAGGTCCTAAGATTTCAAGGGCCACTATCCTTCTAGCAGGGATATCAGCAATTTAGAACGTGGCATCACTTCCAGGAGTTCAACGATTTTTCTTTACTCTCACTGAGTTATTTTAAAGTGTGCTTTGCTTTCCACATAAGAGGTCTCACTCTGGATTTAATGTTTATTTATATAGAATCATAGAATCATTAAGGTTGGAAAAAGCCTATGAGATCATCTATCCAACCATCCAATTACCACCAGTATTTTCTCACTAAACCATGTCCCTTAGTGCAATATCTAAACATTTCTCGACCATCTCTGAGCAGCTCATTCTAGCACCTGACCACTTTTTTGGAGAAAAAAATTGCCTAATACCCAACCTGGATACCATCAGTACAGCTTGAGGCTTGTTTCCCCTGCTCCTATTGCTAGTTTCATGGGAAGAGAGGCCAACCCTCATTGCAGGGAGTTGTAAAGTGCAATAAGGTCAACCCTGAGCCTCTTCTCCAAACTAAACAATTCTGTGATTCCATGATTCTACAATCCCAGTTCCCTCATCCATTCCTCAGGGCTGTGCCCCAGACCCTTGCCAGCTTTGGTGCCCTTCTCTGGAGGCACTTCAGGCCATCAGTGTCTTTCTTGCAGTGAGGGGCTCAAAACTGAACACAGTACTTGAGCAGCAGCCTCACCAGAGCTGAGTACAGGGGGACATATTTTGTTTGGCTATGCAGGGTTAGCTGCTGATTTTTAGTTTGAGTTTCTTAAGTCGTTAAAACAGCCACAAATTGTTGTGCAGAGTGTTATTCCAGCGAATGTAAAATCTGTGATATTTCAGTTACACTAGGACTGGTAGTAATGAGACTATACATTTAAAAAGAGTACTATTAACTATTAATTCTCATAAAACCCTTTGAAGAAGATTTGCTAAACTGAAGAAGAAGGGTCATCTCTTTTTGGAATGAGACATCTTATGTATTCTGCCTTTTCTAAAATCAATTTGAGAATTTATTTTTTCAAAGGACCAAACTGCAAATTCCAGTTTTTCAAAACTATCAGTCATTACTAGCTATTGCTTACAGATATTGGCCCTGAGGAAGACAGTCATGAGTGATTTGAGACTAGGAGAATATGTACAATATTTTCTTCTTTCGTCTCTACCGCAGAATTTGTTCATTCTATAGTCTATGGCTCCTAACATACAATCACTGTTTGCTTTCTGTATCTGAGACTGACTTATTCAGTTCACTCAAATATGAAAAGATCTTCCAAGAAAAGAAAGCTTACTTTAATGGCAAAATTAGAAGACAGTGCATGCACAGTTAAAAGGGTGAAGAAGAATCCAACTTGCATTTGCTGGAGGTCTTTCAGTAGGAATGGGCATCAACATGTATTGCAATGCTGTGTTTTCTCATGAGATGCAAGCCCTTTGCTGTGGATGGTCTGGGAGGTAACTCTGATCATGTAGACAGCTGCTAAGTTTTGAAGCCCTCTCTAGCCACAGCAGAGCCGGTTCTGCTCTTTTCACTTGATTTTCTATGATATTGCTTCAGCAAGAGAGTTATGAACATAACTCTAGTGTGTATGACGATTGCCCTATTGATTACAAGAACCTCCAAGCTAGTGCCATTTTACACTGATCAGACAGATCTCTTGAACTACTGAAACATTACCTCAGTTTTCTAAGCTTTATACTGACACCTCATTCGTGAAAATTGGTTCATTCATCTAGGTGAAATCTATTGAAGAGACAGATGGCTAGGTACATGGATACATCTAACCAGCCATAGGTAGTGTGAAGTCCCAGCTTCTTTATGGGGTACTTCTCTGTGCATAGGGCTCATCAAAGACATGATTATTCTTCTACAGGTCTTCTTGAGGTCATGCAAGCACAACACGAGGAAGGGGTCTGAGAGATACAAACCTGATTTCTTCCATACTGCAGTTCTGCAACTGTCCTTCTTTCAAACACACAGATTACTGCTGTGGAGGTCTGTTCTGTGCAAAGTTTGGGGCTGAATAAAAACTATGTTTGGGAATGTCATCCAAAATCTGGGAAGAAAACTCTCTGATTTCAGTATGGTGTTAGAAAGTGGCATTCCTTTACTCCTCATGATATGTACCAGGTGACTTGGCAAGCAAGTGCATGCTCTCAGAGTTCAGGTCCTGTGTTTAAGCAGCTAAGATGTACATATGCAATACACTGGCATACATATTCATTCTTTTTCAAGGACATGCTAGTATTATCTAGGGTGGCCGAGTGCTCACCTACTTCTTCTTCATTTTCCATCATCAGCTTAATCATTGAAACCTTTGGCTAACTTTCACATGCTTTTCCCCAATTTGGAAAATCTCCATTGCTTTTCAGGGCATAGTGAGCAACTTTTAAAGCAATATATGTGGAATCCAAGGAAGATGTCCTTGAACCTATTGAGGCAAAAGATAAAAGTATTCTGTTATGTCCCCAGTGCAAAATTATTGAGGCAAACAAGACTATCCACCCACTAATGTTGAAATGGAAAGTTTTAGAACTATCACTCATGTATTCATTTTGCTAAACTAATATTGGTTCTCAAACAAATGTACTAATCCCTATTGCTACACAAACCAACCTATATCAGGTGCCAATTTGATTCAGAGGATCCTCAGGGCAGGAATTCTATGCTATGTAGAGAAAGACGCATTGGCTTGTCCACAGCTGGTGAAAGATTTTAAAACTGATAATTCAATGTGGTAAAAGAAAAAAGAAAAAAAAAAAGAAAAAAAGAAAAAAAGAAAAAAGAAGGAATGTACTTTTTAACTCTTTTCTAGAAGAGAGAGGAAATAAAACATTGCACGTAGCACTGCAATGAGATTTTCTTTATTATTATTTTTTTATTATTTTTCAAAGTACCTACTTATTTGGAAATAGTTGTCAGTTCTGGATATTTTGTAGGAAAACAGGTGTTATTCAGCGGTGGCAGGGGGAATAACAGTTTGTGTCATTCAAATCTTCTGTTCTGTAGAGCCTTTTCTGTACAAAATAGTTCGAAGCAGATCATGACAGCTTATTCTGATACCTTTTATTCACCTTCACATGAAAAACACCTTCCCAAAATAGATTACAGATCTTAGAGAGGATCAAGTTAGAAAGGACCTCTGAATTTTATTTAGTCTTGCTCAGAGCTCAGTTCCTGAGACTGGAGTACTTACTTTCAGCTCATCCCACAGAGACAGGAAAAAAAAAAAAAGAGATTTTCTTTTACTTCCCTTGAAAACTGAGTAAGCATGGAGCTGACATTAACCAAGAATCGACTTCATAATCTCAGATCTGGGTTCAACTCCTGGTTTGGTTCAGCTCCTGAACCCCCAGCAAAGCGTATCCACAGGCTAAGAAATCATGGACCATAACACTAATAAGATCCTTTTTTCTAACTCCTATCCAAAATTTTCTTCAGAAGAGTTCCTTTAAAATTCTACAGTAGAGTCAGTTTCATGTAAGGAAAGGAATTAGCTAGCAGCCTCCTCACTTTTACACAAACATGAACATATGCAGTTCCTGTTGGACAGACTTCATGAAACTAGGCAAAATAACATTTAGTTCAGGTGAACAACTATTTTCACTAATCATTGTAATTAAAAAAAAATCATATTTGGCAACACAGTTTCACTCAAATGTTTTCACTTTAAATACTGACAGCTCCACCCTCGGTATTCCTCAGGCCCTATTATTTTCACTATTGCTGTGTATCTTAAGTAGACGTAAACTAATTGCCACCCAAAGGAAACTAATGAAACAAAGTAGGAATGCTCTTGAATTAGATCTTTTAAATGAAACGTTAGCTCAGAACAAGCTTGATGGGCACTGTTGAACTGCTTTTGGGTGGAAGCAATCTCCTATTTGGTAAAACAAAAGAACTGAGCAACAAACACAAGCTCTTGATTTGGGTTTAGCATCCATCATTGTAAGCTGCTGCATCCATCTAATAAAAAGAAACTAGGAGATTTGAAATAGGATCCGTTCCACTGTCATATACTTAATACAAGTGAAGAATTGTTTAGTTATAAAATAAATGAAAACTCTTTAGAATTGGCATCTAACAAGAAAAGCTCAGCCAAATAATTAGATATTGGCTTCAAAGATGAATTGGCATTTTAATAAATATTTTAACTGATGTATCTCTGGTGGTAGATGGCTACCTACTTATCCAGAAATGCAAAGTCTTGCTCGTGTTACATGGAGAAAGAAATTGCACATCTGAGGGTATATTATGAAGTCAATATATTGACTGCTTTCTTTGCAACTCCCACTGATACATAAAAACAAGCTATGTGTGATTCACCTTTTTAAGAGACTACGCAAATTTCCTCCTTCTCCTTCCTTCCTTCCTTCTTCCTCCCTTCCTTCTTCCTTCCTTCCTTCCTGCCTCCCTTCCTTCCTTCCTTCCAGCCTCCCTTCCTTCACTTCTCTCACAGTTCCTTCCTTCCATTCTCCATTTATTCTGTCCTTCCTTCTTTTTTCCTTGCATTCTTCCTTCCTTCTTTCTTTAATTTCTTCTCTTCTGCTTCAGTTTTTCTAACTTCAGCAACCACTGACAGCAATTACAATCTTCCAGAAGGAGACTCACAATCTTTACAGTCAGCTTCACTGTTTTTCCCCTTCCTTGAAGAACTCTTCCGGTTCAAGGGAAATGTCATATATGTCAATACCAATACCAATAAAGCTCCTATTATCTCTTTGATCAGTATGATTTGGAAATACATACGCTGCAAAAATGGATCTCGTGTTTATCAAATTTCATTAAGGCATGTGATGATTAATTCCTTGTGAACAATTTATCTTTTTCTCATTTGAGAATAAATATCTGTTTGGTTTTGTTTCACTGTGAATAAATAAGCCCTTGTATCACCTCACTTCTGATACAAATGAAAAACTTTAAGGCACAAACTGGTAACTGTTAGTTTTGTTTCTTTACAGATTAGAATTTCTGGAAATCTCATGCCAGCTGAGCTCACAGTTGTCACTAAGTATTTTGTTAGAGGTTAAAGCTTATTTTCAGATTACTTTTCAATGTGTTTTGTTCTCATTTTAAGAACTGGGTCTGAAGTTGAGGGTATTACAACTCCTGGATATACAAGTCCTGATGTCTAGGATGTTTTTTGTAACAAGTATCTTCCTGTAATTAGCATGTTATATTCATCTATTACTGTCCTTGGGAAGAAAACATGAAACTTGCCAGAATTCACATATGCATGCATATCTGCAATCCCCTTACATTAATATTTCAAGTAAAATAGTATGGGAGAGAGATGGTGGCTAGAGAGAGAAACTTATTCCTCCTATTGCTTTTGGTCTTCAGAAAAGGTCTCTTAATTCAGGAATCTGTAATTAAAAATGTCTTTAGTCCTTTGCTCCTCTCTACCTGCTTACAGCATTTCATTAATAAAGAGTAGCATGGCATAATGTCACTCTGGGAGTAAAATTCTCTTCTCTCTTCTAACATGCCTTATCACAGCTACACTGACTGTCCAATTAACACTCGGTCTATGGATTTATCTCTGCTGTCTGTAGCTACTGTTCTGATTGCTTGACCTCATGCCAAGCAAAGAATGTAAACATCCTGACACCCACTCTCAACTTGCTCTCCCAAACCCATTGACAAAATTAAACCACTGACAAAATGAGTCACAACATCATCACCTGAACGCTGACTGTAGGGAATGAACACAACAAACTGCTCCTGCTAGTAGTTATGGTTGTAGTTCAGTTCAGGACCACACGTGAATCCTGAGATGAAATAGTGATGAGGAAGGAATAAATGAGCAGCACGTGTAATGATCATAGATTCACAGAATGGCTGAAGTTGGAAGGGACTTCTGGAGATACAGTCCAAAGTCCTGCTCAAACAGGAGTACCCAGAGTACATTTTCCAGGTCGATGTCCAGGAAGTTTTTGAAGATGTCCTAGGAGATCTCCACAACACCTCTGGGTAACCTGTGCTAGTCGCCTGCACAGTAAGGTTTTCCTGATGTTGAGATGGATGCTGCTGTGTTTCACTTTGTGTCCATTGCCTTTTAGCCTGACACCTGGCATCATTTAAAAGAGCCTAGTTCCATCTTCTTTGTATCCTCCCTTCAGGTATTTGTACATATTAATAAGCTTCTATTTGAGCCTCTACTCCAGGCTGAAGAGTCCCATCTCTCTCAGCCTTTCCTCATCGGGCCAATTCTTCTCTCTTGATCAGCTTCATAGTCCTTCACTGAACTCTTACCACTATGTTTAGGTCTCTTTTATACTGAAGAGTCCAGAACTGGACCGAGTTCTGTTGATGCACAACTACACAGGTACAAAGAAGTCAAAGAGGAGGAACATCCTAACCAACAGTCTAAGAATTGCACTGCAGCCTCTCATGAGTGGAAGTGTAGAGGAGGGAAATCTAGGAGCCTTTGCCCATCTCCCAGTATGTTTCAACAGTTGTACACAGTATAAATCCACTGTTTTTGTCTCAGCCCTACTGAGAAGTTAGGAGACATTTCAATGGCTCAATGCAAGAAGTCACACAAGAGCTTGTTTCTTTAATATTCCTTAAAAACTCAAAGAGGAAGAAATCGGGGAGCTTCTATTCCTAGAACTTTTACCCAACTGTTCCTTCTCCCAGTAAAGTCCTCTATGAGCTGAGGATGAGGCATTCTTGGAGCTACTAGAAATGTTTGCTTAATGCAAGACTTTAATAAAGGGTCTTACACATTAGTGAAGGACTTTGTTAGGGAGTCACAGCTTCTTCCAGCTGTGAATCACATCAGCTGTAACGTTTGGTTTAACAGTACATGCAGATTGACCAGTTGGAAATGCTACAAAAACTGCACAAGAGTTGAAGAAGAGGATCAGCCTGAGAACTTGCTCTGAGCCTTTGCTCTGGCTTCCAGGCTAGGTAAGGGCTTGCTCAAAGATGTTGAATGACTGTTGATGTAGTTCATAAAATCAGGAAGCAATTTCTGTTTTAGCATGCTTTCTTCCTGATGTTAGATAAGGTACTGTCTGTACCACCATGCAGCATATGGAAGTGTTTTATCTGTATCCTAGTTTCCCATGTCCCTTCTTAAAACTTTTTCAGTAGAGAAAGTATAGGTATTGTCATCTGTTGTTGTTGTTGTTGTTTTGTTTGTTTTTAAATATGGACTAAAAGTGTGTCTTAGGGTTTGGGTTTTATTTCATGCTATTTTTCTTTCTTTAAACAACTAGGAAGAAGAGTTGCCACGTGAGTTCAGCTCCTCTGCTCTCCTGTATTCTACCCTTTAAGTAACTAACCATCAAAAACATATTTCTAATCAAATATAGTCTCCTCTCCTTAATCAGCTCAGCTTTAAAATTCAGCTCAATGAAATAAGAAAGAGCTGATTTAATTAGCCCAACCTCAACAGTGTTATAGCATATTCTCATTTACAGAAATAATGGGGAGCAGAAGGAAAGAGATTAATCATCATGAGAAGACTGGGCAAGGTGGAGAAAAGCAGGATTATTTCCTGTGTTAGCAGAGAGTGATTTTCACTTTGGCTAAAGAGCCTGCATATGCTTTATGAGCCATTTAAATAACACTTAGGCCTTGTGCTTTGTCCTTTAGCCTAAGGATGAATTTCTTCCACTTAGTAGCAATACCTCTGGAAATCATCACTCTTGGGTTTAACTGATGAGACAGAGACAGCTCCCACCACTTGGTGAATAAAGAAGAAGAAATATGGCAGGTAGGAGCATAGCAATAATGCATGTTTATATTGCTGCTTGGGAAAACTCACCCACATGCACTTTACTCATCATACACCTGGATAGGCACACTTAATGGAGAGGCAGTGTGCCTTAATGGGAAGAGCGCAGGATGCACTTCCTCATGCTCTTATTGCGTTACTGTGTGTCCACAGGCAAGTCGCTTATGATTTTTTGCAGGTGAGTAGTTGTGTTTTGTTTCACTTTGCTTTTCAACTCTGTCTCATTTGGATTTGCTGTTTCCAGCAGTGCAAACCTCTTCCCCCGTGTTACATGTACCCTGCAGAATCAGGACCACACAACTACAGAGCCAAGGGATTGATGTACAACTATTTATGGAGCAAAAACAGCACCAGTATTTAGCTTCCACTTCCTCCTTTGTGACTTTGAAACATGACATCATTTACCTTAACTCCATCAATAGTGTATAAACTGCTCCTCTGTCTCACAAGTGGAGATTCACTGGATCAGGTTAGCTCAAGTTTAGTGAATGAGTGGAGAAAAGCTGCCACCTCTATGCAGATCACTCAGGATGCTTCCATGCTTAAAGCAACCTTTAGAGACCTCAACAAGGGAAAAATTGGATCTGTTCAACAAGGATTTTCAACAAGGGTCTAGCAGTGGCGTTGGGCTCAGTATCTGAACCATTACTGTACTAGACATGGATGCCATTTGCATTGTTGAAAAGGTAGGCCCAATCCACATAGATTCAGAGTATATCAGCTCCTAATTTGAGTGTTAATTCCAGAGATGAAGTTCAACTTTGGACCCATCCATCATTTTGAATGGAGCTACTTTGCAACCTCCACACTTAGCAGTCATTACCTGGGAGATAATTGCTCATCATTTAAGCGAGCTAGCATTGGCTGGGATAACCCTCAGGCCCTTTCTCTTCAGGGACAGGATCACCAGAGGCAAAGCAATTAACAGAGCAATTAATTCGTTAGCCAATCACATCTTTTTATTTTTTTCCCCTTCTGAGATTTATTCCATCATTGAGTGCTCTAAAAACATCAAGGAAAGGTCCTTCTCTCCAGAGGAAGATCCCTCTCAGAAGAGTGGGGCTGAGATGAGGATATAGTCCAGGTTGCAGCCTTGTATTGCATGCTACCTTAGGCAGTGAGGTCGCTCATGGATTCATAGAATCATTAAGGCTGGGAAGATCACTAAGATCATTGAGTACAACTATCAACCTCGGTTTGTGACTGCTCTAGACCTACAACACTTGCCCTTTTATTGAACAGCTCCAGGGATGGTGACTTAACCACCTCCCTGGGCACTGTTCCACTACCCTCACCACTCTTTCAGAGAAGAAATTTTTTCCTAATATCCAACCTGAACTTCTCCTGGCACAATTTAACACCATTACCTCTTGTCCTATTGCTAGTTACCAGGGAAAACAGACTGGTCTCTTGCTCCCAACTAGGTTTGTTGCTCAGATCTTAAATCAGGCTTTTCATAGCGATCATACCAGTTATCCCAACTCCTTGTGCTGCAGGCGAGGATCTGCTCCAGCTGGGTTCTGTGGGGCTGCAAGGAGACCTCTGCTGTGGGCCTGGAGCCCCCTCCTGCCCTCCTCTTCCTCAGGCCAGGGACCCCTCTGCTGCTTCTCCCTTGCTTGGGGCCTCCTCTTCAGCTTGTCTCTGCTGCACCTGTGCTGAAATCTGTTTTCCCCGAGGTGCCACCAGGTTGGCAATGGGCTCAGCTGTGCTCTACAGCAGGGCTGTTGGAACTGGCTACATCCTACCAAGGGGCAGCCCTGGTTTCTGCCCACACAGGCCAGCACGCAGACATGGGCTCACAATACACTTTATTTTAGTTATTCCTGTGTATGTAGTTGTTTCTGCCAAATGGAACATGTTTTGCTCAAGGCAGGTGTTGCTCAGTGCCATAGGTGCCTCAGTGGGTCCCTGACCTTGAACGAGAAGGCAATAACCAGGTCAGAAAAGTGGGAAAAGATGGTGTAAGTTTCACACAGGCAGTAATCATCCTCCACAATAAACCACACCAAACAGTACTGAAAGGTTATGCATTTGTTTATCCCAATAGCTACCTGTAGTGCCAAATAGCATCTTGGACATACAGAAGAAGAATCAGCTTCTCTGTTAAAAAACCTGAAATGAAGCTCTCTGTCAGCACCTCTTCATCATCTGGAAATCTGCAGCATAAGACTCACCCCTCTTTACCACCTGAAGCCTGCACGTCTCTCCATTTAAAGGATGCACAATGCTTTTGTTAATTAGAGCCTTAGTTTAATATGAGCTGTCAAAGTTCACTTAACTTCAATTAATTGTTTCTCCTGAGCTTAATTTCTTTAGTTAAGTATTGATTAATCATTGCTTAATTATGCTGGAGTCTCACTGGGTGATATTTCAGTAGTACACTGCAGCAATGCAACACTTTCTAAAAATAATCTGGGAATCATCAGATATATTATGCATTGCTATTATTGGGATGACTTTGAATATTTATCTCCTCATCCCTTATGTTGCAAAGTCAATGTGTTGTATTTAGTTCCACTGGTTCCACTTTCTTTTCTCTGTGAGGGTTCTGGAGTTTGACATTGCACAGTGAGGCCACTAAGAACTTGACATCCAGAATCCAGCATCCTGTGCCAGGGGAGGGAATTAGGGAAGGAGTGGTCTTTACTCACTTGTGGCAGGACACTAACACAACTAAAGAATCAAAATATTAATGGCATGGTTTTTTGTTTTTTTTTTCTTTGTACTTTTCAGGTGTTATGTGACAACACAGGCTCAAATGCTGTATGTGTATTCTCAAAACAGCAACTTTACATCTCATCTTAGGAGTGTGCCTTCAGAGCAGGGCACATCCATTCTGAAGTCTCAGTCTGAAGTATCAGGATAAGGATAAAATGAAGCCTTCCACCATTCTGTTATATCTTGAAAACACTAATATCAGGTTGGACTGTAAGTAAATTATTTCTCACCGGTAAGTAAAATACATCTGTTAATTTCTACTGAGGTCTCTCTCAAATGTAAATATTTACCCAACACAAGGGTAAAATTTCAACTGTAGTGCAAAATTAAAGAATTTCTTTTCCCTCAACATTAATTTCCCTGGAGTCTGCTTGTATGCCTGGTTTTACCTACTCAGTGGACCATTTTTTATTATTTTTCCTGGTAAGAGTCACTCCTCTGAGAACACTTCCTGGCTTGGCCTGGTTTTATCACAGTCAGTGGTTAACTTTCTCCCTTCACTACATGCTCACTTCTTCAGAGGTCTCTAAGCTTACTACTACCAGAATTATATTTTGAGCATGTACTGTGTTATAGGAGCACTAAGCGTTATTTACTAGTGTCATCACAGACGCTTGGATGTGCACTGTTAGGAATATGCTATAAGAGAATCATCAAAACAGCATCCTTTTCTACTACATTTCATCTACTTGGGGGTATAAACATCTGGCACCTTGGGAATGTATATCATTGCTATGGGAAAGACAAGATAAACTGGAAAATACACTGATCATAATACAGATCATGAAGAACACTGCTGTTCTTTGATGTTGAATGACATGATACAGTGAGTTTTCCAGTAAGGGACGAATGATTTAATCTGGGTAAAATAAACACCCTAGTGCAGGACTTGAGTGAGCAGTATCAAACTAATTCCAGAGTTCAGTTAATCTGCTCTTTATTATTATCTTCTTATCACAACTCTATGTGTCTGGATCCATACCTTCAACACAAACCAGAAGCCCCATTACCATAATGAAGTTTGCTTATATTAAATTTATAGAAGTACATAGCTAAGAAGCTGGAAAACATATCTGTTGTCATGATGCTCATTACAACTTCATTTAAATGCTTCAACTGAGCACAAGCCACTGCCTTTGTAGATACTGAGCAAAGTCCTACCCAAACATGCATAAGACAGCATCAAAAACAGAATTAGAGAAGGGAATTTCCACCTTCCCTGATTTCTTTAGGAGAAACTGAGGCACTGAGAAACTGAGTTTCAACTCAGTTTTCCGATGTGATTTGGAGAGAAATTAATTAAAATGATTAGTCATTGATCCTAATTCAACCCCTAGGATCCTGCCACATGAAAACCAAGTTCTATTTATGTAAGTCAGTGACAGAAATTGGATGCAAATCCCCAGCTTTCTAGAACTAATGCCTAAACACAAAAACCTTCAAATTCCACCAGTTTTCTTCGCTTTGGGAACATACTCATTGCTTATAATTATTTATTCATATTGTAACCAGGCTTAGCAAATGCAGCCATTAACCACAGCTATATCAGATGCCTTACTAGCTCAAAACAAACTTCTAAATCCATGTGTTTAGACACTGAGTAGAGCTGGCAAGTAATGGGAGCTCTGAGTTTATCATAGCAGTGGGTAAAAGGGATCAGAGTTCCTCCAGTTCCCCCCTGAGACCAAGGCTATCCTGATCAAGGCTAGGAGAGTTAGTTACATTTTATATGGCTTTGAGCATTGTGAACACATCTGGATGGGTTTAAGGCCAGGTTGTATGGGGCCCTGGGCAATCTGACCTAGTACTTGATGTAGCAGTTGGCAATCCTGCCTGTGGAAAGGGTTTGGAACTTGGTGATCCTTGGGGTCCCTTCCAACTCAAGCTATTCTGTGATTCCATGTTTCCCAAGTGAAGACAATTGCATTGTTCCCCATACTTGCCCAGTTCATATCCTTCATGCTTGAGTCTCTGAGGAATTTTATTCAACATTCCAGCTCACCTGCAAAGACATCAAAAAGGTAAAATATCCCTACAATTGTTTGTGAACACGTACACTGAGAGTAGCATGTGGGAGCTCTGCAGCTCTGCTATAGATTTCTGAGTCTCACAGGACGTGCGGTCTGTGAGGTTGACTGAACTCAGGATATGAATTCTTCCAAAGGAAGTGCTGTGATTTGTTGGAAGAAATAGTTCAGGCATGAGAGCAGAGAAAGAAGCTGTAGAAGTCAAAGAAGGGTCCTTCAGGGACACCAGCAGTGCCAGTGCATACAAGTTCAATATGCAGTCTTGTTTCTCGGTACATTTGCTTTGGACAAAACTGTAATAGCAGCTTCTCATCTTCTGTAAATGTGCCTGTTAGAATATTTATCCTAAGATGCTTTTTTATTATCATTAATAAAGAGTCACCTAAAATCTGCAGGTCACCATAACTTTGTCAGACTTCCCACCTCTAGCCATATATTTTTTTTTTTTTTTTTTTTGAATGACACTCTACAAATGACGGTAGTGCAATTTCCTTCTCTCCTTTTCAACACAATAATTGCTTCATATGGATTTTGCAGATTGTTGATAACTAAATTAGTGGCTTTTTTGTGATTGCTTCCCTTTCTAATTTCTCTGTCTTATACTTTGAGGGATTACGATTTTGTTTTGTATCTTGCTCTCCCCACAGCAGTATTTGTAAATGAGCATGAGGGGAGTGCTGGTTTAGACATGTTCTATTAAATTCTTTGGTGAGCAGACTTGAAAGGAGAAGAAATGCAGATAAATTCTGGGGGATCAGATACTGCCTACCTCAAACATACATTATGTAACTCTTCATCCTTTGAGCACTCTTACTGATTTCAGTGCTAGAAGATACCGAAGAATGTGAATCAAGTGTCAGAATGTTACCCCAAATATTTCACTTAGCAGAGAAAGCAGTGCTGCAGAAGAACACACCCCAGGCTGCAGCACGATGTACAGTTTGCATGATAGCAAGAACTAGGCAGGCATTTATTTCTGTGTGGTGGTGCCATTTTGCACGCATTCAATAATCAGCAGTAGCTGTGTTTAAATTAAATGAAAGACTCTGTTGTATGAACTGAGAGCCTTCTAATCCTCACAGCATCACAGATAATTCAAACAAGTTTCAAAATACCATGATAATGGTACAGGAAGATTGATATCTCCGTGTCAGTGTTTTTGTGTAGCTCAAAGAGTACTCTGCAGGAAAATAATCTTGCATAACAAAACAAAAGATTTGTTTCTGAAAGCACAGACAATTAAAATTATTCAGAACTGGAGAAAAATATGACTTACAAATATTTTGCATCATGTTTGCCTTTGAAAGTCTACATTGCCCTTAAAACAATTTTATGGTGATATTGTGGTTGCTGGATTAACATAAGAAACTGATTGAATATCTTTATAAGGATGTTAAGATTAAGGACACAGCTCTTAAATTTTACAAATGCAAAACAGATTTCAAAGGAATAAAGTGATGAGAATGGGTGTCCATGAAACAAAAATAATATATTCATAAGCCCTTTTTCAACAGTCAAGGCATAACTTGATGACCATTAAGCTTGTTGGCAGATGTTAAAATTGTATTAAAATTGTATAACGGTTGCAGGAAAAACTGACAATGTAAAGAAAGAAATAAAGGCAATCTGTACCTGTGGTGCGATTGCAGTGGCTTTAGTACAGACATAGCACTGGTTGGTTGACTTTTATGTTACAATTTTAGATGTGCATGAAGTAACAAGAGTGTGTCTGTGGCAGTGAACGAGCAGTTGGAAAGTGTGCAGGGCAAAGTCTGTCTGAGCCAGTGCCAATAAAGCCTTGGGAAGAGGAATGGGGAAAGAGAGCATATTATTCTATATGGCTTTATAAAAGAAAGGTCCAAAAATGGGCACGTTCCAAGCTAGAGAATGTAGAAAAGAACTGACTAGGACAACCCATCACCCTTGATTACTGAGTAGATCCATTCCAACTGAAATATTTTGTTGTAGACCATTGTTGTGAAGATTAAAACTCTTTTTGTGAACAAGAATTTTTAAGAACCAATCAGTTGTTAGATTTGGGCTAAATCTAATGGTATCCAGCTAAAGACCTATAAAAGTGATTATGTCCTATTTACTGATGGTCTAATAACTCATAATATATCCCAGAATAACTCTATAGCATTTCTAAGTGTAGAAATTCAATTAAACAGAAATTCAATTTCTGTTGAGACAGGACCTCCTGATGCACAGTACTAGGAACACTCAAGGTGGAGATGAAGTAGGACAATCTGACCTTCATTTCTCTGATTACCACACAACCGGACAAAAGTGGGCAAAATTCCAGTTCACAGATCTGTGTCTTTGCCTTTGACCCTTGCACACACACGTATTCATACCCCATATACCTACTAGGGCAGAACCATCAGTAATGATGTACGATGTGCTTTACTCCATATAGAGAGACAATGAAGAATAGGCATCCACTTATTTGCTGTCATACCTTTAAATCAAGGCTAAACAAAGTGAAAAGCCAACAGATTTTAAGCCCTTGTAGGCTCAAAGGGAAAGCAGAATGGATAAACTAAAATTATCCACCATCATATACAATCCTGTTGCATTATAGTTGGCTATATAACAAGTTCATGGCCATCTTGATACGAGTGGAAAGGTGAATGCTTCCATTGTGATTACTTGGCTAAAAAATACATGCTGGTTATCCCTATTCTGCCTCCCATTTAATTTTAATATTTTAGAGTTAACAGTGTTAACAACTGGAAATTGCTATGTAATTTTCAGGAAAAAAAACTGACCAAGCCTTTTCATTTTTATTTTATTTTTATTTTTATTTTTATTTTTATTTTTATTTTTATTTTTAATTTTTTAAATCATTAATTATGTAGAAATAGATGGAGGAGAATATTTGTATTGAAAATGAATCTTTAATCTACATATCCCTATTGGACAAGGTTGAAAGAGGTGTAGGTAGTACTCCTGCACACTGAGCTGAAGCTCCTGCAATCCTGGGACTGGAAGAGAATCTCATCTTCTCTCTGTTGAGTTGAAGGGAAAGATTCAGTAGGAAATTCCAGTCCATCTTCTTGGATAGTAAGAAACATTTCCAGAAAAACAAACCTGAGTGCACCTGCTCAAGCGTCTGAACACAAAACCAAATCTGAGACAACAGCTCTGATGATGGTCAACTGAACATCCATTTCCATAAGGTCCTAATTCTATATGCAACTGTCCTCAGTGCCCTTTAAAGAGCTATTTTCCATCTTTCCTAGCAAATGCCTGTAACAGAAAAGAAGGAAGAGGAGGAGGGAGCAGGACAGAGCTGATTCTCTCAACACCAAGAATTTCTTAGCTGTCATTTCTCCCTTCTCTAAAGTGAAAGGAATCTCCCTAGTCCATCTGTCTAGTCAGTGAAACAGGACCATCTTGTGGCACTGAGGGACAAGATTTAGTTGGAATGGAGGTGATGGGTTGATGGTTGGATCTGATGATCTTAGTGCTCTTTTTCAACCTTAATGATTATACGAAGGGAAAGCAGAGCCAAAATAAGGTCTCATCTGCTAAGTCTCAAGATAAACTACTGTTTAGGGGTGAGTTTAATTATTCATGAAGCTACACTCAAGTCTCATTTTGCTGCCAAACTTTGTTTGGTTCCTGGAGCACCATCTGCACTGATCTTCTGGTGATCCAGCTGCTCTTTCTGGGTGGGAAATCACTCATGTAGCATGAGTGCTACAGTACATCCAAGGGGGAAATCTGCTGTTGAAAATACTTTTCAGTATATTTGACATAGATAAGGGATATGGCTAGAACCCATCACTCACCTATCTTTCCATTTGACTGATAAGAGGCAGCCAAGAAATTCTGGGCTCCCTCTCCTACTTAATTTGTTACAAGGATACATGGGCTGTCTAGTCTCAGGCTTAATTATAGGGAGAGGGTGCTGATGAGTGAGTCTGTCATTCATTATGTCCATAATACCATGTTTTCAAGAGAGTTGTACACTGCAAGAGAACTAAAAGAGCACTTTTCAGAAAGCACCTCAGAACATCCTCAGGCACAGCAGAAATAGTAGCTGTGTAGGGACTGCTTGTGGGAGTGAACATTGCAACTGGAGAGCACAGTGCCCATGGCAGAGCATGTGCCTGTTTCACATGTACACGAGGATCAGATATATTTTGGCATTTCCATTCTGCTCTACCACCAAATTACAACTCTTTGTCTTTTTCCTTTTGCCCATAACGTTTTGAGCAACCAATGAGATAGATTAAAGTCAATTCTCTTATTTATAACAGCTGCAGTAAATTCTGGGGGGAATTTTAGGAGGCTATTGGACAAAAGCATGCAGTTCCTCTATTTGAGTTAAGGCTATGGAACACAAGGAGCTGATATTGGGTTCCAGCAACTTAAATCTGTTTAGCAAAGTTCTTAATAATCTCTGCATGTATATTGTAGAGAACCTTTCACATATTGCTTTAAATTATTCAGAACTCCTCCAATATTGTATTAAATAATTCAAGAATAGGACAGGCTTTGTGATTAATGATGTGTACCTGGAATTTCTGCAAATACAGCAAGGAGTCAAAGTGTGCTCTAGATACAAGTGTCCTGGCACCAGGTCCCATTTACTCTTTGCCAAAGTGAGAGTATGTATTAGAAAATTGGACAAGTGCCTGCTACTCAATGGAAAACTGACTTAGGCCAATGGTTAATGTGGCTGCTGCTGAAAGAGTCTGTTCCTTCTGACAGACAGTAATAATTTGGCTGAGAAACTCTATGGTCTTTCGACGCCAATTTTTAATCTCCATGTGCAGCACTTGAGCTTGATGTGAAAATTAAAAAGAGGTATAACTATTTCTGTGGGACATGAAGGTTTTTCCTGCCATTCTACCAGCCCTGATTCAGAGCACGGAATCAAGTGCACCTTGTTAAGAAAATCATGTAGGCTTATTTTGCATGTTTCTTAATCCTAAAGAGTTCTGATGCTACAATTCTTCCCAGCTGTGCTTGGGTCTGTAGCCCTAAAAATTATCTAGACATTCTGTTGTCCTTCCCCATTTGTTTTTTTAGGGAGATGATGGGAGTGAAACATCATAGCTAAATAAAAACCTAATGCTAGAATTTTCTCCCTGTTCCCACAAAAACAAACAAACAAACAAACAAACAAACAAACAAACAAACAAAAGAATATTTTCCATCATTGGTAAAGTTGAAACAAGACCTAATTGAGAAAGGACTATCAACTTTCCTAGTAAGTGAGATCCTTTGCTGAATAGATATCTGTATGCTCAAAGTATTTTTTGATTAAGGGATTTATCTAAGACACAAGGTAAATCAATGCTACATTGAAGCAGGACTAAAACAAACCCTCCTCAATGTCCCCTTTTTTTTTTAATAGAAGGTAATGTTAGTGAGCAGAATGCGATGTATGGCAGAGAGATTACAGCTATCAGCACTACTGGAAATGCTATGTAGATGTTTTTGTGAGAGCCTGATATTGTATCCCAAACCTGCTTCCTCAGTGAGCAGCCACTTTACAAACATCAAAAGGACCAGCCAATTTTATTGGATTTCAGATGTTCTCAATAGAAAGAGTCCTGAGGGGATACACTGAGATGTTTCCAGGTTTAATATTTAAACGTACTCACGATTCCTGGAGGAAGGAAAGGAAGTAAAAGAGGTCTGCTGCTGTGGCAACTGTGTTTGATATGCCATGGCCAGTATATTACTCTATGCATGCCTCCCTGGCCCAGCAGCAGCTGCTGGCCCCACAGTCACATTGGGCCAACCTGGATGAAGCATAGATTTAGGGATCCTGAGCTGCACAGGTAGTCTTGAATTCAGGTATTTAAAAGGCAGAGACTGAAGTTGAGGCAGATCAAATGGTTGGTGGCTAGAAAAAAGCTCTGTATATACATGTGCATTCAGTTATCAGCAGTCATAGGAAATCACCTGTAAAAGTCTTTCAGTGCTTTACAGATCTTCGCTACAATAAACTAGTATCTTTTGGCTTAGGCTGGCTGCAAAATGCTGCCCACTGTTTCTTATTACAATCAAATCTCTGAAAGATGACCAATAAGAGCCTGGCAAAGTCTCAAGGGTGACACACCTCCCTTAAATAAAAGGAGAAGATGATATTTTCCATCCCTGCAGATTAAATGAGGAGCCAAAAGGTTTATTTCATATTTCAGGGCACCAAGAAGGAAAGAGGGAGGATGTTGTATGTCAGCCACACTAGGGGCTGGATGGAGAATGTGCCTCCTGTAAATAGAGAGCAATTCAGCTATTCCCCAACTCCTCTGGCCCTTTAAATTACAATCTCCCTATGATTATAAGGATATCTCTCAAAGGAATAAATAAAGATGACAAAAATGATCTACATTGGAGTTGACACTGATTACTGCAGACTGAACTCCCTCACTCATAGGGCTTGTCCACCATTAAATGTCATCATGAGATGACACCTGCCTATCCTGCTGTCAGACTGAACTGAGTAAGTATCTTTTTCTAGTGGCTTCCTTGTCTGGCAAGACCTATTCTAAGTTATAAAGCACAGAATAACAAGACTTACACCAGTGAAAACTGAGTGGCTTCTTGTTATTCATTCTGTCTAATAGAGAAATGAGGTTAAAACACTGGAGAGGGAAAGTGAAAGGGACCTTCCTGAGACTAACGTCAGAGAGATTCAAAGCAAGTGAAATATTGGAGGTTCATTCTGTAAGGTTAGTGTCTGTAAAAGGCCATGTAGCAAAAATAATGTGACAGAAAACATTCTCACAGGCAATGCTTTGGAATAACCAACAGTGATAATCAGCCAGATCCTTCTGCTTTGTATCAAGGACAACTGGCCATGTGGCACTGTGCCATCCAAGGCAGATCTGTGGGCATGTATCCTCTCAGATTTATTGTTGATTGTCCATCTTTCAGAATAACAGCCTCAGAACACCATAGGCACCGCCACACTGAGTGAAATCAAAGTCCTAACTAGCCCTAGGGTCCTCATCATAGGCAGAATGACGTCTGAGGAAAGGAAATCAACCTGCTGAGGAAGGATAGCCTCCGTGACATGGCTGGTCTGAAGCAGAGATGAGAATGATAGCCAGATGTTCTGAATGAGCCAAAAACCTTCTTCCCTAGTCAGAAAATGCTTTATAATTTTCGGATGACTTCCACTTCTTTTATTAAATTTCCATCAGTAGGAAAAAATATTTCAAAATGTGACTGTTCGCTGCAACAGCCCTTCTTCTCCCTCCCTCCCTCCCTCCCTCCTCCTCCCTCCCTCCCTCCCTCCCTCCCTCCCTCCCTCCCTCCCTCCCTCCCTCCCTCCCTCCCTCTCTCCCTCCCTCCCTCCCTCCCTCCCTCCCTCCCTCCCTCCCTCCCTCCCTCCCTCCCTCCCTCCTCCCTCCCTCCCTCCCTCCCTCCCTCCTCCCTCCTCCCTCCCTCCTCCCTTCCTCCTTCCTCCCTTCCTCCCTTCCTCCCTTCCTCCCTTCCTCCCTTCCTCCCTTCCTCCCTTCCTCCCTTCCTCCCTTCCTCCCTTCCTCTCCTTCCTCCCTTCCTCCCTTCCTCCCTTCCTCCTTCCTCCCTTCCTCCCTTCCTCCCTTCCTCCCTTCCTCCCTTCCTCCCTTCCTCCCTTCCTTCCTTCCTTCCTTCCTTCCTTCCTTCCTTCCTTCCTTCCTTCCTTCCTTCCTTCCTTCCTTCCTTCCTTCCTTCCTTCCTTCCTTCCTTCCTTCCTTCCTTCCTTCCTTCCTTCCTTCCTTTCCTTTCCTTTCCTTTCCTTTCCTTTCCTGTTCCTTCCTTTCCTTCCTTTCCTTCCTTTCCTTCCTTTCCTTCCTTTCTACTTCTTTCCTTCTATTTTTGCCGTAGTTCATATTTTGCTGCATTACAATAAATTGATTTAGTGCCCCCACGCCTCTCTCTCTTGAAGGGTGACTATATTAACAGTTCATCTACTGTAAAGTAGCTTAACTGGACTCCCCTGCCCAACAGCACAAGTATGAATGGTAATGGATATTCTGTGATACAAACCGACATACCCTCAGGGCAGCATATACATTTATAATTTAATTCCCTGAGAATTATCTCTTAGTATTAGAATGGTTTTCTGTGCTGGTAAGAAATCCTATTTCTGCTCCCAGATGGACTGATGAGATAAAGTGCCAGCCAGTCTGTCCTTACCTTTGGTCCTGTGCATAGCCTCTCCCTGTGGCACAGGCTCACTACCTTTTTCAAGTGGCTTGGAAGGAAGAAAACAAGCCTCAGAGGTGCTGTTAGATACCCTCCAGCAGACAGTGTGGTCCTGATGTAGTAAAAATATATAAATATATATACATGTGTCTGCAAAATATAACATTTATTAGTGCATAGCAGACTTCAGGCATATGTGGTACGGCTTTTTACTCTTATTGCATCCCCTTTACCCATCTGCTATTCCCTTACTTGACGGTACACTGTCATTCAAACTGGCCTCTTCTGCTACCATCCGTGTGTAAATGAAGAATGCACCCATTCTTCTGAACTTAGCTCCACACACAAACCAAGCTGCATTTACTGAAGAACACAGCAGCAGCAGGAGTACCTCACTCACTTATTGCTTGTATTAAAAACAAGCCTCCCCCATTTTGTTATAATGCCCTGCCATTCAAGAACCTCTGACGAGAACTACAGAGGTCTGAAATGATTTTACATCTCTCCCAGCTCCTCAAACAGCAGTGCTGTGCTGTAACAGAACCCGCTGTTCTGATGAGATACAGCAGCAGGTAACTACGTGATTACTGGACAACAGCAAACCATAACATAGAGCAACAACTCTGGCTGTTTTGGTTTTTTAGATGAGAGGTGTCCACTACAGACAAATAAGAAAAAAATAAGAAGAAGAAAAAGAAAAGCCTGTTTAAATAACAAATAAATTTGACTGCGACATTATGTGAGCTTCCTGGGCTAGCATTTGCCTTCCTCGGAGAGACACTAAGCATACCTTCAACACCTAATTAGCACTACAAAAGAAACTAAACACACTGGTAAGGTACTGAGATTTTCTTCTCTAGCTGCATTGTCATGACTAAATAAAAAGGACTGATGTCTGGCTTTAAAAAAGGGGAGAGAGAGAGAGGAGGTATAGTGAGAGAAAGGAATTAGCCATTGATTTATTCTTTTACTTAATAGCAAAGGGGAATGAGCAATTTAAGGTCAGCAGCATATTGCTCAGCTGGCCTCAGATCCTGCAAAATTACCAGCATTGTGTGTTGCAATAAATTGAATACTTTTGTCATCCCTGTTTGTTTGAAATATGTGTGAAATGAAGAGGGAAATAGCTAAGGCCAGCACTAAGGACCGCACTGATCTGCCTAGAAGGTGAAAGGAAGACAAAACAGCCTGCTTTGTCTTGCCTGGCAATGTGAGTGCTGCTCTAATGCAGAAGCAGTCCCACTGCTGTCAGAATTACTTCCTTGCAGCAGCCCCTGTACTAGCCACAGTCACAACAAGCAGGTTGCTCAGGAGGGATGCTGGCAGTTCTGGCAACAGTACTACTCCCCCGGTATTCCCTTGACTCACCCCAAATGTCTCAATCTACAGTGAGGCTGTGTGTTGCCATTGCTCACAGTCATGTGAACTGCTCAGTCATGACTTGCAGCCGTGTGCCCAAGTGGCCAAGGTCATTGGCATCCTGGCTTGTATCAGAAATAGTGTTGCCAGCAGGAGCAACAAGAGGGAGGTGATCGTCCCTCTGTACTTGGCACTGGTGAGGCTGCACCTTGAGTGCTGTGTTCAGTTTTGGACTTCTCACTACAAAAAAAAAAACAAGATACTGAGGCCATGAAGTATATCTAGAGAAGGCAACAAAGCTGTGAAGGGTCTGCAACAGAAATCTCATGGAGAGTGGCTGAAAGAATTGGGATTGTTCAGTCTGGAGAAAAGAAGGCTCAGAGGAGACCTTATCGCCTTCTACAACTGCCTGAAAGGAGGTTGTAGCAAAGTGGGGCTCAGCCTCTTCTCCCAGATAACAGCAATAGGACAAGATGTAATGGCTTAAATTGTGCCAGAGGAGGTTCAGGTTGGATATTCTCAGAGTGGTGAGGCATTGGTACAGGCTGCCCAGGGATGTGGTAGAGTCACTGCAGGTGTTCAAGAAATGTGTAGATGTTGCACTGAGGGGCATGGTTCAGTGTGCATAGTGGTGATGAGTTGATGGTTGTACTTGATGATCTTAGTGGTCTTTTCCAATCTTAATGATTCTGATTCTATGATTTACACTAACAGGCCTTAAAGATCTGACCCTATGCTGAAGATATAAATTAAATGCACAGGTGTGACTCCACTACGGTGCTTTGTACAGTGAGCCCAAGTAACTTTCCTGACTCATGACTCTCATCTGCCTAAGAAAACAGATTCTGTTGCTCCAGAAGGTCAAACTGGCTTTTATTTTCCTCCTGGCGATGCAAGTGCTGATTATAGTGCAGTATCCAAAACAGGTAATTCATGTCAAAAGGTGGAGAAAGTGGCTTTGCTTATTGATGTGTTGTCATCGCAACATTCAGCCTTTCTGTTCATAGCTATTCATGTGAGTTACAGCAGACAATGTCCGTTCCTGGCACTAAATTGCTCCCCAAGCAACTATTACTCAAAATGCACAACAGCCTGCGGGACACCAGAAGATTTGCAGATTTTCTACTGACCAGGGGTGCCCTTCTATTGCACCATGAAATGAACTAGCACCAAAAAGGATTCTTCCAGTGAAAGTTATGAGGCTGGCAGCCCAGAAGGAGAGAATCCTCCATTTACTCATTGGTTAAGCTACTTTCAGCATCATCCATCACTTCTGCGCCTCCCACCACTGACCCTGGGAACAGTGAAGGAAATTAAGTCACTGACAGCAATGGAGGCACTGGGACAGAAGGTTCAGCTTGCATCTCATCATAGATAAGAAAGCCCATTTTATCATTTCAATTTTGAGATTTCCATTTGGTTTTAAGGTTGTCACTAGAAATATGTAACAAATTGCTAGGAACTCTCTTCAGAACTCTGGGTGGGTGGCAGCCTTGATACCTCTGCAAGAGAGGAGAAGAAGGGGTGCTAAAGATTTGCTGGGTATCACTGCACATAGAGCAGTTCTGAAAGGTTTCCCAAAATCCAGCCTATGAGGTACAAAGTCTTCATCCAGCTTGATAAAAGTGATCTGCTTGGGGTGATCATGTGTTGCAGAAGCAGTTGATGTTACCTTTTCTGAATTCAGGCATGGATAGGGAGAAGCTAGCTGGTTCAGGATCCACTACCACAACAAATGCTAAGATTTTGGGGTCAGCAAGATAAAGTCATTTCTTGGCTCTTCTGGAGCTTCTGGTTGCCTGGGTCTTGATCTTAATTCAACAGGACCCAAGGTTTCCAACCTTGCATAAGAACAAGAGACAGTCATCTTGAATGGAAACAAGGAGCCACTCATTAGCTGCACCTAGAACCATAATTCTAGTTTCTGCACTTCACCTCAATCAAGCAATTAATCACTTAATGACTTATGAAAACTGCACAAGCACTGTAAATTGCTTTGAACATGCCTATCACAAAGTGTAGTAGACCTGTGTGCACATGGAGTTGTCAGTCCGCCCTTATTTTAGAGCTGCCTCTAAAGAAGAGCTCTCTGGTGTCACCCACTGCACTGAAAGTATGAAGGAAGATCTTTATACTCACTTCTAGAGCAATGTTTATTATAGCACCACAGCCTCAAAGTACCATTATGCAACTAACAGGTCTCTGAAAGTGGCTTTTAATTTGTTGCAACAACATAATTTTTCAAAGTTCCCAAGATTTCTGTGCATTTTAGAATGAAAAGATGTTTATTGCCACTTTTACATGTGAGCTGCCTACAGCTCCATGTTTCTTGGGGTATAAAGCAGATGAGCAAAAGGCCTTTAAACTGCACCTCTGATCTTGATTGATGTTGACACCAATTAGCAGAAAAGGAATCTTCCAGATAAAGGAAAAGAAGATTTTATTAAGCTCTAAATGCCAAGAGTCAGAATTCAATGCAAAATTCATTAGTGCTTATGTCAGGAGTCCTACCAGCTATTGCCGAGGGGTTAAAGGGAAATAAAAATTGCATAAGAATTTCAGGACTTTAAATCTTAGTTTGAAGAGTAAATGAGTTTGTAGTAAATGAGTAGTTTTAGCCTGCTATTATATACATCTATTTGTAAAGACTATTTTGTTAAATTCACTGATTTTAGTCAGTGGCAACTCCTACTGAAATCAGTTGTGTACCTTTGAATGAAGAGCAAACAGCAAAAGAGGGGTGGCATTTTTTTCCGTTCAGTCCAAAACTATGTCTTTAAATACAACAGTCAACAGGTAGTGGAAAAAGTATTAACATGGTATACATATAAATGTAATATATATAAATGTAGATATGTACAGGATCAAAATCTGATTCTGAATTTCTGGATCATGTACAGATAGATACAAAAAAACAATCATACTTGGCTTTGCATACTCTTACCTCTAAGCAAGTGCTCCAAAAAAGGCTTTACGTTGCTTTGAAAATTTCCTTATGTTGCATTACTAATAAATTCCAATTTAAAAAAGTTCTGAAAAAGATATTTGAAAGCCTGGTAAAAATAAAAACTAAATATGCACTTTAAGAACCAGAAGCATGACTGGGATAGCTGGGAGCTAAGAGAACTTTGAGCACCTGCAAGAAAAGGGTCACCATTATTTTAAATCTCAGATCTTAGAGAAACTCAGGTTTGGAGCAGGAAAAAATATTTTTCTTCACCAAATTGAAAACACTATCCATGTCCATAGTGTCTTATCCACACATTGCTGCACCCACCACATACTAGATCTTCTTACCTCTAATACATTCTGAGTATCTCTTATTTAGTCCTCACTGGGGAAATCAGTGTTGCTCTCTGGAGATAGAAATCTCTCCTTCATCTGAAGCTGTCTCCTCAATGATCTCACAATTAGTGTATATATGTAGTGTATATGTTTTGGGAACACATATATGCAGAAATGCACACAGACTACCTCAGTCAAGCTATGTGTATTTTGTGGCATTTCCTTTCAATGTCTTCTACTCATATCACTCAGAAATTTCCTTGCCTGGTTAGGTCCCTCTGTGTTCACTTGATCCTGTTCAGCTTTGTGTCACTAAGCTCTTCAACTTTGTAAGGAAAACCATAGTTACCAGCTCTCAAACACTGAGCACCAGGCTGACCAGAAACACACCTGCAGATTCTCCATCCCTCCTCCTTACTGAGTATCTGCTATATCATTTCAAAGGACTGCACAAACAAATGCTAATTTCTTACAACTCAATTTATCCAACAATAATTGAATTTCAACATGTCCTAGGACATATTCTTCCACTGCCAGATGTTCCTGATGGCCATCAGTTTACATCTAGCTGTCAAAAACTCCAGGGCAAATGTTGACTCTGAATTTACCTTCCAGTCTCACTTACTGCATCAAATGTCATCAGAGTTTTTGAGCACAGCATCCTAGGCTCATAGCCAGAAATCTACTGCCATTTTCTTCTTGCTTTAAGCAGTATGGTTTTGCTTTATACGTCTCTTCTCTCATCTTGCAGGACTAAGCACTACAATTCTTTGTTTCACCTTAACGATGAAATAATTATCATGCTGTTTGCTTGAAAATAATTAACTCCAGGTTCATTTTTATAAGTAAAACACCCCATTGCTACTTTTGCATTGTGTATTCAGAGTAATGTAAGTCAGAGTAGAAAAGGTGAATAATTGTAGAGAAGGTATGAGGGATTTGAAGGACTGAATTTTGTAGACTACTAATCCATGATTCTGTATCATCTCTGATTGTTTCAGCATTTGCACCTTTATGGGGACATACATTTCTGTTTCCGCAGAAATGTTGGGGATTATTTTGGAAATGGGTAGGTCAGAAGTATTTCTGCTTTACTTCTTTTGCTTCAAGATGAGGAAAAAATTGGAAAACCCTTTTTGTGGAAGTAGAGCTTGTGAAAATAACTCATACCTATATTGGAAAAATCCTTGGAGAATCAGAGCATGGTATTTACAAGTCTGATTGTAGTGGGGTACTGACTCAGTTACATGGTAGCTATACTCTCAATCTGCTAACAGAATAAGAAAGAATTAAAACTTCATTACAAATCTTTTTTCAGGGACTCAGGTCTATTTTGGTACAATATCAAGATAGTTCTTCCCTCATTAGAAATGAAGAAGACAAGATTTCATAGGATTTCAAATGTTCAGTATATCAACAAGAATATTTTAATGCTTCCTGATGCAGAGACAAGGCAAAATTTATAATTATTCCCCTTTCCTCACTCTGGAGTTACCTGTAAGCAGTGATGCAGAGAATAGAAAATGAAAACTAAGTGTTTTCCTTAGATATTTATATATAACAGGACCCCTGCAGAAATGCTTACATTTCCATACCTGTCAGATTCCACGAATCCACAAATCCTGCTACATACCTAATTTCACAACTAAAGAGGTGCCTAGATATGCAAGCTGTCAGTTATTTATAAAAGGCCTACTATCAGGATGAACTCTGACAATAATATCTGCAAATGTTGAAGATTTTCAACTGTCAAATAAGAAATCATCATCTAGCTGTGAGCTAAGTGCAACTGCCAGGTGCTAAGTCTACAAGCAAAATATAAATGGATAAACAGCATCTACCACCAGGACACCAAGGATGAACCTAACTAGAGGAAAACAAAACAAAACAGAACATGGGTATGGTTATTGTTAAGCCTGATCCTATTGTCCCTGCAGCACCCATTGCTATTCGGGGATATCAGTAGTCCATCTATAGATGTTAGCAACATTTCTGTTAATTCTGTAAATCATCAGGCAGAGCAGTCAGTTTTGACTGTGGTAAAAACATGAGTCATTACCAGTAATCTCAACAGCTACCATTTCAGCTGTCGTTTCCACAAAAGTCATAAGAGGTGGAAAAAAGTACGAGCATATGCAGACTTTGAATCCCATCCATGATCCAAACTGCTTTCTATAATGATTTAAAAAAATAAGGACACTTATGTATAGCAGGCCTTTGTAATCATCACTACTGCTAGGCCGAGAGGAGATACTACAAGAGATAGCATAAATCAGACTAGCTTTCTCTAAAAGCCATGGAAACCTTTAGTAGCTACTTTTAGTATCCACTGCCACACTATTCAGTGGCAGTGAGCTCTATGGTTTTGGTGAAATTTGTGAAAGTTGTATAAACATGATTATCTTGGCTTGTAATTTGTTCAACAAAGATTTTTTGAGAAAGTGAAAGGAGACAGAAGTCAGGCTTGGTAGAATACACTGAACTGGGAAGGAGTGTGAAGAAGAACGTGAAAAGCTCCTATGGGTACATCAATCAGAAAAAGAAAGTCCATGAAGGTGGGCAACACAGGCAGGCTGGTAACTACAGATAAAGAGAAGACTGAGGTACTCAATAACTTTTTTGTCTGTCTTCCCTAACAGCTGATCTACACATAGCCATATAGTGGATGACTAAAAAAAAATTGCAGTGTCACAGTCATTTTTAAGAAGGATAGGAAGGATGACCCAGAAAGATGACCAACCTGCCAGCTTCACCTCTGTGTCAGGGAAGAACACGGAGAAGATTCTCCTGGAAGCTACGCAAAGGCATATGGAAGAGAGGGAATTGACATGAGACAACCAACATGGCTTCAGAAAAAGCTCTGGAAAGATCTGATAGTGAAATGCATCTGAAGTAGGATTATAAGAAAGAAGGGCACTGGTCTTCAGCAGGGTCTGTTGCAATAGGGCAAAAAGGAAATAGTTTCAGACTAAAATAGGGGAGATTTAGGCTGCATATAAGGAAAAAGATTTTTATGATAACGGTATTGAACGTCTGAACAGGTGTCCCAGAGATGTGGTGGATGCCCCATCCCTGCAGACATTCAAAGTCAGGCTGGAATGGGCTCTGAGCAACCTGATATAGCTGTGTCCCTGTTCAGTGCAGAGGAGTTGGATCAGATGACCTTTATGGGTCCCATCCAACTAAAACGGTTCTATGACTCTATGATTCTATGAAGTGATAAGAATTTCAGAACATTGTTCATTTTGCTTCAATCTTTTGGGAATTAATCCTTCCAAGAAAGGAAAAAGTGCTTGTCGTGATGACATCTGACAGCTAAGCAGATAAAATACTTCGGTTAAGTGACAAAGAACTGAATAACCCAGCCATTTATCATGCACTGCTGTCAGTGTGTTAGTGCATGTATGTCATGGCACTCCAAAAATCAGAGACATATTCTTCAGAGCCAAAGAACTGTCGGCCTGTGTCCATACGGCATCATCTTCACAAATGGCATTAGCATCTGATCTTAATTAAATTAGTTATCACCATTTGCTAAATGGATCCTAATACCAGAGCAAGCTGGACTATTCCCAGGAAGTCCCTGCTGTTTAAGTGATTAACATCACTGAGCAGATCCAAGAGAACCTTGGGAGGTCATGAATAGAAACTATGCAAGTAGATTTATCAGTAGCTGCTTCTGACAGTGGAAAACTCCAAAACATGCAATTTTTGTAATTATTAAATTACATAAATGGATCACCACTGCACAGAGATTTTACACATAAAAGTTTACATAAAACCATGTGAGAAAGAGTAAACAGTGCAAGCAGCAATAATTGCTCTCAGGTATTTGCAGCAATGTTTTAAGCAGCTACCACACACGATTAAAAAAAAAAACAACTTATGAACATATAACATCTTATTTCTGCATTGTTAAGAACATTTAAGATCTTACTTATGCATATTTGGGCATCGCAGATAAAAATTAGGACTTAAATTCAAAATCTCCTTTTTGGCTTTGATTTTGTTTTGGTTTAGTGACCACTTAGGGAGCACTTTCCCAGTAAGCACATGCAAAGCCACCTGTGTGTGAATGCATATGAAACATGGGTGAGACTCCTCCACCTTTGAACTCAGTAAACTCCTCAAGAGTTTTGCAAGTTCAAGACTGAGAGTGATTCATCAACTGCCACCTGGTCTATCTGGGTATCACACTAAATTGCTCACTTTTGAAGGCCAGAAATATCAGCATTCAAAGATAGTGCCTGTATGAGTTCATCTGCTAAATCCAAGTAAGGGGAAAATGAAGAGGCAGGTTGCAACCAGATAGTGATGTGAAGTGCTAGACTCACAATACCACTTAAGACCTATACTGGTGCTCTGGGAAAAGGGAAATATCAAGGTATGCAGAGTTACACAGTCTGCAATGGATTGAAATTGCATCATTGTACTGGGTATGTTGGACAAGCCAATATCAGTATATCTTTTTGGTGATCATCATATACACATCATGAAGTAATTAGTTATTACCAGGGACCACAAACTGTATGCTTATGATGATGTTCTTGTTACAGCAGAAATATAAAAGCTGTGGCTGCTACACAACTAGGAACACTCAACTGAATTTCCTTACCTAGTTACCTGATAGTGGTTTGGACAATGAGGAGACCTTTTTACATAGGATTCATTTGGATGGACAAGAACATTTAGAAATGCACAGGATTATTATAAATACACGGGAATTTGTGAACATACAGATTGAAGAGTACAACGTATCTTAATCTTTGACACCACAGCAGAAAAATTGCTAAGGATTTAACCACAACAACCATTGGTCAACCTCTTATGTTCACTTTATGAAACAGTCAAGAAATGACAAAAAGATGTATAACAAGAAAAAGTAAGCACAGAGATAGTTGTGCAGGTGTGAAGAGTAAACAATTATTTTCTTCCTTTTCTGCAGGTCAGAACAAATGCAAAAGACCAAAAAGCCTTTTTCAAATACTGATAGTCCTTGACAAGCATGAGGAAATAGTACCCTAATTGACAAAAAATGGCAAGAGAAGGAAAGAGGGCAAAATGTCACAGTCACAATTTGTTTCCAATTCATTCCCTCTCTCCAAGGTTCCTTCTGCCCTTTAAGAAATCTGTACTTAAAAAATAATGGACTACACAATTTCCCAACCAGGACTCTGATATAATTCATTTTAATGCTCCTCTAGTTGGCTGGGCAATACAATAGATCATCACGTTGCGAGAGAACCCTTTAGTCCAGACTGTGTATCAGAATGAACTTATAGATGTATAGTGTATTTATCATGACTGTGCTGTCACACAAGGTTATCATGCAGGTATGCAATATTTCTCCATCTCTCTCTTTGTGATTTGGTTCCATATCCAAAATGGAACTAATCAACATAAAAAGACTATGCTGACTCTTTCAGTGAGCCACTGTTTAGTTTTAGAAAGATGCGGCGTATCGTACTTTGTGTCAACTATTTCACATTCACTATTCTTTTCTGTTTAGAATGAACTCCACGAGTAAATGGAATATTTCTTTCTTTTTTTTTTTTTCTTAAGTTCACTACTGTCAGTATAGAAGATGTTTAGGAGACATATTTTTTTCCAATTACAGTGGCAAAATACTTGAAATATTCTTGGGGTCATTTACAGCTCCTCTACTAGTACACCAAACTGATAAGTCCAGAACCTCCCAGGAGACATGTTAGAGATTTTGGGGCAAGAAGAATTTAATAATTATCTAAAACTTTGGTTTGAAAGGCACTCAGTACTTGACATTTCCATTGCTTTCCTGGGAAGTCAATGCTCTAAATACTGACAAATCAGGTTGTTTATTCAAGTTCTTTACTGCAAAGTAAGCTCTCCAAATTTAGCTGATTGTTATTATGAACTTTGATTTAGGAGGTGTAAAATATATGAGGGTAACAGAAATAAAATCCACTTTTCCCCCAGTGATTGTCGTTAGTGGTGTTTATTTTTTCTGCCTTTGTTTTCTCCCCCAGCATAATTGTCTGTAAGAGACAAGTTTTATCAGACCAGCATTGATTAAAAAACAAACTCATAGGCTGAATTATCATTCACTATTTCAATGGCTGAGGGCTGCTGAAGAAAAATAATCACTTTTTCTTTGCCTTCCATTTTTAGATAGGAGTAAAGCTAGCAGTAAAAAAAACCTGGTGTGCAAAGGTCTTTCTATGCTATTTCCACCCAGGAAGTCTCATGAATCCTCAAGATAGCCTATTCTTGTGAGCATCCCACCTTTTTTCCAATGAGCTTCTGATCTGTGAAGAGCTGAACCAATGTCCCTTCTGGAAAACTGGATTACTGCAAACTCTCTGTCTCTAATTTTCCTCCTCTCCTTAGAACTCGCAGTATCACAGCTAAAACTCCTTGTGCTTTACTGTTCCGACTGTATACCTATTTATAGAGAGTACCCAACCCTTTTCATCATATTCATCATTCCCTAATTCTGTTCTTAAGGTCTTGTGTTGGTCCTTCCCACTCATACTTACACTATCACATTTGTCCTTTCCTCCCGTGCTGCCCTCACAGATACAGTCTTTGGTTTATATTTGGGTAGGAAATCACAACACATTGGCCATACATTCACATTCATTCACATGCATTCACATTCCAATATCCTAAAGCCACGAGGTGGTGTGTGCATTTGAAAGGAAGTCATTACTCCAGCAAAATATCCAGCTACATTTCTAAGAAAGAAGAGAGCAAAGCTTAAAGTAATAACCAGGAAAGAAGAATTGGGAAATGCAAGTTGTATGGTTGGAGCAACCCATAATATGTTTCTGTGAAAAGGAAGCAAGCACAGTGAGAGGAGCATTAGCAGTACTAGTACAGTAGTAGTAGCAATATTAGCTGAGGTACTATAATGTTAATAACTTTTTAAGAAAAGGAATATTTGCAGCATGGAGGGAAAGGGTCCTATGGCCACCACCATCTGCTAAGTGTCTCACCTGTGAGCTACAGCCCCTGCATAGTTGCTGCTGGACAATGGGAAGATGGTCTGCTCAGGTAAGAATTCTGTGTAGGTGTTATTGCACAAAAGCCTTGTGGAAGCTGTCAGGATGAGAAAGAGCTGAGGAGAGGGAGTGAGGGTCACAAATGAGATATGGCAATACTTTCACCTACAGGGAGGATGAAGGACTGTTTCCTGCTCTCACAATGCTGAATCATCGTCCCAGATCAGCTGTGAGCCAACAAAAGAGAAAGATGATTTGATTCCACCTGAGACTTTATCCTGGGCTACAAATTTGAAGAATGTAAGATAGAAAAGAGTGAAACTTTATGCCTGGGGAAAGGTGGGTGGTTAACTATTGGTCTGGAGCTCTCAGCTGCTGTTCTTGATCACAGCAAAGTTCACAGTCAGTGACAGCAGACTGGCCAACACCAAGAAAAGCACTATTTCTTGGGCTGCATTGCTATATGCAGGATGAGGAGCCCAACTATCAAATGATATCAGCATATGACAGACATTAGAAAGGTCCTCCTAGGGCAGCATAGTTCCTAAATGAGCAGTAGTGCCTAAGATTTTCTGACTCTTGGCTACGCTATACTCAGAAAGCTGTGGATCAAGTAAAGAAGCTGAAGCTCTTTGAAGTAATTTGGCTACTGCAGATCACCCTACAGGGTGCAACAATGAGTCCAACTCAGGTCAGATGGTCACAGCAGGCAACTGGAAATCAAGAGTTCTTGTATTAGCACATTATCATCAAATGCTGGCATAAAGCAACTGACATTTTTGTACTTCACTCAACACGAGCATCGTTAGCATTACTTGAATTAATAGGAGGCACAATACCTGAGAAATGCTTTAAAACTGTGGAATCGTTAAGTGTGATAACACAATAGAACAAGATCTGCAGTCTGCTTGTATTGATAGATTTGAAAATCTGGGCTCCTGCTGTTTCACATTTTCAGGGTAATTGCTAAAAGAGAAAATGATCTATGTGTCAAGTCAACTCATTAAACAAATTGAGACTTTGAACTTCTTGATTTGGGTGAAAATTTAATCATGGGAGAAGGGGTGAATTGACACTGAACACATTTCATATTTTCTGCCCTAGAGCCATTTTAGATACCACAGTAACACAATATTCTTACTGTTATGTTATAATCTAACTGAAAATCAGCATTACTTTGTGTACTTCTTTTCCACAGAGAACAGAGGAAGTGCTTATTCATGCATCTGTAGTTAGGATGCAATAAAAAAGTAAACAGAGACTGTAAGGCTCTGAAATACAGGCAGTAGGAGGACAGGGAGTGTGATGCAAACATGCTGATACTGTCTCCTCAGAGACTGGTACCCATTTGTTTTCCAAGACTTTGTTGTAAGCAGGAAGAAGAGCAAAAAACCAATACCTGTTTGCCTCCCTCCCATCTTGATGCTAGTGTCGTTTATGCTCCAGTGCTGTGTAAAGTAGTCCATAAATGCACCCTGAAAAACCATTCTCCAACCTCTCAAATTGCAGCTGCCATCACCAGATCTCCCAAAAAATTCATTTTGTTATGTGAACACGATCGATCCTACTCATTACAATTATGCAGAAGGTAAATAAATCTTGTGTCCTGTCATTACAGGTTTTTCTGTTGTGCTGAAGAGTTCTTAGAAGTTTTCTCAAAGACCCTGCAGTGCTCCACTTGTTTCATTTTGACCTTGGAAACTTTTTACTTTTGTGTAACTACAGAGTGTTTATACAAGACACCCTTCTGTGCCAAGCAGAATCTGTGCTGTATTTACCGAGCATAAGCCAATACAACGGGTGCTCACTGTAATGAACAGTGTTTGGAGTGAAAAGTCTAATGAGTATAGATGCTATCAAAGCTGTTCTCTTGCTCAGAAGTGAATGTTAATGCCAATTACTCATGTTTCTTGATTAAATTCTCTCCGAACATTAAGTACTGCAGAAAAAAATCTTCTATCTCAAAATATGCACATTGCAGTTGTGTCAGAAACTGGTACCAAGAACCCAGGGGCAAAGTGTGCTCTGTGCTTTGATCCACCAAGTAACATTGGTATTGAAGTGCCCTGGATGTGACTGATAATAGATTAACTGTGCTAAGCATTCCACTAGGTCAGGTCCATGGACACCAGACTGCAACGAACTTCCAGGGCAAGAGAAGTACTTGTATAAGTAAATGAATTAAGATATTTTACATGGGGAAACAGGAACTTCTGCTTCTGATGGGTCAGTTCTCCACATCATATAAACAACGAGAGCCAGCCAGTGATCTCTCATAATTGGGACTGCTCTTTGGTTTGAGGGAATCCAAGGCAGCCACTCTGCTTAAGAAACTGCTGGGAGGTGTGTCTGCAGTATTTCTTTTTCTGTATTTCAAAAGCGACAGGCACCCCATGACATACCTTCACAGCTGAGCTCTGGAATTAGAGAAACTGCATCAACCAGGATATAAAAACAACAAATGGTTTCTCTTTGAAGGTGGAAAGGATTATTATGGAAGTTACAGCAATGCATACTTTTTATATTCACCAAATCAGAGTTCAAGAGCAGAAGAGATACTTAAACTGTCAGTCCTTAACTACTTCCCCTGTCTTGTGCCATTGCATATTATAAACTATAACTGTTTTCAGCCAGGTTTCCTAGAGCTGTGACATATGAATATGAGCCAGCAGTGTGCCCAGGTGGTCAAGAAGGCCAATGGCAACCTGACTTGTATCAGGAATGGCATGGTGAGCAGGACTAGGGGAGTAATCCTGCCCCTGTACTGGGCGTAGATAAGGCCTCATCTCAAGCACTGTGTTCAGTTTTGGGCACCTCAGAACAGGAAGGACACTGAGGTGCTGGAGCAGGTCCAAAGAAGGGCAACAAGGCTTGTGAAGGGCTTGGAGAATATGCCCTACAAGGAGAGACTGAAGGAACTGGGGCTGTTTAGTCTGAGGAGAAGGAGGCTGAGGGGATACATTATTGCTCTCTTCCAATATCTGAAAGGTGCTTACAGTGAGAGCAGGGTTGGTCTCTTCTCACTGGTGACAGGACAAGGGGAAATGGCCTTAAGTTGCGCCAGGGTAAAGTTTAGGTTGGAGGAAACACTTCTTTACAGAAAGCATTGTTAAGCACTGGAATAGGCTCCCCAGGGAGGTGATTGAGTCACCATCCCTGGATGTGTTTAAAAAACATTTGGATGTGGTGCTCAGGAACATGATTTAATGGAGGGTTGTTAGAGTTAGGGTAGTATGGTTTGGTCGTGGTTGGACTCAGTGATCTTTGAGGTCTTTTCCAACCTGAATGATTCTATGTTTCTATGACATAGTGACCCCCAAAACAGCCATGGCATCTTGAGCTATGCATCAGATGTAATTTTGAAAACAGAGAGGAAAAGGAAAATTTGGAGTTGGAAGTCGCTGGTGGAAGAGCTGCTCTTTGTCTTTATCTCTGGATTCAGACTAAGTGGACATCTTCTGCCCAAAGTACTGAGAATACTGGTGTACAAACCCTTCAGACAGCACCTGATCAGATAGCTTAGCACAGTGTTCACAAAATAGATGCATTATATAAGAGATGAAGGAAGAGGAGTGGCAGGAATGGTGAAATGTCTCAACCAGGGATGGGCAGGAAGCCATTAGCAGAGCTGGAAAAGGCCACAGAAGTCCCAGCTCCAAAGACTGCGCTTTAAATATTTAACCACCTGTAGTTTATATCCCTTTTTTTTTTTTTTTTTACTGATAGATCACAGCACCTGGCATAAATAATGTTTTACACCTTGCAAATATCACTTCATAAATCTTCATGGCGTGTGCACATGGTAGGTATGTGACTGGCACCATCCCCTCCTCGCCACTTCAGGATGCTCACACAGCACAGCTGGCAGAGACAAAACTACTGATCCTGCATCATTTGGGTAGGGAAGAGCCTGAAGGCCAACCAAGACCTACAGAAATCATTCCATGAACATGGCAGATAGCAGAATGTGGGCTCGAGCCGAATGCAATTGCTGCCAGCAGCACTGTGATACTCACACAAATTTAAGTTAGCTGAGAAAAAGAAAGAGATTGGAAGTAATGGGGGACATATGAATCACATCTACAAGTCTTTGTGCAATTTAGCTTTGAAATTTAAGATTTAAACTAATGTATTCCTTGGCCAAAAGTTATTCTAGCTTCTCCAGGCAAGTAGTAAGAGAAAGAAATGTGATCTTTTTGATTAAGCCAGAACATTTACTGCCACTGGGAAGTGCTGCACATAATGTACCATGGGGACATGCTGCTTTCTGCAGTTTCTGCTACAACTGCAATATCTTACAGTAAACTTAAAAAAGTACAGTACAGTATGTAGGAAGTCTCAAATCATCCTCGTTAACTGCGTTTATACAACAGTGCACCAATCTATTACAGTGGCAGGGATGTTGCCAGTAGAGTAAATTAAATTCTGATTTTGCTTCCCAACACTCAGTATAAATTTAGGCAACTTGTCCCATTTCTGTAGCATTATTCCAGAATTAAACTATTCAATAAGGCTATTAAATTTATGTCTTGCTTGAGCATTGGGTATTTCCACTGGTGCCACAGGGTTGCCCTCATGAGCTTTAAATTTGTTGATATCTTAGAAAATCTAAGTGCATGCCAGAGACCAAAAACTGCCCTACAAGACTGAAAACAACACACTGGTGGAATTCTGGAAGCTGATACAAAACCATTAACAGAAATGAAAAGGTATGATATCTTCAAGAGTGAAAAAATAATTTATATCTTTGGAGGACACAGGAGAGTTGAAGGCTGTAGACATGCACCCTCATTTGAAATATGCCATTATTTAGTCTTGCTTCAGGATCCCACTGTGCTGATGCTGCACAAAGGGAAGTTGAATCTCTGCATCCCCAAAAACTTACACCTGAGATTTCCACACAAGGTTTCCATTCCATTTTGAAGACATTCAAAGTCAGGCTGGATGGGGCTCTGAGCAACCTGATCTAGCTGTAAGTGTCCCTGTACATTTCAGGGGAGTTGTACTGGATGACTTTTAAGGGTTTCTTCCAGCTCTAGTGATTCCATAGTTCTATGATTTATCTGTGGCTAATTAAGCATCCTACAAAAGCCAGTATTATCTGCAATATATTGTTCAGGAAAGTAAGTTATAAAAGAAAGAAATAACTTACCTAAGGCCTTACCTTGTATTCAAACACAGCAAATGAGTCTACTCTACAGCCACATAAAGGGAAACAATTTAGTACCTTTTGAAGTAGGCTTCGTGGTTTTGTTGTCTTCCAGACTCATGCATGAAATGGAAATTTCCTGTTCCTGTCAACCTGAAATGCCTCTAAGGAGGTCATGACTACCCAGCTAGAAAAAGTAAACTGCCACAGCTTTATTTTCTAATGAGGGACAAACCCAGCCTAACCTTTCAAGTTTACTTTAGGATCATCCTTATGGTCCTGGTAACTCTCAGCTCGGCCAGCACAGGATTCCTAAGTGATATTGCAGTATGAATAATAAATCTGAACTTGGGACTAAGCGGGAACCATCTGACTAGAGAAGGATGCTGTAAAAGGCTACTTAAAAGATCTGTACAAGCACCAGGATATGTCTGGTTGTCCAAAGGGGAGGAGGATGCCTGTATCTGGCTTACTGTCTGCAGGTCTTTGCCTACCTGCTCCCACATCACATGTGGCACTACATACCCAACACAGGCGTTGATTTTCTCCCTCAATAACCAGCCCCCTAATTAAGTTGAACGCTGCTCAATTCAGTCAGCCCGTAAACGCCACATTCATTATTCAGACTTCTCCAGATCTGAGGGAACTGAAGGGAAACGAAAACAAAGCTCCTCATGGGATTTAACACACACTGTGCTGGTCTGCGGAGACCCAGCTTCAGACACAGCACAGCTCCAACACATCATTTGCTGTCCTGTGCAAACAGATTTGGGAAGACACTGCAGGACAAAAGGCTCTTCTTTCGCAGTGGTCAGAGTCAAGGGACATAGGAACAATGCTGGAACAGAAGCAGGGGAAGAAATAATAGGCACAGCCCTTCCAGGGGACTACTTCTGACTCCTACTCCTTTCCTAGAGCACAGCAGATGTTGCTCACGAGCAGGTGCCAGCCCCACCTGCTGGGCCATTGAGCTCCAGCCTTCCCATAGCACTCCCACGGTGGTGCCCAGCTGCCCCGTGACTTGGAGACTTGGAAAGTAACACAATACTTTCTCTCCCACCTGCTTGTGCATTAGTCAGAAGCCAGAGCAACATCCAAGCTTTTGTACTTGCTCTGTCCCACCCCCTGGGGAAGGATGAGATCTGGATAAAGCTCACAAGAAAATGGCAGCTTGGCAGGACTACACACAAACAGCCCTGCCTTGTGATGGATCAGAGCGGGTGTCTTCACAGAGCTCCACAGAATAATAGAATCACAGAATTGTTGAAGTTGGAAGGGATCCTTGAAGGTCTTTAGTCCAGTTCCCCTGCCATGGATGGGAACACCTATGGGTAGATCAGGTGTTCAGAGCCCCGTCCAGCCTGACCTAGAACGTTTTGATTTTCTCTTTCTTTAAAGGTTGTTAAAAAAAAAACAAATATCAGTAGTAAGACACTGCAAGAATAGGACATAAAAACAGCAAAACAGTACCACATAATGGAGTGAGGGAGATCAGGAGTGGAAAAGACCTATTAGGTCTACAGCTGCACATGTGGTTTTAAAGACAGTTCAATGCAAAAGCATTTAGAAATTTGTGTTGATTTCAGTGAGTCAGAACAGGCTGAAAGTTGAACTGGTTTCATAGAATCATAGAATGACTTAGGTTGGAAAGGATCTTCAAGTCCATTCAGTTCTAACCCACTGCCACGGGCAGAGTTGCCACCCATCAGATCAGGCTGCCCAAGGCCCAGCTAAACCTGGCCTTGAATATCTCCAGAGATGAGGCATTCACAGCTTCTCCTGGGCAACCCATTCCAGTGCCTCACCATCCTCTGAGTGAAGAATTTTTGCCTAACATCTAATCTGAATTTCCCCTCTCTTATTTTTGAGCCTTTCCCCCTTGTCTTATTACTATGGGTGCATTTATCCTCATTCCCTTCCCTTGGCTGCCCTCCCTATGGTGGTCATTTCCTGCTCCCAGAAGACCTCCCTCATGCCAAAATACATGCTCTTCTGAATCTCTGCCTTTCAGCTCTCAACAGCAGCCCTTGTTGCAAGGAAGCCACAAGGACAACCTAGTAATGAGGTCACTCACCAAAGTGGATTGATTTCCATTATTGTCTTCATAACCCATGCTTTGGGCTCTCTTTAAATTTCTGTGATCAAGAGATATGAAGACAGATGTGTCAGATCACTCCTGTCTTGATCTCCTTCCACCTAAAATCCTTCCTTTCGAAATAAATAACTATGCAGGTATGTAAGTAAAAGTAAACAAGCAAATAAATGCTTCCAAACAAAATTATCATTTTCAAGTTGAACAAAGCATCCACTTAAATCTCAGTGAAACATTACTGAATACATAGGAAAAAAAAAACAGTTTAGATTGACAAAAATACTGCCTGAATTAGATCAATGTAATGAGGTTTTTCTCTACAATATCTAAGCACTGTAACCAGGCAGTAGCAATTTCTGGTTGTACAAACATGGCTTTCCAAATTTTTATCTGATTGCTTATTTTTTCTCTCCACAGGCATACATAAAGAGGGTTTTTAGAAATCCACGAGGATTATTCATGGAATGTATTTTTAATAAGTGTGACTATATTCGCAAATTGCACTTTCACTTCCACATGTACACAGAACTTATTATTACTTTATGAATCACAGAATATCCCTGAGTTGGAAGGGACCCATAAGGATCATCCAGTCCAACTCAAAAGAATTGCTAAACAGACCTGGAGAAAATCCCAAATTTGAGGCTGTTTGGGAACTGCTTTTATTTTCTTTCTTTGTCACAGAGGTATTTGACACCCTCCATGATTGGTATTCTGGAACATTTCTTTGTTTATATGGAGAAATGACAAACTTCTTTTTAAATCAAATATCACAATTCAGCCAACTATTCATATGGACTAAGAGGGAGTCTGATTTTCATGAATACCTTGCAATAGTTTGTATATTTATAAACTTCATATTAAGATGCCAGAAATAATGGTAAATAGAATTTCAGAGTTTGAAATTCAGAATTAGGTTTTTCCAATACTGTGATGCGATCCTCAACAGTCTGGCTTCCCTTGCTGACTGGTGATGCCAACAGGAAATGGAATACCAGCAGCACGACCATCAGGCACACCATTTCCATTATTCACTCATGTAAAAACTTTCCCTTGTAGAAGATTGGTCAAACCTAACATTATGATGATCAACTTGATTTGTTTTGTGTTTTCGTATTTGTTTAAAGAAAACCAATTGCAAAATGATGGCAAATCTAATAAAAGGCCTAAATTTCAGTGACCAAAAATGTTTCAGAGGATCTTGGGGGTTGCCAGAATAGCTGTAGCTTGATACTGCAGATAAAACAAATTGCAAAGATGCTGTAAACAGATGAGAAACATAAAGAAATAAGAAGAAATCAGACCATAATGAGTGTGTTTAAATGGAGGTGGATAAACTGGTACAAGAGAGAGTACAGCTGTCAGCACAGATAAACTGGGAGAGATACCAAAATGGTAAGGAAAAGGAAACCAATAAAAAGTGCAAAGAAACAGCATCCTTAATGCTAGAAGTTAAGCTGTGAAAAATCACACTGAGTTCCCATTTCAGAAGTACTGACATTGCTCTATGTGTACTTTGCAAAAGTACATCTGAACTGCCACAAGTCCATGGGGCCAGATGGGATCCACCCAAGGGTGCTGAGGGAGCTAGCAGAGGTGATTGCCGAGCCACTTTCTGCCATCTATCAGCATTCCTGGTTATCTGGAGAGGTCCCACAAGATTGGAGGCTTGCCGATGTGACTCCCATCTTCAAGAAAGGCCGTAAGGAAGACCCGGGGAACTACAGGCCTGTCAGCCTGACCTCGGTATCAGGGAAAGTTATGGAACAGATGTTATTGAGGGAGATCACACGACACGTGCATGGCAATAAAGGGATCAGACCCAGCCAGCACGGGTTCACCAGGGGCAGGTCGTGCTTGTCCAACCTCATCTCCTTCTATGACTGGGTGACCAGACAGGTAGATGAGGGAAAGGCTGTTGATGTAGTCTACCTGGACTTCAGCAAGGCCTTTGACACGGTCTCCCACAGTATTCTCCTAAGGAAACTGGCAGCCCGTGGTGTGGACAGGTTCACTCTTCTCTGGGTGGAGAACTGGCTGGAGGGCCGTGCCCAGAGGGTAGTGGTTAATGGAGTTAAGTCCAGCTGGCGTCCTGTTACGAGTGGTGTCCCCCAAGGGTCAGTTTTGGGGCCCATCTTGTTTAATATCTTTATTGATGACCTAGACGAGGGAATTGAGTGTACCCTCAGTAAGTTTGCAGATGACACAAAGCTGGGAGGATGTGTCAAACTGCCTGAGGGTAGGGAGGCCCTTCAGAGGGATTTGGATAGGCTGAACAGCTGGGCTGAGCAAAATGGGATGAGGTTCAATAAGACCAAGTGCCGGGTCCTGCACTTTGGCCACAATAACCCCATGCAATGCTATAGGCTTGGGGCAGAATGGCTTGAAGAATGTAGAGAGGAAAAGGACCTCGGGGTGTTGGTTGATGCTCGGCTCAACATGAGCCGGCAGTGTGCCCAGGTGGCTAAGAAGGCCAACAGCATCCTGGCCTGTATTAGAAATAGTGTAGCCAGCAGGAGCAGGGAGGTGATCATCCCCCTGTACTCAGCTCTGGTACGGCCGCACCTCGAGTACTGTGTTCAGTTTTGGGCCCCTCACTACAAGAAGGACATTGAGGCCCTGGAGCGTGTTCAGAGAAGGGCAACAAAACTGGTGAGGGGCCTGGAGCACAAGTCTTATGAGGAGCGGCTGAGGGAGCTGGGATTGTTTAGTCTGGAGAAGAAGAGGCTCAGAGGAGACCTTATTGCACTCTACCACTTCCTGAAGGGGGGTTGTGGTGAGGAGGGGGTAGGCCTCTTCTCCCTGATAAGTAATGACAGGACGAGAGGGAATGGCCACAAGTTGCGCCAGGGAAGATTTAGATTAGACCTCAGGAAGCATTTCTTTTCTGAAAGAGTGGTCAGGCACTGGAATGGCCTGCCTAGGGAGGTGGTTGAGGCACCATCCCTAGCGCTGTTCAAGAAGCGTTTAGATGAGGTGCTAAAGGACTTAATTTAGTAGTTGGGTAGAGATAGTGATAGGAGGATGGTTGGACTAGATGATCTTATAGGTCCTTTCCAACCTTATGAACTTATGAACTTATGAACTTATGAACAGCCAATGAGGTTTGTGAAGGTGCAGAGGACCACAAGACTGAAAAGGTGAATGGTATGGTAATGGGAGCATCTGTATCTTAAAGGAACTGTTGCATCAGCATTAATTATATGCAAAATCAACAATAAATACCTATTCTCCATCCCGAGAGCATCAAAAATAATCCCTACAAACTTGTAGAATGTTCGTATTTAGCCTTTGTCCTCATGATCCAAAACTGAGAACAATGGGTTCTCATAGTGAAACACCCTTAGCTGTCCTAGCGGGTGAAGAACAAGACATCAAATGGACAGCACTGGGGAAAGCTGTCTTCTCCTATATATGCCATCTCTCCCCTCCGTGTTACTGTTTGCAGAAAGGTCCTACTTCACAAACATAGGGGGAAGAGAGAAACAGTGCAAGAAGGAGGTGCACCATGCGTTCTTATTATCATTGTAGAGCAGCACAAGATGCTTTTTGCCCCAGCTGCTAAAGGACTTCTGCACACAAAACACCTGGAGTAACTGCCATCAAGATCACCTAGACTTTCCCACTAATTATCCCTCTGCATTAAGAACACAAGGAGAAAATGAGAGCATGCAAATATTCAACTGTGAGGCCAAATGGATCCCATAATGGCAGCACCCAGAAGCACCGAAGATAGAGGGTCCCTTGGTCCACCTCTGTGCCAAGCACACACACCACTGCTGTGCAGAGCCCAGAAGCTCAGCCATCAGCCTCTCAACGAACCCCAGCTGAAACACGCAGCCAAAGCCACTCTGCTGCCCAAGCACAACACGGCTCTGCCATCTGCAGCCCTGCTGGGGGCTTTGCAGTCATAATCGCTGTAACACATCAAGCGAATCACATTGGTCCCTTGGCAAAGATTTTTCAAAGATGCCTGAAGTGTGTCTTGCATATTTGTGGGAGGTGGGAATAATCATGTTTTTTAAGGGCTTGGAATGCACCTTCTGTGAGGCAGGTGCTGCTGTGAATAAATGACAGGCTCCATCAGAGCACATAACTTGCAGGTTCCTCCTGCCCACATGACACCTGAGCTAATGATGCGGAGCTGGAGGGCTGTGTATCCCATTACCCATCCCTGGAGCCAGCTGCTCCCCATACCTGCAAAATCTGTGCAGAAAGTTCCCTTCCAATTTTTGTTGCTGGCCAGGACAGGATGTCTCCTGCTTCTGCTGCCCTAAAGGAAACTCCACCTGATGGGAGCTGACTCTCTGAGACACGTGGGATTTTCTGCATGATGTTGAAGTTAAACTTTTCACAGTTTGAAAACAACTCTGGGTGAAGATGGCAGGAACTGGAGGAGTTTGGCTGGAAACTGCACATTGCCTCTTAATCCATCACTGCTGTGCGGCAGCTCTGCCTGTGCAGACTCCTGGCTTTCCTGAAGGTGGTTGGGATGGCTTCAGGCTTTTGGCTGCTTTATGCAAGCAGATTTTCATGCTCTGATATCTCTGACATGACTTTTGATCCAGTGGAGGTGATGGTGACACTTTTTTTTTCACTGGGAATATTTTACTTGCGTTCAGCACTGCTAGCGTGTTGCAGCTCCATGTGTTATTTAGTGAGAAGGGCATTCAGAATAGCCAGTTTATTTTTCAAAAATAAATAAAATAGAGGAAGGATGATGTTTCAAGGTGGCAGACAGGCAAGTTCTGGAAAAAGGAAAACAAACAAAAACTGATAGAAAGTGCAATTGGCTCTTCATGTCAGGGCAGATGCACAGGGAAAGAGGGTAGCCAGCCGAGGAATGCCGTGTGCCTTAGGGAACCCCCTGCTGAAGGACATCCATATAAGTGAGAAAGTCAAACACCCTCATTCATGCTGCAAAGGAGGCTGCAATACAAGTGTTTGAGCTACAGAAGGAATTGTTCATAAAGGCAGAGGGTATTAAAGGGCATGTTATTTAATGGGCGAGATTGATGTGCACGCTGATGAGATATACTTCAAATTGACTAAATGTCTGATTTAAGTGAAAAAGTTTTCATTGTCCTTACTTTTTTTTTTTCTTGAACAAAGTTATCTGTGGGTTTTTTTGTCATTTGTAAGCTATGTCCTTTCCTGTGACCCCAGTCAGAACAGACACTTGCCAAATATTAGGTTTATGTAAAAATAATAATAATAAATCACTATGTGTCCTAATTTATGCCACCTTAAGGTCCACTCAAGCAAATGTTCTTTGTGCTAATGTAGTTATCCCACCAGATTACAGACTGATTGTAGCCTGCCTGCATGCAGAGGACCTCACTAGGACATGCTGCCAGTTTTGCCAGTTACTTACCAACGTAGCTGACCTCTGTATTAACCAATGGAGACACGTGAGATTGCACATCATCATTTTCTCATCTTTTTCCTTGAATCATAGAATGACTTAGGTTGGAGGGAATCTTAAAGACTGTTGAGTTCCAACTCCCCTGCCATGGGCATTGTTGCCACTCAGTAGATCAGGTTGTCCCAGCCTCCATCTAACCTGGCCTTGAACATCTCCAGAGATGGGGCATCCACAGCTTCTCTGGGCCTGTGCCAGTGCTTCATCACTCTTTGAATAAAGATTTTTTTCCTAAAATCTAAACTGAATTTCCCCTCTTTTATTTTAAAGCCAGTCCACTTTGTCCTATCACTGTCAAAACATGTAAAATGTTGGTCTCCCTCATGCTTTTAAGTTCCTTTCAAGTACTCTAAGGCCACAATGAGGTCTCCTTGGAGTCTTCTTCAAGTTAAACAACCCCAGCTCCCTCAACACTTCTTCATAGAGATAAGTTCATAGGTTCATAAGGTTGGAAAGGACCTACAAGATCATCTAGTCCAACCATCCTCCTATCACCATCCCTACCCAACTACTAAATCAAATCCCTTAGCACCTCATCTAAACACTTCTTGAACAGCACTAGGGATGGTGCCTCAACCACCTCCCTAGGCAGGCCATTCCAGTGCCTGACCACTCTTTCAGAGAAAAAATGTTTCCTCAGGTCTAATCTAAATCTTCCCCGGCGCAACTTGTGGCCATTCCCTCTCGTCCTGTCATTAGTTATCAGGGAGAAGAAGCCCACCCCCTCCTCACCACAACCCCCCTTCAGGAAGTGGTAGAGTGCAATAAGGTCTCCTCTGAGCCTCTTCTTCTCCAGACTAAACAATCCCAGCTCCCTCAGCCGCTCCTCAGATGTTCCAGTCCTCTGATCATCTTCATAGCCCTCTTCTCCAACAGGAATCGATGAGGCAGTCTTCTTTTGTGTGTGTTTGTGGTGCCATGAAAGCACAGTTGCTGGGAGCTGGTATGCTTAACAAAGTGTTAAGCTGGTCCGGATTTATAGAACCATTAGAATCACCAAGGTTGGAAAAGACCCATGAGATCATCCAGTACAACTGCCCACCTATCAGCAACAGTTCTCACTAAACCATGTCCCTCAGACACAACATCTAAAGGTTATTTGAATACCTCTGGAGTCAGTGACTCCACCACCTCCCTGGGCAGCCCATTTCAGTGCCTGACCACTCTTTTGGAGAAGTATTTCCTAGCATTCAGCCTGAACTTCCCCTGGTGCAACTTGAAGCCATTCCCTCTAGTCCTATCACTACTTACAAGTTCATAAGTTCATAAGTTCATAGAGAAGATGCCAACCTCCTGCTCACTACAACCTCCCTTCGGGTACTTTTAGAGAGATAAGGTCTCCCCTGAGCCTCCTCTTCTTCAGGTTGAACAATCCCAGCCATTCCTCATAAGGTCTGTGCTCCAGACCCCTCACTGCTTTGTTGACCTTCTCTGGACACACTCCAGGGTCTCGATGTCTTTCCTGCAGTGAGGTGCACAAAACTGAACACAGTACATAGTTACACAGCTCTTCCAGTTGATATTGTTACCCAAGTGCAAGCTTCAGCAGTGGGACTTACTCCAGAGAAAGGCTGGTGTGAATTTACTTTATGACTGAAAATGATAATTTCAGTGCAGATTAGTTGGAAGAGCTTGTGTGAAAGACAAAAACTTTTTCTTTGTCTCAAAGCTTGCTTAATAAGGCCTTTCTGGTGATAAGACCTTAACTGACAACTGTAAATTATCTAGGTGAGTGTTATGTAGCTTGTAGCCCTTTGTGTAAATTGTTTACATTTGAAAGCACTTCTTTGGAGGTGTTTTGCTCAGGAGTGTTTACTGGCAGAAGATCTGGCCTGTGACCAGATAACTGGTATGGGAGGCTGGGAATGATACCATCATATCCTGTGAGGGCAATTTGGCATTTCCCTACCCCGCTCTTAAATGCTGGCAAGGCCTGGAAAATGGGAACTAAGGAGTTTCTGTGAAGATCCTAAAAAGCCAGGAGCTGCCTCTCCAAAAAGAGCTGACTCGACCACCTTAGACTTATAAAATAAGTTATACCTTTGTTAAGAAGAGGAGAAAGGGAAAACAGGAGGAAAAAAGAAGTCATCATCGTCAACCAAACAACACAGTCTCCAATGACCCATCGCTACAGGAGATCAGCACCTGAACTACGGACCTTGCTGGACCCATGGTGGTGATTCTCTTTCTTGCTTTCTACCAAGACTCCTTTCATTTCCTATCTCTTTTCTATTGCCCATCTTCCCTTCCCAGTATCCCTAAGCAACTAGGATTTGTAATAAACTAGTCGGGCTAACATTTGACCCGTTGTGTTTTAATCTTGCCATTGGGTATACATATGCATATTTTAAAATTAACCTCTTCTCCCTCCTATAAATTGGTGTGAGACAGCTTGTTACATGAAGGTGCTCTGAAAAGTTTATATGGATTTTTAAGAGGATTAGTTAAACTTCATTAATTAAAGCCCTTTATGGGAACTGTCAGAATTAAAGTGGCTTTGACTTGATTTGGCTTACTTCTGTTTCAAGGTTAAGTCATATTAAGGCCACTTTAATTGTGAAATGAGAGGTTTAATGCAATTTAACTAATTTACTTTAAACTCCGGCTTTTGGTTCATTTAAATCAACTTTCTTGTCCCTGTATAGACAAACCCGAGCAAAATCCAGGATCACATTAATAGAAACAACCTAAAAGTAACTTTGAAAGAATTCTAAATGTTTAAGAGCACATCCAAGACATTGATGTCTTTGTCACCAATGGTCTTTAGGAGTTGCAGGAAAAGATGTCAAGGTCCAAAGAGGTACAGTGAGGAACAGATCTTTGGTGCTTAACTGTAGCTGCCTATCAGGGACAGGATGGTCAGTCCTCCACTAAAACTGTTCTCTAACCTAAAATAAAGGATAACTAAAATATATTAGGAAAAAAATCTTCTCTGACAGCATAGTAATGCATTGCAACAGGCTGCCCAGGGAGATGGTGGAGTCAGCATCCCTGGAGGTGTTCAGGAACTGTGGAGGTGTGGCACTGGAGGACATAGGCTGGTGGGCAAGGTGATGGTGGCTTGATGGTTGGACTAGATTATCTTCTAGGTCATTTCCAGCCTTAATTATTCTACGATTCTATAAGAAGCTCAGAAAATTCCTCTCAGCCCTGAGAAAAGAGGGCTTGGGTCATGGGCTGAGAGAGGAGAAGAGAGCTGCTTTAATATAAGAAGAAAGAAGATTTTATTTAAAGCTCTTCTGATAAATTCTGTATCTTCTCTCCCTTTTGCCATCCCAGAAGGCTTACCTACAAATGTAATATTTTAAGAATTTAATGTAAATCTTAAAGAAGTTGTCAACTCTATCTGCAGAACAGGGGTTGGAACCAGATGGCCTTTGGGGTTCCTTCTAATTCAAGCAATTCTATGATTCCATGACTATCACTGTAGGTGCAGGTTGCTTTCATAAGACAATTCATTGCTTAATGAAAATCTATACCCTTTTTCACTGTCTTTTTAAAGCTAGAAATTACTGTTAATGCAACAGTGGTGCAAACAGTAACGTTACGGCAAGCAGTGCTCACAAAGACAAGGTTACTGCCTGCACCAAATGAATGGCTGTACCTCAGCGTAGATTAGAATCTGTACTGCCACATTAAATGAGAGGGAGTGTGAGACAGGCTTCTTGTGTACTGCTGAGATCTATTTTAGGTTTGAATCTTACTCCAAACAGCAGCATAAGTGAGGGGAGAAGTGATAATTAGCAGGCCTATTTCTATTTGGAGATGGCTGTGTGCATGACTGAGTGCAAATGGTCTGTTGATGAGTGGGTGGAACTCCAAGGGGCTAAGGGCAGAGAGGCAGCAGTGATTAGCTGCCACCAGGGTAAGTTACTGTCTCCTGTGATGCTAAAGATATACTATACTTAATAGTTCATTGGCTAAATGCATTCAGATGGTTGATATTGCCTGGTCGGAAACATTCATTCACGTAATTAGTTTACCTTTCTAGTTTAAATCAAATGGAAAATCCCCCTGTAAGGCACTCTTACTTAGGCTGTTGTGCCAGTGTTAATCAGTGCACTGCTCTTGATTTTGCAAAGCTGTCTGGTGATCTTAAAGAGAAGAGCAAGGTCTTCTAATCCCCTACCTTATCACAGAGCCTTATCACAGCCCTCCTGGAAATGCTCTGGACTATTTTCTGGATAGCTTGGCCCCAAGATTCGCAGCAGCTGCTGATGACGTCAATGGAAAACAAGACCTCATGTGACAGGGTGTTACCTGTCAACAAACTTAACTCCAGGAGTGTGATGGAAGGGAAAGGGTATGACTCATCCCTTGTCACAAATCCTCCATGTCACAGATTTGCAGTTATACTTTTTTTCCAGAGGAACCTCAGCGACTTCACCAATATAAATGATCTTCAGGTGACTTTTCCAGGAATCATAAACAGTTGACTTAACAAATTAATCTTTCCTCTCCATACCATGACAAGTCAGATACCTGTAAATACGTTGTGTATGAAGCAGAGAATAAATTTAAAAAAAAAGCATAAAGAAGAGTGTATGATTTTACCTTTAAAGGTACTTCAAGTTTAAGCCACACCCTAAAAAACAGTGGAGTAATGCTATTTAAATCAGCAATTGTGTTGCTCCAGCTCTTTCTATCTCACTGGCCCTGTTTTGCAGTCAATAACATTCAAAGACTGGAGGTAAGTTTAAGATGAGCACTGCCCCAAGTTGTTTCAGCCTAAGCGATCCTTTCATCATCCTCCATTGCTTTTGGTGGGGGAAGATGGATTTTTTATTCTGTGACTCTGAAGAATTCAAATCGAATTTCTCTCCATTCAAAAAACTCCTGAAATGTCAGGGTTGGGAAGGAGAAAATCTTTTGAGATCCTCAGCATCGCACAGCCACATCATAGAATCACAGAATTGTAAGGGTTTTAAGGGACCTCTAGAGATCATCTACTTCAACTCCCCCACCAAAGCAGGCTCCCTAAGCCGGGTTGCACAAAACTTGGCATAATTCAGAATTTGTCAAACTGGTACCAAGCAAGGATTAAGTTTAGCTCATTAAAGGCATAGTTACATGGCACTTGGGGGAGAGAAACCTGATAGTTTGGTGCAAAGACCATCACATGCACAGAAGGAGCAGTAACAGTGATAACAGGTAGTGACAACTTTTTTGCCCTTTCCACATTATTCTACTTCTTCGGAGAGCAGCACCGCAGAAGGGGATCTGAAGACTCTGGTAACAGCAAGCTGGATTTGTGCAAGGGAAGGGACTGTCCCCTCTGACCTGCACTGTGCAGCATCACCTCCAGTACTGGGTGCAGTTCTGGATGCAACAATGTAAGGTGGAAATAAAACTATTAGAGTGTCCAGAGGAGAGCTATGAAGATGACAAAGGGTCTGGAGGGCAAGATGTGTGAGGACCACCTGAGGTCCCCAGGTTTGTTCAGCACAGTGCGGAGGAGATGAACAGAGGCCTCATGGCAGCTGCAGCTCCTCACAGGGAATAGAGGAGCAGCGCTGAGCTCTGCTCTCTGTGACAGCAACAGGACCCGAGGAACAGCATGGAGCTGTGTCAGTAAAAGGGCAGCTGGGGGTTAGGGACAGGGTCTGCACCAGAAGGTAGTGGGTACTGAACAGGCTGCCCAGGGCAGTGGGCACGGTCACAAGATGATGGAGTTCAAGGAGCATTTGAACAATACTCTCAGACATACGTTTGAATTCTGGGTGGGCCTATGTGGAGCCAAGGCTTGGATTCAATGATCCTCGCAAGTCCCTTCCAACCTGGGGTATTCTATGATGCTATGACTTTGTTGAGTTTTTGCACTGTTCAGGCTTTGGCAGCAGGGCTGAATTCTGGAAAGGGCTGTTTGGATGCTCACAGCACTCCTTGTGCAGTATTACATCCCATAAAGAGCTCACTGAGTATAGGCAGCTCTTAAACCTCACTCACAGTCATCCACAGAAGTCAAACTCTGCTGTAGTACATAGCAGAAGGATACTGCAGTCTTGAGCCTCATCCGTTTGCTTGTATTTGCTTCTTCATTCTTTTCTTTTGACCTATGAGGTGCATTACAGAGTCCCCACAGTCATTTTTCCATCAATTTTCATCTTTCCTGACTCATTTAGCAAACAAATACATCTTGTGTATTTGCACAACCTCCTGTGCTATGAAACATACCACCCAAGTTCAGCATGTGGTACAAAGAGAAAATCTATTGCCTTTGGAAACCCTGCAAGCTGATAGAAGGAAGAAGTTGTCTCCTGAACATATTCTTCCAGTTCAGTGCATCCTTATGTAGGAAAATATCTTTTGGTCTGAATTCACTCAGTAAGAACAGAATGGCCAGACAGTTTGCTATCTTCAGGAAGATTTCCTGAGGAGTATAGAAGATATGGAGGGGAGCCCTCGGGGCTTTCTGACCATAAGTACTTATACAGCAGGTTGACCACCAGTCCAGCAATCACATCACTTCAGTGAGGTGGCTGCTGTGACCAAACATGGCCCAAAGCTGATGAGTGCCAGGACCCACCTGCACCTTACTGTGCCAAACTGCATTCTACCTGCATCTAACCACACTCATGTCAACCCAAAGGGCTGTCACAGAATCAAAAAATCATCAAGGTTGGAAAAGACCTCCAAGATGATCTAGTCTAACCACCCATCACCAATATTTCCCACTAAACTATGCCCATCAGTACAACATCTAAATGTTTCTTGAAATGTTTCTTTCTGTCCCTCAGCATCTCATTGCTGTGTTGCTGTTTAACTGTGTTGTCTGTTAGTACCTTGGAAAAGTAATATAGAAAGGAGATTTATAAAATAGAAGGGTACTGTATAGGCCAAATATCTGAGATCAAATGGCAAACCCAAAGCTGCCAGGGTATCCTCAAAAATGTCCACTGACTCTTTGTGTTAACAAGACAGCAATTTTATTCAGATGCAAATCAATCAGACATCTTTTTTTCTAACACTTCCAGTAGAGAATAGCACTGTTTTGTTGTCCTACATGTAGCTGAAGGGGAACACATTTGGGAAGAAGCAGAGATGGGACTTCTGTAATGCTCACTGCATTCCCTTTCATGCTCTTCGTGAAAGGCAGGGCAACAAACCTGGCTTTATGTAAGGAAAAGCAGATTTGGTATCAGGTAGCAAAAGCTATGACCCAAAATGGGAACTTGAACTAGGTTACCATAACTGGAAATGGAGATTTAGCAGGAGTTACTGAAGGGCGAGTCCTTGCAAACAAGAGATCATGAGAGAAGTCTGTTAAGAAGGCTCCTGCCAGTGTGGGCTCCTTTGCTAAGAAACTGAAGCTTAAGCAACTCTTCCAAAATAAGCAAATTTTCCTTAAAAAGACAGCACAAACAAGAAGAAGCAGTCAATTAGATCATTAATAAAAAAATACATTTTCAGATGTTTCAGAAAGAGAAGGTTGTTGGTGATGAGTTCTGTGGATATAGGCAGATGCCATCTGAATTTGGAACCTTCTGGGCTACAGTCAGGGTCTATGTGTATCTATACCCATAGATAAATGTTCTTCTGTCTTTGTAGAAGGCCAAGACACTCTCAAACAGATTTGTGGAGGAGGGAGAGGATAGAGGTGTGCCATGTTTTTATGATGCCAATCTAAAGGCCTGCAACAGTTAAACAAGGAAAAATGAAAGGAGAAACAATTAAAATCACTAGGGGCAGGTCCTCCTACCTTATCCAGCTTTCTCACAAGCTCAAAGCAAGGCTTTAACATGACTGCCTACACAAAAGATGGGACAAAAACATCCTAGGGTAACAGGAATAAATGGCAATCAATGGAATAGCAAGAACATTCTACAATTCCAAAATGGAAAGCAGCAAGGAACAAGGAGCTCAAGCATATTTAAACCCAAGGAAAATGAGCTCCATCAGAAAAAGATGAATGAAATGTTAAGCTCACTTAAAAAAAAAAAAAAAGGTGTATAGATTGGGCAAATTGCATTTCCAGTGATAAGCCTCAATTAGATAGAACACAGTGGAGAAAAAAAGTGTACTCCATAAATAAACCAGTTAAAAAACACAAATCAGAACGGAATTTAAAAAGAGAGAGAGAAAAAAGGAAGAATGGATAACATACATTATTATAAGCATACTCAGTACTATCCCACCAGACTTCTCCACTCAGAACATGTTTAACTGCTTAACTGCAAAACAATAATAAATGGCATTCATAGAATAAATTTTACATCCACCAAGGAAACAGATCAAAAACAGACACACACCAGCCAATACCTGAATTTTAACCACTGTACAAAAGACAGGATTGAGTTTGCAGGTGCATAAGAATGGAGACTTCAGCCCCCCAAAAAACTCGAATAAGGAATGGGTAAATTTAACTGATATTTCCAACAGAGCTAAGACAGGCCTTCATTTTCTTCTACATGATGCAGAGCACAAGTACTTGCAACAGGTCAACTCTTGTCCAACTGACAAGCTGCAAGAGACACAAAAAGAAAAAAGAGAGGAGCAGCCACCATCCATCACTATGAGCAGAAACCACCTCCTCCAAGCCCACTCCTCTAAGAGCTTGCTCACCTGCTTACTTGAATAAATTCCATAGGTGCTGCAGCATTTTGTAAACTTGTCCATGTAACCTACTCTCAGAACTCCAAGGCAGGGGCCAACACGGGCAATTTAATGACTGTGATGAGGACAACTCTGTGGATACAGAAGCTCAGGTACCCATAGCTCATTACACAACAGCGCCCCTGACCAGAGAGGCATGGAGATTTCAGGCCTCAAGAAAACTAGGAGGAATCAAAAGGTTTAACTTATCGTTCCAGTAGAGCCATGCCAGGTCTCCGTTTCTTTCTAATTCATGCAGAGGAACAAGTCAACTCGTGGCCATCTGACAGGCTGCAAGAGACAGCAAAAGCAACAAAGGAGGAGCAGCCACCATTCATCACTAGGTGAAGTCTCCTTCTCCTCCCGGCTCTCTCCACTCAGAGCTTGCTCACATGATTTCTTGCATGACATCCATAGGTGCTGAAGCATGTCCTAGACTCGTCCATGTCATCTGCTCTCAGAAAAACATGGAAGGTGCCAACACCAGCACTTGAATCACACAGAGGAGGACAATTCTGAGGTTACAGAAGCTCAGATAGCTCAAAGCTCAAACCACAAAACTTTCCACGATCACAAAAGTATGGACTGTTCAGGCCTCAGGAAGCCTAGCATGAATCACTTTAATTTCTCTATTTTTAAACAGCTACGTCAGGTCACCATCTCCTCATATATGATGTGGAGGAAGAGGTCAACTCATGGCAATATGACAAGCTGCAAGAGACAGCAAAAGCAACAAAGGAGGTGCAGCCACCATCCATCAATAGCCTCAGAATCTTTCTCCTCCTAGCTCTGTCCTCTCAGAGCTTGCTCACATGATTTCTTGCATGACATCCATCCTTCAGATGAGTTTTAAACAATCACTGTGGGCATCTGCTCTCAAAACAAATAATTTGGGGCCACCAGCAGCACTTCAATCACTCAGACGAGGACAAAAATGTGGTTACATATTAGATGAGACACATCAGGTCTCCATTTCCCTCTACTTCATGAAGAGGAACAAGTCAACTCGTGGCCATCTGACAGGCTGCAAGAGACAGCAAAAGCAACAAAGGAGGAGCAGCCACCATTCATCACTAGGTGCAGTCTCCTTCTCCTCCCGGCTCTCTCCTCTCAGAGCTTGCTCACTTGATTTCTTGCATGACATCCATAGGTGCTGCAGCATGTCCTAGACTCGTCCATGTAAAGTGCTCTCAGAAAACCAGGGAAGGTGCCGACACCAGCACTTTACTCACACTGAGGAGGACAATTCTGTAATTACAGAAGCTCAGATAGCTCAAAGCTCAAACCACAACACTTTCCACGATCACAAAAGTATGGACTGTTCAGGCCTCAAGAAGTCTACCATGAAACACTTGGTTTAACTTCTCTTTTTTGAAACAGCCACGTCATGTCACCATCTCCTTATATATGATGTGGAGGAAGAGGTCAACTCATGGCAATATGACAAGCTGCAAGAGACAGCAAAAGCAACAAAGGAGGAGCAGCCACCATCCATCAATAGCTTCAGAATCCTTCTCCTCCCAGCACTCTCCTCTCAGAGAATGCTCAGCAGATTTCTTGCATGACATCCGTCCTTCAGATGAGATTTGACAATCACTGTGGGCATCTGCTCTCACAACAAATAATTTGGGGCCACCAGCAGAACTTCAACCACTCAGACGAGGACAAAAATGTGGTTACTTATTAGAGGAGACACATCAGATGTCCATTTCCCTCTACTTCATGCAGAGGAACAAGTCAACTCGTGGCCATCTGACAGGCTGCAAGAGACATCAAAAGCAACAAAGGAGGAGCAGCCACCATTCTTCAATAGCCTCAGAATCCTTCTCCTCCCAGCTCTGTCCTCTCAGAGCTTGCTCAGCAGATTTCTTCCATGACATCTGCCCTTCAGACAAATTTTATACAATCAGCGTGGGCATCGGCTCTCACAGTAAAAAATTCGGGCCAACCTTGGTGCTTCAATCTGTGAGATGAGGACAATACTGTGGTTATAGAAGAACATGTAGACCATAGCTCATTAGACAACACTTTCCCTGACCAGAAAGGCATGGAAATGTCAGGAGTTAAGTAAACTAGAACTTACCTTTTTAGAAGAGAAACATCAGGTCTCCATTTCCCTCTAATTCATGCAGAGGAACAAGTCAACTCGTGGCCATCTGACAGGCTGCAAGAGACAGCAAAAGCAACAAAGGAGGAGCAGCCACCATTCATCACTAGGTGCAGTCTCCTCCTCCTCCCGGCTCTCTCCTCTCAGAGCTTTCTCACATGATTTCTTGCATGACATCCATAGGTGCTGCAGCATGTCCTAGACTCGTCCATGTAAAGTGCTCTCAGATAACCATGGAAGGTGCCAACACCAGAACTTTAATCACACTGAGGAGGACAAATCTGTGGTTACAGAAGCTCAGATAGCTCAAAGCTCAAACCACAACACTTTCCATGATCACAAAAGTATGAACTGTTCAGGCCTCAAGAAGTCTACCATGAATCACTTGGTTTAACTTCTCTTTTTTGAAACAGCCACGTCAGGTCACCATCTCCTTATATATGATGTGGAGGAAGAGGTCAACTCCGGGCAATATGACAAGCCGCAAGAGACAGCAAAAGCAACAAAGGAGGGGCAGCCACCATCCATCAATAGCCTCAGAATCATTCTCCTCCCAGCTCTGTCCTCTCAGAGCATGCTCAGGAAATTTCTTCCATGACATCTGCCCTTCAGACAAATTTTATACAATCAGCGTGGGTATCTGCTCTCAGAGCAAATAATTCGGGCCAACCTTGGTGCTTCAATCTGTGAGATGAGGACAATACTGTGGTTACAGAAGCACATGTAGACCATAGCGCATTAGACAACACTTTCCCTGACCAGAAAGGCATCGAAATTTCACGAGTTAAATAAACTAGAACTTATCTTTTTAGAAGAGAAACATCAGGTCTCCATTTCCCTCTACTTCATGCAGAGGAACAAGTCAACTCGTGGCCATCTGACAGGCTGCAAGAGACAGCAAAAGCAACAAAGGAGGAGCAGCCACCATTCATCACTAGGAGCAGTATCCTTCTCCTCCCGGCTTTCGCCACTCAGAGCTTGCTCACTTGATTTCTTGCATGACATCCATAGGTGCTGCAGCATGTCCTAGACTCGTCCATGTAAAGTACTCTCAGAAAACCAGGGAAGGTGCCAACACCAGCACTTTACTCACACTGAGGAGGACAATTCTGTGGTTACAGAAGCTCAGATAGCTCAAAGCTCAAACCACAACACTTTCCACGATCACAAAAGTATGGACTGTTCAGGCCTCAGGAAGCTTAGCATGAATCACTTGGTTAAACTTCTCTTTTTTGAAACAGCCACATCAGGTCACCATCTCCTTATATATGATGTGGAGGAAGAGGTCAACTCATGGCAATATGACAAGCTGCAAGAGACAGCAAAAGCAACAAAGGAGGAGCAGCCACCATCCATCAATAGCTTCAGAATCCTTCTCCTCCCAGCACTCTCCTCTCAGAGCATGCTCAGCAGATTTCTTGCATGACATCCGTCCTTCAGATGAGTTTTAAACAATCACTGTGGGCATCTGCTCTCACAACAAATAATTTGTGGCCAGCAGCAGCACTTCAATCACTCAGACGAGGACAAAAATGTAGTTAATTACAAGAGGAGACACATCAGGCCTCCATTTCCCTCTACTTCATGCAAAGGAACAAGTCAACTCGTGGCCATCTGACAGGCTGCAAGAGACAGCAAAAGCAACAAAGGAGGAGAAGCTACCATTCATCACTAGGTGCAGTCTCCTTCTCCTCCCGGCTCTCTCCACTCAGAGCTTGCTCACATGATTTCTTGCATGACATCCACAGGTGCTGCAGCATGTTCTAGACTCGTCCATGTAAAGTGCTCTCAGAAAACCATGGAAGGTGTAAACACCAGCACTTTACTCACATTGAGGAGGACTATTCCGTTGTTACAGACGCTCAGATAGCTCAAAGCTCAAACCACAACACTTTCCATGATCGCAAAAGTATGAACTGTTCAGGCCTCAAGAAGTCTACCATGAATCACTTGGTTTAACTTAACATTTTTTGATACAGCCACGTCAGGTCATCATCTCCTTATATATGATGAGGAGGAACAGGTCAACTCAGGGAAATATGACAAGCTGCAAGAGACACCAAAAGCAACAAAGGAGGAGCAGCCACCATCCATCAATAGCCTCAGAATCCTTCTCCTCCCAGCTCTGTTCTCTCAGAGCATGCTCAGCAGATTTCTTCCATGACATCTGCCCTTCAGAAAAATTTTATACAATCAGCGTGGGCACCTGCTCTCATAACAAATAATTCAGGCCAACATCGGTGCTTCAATCTGTGAGATGAGGACAATACTGTGGTTACAGAAGCATATGAAGCCCATAGCTCTATAGACAACACTTTCCCTGACAACAAAGCCATGGAAATTTCAGGACTTAAGTACACTAGAACTTATCTTTTTAGAAGAGAAACATCAGGTCTCCATTTCCCTCTACTTCATGCAGAGGAACAAGTCAACTCGTGGCCATCTGACAGGCTGCAAGAGACAACAAAAGCAACAAAGGAGGAGCAGCCATCATTCATCACTAGGTGAAGTCTCCTTCTCCTCCCGGCTCTCTCCTCTCAGAGCTTCCTCACATGATTTCTTGCATGACATCCACAGGTGCTGCAGCATGTCCTAGACTCGTCCATGTAAAGTGCTCTCAGATAACCATGGAAGGTGCCGACACCAGCACTTTACTCACAATGAGGAGGACATTTCTGTGGTTACAGAAGCTCAGATAGCTCAAAGCTCAAACCACAACACTTTCCATGATCAAAAAGTATGAACTCTTCAGGCCTCAAGAAGTCTACCATGAATCACTTGGTTTAACTTCTCCTTTTTTAAACAGCAACGTCAGGTCGCCATCTCCTTATATATGATGTGGAGGAAGAGGTCAACTCATGGCAATATGACAAGCTGCAAGAGAAAGCAAAAGCAACAAAGGAGGAGCAGCCACCATCCATCATTAGCTTCAGAATCCTTCTCCTCCCAGCACTCTCCTCTCAGAGATTGCTCACAAGATTTCTTGCATGACATCCGTCCTTCAGATGAGTTAACAATCAATGTGGGCATCTGCTCTCGTAACAAATAATTTGGGACCACCAGCAGCACTTCAGTCACTCAGACGACGACAAAAATGTGGTTAATTACAAGAGGAGACACATCAGGTCTCCATTTCCCTCTACTTCATGCAGAGGAACAAGTCAACTCGTGGCCATCTGACAGGCTGCAAGAGACAGCAAAAGCAACAAAGGAGAAGCAGCCACCATTGATCACTAGGTGCAGTCTCCTTCTCATCCCGGCTCTCTCCACTCAGAGTTTGCTCACTTGATTTCTTGCATGACATCCATAGGTGCTGCAGCATGTCCTAGACTCTTCCATGTAAGGTGCTCTCAGAAAACAATGGAAGGTGCCAACACCAGCACTTTAATCACACTGAGGAGGACAAATCTGTGGTTACAGAAGCTCAGATAGCTCAAAGCTCAAACCACAACACTTTCCACGATCAAAAAAGTATGAACTGTTCAGGCCTCAAGAAGCTTATCATGAATCACTTGGTTTAACTTCTCTTTTTTGAAACAGCCACATCAGGTCACCAACTCCTTATATATGATGTTGAGGAAGTGGTCAACTCAGGGCAATATGAAAAGCTGCAAGAGACAGCAAAAGCAACAAAGGAGGAGCACCCACCATCCATCAATAGCCTCAGAATCCTTCTCCTCCCAGTTCTGTCCTCTCAGACCATGCTCAGCAGATTTTCTCCATGACATCTGCCCTTCAGACAAATTTTATACAATCAGCGTGGGCATCTGCTCTTAAAACAAATACTTCGGGTCAACATCGTTGCTTCAATCTGTGAGATGAGGACAATACTGCGGTTACAGAAGCACATGTAGACCATAGCTCATTAGACAACACTTTCCCTGACCAGAAAGGCATGGAACTTTGAGGAGTTAAGTAAACTAGAATTTATCTTTTTAGAAGAGAAACATCAGGACTCCATTTCTCTCTACTTCATGCAGAGGAACAAGTCAACTCGTGGCCATCTGACAGGCTGCAAGAGACAGAAAAATCAACAAAGGAGGAGCAGCAACCATTCATCACTAGGAGCAGTATCCTTCTCCTCCCGGCTTTCTCCACTCAGATCTTGCTTACTTGATTTCTTGCATGACATCCATAGGTGCTGCAGCATATCCTAGACTCGTCCATGTAGTCTGCTCTCAGAAAACCAAGGAAGGTGCCAACACCAGCACTTTAATCACACTGAGGAGGACAATTCTGTGGTTACAGAAGCTCAGATAGCTCAAAGCTCAAACCACAACATTTTCCACGATCACAAAAGTATGAACTGTTCTGGCCTCAGAAAGCTTAGCATGAAACACTTCATTAAACTTCTCTTTTTTGAAACAGCCACATCAGGTCTCCAACTCCTTATATATGATGTGGAGGAAGAGGTCAACTCAGGGCAATATGACAAGCTGCAAGAGACAGCAAAAGCAACAAAGGAGAAGCAGCCACCATTCATCACTAGGTGCAGTCTCCTTCTCATCCCGGCTCTCTCCACTCAGAGTTTGCTCACTTGATATCTTGCATGACATCCATAGGTGCTGCAGCATGTCCTAGACTCGTCCATGTAAAGTGCTCTAAGAAAACAATGGAAGGTGCCAACACCAGCACTTTAATCACACTGAGGAGGACAATTCTGTGGTTACAGAAGCTCAGATAGCTCAAAGCTCAAACCACAACACTTTCCACGATCGCATAAGTATGAACTGTTCAGGCCTCAAGAAGTCTACCATGAAACACTTGGTTTAACTTCTCCTTTTTTAAACAGCAACGTCAGGTCGCCATCTCCTTATATATGATGTGGAGGAAGAGGTCAACTCATGGCAATATGAAAAGCTGCAAGAGACAGCAAAAGCAACAAAGGAGGAGCAGCCACCATCCATCATTAGCTTCAGAATCCTTCTCCTCCCAGCACTCTCCTCTCAGAGATTGCTCACAAGATTTCTTGCATGACATCCGTCCTTCAGATGAGTTTTAGACAATCACTGTGGGCATCTGCTCTCACAACAAATAATTTGGGGCCACCAGCAGCACTTCAGTCACTCTGACGACGACAAAAATGTAGTTAATTACAAGAGGAGACACATCAGGTGTCCATTTCCCTCTACTTCATGCAGAGGAACAAGTCAACTCGTGGCCATCTGACAGGCTGCAAGAGACAGCAAAAGCAACAAAGGAGGAACAGCCACCATTCATCACTAGGTGCAGTCTCCTTCTCCTCCCGGCTCTCTCCACTCAGAGCTTGCTCACATGATTTCTTGCATGACATCCATAGGTGCTGCAGCATGTCCTAGACTCGTCCATGTAATCTGCTCTCAGAAATCCAAGGAAGGTGCCAACACCAGCACTTTAATCACACTGAGGAGGACAATTCTGTGGTTACAGAAGCTCAGATAGCTCAAAGCTCAAACCACAACACTTTCCACGATCACAAAAGTATGGACTGTTCAGGCCTCAAGAAGTCTACCATGAATCACTTGGTTTAACTTCTTTTTTAAAGAGCTACGTCAGGTCACCATCTCCTTATATATGATGTGGAGGAAGAGGTCAACTCAGGGCAATATGACAAGCTGAAAGAGACAGCAAAAGCAACAAAGGAAGAGCAGCCACCATTCATCACTAGGTGCAGTCTCCTTCTCATCCCGGCTCTCTCCTCTCAGAGTTTGCTCACTTGATATATTGCATGACATCCATAGGTGCTGCAGCATGTCCTAGACTCGTCCATGTAAAGTGCTCTCAGAAAACAATGGAAGGTGCCAACACCAGCACTTTAATCACACTGAGGCAGACAATTCTGTGGTTACAGAAGCTCAGATAGCTCAAAGCTCAAACCACAACACTTTCCATGATCGCATAAGTATGAACTGTTCAGGCCTCAAGAAGCTTATCATGAATCACTTGGTTTAACTTCTCTTTTTTGAAACAGCCACGTCAGGTCACCATCTCATTATATATGATGTGGAGGAAGAGGTCAACTCATGGCAATATGACAAGCTGCAAGAGAAAGCAAAAGTAACAAAGGAGGAGCAGCCACCATCCATCACTAGCTTAAGAATCCTTCTCCTCCCAGCACTCTCCTCTCAGAGCATGCTCAGCAGATTTCTTGCATGACATCCGTCCTTCAGATGAGTTTTAAACAATCACTGTGGGCATCTGCTCTCACAACAAATAATTTGGGGCCACCAGCAGCACTTCAATCACTCAGACGAGGACAAAAATGTGGTTACTTATTAGAGGAGACACATCAGGTGTCCATTTCCCTCTACTTCATGCAGAGGAACAAGTCAACTCGTGGCCATCTGACAGGCTGCAAGAGACAGCAAAAGCAACAAAGGAGGAGCAGCCACCATTCATCACTAGGTGCAGTCTCCTCCTCCTCCCGGCTCTCTCCTCTCAGAGCTTTCTCACATGATTTCTTGCATGACATCCATAGGTGCTGCAGCATGTCCTAGACTCGTCCATGTAAAGTGCTCTCAGATAACCATGGAAGGTGCCAACACCAGCACTTTACTCACATTGAGGAGGACTATTCCGTTGTTACAGACGCTCAGATAGCTCAAAGCTCAAACCACAACACTTTCCATGATCGCAAATGTATGAACTGTTCAGGCCTCAAGAAGTCTACCATGAATCACTTGGTTTAACTTCTCCTTTTTTAAACAGCTATGTCAGGTCACCATCTCCTTATATATGATGTGGAGGAAGAGGTCAACTCATGGCAATATGACAAGCTGCAAGAGAAAGCAAAAGCAACAAAGGAGGAGCAGCCACCATCCATCACTAGCTTCAGAATTATTATCCTCCCAGCACTCTCCTCTCAGAGAATGCTCAGCAGATTTCTTGCATGACATCCATCCTTCAGATGAGTTAACAATCACTGTGGGCATCTGCTCTCGCAACAAATAATTTGGGGCCACCAGCAGCATTTCAATCACTCAGATGAGGACAAAAATGTGGTTACTTATTAGAGGAGACACATCAGGTGTCCATTTCCCTCTACTTCATGCAGAGGAACAAGTCAACTCGTGGCCATCTGACAGGCTGCAAGAGACATCAAAAGCAACAAAGGAGGAGCAGCCACCATTCATCACTAGGTGCAGTCTCCTTCTCATCCCGGCTCTCTCCGCTCAGAACTTGCTCACATGATTTCTTGCATGACATCCACAGGTGCTGCAGCATGTCCTAGACTCGTCCATGTAAAGTGCTCTCAGATAACCATGGAAGGTGCCGACACCAGCACTTTACTCACACTGAGGAGGACAAATCTGTGGTTACAGAAACTCAGATAGCTCAAAGCTCAAACCACAACACTTTCCATGATCGCAAAAGTATGAACTGTTCAGGCCTCAAGAAGTCTACCATGAATCACTTGGTTTAACTTCTCCTTTTTTAAACAGCTACGTCAGGTCACCATCTCCTTATATATGATGTGGAGGAAGAGGTCAACTCAGGGCAATATGACAAGCTGCAAGAGACAGCAAAAGCAACAAAGGAGGAGCAGCCACCATCCATCAATAGCCTCAGAATCCTTCTCCTCCCAGCTCTGTCCTCTCAGAGCATGCTCAGCAGATTTCTTCCATGACATCTGCCTTTCAGAAAAATTTTATACAATCAGCGTTGGCACCTGCTCTCAGAGTAAATAATTCGGGCCAACCTTGGTGCTTCAATCTGTGAGATGAGGACAATACTGTGGTTACAGAAGAACATGTAGACCATAGCTCATTAGACAACACTTTCCCTGACCAGAAAGGCATGGAAATGTCAGGAGTTAAGTAAACTAGAACTTATCTTTTTAGAAGAGAAACATCAGGTCTCCATTTCCCTCTAATTCATGCAGAGGAACAAGTCAAATCGTGGCCATCTGACAGGCTGCAAGAGACAGAAAAATCAACAAAGGAGGAGCAGCAACCGTTCATCACTAGGAGCAGTATCCTTCTCCTCCCGGCTCTCTCCTCTCAGAGTTTGCTCACTTGATATCTTGCATGACATCCATAGGTGCTGCAGCATGTCCTAGACTCGTCCATGTAAAGTGCTCTAAGAAAACAATGGAAGGTGCCAACACCAGCACTTTAATCACACTGAGGAGGACAATTCTGTGGTTACAGAAGCTCAGATAGCTCAAAGCTCAAACCACAACACTTTCCACGATCGCATAAGTATGAACTGTTCAGGCCTCAAGAAGTCTACCATGAATCACTTGGTTTAACTTCTCCTTTTTTAAACAGCAACGTCAGGTCGCCATCTCCTTATATATGATGTGGAGGAAGAGGTCAACTCATGGCAATATGAAAAGCTGCAAGAGACAGCAAAAGCAACAAAGGAGGAGCAGCCACCATCCATCATTAGCTTCAGAATCCTTCTCCTCCCAGCACTCTCCTCTCAGAGATTGCTCAGCAGATTTCTTGCATGACATCCGTCCTTCAGATGAGTTTTAAACAATCACTGTGGGCATCTGCTCTCACAACAAATAATTTGGGGCCACCAGCAGCACTTCAGTCACTCTGACGACGACAAAAATGTAGTTAATTACAAGAGGAGACACATCAGGTGTCCATTTCCCTCTACTTCATGCAGAGGAACAAGTCAACTCGTGGCCATCTGACAGGCTGCAAGAGACATCAAAAGCAACAAAGGAGGAACAGCCACCATTCATCACTAGGTGCAGTCTCCTTCTCCTCCCGGCTCTCTCCACTCAGAGCTTGCTCACATGATTTCTTGCATGACATCCATAGGTGCTGCAGCATGTCCTAGACTCGTCCATGTAATCTGCTCTCAGAAATCCAAGGAAGGTGCCAACACCAGCACTTTAATCACACTGAGGAGGACAATTCTGTGGTTACAGAAGCTCAGATAGCTCAAAGCTCAAACCACAACACTTTCCACGATCACAAAAGTATGGACTGTTCAGGCCTCAAGAAGTCTACCATGAATCACTTGGTTTAACTTCTTTTTTAAAGAGCTACGTCAGGTCACCATCTCCTTATATATGATGTGGAGGAAGAGGTCAACTCAGGGCAATATGACAAGCTGAAAGAGACAGCAAAAGCAACAAAGGAAGAGCAGCCACCATTCATCACTAGGTGCAGTCTCCTTCTCATCCCGGCTCTCTCCTCTCAGAGTTTGCTCACTTGATATATTGCATGACATCCATAGGTGCTGCAGCATGTCCTAGACTCGTCCATGTAAAGTGCTCTCAGAAAACAATGGAAGGTGCCAACACCAGCACTTTAATCACACTGAGGCAGACAATTCTGTGGTTACAGAAGCTCAGATAGCTCAAAGCTCAAACCACAACACTTTCCATGATCGCATAAGTATGAACTGTTCAGGCCTCAAGAAGCTTATCATGAATCACTTGGTTTAACTTCTCTTTTTTGAAACAGCCACGTCAGGTCACCATCTCATTATATATGATGTGGAGGAAGAGGTCAACTCATGGCAATATGACAAGCTGCAAGAGAAAGCAAAAGTAACAAAGGAGGAGCAGCCACCATCCATCACTAGCTTAAGAATCCTTCTCCTCCCAGCACTCTCCTCTCAGAGCATGCTCAGCAGATTTCTTGCATGACATCCGTCCTTCAGATGAGTTTTAAACAATCACTGTGGGCATCTGCTCTCACAACAAATAATTTGGGGCCACCAGCAGCACTTCAATCACTCAGACGAGGACAAAAATGTGGTTACTTATTAGAGGAGACACATCAGGTGTCCATTTCCCTCTACTTCATGCAGAGGAACAAGTCAACTCGTGGCCATCTGACAGGCTGCAAGAGACAGCAAAAGCAACAAAGGAGGAGCAGCCACCATTCATCACTAGGTGCAGTCTCCTCCTCCTCCCGGCTCTCTCCACTCAGAGCTTTCTCACATGATTTCTTGCATGACATCCATAGGTGCTGCAGCATGTCCTAGACTCGTCCATGTAAAGTGCTCTCAGATAACCATGGAAGGTGCCAACACCAGCACTTTACTCACATTGAGGAGGACTATTCCGTTGTTACAGACGCTCAGATAGCTCAAAGCTCAAACCACAACACTTTCCATGATCGCAAATGTATGAACTGTTCAGGCCTCAAGAAGTCTACCATGAATCACTTGGTTTAACTTCTCCTTTTTTAAACAGCTATGTCAGGTCACCATCTCCTTATATATGATGTGGAGGAAGAGGTCAACTCATGGCAATATGACAAGCTGCAAGAGAAAGCAAAAGCAACAAAGGAGGAGCAGCCACCATCCATCACTAGCTTCAGAATTATTATCCTCCCAGCACTCTCCTCTCAGAGATTGCTCAGCAGATTTCTTGCATGACATCCGTCCTTCAGATGAGTTTTAAACAATCACTGTGGGCATCTGCTCTCGCAACAAATAATTTGGGGCCACCAGCAGCACTTCAGTCACTCTGACGACGACAAAAATGTAGTTAATTACAAGAGGAGACACATCAGGTGTCCATTTCCCTCTACTTCATGCAGAGGAACAAGTCAACTCGTGGCCATCTGACAGGCTGCAAGAGACATCAAAAGCAACAAAGGAGGAACAGCCACCATTCATCACTAGGTGCAGTCTCCTTCTCCTCCCGGCTCTCTCCACTCAGAGCTTGCTCACATGATTTCTTGCATGACATCCATAGGTGCTGCAGCATGTCCTAGACTCGTCCATGTAATCTGCTCTCAGAAATCCAAGGAAGGTGCCAACACCAGCACTTTAATCACACTGAGGAGGACAATTCTGTGGTTACAGAAGCTCAGATAGCTCAAAGCTCAAACCACAACACTTTCCACGATCACAAAAGTATGGACTGTTCAGGCCTCAAGAAGTCTACCATGAATCACTTGGTTTAACTTCTTTTTTAAAGAGCTACGTCAGGTCACCATCTCCTTATATATGATGTGGAGGAAGAGGTCAACTCAGGGCAATATGACAAGCTGAAAGAGACAGCAAAAGCAACAAAGGAAGAGCAGCCACCATTCATCACTAGGTGCAGTCTCCTTCTCATCCCGGCTCTCTCCTCTCAGAGTTTGCTCACTTGATATATTGCATGACATCCATAGGTGCTGCAGCATGTCCTAGACTCGTCCATGTAAAGTGCTCTCAGAAAACAATGGAAGGTGCCAACACCAGCACTTTAATCACACTGAGGCAGACAATTCTGTGGTTACAGAAGCTCAGATAGCTCAAAGCTCAAACCACAACACTTTCCATGATCGCATAAGTATGAACTGTTCAGGCCTCAAGAAGCTTATCATGAATCACTTGGTTTAACTTCTCTTTTTTGAAACAGCCACGTCAGGTCACCATCTCATTATATATGATGTGGAGGAAGAGGTCAACTCATGGCAATATGACAAGCTGCAAGAGAAAGCAAAAGTAACAAAGGAGGAGCAGCCACCATCCATCACTAGCTTAAGAATCCTTCTCCTCCCAGCACTCTCCTCTCAGAGCATGCTCAGCAGATTTCTTGCATGACATCCGTCCTTCAGATGAGTTTTAAACAATCACTGTGGGCATCTGCTCTCACAACAAATAATTTGGGGCCACCAGCAGCACTTCAATCACTCAGACGAGGACAAAAATGTGGTTACTTATTACAGGAGACACATCAGGTGTCCATTTCCCTCTACTTCATGCAGAGGAACAAGTCAACTCGTGGCCATCTGACAGGCTGCAAGAGACAGCAAAAGCAACAAAGGAGGAGCAGCCACCATTCATCACTAGGTGCAGTCTCCTCCTCCTCCCGGCTCTCTCCTCTCAGAGCTTTCTCACATGATTTCTTGCATGACATCCATAGGTGCTGCAGCATGTCCTAGACTCGTCCATGTAAAGTGCTCTCAGATAACCATGGAAGGTGCCAACACCAGCACTTTACTCACATTGAGGAGGACTATTCCGTTGTTACAGACGCTCAGATAGCTCAAAGCTCAAACCACAACACTTTCCATGATCGCAAATGTATGAACTGTTCAGGCCTCAAGAAGTCTACCATGAATCACTTGGTTTAACTTCTCCTTTTTTAAACAGCTATGTCAGGTCACCATCTCCTTATATATGATGTGGAGGAAGAGGTCAACTCATGGCAATATGACAAGCTGCAAGAGAAAGCAAAAGCAACAAAGGAGGAGCAGCCACCATCCATCACTAGCTTCAGAATTATTATCCTCCCAGCACTCTCCTCTCAGAGATTGCTCAGCAGATTTCTTGCATGACATCCGTCCTTCAGATGAGTTTTAAACAATCACTGTGGGCATCTGCTCTCACAACAAATAATTTGGGGCCACCAGCAGCATTTCAATCACTCAGATGAGGACAAAAATGTGGTTACTTATTAGAGGAGACACATCAGGTGTCCATTTCCCTCTACTTCATGCAGAGGAACAAGTCAACTCGTGGCCATCTGACAGGCTGCAAGAGACATCAAAAGCAACAAAGGAGGAGCAGCCACCATTCATCACTAGGTGCAGTCTCCTTCTCATCCCGGCTCTCTCCACTCAGAACTTGCTCACATGATTTCTTGCATGACATCCACAGGTGCTGCAGCATGTCCTAGACTCGTCCATGTAAAGTGCTCTCAGATAACCATGGAAGGTGCCGACACCAGCACTTTACTCACACTGAGGAGGACAAATCTGTGGTTACAGAAACTCAGATAGCTCAAAGCTCAAACCACAACACTTTCCATGATCGCAAAAGTATGAACTGTTCAGGCCTCAAGAAGTCTACCATGAATCACTTGGTTTAACTTCTCCTTTTTTAAACAGCTACGTCAGGTCACCATCTCCTTATATATGATGTGGAGGAAGAGGTCAACTCAGGGCAATATGACAAGCTGCAAGAGACAGCAAAAGCAACAAAGGAGGAGCAGCCACCATCCATCAATAGCCTCAGAATCCTTCTCCTCCCAGCTCTGTCCTCTCAGAGCATGCTCAGCAGATTTCTTCCATGACATCTGCCTTTCAGAAAAATTTTATACAATCAGCGTTGGCACCTGCTCTCAGAGTAAATAATTCGGGCCAACCTTGGTGCTTCAATCTGTGAGATGAGGACAATACTGTGGTTACAGAAGAACATGTAGACCATAGCTCATTAGACAACACTTTCCCTGACCAGAAAGGCATGGAAATGTCAGGAGTTAAGTAAACTAGAACTTATCTTTTTAGAAGAGAAACATCAGGTCTCCATTTCCCTCTAATTCATGCAGAGGAACAAGTCAAATCGTGGCCATCTGACAGGCTGCAAGAGACAGAAAAATCAACAAAGGAGGAGCAGCAACCGTTCATCACTAGGAGCAGTATCCTTCTCCTCCCGGCTCTCTCCTCTCAGAGATTGCTCACTTGATTTCTTGCATGACATCCATAGGTGCTGCAGCATGTCCTAGACTCGTCCATGTAAAGTGCTCTCAGAAAACCATGGAAGGTGCCACCACCAGCACTTTACTCACACTGAGGAGGACAATTCTGTGGTTACAGAAGCTCAGATAGCTCAAAGCTCAAACCACAACACTTTCCACGATCACAAAAGTATGAACTGTTCAGGCCTCAGAAAGCTTAGCATGAATCACTTGGTTTAACTTCTCTTTTTTGAAACAGCCACATCAGGTCTCCAACTCCTTATATATGATGTGGAGGAAGAGGTCAACTCAGGGCAATATGACAAGCTGCAAGAGACAGCAAAAGCAACAAAGGAGAAGCAGCCACCATTCATCACTAGGTGCAGTCTCCTTCTCATCCCGGCTCTCTCCACTCAGAGTTTGCTCACTTGATATCTTGCATGACATCCATAGGTGCTGCAGCATGTCCTAGACTCGTCCATGTAAAGTGCTCTAAGAAAACAATGGAAGGTGCCAACACCAGCACTTTAATCACACTGAGGAGGACAATTCTGTGGTTACAGAAGCTCAGATAGCTCAAAGCTCAAACCACAACACTTTCCACGATCGCATAAGTATGAACTGTTCAGGCCTCAAGAAGTCTACCATGAATCACTTGGTTTAACTTCTCCTTTTTTAAACAGCAACGTCAGGTCACCATCTCCTTATATATGATGTGGAGGAAGAGGTCAACTCATGGCAATATGAAAAGCTGCAAGAGACAGCAAAAGCAACAAAGGAGGAGCAGCCACCATCCATCATTAGCTTCAGAATCCTTCTCCTCCCAGCACTCTCCTCTCAGAGATTGCTCAGCAGATTTCTTGCATGACATCCGTCCTTCAGATGAGTTTTAAACAATCACTGTGGGCATCTGCTCTCACAACAAATAATTTGGGGCCACCAGCAGCACTTCAGTCACTCTGACGACGACAAAAATGTAGTTAATTACAAGAGGAGACACATCAGGTGTCCATTTCCCTCTACTTCATGCAGAGGAACAAGTCAACTCGTGGCCATCTGACAGGCTGCAAGAGACATCAAAAGCAACAAAGGAGGAACAGCCACCATTCATCACTAGGTGCAGTCTCCTTCTCCTCCCGGCTCTCTCCACTCAGAGCTTGCTCACATGATTTCTTGCATGACATCCATAGGTGCTGCAGCATGTCCTAGACTCGTCCATGTAATCTGCTCTCAGAAATCCAAGGAAGGTGCCAACACCAGCACTTTAATCACACTGAGGAGGACAATTCTGTGGTTACAGAAGCTCAGATAGCTCAAAGCTCAAACCACAACACTTTCCACGATCACAAAAGTATGGACTGTTCAGGCCTCAAGAAGTCTACCATGAATCACTTGGTTTAACTTCTTTTTTAAAGAGCTACGTCAGGTCACCATCTCCTTATATATGATGTGGAGGAAGAGGTCAACTCAGGGCAATATGACAAGCTGAAAGAGACAGCAAAAGCAACAAAGGAAGAGCAGCCACCATTCATCACTAGGTGCAGTCTCCTTCTCATCCCGGCTCTCTCCTCTCAGAGTTTGCTCACTTGATATATTGCATGACATCCATAGGTGCTGCAGCATGTCCTAGACTCGTCCATGTAAAGTGCTCTCAGAAAACAATGGAAGGTGCCAACACCAGCACTTTAATCACACTGAGGCAGACAATTCTGTGGTTACAGAAGCTCAGATAGCTCAAAGCTCAAACCACAACACTTTCCATGATCGCATAAGTATGAACTGTTCAGGCCTCAAGAAGCTTATCATGAATCACTTGGTTTAACTTCTCTTTTTTGAAACAGCCACGTCAGGTCACCATCTCATTATATATGATGTGGAGGAAGAGGTCAACTCATGGCAATATGACAAGCTGCAAGAGAAAGCAAAAGTAACAAAGGAGGAGCAGCCACCATCCATCACTAGCTTAAGAATCCTTCTCCTCCCAGCACTCTCCTCTCAGAGCATGCTCAGCAGATTTCTTGCATGACATCCGTCCTTCAGATGAGTTTTAAACAATCACTGTGGGCATCTGCTCTCACAACAAATAATTTGGGGCCACCAGCAGCACTTCAATCACTCAGACGAGGACAAAAATGTGGTTACTTATTAGAGGAGACACATCAGGTGTCCATTTCCCTCTACTTCATGCAGAGGAACAAGTCAACTCGTGGCCATCTGACAGGCTGCAAGAGACAGCAAAAGCAACAAAGGAGGAGCAGCCACCATTCATCACTAGGTGCAGTCTCCTCCTCCTCCCGGCTCTCTCCACTCAGAGCTTTCTCACATGATTTCTTGCATGACATCCATAGGTGCTGCAGCATGTCCTAGACTCGTCCATGTAAAGTGCTCTCAGATAACCATGGAAGGTGCCAACACCAGCACTTTACTCACATTGAGGAGGACTATTCCGTTGTTACAGACGCTCAGATAGCTCAAAGCTCAAACCACAACACTTTCCATGATCGCAAATGTATGAACTGTTCAGGCCTCAAGAAGTCTACCATGAATCACTTGGTTTAACTTCTCCTTTTTTAAACAGCTATGTCAGGTCACCATCTCCTTATATATGATGTGGAGGAAGAGGTCAACTCATGGCAATATGACAAGCTGCAAGAGAAAGCAAAAGCAACAAAGGAGGAGCAGCCACCATCCATCACTAGCTTCAGAATTATTATCCTCCCAGCACTCTCCTCTCAGAGATTGCTCAGCAGATTTCTTGCATGACATCCGTCCTTCAGATGAGTTTTAAACAATCACTGTGGGCATCTGCTCTCACAACAAATAATTTGGGGCCACCAGCAGCACTTCAGTCACTCTGACGACGACAAAAATGTAGTTAATTACAAGAGGAGACACATCAGGTGTCCATTTCCCTCTACTTCATGCAGAGGAACAAGTCAACTCGTGGCCATCTGACAGGCTGCAAGAGACATCAAAAGCAACAAAGGAGGAACAGCCACCATTCATCACTAGGTGCAGTCTCCTTCTCCTCCCGGCTCTCTCCACTCAGAGCTTGCTCACATGATTTCTTGCATGACATCCATAGGTGCTGCAGCATGTCCTAGACTCGTCCATGTAATCTGCTCTCAGAAATCCAAGGAAGGTGCCAACACCAGCACTTTAATCACACTGAGGAGGACAATTCTGTGGTTACAGAAGCTCAGATAGCTCAAAGCTCAAACCACAACACTTTCCACGATCACAAAAGTATGGACTGTTCAGGCCTCAAGAAGTCTACCATGAATCACTTGGTTTAACTTCTTTTTTAAAGAGCTACGTCAGGTCACCATCTCCTTATATATGATGTGGAGGAAGAGGTCAACTCAGGGCAATATGACAAGCTGAAAGAGACAGCAAAAGCAACAAAGGAAGAGCAGCCACCATTCATCACTAGGTGCAGTCTCCTTCTCATCCCGGCTCTCTCCTCTCAGAGTTTGCTCACTTGATATATTGCATGACATCCATAGGTGCTGCAGCATGTCCTAGACTCGTCCATGTAAAGTGCTCTCAGAAAACAATGGAAGGTGCCAACACCAGCACTTTAATCACACTGAGGCAGACAATTCTGTGGTTACAGAAGCTCAGATAGCTCAAAGCTCAAACCACAACACTTTCCATGATCGCATAAGTATGAACTGTTCAGGCCTCAAGAAGCTTATCATGAATCACTTGGTTTAACTTCTCTTTTTTGAAACAGCCACGTCAGGTCACCATCTCATTATATATGATGTGGAGGAAGAGGTCAACTCATGGCAATATGACAAGCTGCAAGAGAAAGCAAAAGTAACAAAGGAGGAGCAGCCACCATCCATCACTAGCTTAAGAATCCTTCTCCTCCCAGCACTCTCCTCTCAGAGCATGCTCAGCAGATTTCTTGCATGACATCCGTCCTTCAGATGAGTTTTAAACAATCACTGTGGGCATCTGCTCTCACAACAAATAATTTGGGGCCACCAGCAGCACTTCAATCACTCAGACGAGGACAAAAATGTGGTTACTTATTAGAGGAGACACATCAGGTGTCCATTTCCCTCTACTTCATGCAGAGGAACAAGTCAACTCGTGGCCATCTGACAGGCTGCAAGAGACAGCAAAAGCAACAAAGGAGGAGCAGCCACCATTCATCACTAGGTGCAGTCTCCTCCTCCTCCCGGCTCTCTCCTCTCAGAGCTTTCTCACATGATTTCTTGCATGACATCCATAGGTGCTGCAGCATGTCCTAGACTCGTCCATGTAAAGTGCTCTCAGATAACCATGGAAGGTGCCAACACCAGCACTTTACTCACATTGAGGAGGACTATTCCGTTGTTACAGACGCTCAGATAGCTCAAAGCTCAAACCACAACACTTTCCATGATCGCAAATGTATGAACTGTTCAGGCCTCAAGAAGTCTACCATGAATCACTTGGTTTAACTTCTCCTTTTTTAAACAGCTATGTCAGGTCACCATCTCCTTATATATGATGTGGAGGAAGAGGTCAACTCATGGCAATATGACAAGCTGCAAGAGAAAGCAAAAGCAACAAAGGAGGAGCAGCCACCATCCATCACTAGCTTCAGAATTATTATCCTCCCAGCACTCTCCTCTCAGAGATTGCTCACATGATTTCTTGCATGACATCCATCCTTCAGATGAGTTAACAATCACTGTGGGCATCTGCTCTCGCAACAAATAATTTGGGGCCACCAGCAGCATTTCAATCACTCAGATGAGGACAAAAATGTGGTTACTTATTAGAGGAGACACATCAGGTGTCCATTTCCCTCTACTTCATGCAGAGGAACAAGTCAACTCGTGGCCATCTGACAGGCTGCAAGAGACAGCAAAAGCAACAAAGGAGGAGCAGCCACCATTCATCACTAGGTGCAGTCTCCTTCTCCTCCCGGCTCTCTCCTCTCAGAGATTGCTCACTTGATTTCTTGCATGACATCCATAGGTGCTGCAGCATGTCCTAGACTCGTCCATGTAATCTGCTCTCTGAAAACCATGGAAGGTTCCAACACCAGCACTTTACTCACATTGAGGAAGACAATTCCGTTGTTACAGAAGCTCAGATAGCTCAAAGCTCAAACCACAACACTTTCCATGATCACAAAAGTATGAACTGTTCAGGCCTCAAGAAGCCTAGCATGAATCACTTGGTTTAACTTCTCCTTTTTTAAACAGCCACGTCAGGTCACCATCTCCTTATATATGATGTTGAGGAAGAGGTCAACTCATGGCAATATGAAAAGCTGCAAGAGACACAAAAAGGAACAAAAAATGAGCAGCCACCATTCATCACTATGTACAAATCCTTCTCCTCCCATCTCTCTCCACTCAGAGCTTGCTTACCTCATTTCTTGCGTGACATCCACTCTTCAGATTCATGTTGTATATCATCACTGGCAACTGCACTCTGAACTCTAAGTAAGGGGCCCACACTCGCACTTCAATCACTCTGTTTTGCACAATGCTGTTTGTCATACAAGGTCATGTAGCCCATTCTTTATAAAACAACAGTTCCTTTGACCTCAGAGGCATTCAGTTTACAGGTATCAAGAAACCTAGGATGAAGTGCTTTTTTTAACTTATCTTTTTGGAACACCCATTTCAGCTGTCCATTTTTTTTCTACTTCATACAGACGAATATTGCAACTCAAGGCCGTTTGACACACTTCAAGAGACACAAAAAGCCACAATGAAGCCACCATTCTTGAGTAGGCTCAGAATCACTTTCCTCCCTGCTCTCTTCTATCAGAGCTTGCTTACCTGCTTCCTTGAATGAACTACACTAATTCTGCAGCATTTTCTGAAAACATCCATGTGAAATGCTCTCAAAACTCCAGGGCTGGCTCCAAATCTCACAACTTTATCTTTGTGATGAGGATAGTCCTGTGGTTACGGGAGCTAATGTAGCCCATAGCTCGTTAGACAACAGTTCACTTGACCAGAAATTTTTGGAGTGTTCTGACCCATTTCACACCCATTCTTGGAAACAGGTGCCAATATCAGCAATACTGGTGCTGTAACAGCACTGATTGGCTAACAGCAGCTCCTGTGGGTCCTAAAAGGAGTCAATGAAGCTGCTTAGCGAGGAGCAGCATGGAGTTTCCAGACTTCAAAGAAAGCGAGATGGGATTCTTTTTAGGCAAACTTGTCCTTCCAGGAGAGAAGTGAAACATCGTTGTAATTCTTGTATGATGGAACGGATAAGTGCAATCCACAAATAGTTCCATTTGAGTTATCCTCCTGGCTGCAAGAGTCCCAAAAACAACAAAGGAGGAGTAGACACCATCACTAGGTGCAAACCCATTCCTCTCCTCTTTGACCTCTCCACTCAGGCTTGCTCACCTTGTTACATCTTGAGAGACACTGCTGCTGAGAATTATTTGCCTCCATCATGGGAAACTCCGGTCAAAAATTGAGAGACAGAGGCCATCACCAGCCATTTAACTGCAAACAGTTACCCACTCAGACACTACTGTGGTGACAGCAGCTCATGTGGATTCCACTGCATGGCAACAGTGTTCTCATGACAACAGCAGAATACACATTCCAGACACTCCAGCTCCATGGAAAACCAAGATGTAATATGCTTTCCTTTAACTGATCTTTCCAGTAGAGCACTGTCAGGTCTCCAGATCCTTCATAAATAATGGAGAAGACAAGAGCATGCCACAAACAAGCCACTTCAAGTGAAACTTGTATGCCGCAAGAGATATAAACTGCAACAAAGGAGGAGCAGCCACCATTCATTACTAGGGGCTGATCCATTCCTCTCCTCCCTGCCCTCTCCTCTCAGAGGTTTCTGATCCTGTTACATGAATGAAAGTCTTGGCTGTGGAGCTCATTTTCCACCCATTCATTGAAATTCCCATCTAAAATCCTGTGATATATGCCAACACAATAAATTTAACCACTGCAATGTGCACAACAGCGTGGTAATAGTAGCTCATGTGGGGTCTTATCCAGGAGCAATGAACTATTTTGGAAACTGCTGAATGGAGATTTCAGCTCCCAGTAAAACCAGTGTGTTAAATGAGCTGGAGGAACTTTCCAATAGATCAGTGCCACTTCTTCATTCCCTTCTTACATGATTGAGAGGAAAATTGCATGCCTCAAACAAACCAATTCAAGGCAGAAGTGCATGTTGCAGGAGACACTAAATGCAACAAAAAAGGAGCAGACACCATCAATCCCTATAGGCTGTACTGTTCCTATCCTTCCTGCTGTCTTGTCTCAGACACTGCACACCTGCCTACTTGCATGACTTACTTGCTGCAGCATTTTTTAAACCCATCCTGGAAAACTGCTGTTGAAACTCCAAGGCAGGATATAATTTAACCACTGTAACTTGTACAAGGTCCTGTACTCCCTGTCATCTCTCCACCCTTACTCACCTCTGTTGCTTGATACTAATATGACAGTCTCCTCCATTGTTTTATTCACTTTATCAGTGCCTTAAGAATACTAGTGCTAGGTGTACTGTCTCCCAACTACTGAGGTATCTATATGGCACATTTATGGATTAGCATTTAATCTCTTTGACAAAGATTTTATCTTCCACTCTTCAGCTGGGAAGAAATAATTAATTAGTATTAACAAACAGACGAACCTATAAATAAAGCTGGAAATATTTTAGGTAAATTAGGTACCTGTAGCAGCTGCTTAAGAACAGTAGCTCATGATATGTTCAGGCCCTCTTACAGAAGCAGGTCTTACTCAGTGTCCAGTTTTATATATTTGTGTGGTACTTGCTAATGTGATTTGTTGGTTTGCAGACTAAAATCTAAAAAAAAAAATCCTTATCAACTTGACTGACTGTTACATTTCACACCTTTGGAATTAAAGACTTTTCCAAAGCTGAAATATGCATGTCTGAGTGGCTGACAGTTCTGAGCATATTTTAGCGTGAACTCCAAGACTTATCTTTCCTTCTCTGAAATGAATCAAAGATTTTGCCAGTGATTTCCAGTGTTATACACTTCAGTTGGACACCAGAAACCAATACAGGAGTTAGCTTCCATCTGTTTTGTACACCGCAGGCTGTCATTTTCAACCTCTTTAAAGGACAGAATGAGCCAATGGGCACAAATTGAAGAACAGCAGCTTCCATATAAACAGTGAAAGCAATTCCATGCTGTGAAGGCAGCTCAGCACTGGCACGGGTTGCCTGGAGAGGCTGTGGACTCTCATTCTCGGAGATCTTTGAAAGCTGCCTGGACGTGGCCCTGGGCAACCTGTTCTGAGTGTCCTTTCTTGAGCATGGAGTTAGGACATATGAACTCAGAATTCCTTTCCAACCTCAGACATTCTGTCATCCTGTAATTCAGGCACACAGAAAACCAATGCTAATCAGCCACCATACAATGGTTGGTTAAGATCTGCAAACTTTCTTTCGAGTCTGGCCCAAAGGCCACCACTACAGTAACTGGCTAATACAGACCCTTTGCATGATGCCATGGCTAGAGAGTTGACAGCTAGTGGTCTTATGATGAGCAGTCAGGGTCAGAATTCTCTGTGTGCAAACTTCATCTGGAGAGCAACAAAATGTTAGACTCAGTTATCAGATTATCAATTTCTGGTAGCCACCCTTTTATTTGTGCAGTCTTCAGCCGGGAGAAATTAAGGTCATAAAAGGCTCACTTGTCCTACATATTTTGTAACTAAGCTAAGAAAGTTGTTTAAGGCAGTTCATCTGATGGCATCAGTAGCCATACTGCCCTGGAGGAAAGCAGATGTTTTCTAGACATCATCACAAAGCTGGGATGAGAACCAAACTGAGCAGTTCATTATCCATGTCTGTGTTTGTCCATGAAAAGGCAGTATGGAAATGCTTCAATTCTCTACCATTTTTGCACCTGTAATCCTCTAGCATTTGGATCTGTTTTCAATCCTTGCAGGATAAATAGATCAAGCAGTGACCACTCAGTTGTGCAGTTTCTCTAGATGGGACAAGCAGCACAGGCATCTGAAACACCTCAAGAGAGCTCTTGCCTACATTTTGATATGCTAGGAGTTCATACACTTCAGAGAAACTCCAGATAAATGTGGACTTTTTTTATGTTCTTCTGAATCCAGTACAAACTTTGAACTACTTAAAATTTTCATTCACTCACCTATGTTGTGATTCCTCTTTTTACCCAGGAAGCTTAATTCTTTTGTGAAGATATTGTTTAAGCTATCTCAACAACTAAGCACATAGAAAGAGTAAGTGCACCTTGGCCAGGTTTGCAAGCTGCAGAAGGTGCTGTAGTTTAGGGATGACAGAGTAAGTGAATAGTAAATAAATACTGGCTGTAGTTTTTTAACGTATTTCCTCCATAATGAATCCTTTGGAAATCTAGCACACCTAGGACTTAAGGAAGGGACTATTTGGCTCCCTATTTAGCTGCTCCATCATGAAAAGCAGTGATAGTCAGAAAAGCAACTGCATAAAAAATGGCACCTAGGTGCTGTAAATATGTGCTCTCTATGGGTCTCTTGAGGCACATGTGCTGAATTTAATGATCAATTTTTTTTTTCTTTCTCTCTTTCCTGTAGCTAGAGATGTGCTAGTCATGTTGTACTCAGCTCTCCTGCCTCTCCCACAGCACTGCCAGTTAATGTTTGATTCCAGAAGCTTTGCAGTTGGCAATGTTTTAATAAGCAGAAAGAACACAGCTTGATTCTCAGGTAACAGGCTGAGCTAGCTGCACTGGCAGTCAGAGAAAAAACATGGTATTGACTTGAGTGAATTTGGGATAGAAATTGCGGAGGAGGAATAAATGCGATATACCAGGATGTCACTTTTACACTTTCCAGATGATAACTGCGCTTAAAGTGGAGAATCTCTGACAGTGATGTCCTCTATTAAGCAACCATCTATGCCCGTACTTGATCTTCCTATAAACTCCTTGCTTTTGCAGCTCTGTCTGACTCACATAGTGTACTCTCCACAAAATGCACTCACACAGGCTCTGTTTATGAGAGTTACTCAAGTTTGTTTCCAAGTTAGAATTCTCATGAAGAGAAGGCGGGGTTAAGAAAGGAGAAATTTGCACTGGTTTGGCAAGGACACAGAAAAGCATTCACTAGGAATGAAAGTAGAACACAACTGACTGTATTGCATAAAAAAGTGCCTGGAAACTCTTTTCTCAGCCCTCGCTACAATATCTAACTGGACATCTGTGACATCAACATCCAAGAAAAGCTAATGTTAGCACTTTCTTCTCCAGAAGTCCAGGATATTGCTAGAAAATTCATAGAATCACAGGATATCCAAAGATGGAAGAGACCAGCTAAGAACACTGAATTCAGCTCCTGGCTCTGCACAGGACCACCCCAGAACTGCAGATAATGCTCAAGGTGAGGCCACACAGCAGAGATCAGAGGGGACAACTCTTCCCATCGCTCAGTGGTAGTGCTGGGCCTGGTGCATCCCAGGGCACAGTTGACCCTTTGGGCTGCCAGGGCACACAGGTAAGTCACATTCAATTTTCCGTCAACCAGAACTCCAAGATCCCTTTCCATGTGGCTTTTCTCCAACCACTCACCCCTCTGTCTGCACACCGATTCAAAACTACCCCATCCCAGAATACAGAAATTAGTAGATCAGATGGAATCAGTCGATCACCCAAGATATTTGGCGTGTCACTGAGTGGTTACAGAGGGAAGGCCAAATCTAGCTGTCTCAGCAGCTTGCTCACAGTGCCCTGATATAGAGTATAAGGACAGCTGTGGCAAAAAGGCAGGTCAGAGACTAACAGCAGCTAGCATCCTTTGAGGCTGCAGGATCTGTCCTTGCTGGAAGACCCTGCAGCACAGAAATATCTAATTTATTTTAAGGAAAGGGTGAAAAAGGATTAGAAGCAGGAAATCAAGCTTTTTCCTTTTCTGGAAGAGAGAGGCTGTTTGAGAATAAGCTGATTTCACATCAGCAGCTCATGGTGACGCACTTCCAAGAGCCATGACCCTCAGGACAACACCCTTGGCAAGTGCAGCCAGCCCCCTAGGAAAATGTTAGTGTGAAAGCCAAAGTCTGTGCATAAGGATGCTAAAGCCTTTTTCAGAGGGCAAAGAGGCTCTACAACCTTACTTGCCTGTATCAAAACCAGTGTCTCCAAAAGACATCACAGAACCAGATTACAAGGCCACATTTGGCACTAAAGATCAAAATCAAGCGTAAAGAAAAATCACAAGCAATATGTGATTCAGGGAAAAGTAAAAAGCACAGTTAAAACAGTCGTTTGTTTGCCTCTCAAAGACATGTCTGCAGCCAGATTATAGTCCTGGGGAACCAGAATGTGAAAATAACTATAAAGAATATCATACTCCACTGTTCAAACTTAGCATAATATAAACAGTGAATAAATGCTAATGGAAAAAAAGTAAATGAGCTATTTTCAGATTCATTTTTAAGAACTATTATGTTATTAATGATACAGTTAGATAATTATTTTTAGCTGTTCTCTAGATCCACTAAAATAATTACATACTCCAGGACAGCAGTAAAAAGATGAGGAACTCCATATATTTTAGTGACCAGATCTATAAATACACTTCAAAAAATTAGTAATCATTGTCATAGCTGGCTCAAAAGAAAACTGTTAGATAATTATACATCAAGCTGTGCAATAAATTAATGCAATATTCTAGATATTACTGTAACTATAATGCTTCCCACATTGATAGATAGTCAGTCTTGGAACCCAAAATGTCTGAGAAACTTCTGCAGTACGATCAGTGTTACAGCAAGTTTTTAAACATCATTCCCAAGTAATGCCACAAGTAGAAATGTTACCTAGAATGGTTTATTCCTTGGCCATGGAGTCTGTCACTTTTCAAGACACTGCTGGCTGAGGTGAGGATGTCTGTGAAATCATTACAGTCCCTGCAGAGAAAATCAGAACATTTTCACATTTTAACAACCTTGGACTAGCTGCCCGATTAAAAATAAAACAAACATTCAGGTGCTTTCCTAAATCAATCCTATTTTGCAACCTCACAGGATAATGTCTAACTTGTTGAACTTCCTGATCTAAAGATCTAGTAGCAGAAGTGCTAAACACAGTAAATAATCATAGAGTCATAGCATCCTTAGATTGGAAGGGACCTTTAAAGGTCATCTAGTCCAACTCTCCTTCAATGAACAGGGACTTCTACAGCTAGATCAGATTGCATGGAGCCCATCAAGACTGGCCTTGAATGTCTCCAGGGACAGGGCACTCACCATCTCTTTTGACAACTTCTTCAAGTTAACAACTCAATTGTGAAATATTGGCCACTATTGTCTGATTTTGTGTTTTAAAGTACTTCGCATGATGGGTTTTCAGTCCATAATTAGTAGCCTTGCCACAATATAAACTTTACAGAATAATAACAAAGACATTATGTTCCTCAAATGGTATTTCAAGAACATGTAGTTTATTTCCTGATTTAATGCTGCCAGTCATAAAATATCTTGAGTTGGAAGGAACCAACATGGACCATTGAGTAGCTCCATACAGAACTACACAAAATTCAAAGCCTATGTCTTAGAGTGGTTGTCCAAATACTCCTTGAATTCCAACAGCTCAGGGCTGCACCCACTCAGCTTGTTCCATGCCCTCTGGTGAAGAACCTTTTCCTAACACCCCCTGACCCTTCACAGCTCCATGCCTCTTTGTTGGATCTTGTTGCTGTCACCAGAGAGCAGAGATCAATGCTGTCCCTCCTCTCCCCTCAGCAGGAAGCTGTAAGAAGGCAGGAGACAAGCAGACTCAATGCTCTGCATGTGCATAATAAGAATGTAATAATTTTCAAATGGTGGATAATTTGAAAAAGGGATGAAAGGCAGACTATATTAGCAAGTCATACTTGTAAATCATACATAGAATTTCCAGCATTTTATCCAGGAACACAATCTGATGCTGAGTGGCTGACAAAGGCGAACGGCCAGTGAGCACAGACTCAGAATCTTTATCACCTTGTACTGTAGCTTGATTACTAGGAAAAAGAAAAAAGAAAAAAAAAAAAGAAGAAAACTGCTATACACAGTGCAACCTTGAACATCAAAAGGACCAATCAGGCTGAGAGGAGTGGGCTACTTCCACTTTCTTCATCTTTTTGCTTTGGCTAAAATATTATTAATATTTTAGTATATTGACTGCTGCATATTTTTCTGGAGCAACACCTTTAAGAACCACGACTGTGTAATGCAGAGATGAATGTGGATGTGTACTGATTAAGATCAACTGCAAGAGCCAACAGTGTAAAAAAATGGACAAAAAAATTGACTGAAATGAAGGAGCTGTTTTTGGGTTTTTATTTGTTTGTTTCTTTGTGGCGTTTGTTGTTGTTTTAAAATTTGGATTGAATTTTACATTTACCTATAGAAAAAAAGAGTGTCTGCTTGCAAAAAAAAAAAGGTGGTAGCCAGACTGCAGCATTCAATTACAAGTAATCCGCATTACTAGATGCTTTAATGAGCCTAAAAACGATTTTGATCCATCAGAAATAGGCTTATGGTATGCATTTAGAGGTACACAAGGAGAACAAAAATTACAGCTGAGCTAAAATCCAGCCCATTATTTGCCATCAGGACATTAATTATTGACCAGATTCTTATGAAACTGTCCAAATTGTCTGCTGTAAGTAGCAGTCATTCTTCTGAATAATGTGTTGGAAGCTGGTATAGAAGAAATGAGCGCCTAAAATGTAGAGTAACAGCACAGCCCAGTGGTTTATCAGAGAATGAGCCACCACTTAAGAGACCTAGTGATCCACACAAATTAATGCTGGATTTTACTGAAAAGTTTGGGAGAGATGATAAATTATTCTAGGGTCAGATTGTTTTAATGCCACAGTAAGCGATACAGAAAAAACCCTAAGGAGCACAAGAACAGCTGTAGTTCCTGAACAGCAAGTTCCTGGTCCCATTATCTATCTAAAAAGGGACTGTGTGGTTTTAAGTGGAGTTATCTGCAATGAACCAGAACAGAGATTCCTAAATTTTTTGTGTGAAATTTAGAAAGGATGATGTAAGATCATGTAGTGAGCAAATAATATTAGGGGGAAAAAATAAAAGGGGGATAAAAACATGGTAAAAATAAGTGAGGTATGCTTGCTTTGTGAACCAGAAGTCATGTTAAAGAGGGTATGTTGATAATGTAGGAAAAATCTGTCCCCAGAAGTCAGATAGGCATAGATTTCCCTGTATTCACTAGAGAAAACAATGTAATTGTCCTAGATAATTCCCTTAAATGATTCTTCTAAAAGATGCTACAGATAAAAAATGACCTTGTGCATTGAGTCAACTTGCCAGACAGACTATAGCTGCTGTAGCTTAGTTCTACACATCGTAAGCCTCTGAATTTGAATTTTAGCACTGCATATGGCTTAGAGACCTCCCCTCTAGTCTCCATTACTGCTAGTCCCATGGATAAGAGAGAAGTGAATTAAAATATTAATGAATATATGAACAAAATGAAATGAATGTAAATGAAGCGAATGAACAAAAAATGTTTTTAAAAATATATTATCCGTAAGAGGAGGGCCAAAGAGAACCTCCATCCTTTACTGGATGTGGTGGGGAACATGACCATTGAAGACAAGGAAAAGGCTGAGGTTCTCAATGCCTTCTTTACATCTGTTTTTAATAGTTGGACCAATTATCTTTAGGGTACTCTACCCCGACCTGGAAATCAAGGATGAGAAGTAGAATAAATCCCTTGTGATTCAGGTGGAAACAGAGATGTTACCTCACTGGCCACATGAGGCCAGGTGGGATGCACCCAAAGTTGCTGAGATAGCTGGCAGAAGTGACTGCTGAGCCACTATCCACCCTTGGGGGTCCTAGTCAATTGGAGAGGTCCCAGAGGACTGGATGCTTGCCATCTACAAGAAGGGTCATAAGCAGGATTTGGGGAACTATAAGTGTGTCAGCCTGACCTTGGTGACAGGGAACGTTATGGAGAAGATTATCTTCAGTGAGATCACACAGCATATGCAAGACAACAGGAGGATCAGGCCTGGCCTGCACAGGTTAGGAAAGGAAGTACTAGGAAAGGCAAGTACTGCTTGACCAAGCTGATTTCTTTCTGTGATCAAATTACTTGTCTGGTGGATGAGGAAAAGGCTGTTGACATAGTCTAGACTTCAGCAAAGCCTTGAAACTGTCTACCACAGTATTCTCGTAGAGAAATTGGCATCTGATGTTTTGAACAGCTACACTCCTTGCTGAGTAAAGAACTAGTTGGAGGGCCAGGCCCAGAGAGTGGTGGTGAATGAAGTTAAACACACTGGTAACTCCAGTGGAGCAGTGCTTCCTAGGGATTGGTACTGGGGTCCATTCTGTTTAATATCTGTATTGATGATTTGTGGAATTGAGTACACCCTCATTAAGTTTGCAGATGACATCAAGCTGGGGGGAAGTGTCAGTCTGCCTGAGACCAAGTCCTGAAGTTTGGTTACAACTACCCTAAACAATGCTACAGCCTGGGGCAGAGTGGCTGGAAGACTGTGCAGAGGAAAAGGATCTGGAGGTGTCAGCTGACAGCCAGCTGAACACGAGCCTGCAGTGTGCCCACATGGCCAAGAAGGCCGGTGGCATCCCAGCTTTTATCAGAAATAGTACAGCCAGCAGGAGCAAGAAAGTGATCGTCTCTCTGTACTCACCTTTGGTGAGGCCGTACCTCGAGTACTGTGTTCAATTTTGAGCCCTCCATTACAAGACACTGAGACCCTGAAGCATGCCCAGAGAAGGGCACAAAGCTGATGGAGAGGCCTGGAGCATAAGTTCATAAGTTCATAAGTTCATAAGTTCATAAGGTTGGAAAGGACCTATAAGATCATCTAGTCCAACCATCCTCCTATCACTATCTCTACCCAACTACTAAATTAAGTCCTTTAGCACCTCATCTAAACGCTTCTTGAACAGCGCTAGGGATGGTGCCTCAACCACCTCCCTAGGCAGGCCATTCCAGTGCCTGACCACTCTTTCAGAAAAGAAATGCTTCCTCAGGTCTAATCTAAATCTTCCCTGGCGCAACTTGTGGCCATTCCCTCTCGTCCTGTCATTACTTATCAGGGAGAAGAGGCCTACCCCCTCCTCACCACAACCCCCCTTCAGGAAGTGGTAGAGTGCAATAAGTCTTACAAGCAGCGGCTGAGGAAACTGGGACTACTTAATCTGGAGAAAAGGGGGCTCAGGGGTGACCTGACTGCTCTCTACAACCACCTGAAGGGAAGTTGTAGTGAGATGGGGGGGGTCAGCTTCTTCTCCGAGTAACAGTGACAAGAGCTAACAAGCTCAAGTTGTGCCAGAGGAAATTCAGATGGATTTTATTAAGAAAAATTTCTTCTCAGAAAGAGTGGTGACCCACTGGGAGAAGTTGCCCAGGGAGTTGGTGGAGTTAACATCACTGGAGATATTTAAGGGAAGGGTAGATGTAGTACTTAAGGACATTAAGTAGTGGGTAATATTGGTGGTAGGTGAACAGTTGGGACAGACGATCTTAGAGGTCTTTTCCAACTTTTACGATGCTGTGATTCTCAAAGCCATCTGTGGATCCCATTTTTTCTCCTGCTTCCCCATTATCTCTTCCACAAGTTCCAACAATCCTCTATCTGTGCAGACAAAACCTCCACCAGAAACTTCCTCAGTTATCTTTTGTTTTTCAAAGTAGCTGTGGGATGTTGGCAGTATACACAACTAAGCTATACTAGAATGATGTCTCCAGTGATGTTCTATTTTTAACTCCTTTTGAATCTGGGATTTTTCACAGGATTCTGTACACTGGAATAAAGCATAAAACCTCTCCCAGGAAATTAAATGAGAGATGGTCTTTTCATCAAAAATCACAAGGGTGAAACATAAGCATTCACATTTTAGCTAATAAACTAATTATTCTCCATAAAATGTAAGTTAAAATATCAGCATTTAAAATTTGATTATTATAACTGGAAATATTATGATATTTTCCCTTCTCAGAGACTTCATAGAAGAGTAAGAAGAATATTTTTGCTACTTGTTTGTGCGTAATTCTCTTATAATTGACTATTTATTTTCTTGTATTTATGAGAAACTCAAAGTAATCTCCAAAACCATATGTTTTCTTTGTCCTTAGAGGACTACTACCCAAGGGACTTATTTTCCAAAGTAATATCATACCTGTGCTTCTCCTGCCTGATTTTAACGTTTACTATATGTTCTTGAAGGATGCCATGATTTCTGGTGCTGGCATATGGAACCAAGAGCTGAAGATGCTAAAAGATTTTTCTACTCATGAAAAGAAGAAAAAACTTCAAAAGCTTCTCAGGGATCTAATCCTGGTCCTTGCTTTTTGCTACTTTCGCCCTTTTCTGATCATTTATCTCAGGAAGGAAGCTTATTTAATTCTATTTCTTGCCTCATCCTTCACAATTTGTGTCTTTTCCACATATATATATTACACTTGGTTTTTGCCTTCCTCTCAGAATCTGAATTTATACACTTTCAGACTTGTAATGGTTTTAGATAGATAAAATATGCCATCCTTGAATGACTTGGATTGTGCCTGATACGTTTCCTTTTCTCACTCAGAAGGTGAAGTGTTTCAATAAAATTTTGTCCTTTTTGTCTAATTTCCTGCTTTGACTTGATCTTTCACTCTCCTTGAAAGCAAAGTGAGTAAGTACTTGGAGACTATGCAATTCACTTATAATTGAAACAATAGACCATAAAGGCTCCTGGAGAGCAATTACATCTATCGAGTCAATGAGTCAGTTGTGCATTTGCACTAAGTTCAAGCAGTAAAGTATATTTATGATTTTTTTTTTAATGAAAGTCACTGCTCACTTAGTCTTTAAAGGCAGCACACTGTATCATCAGACAGGGAAGTTTAACTGTGAATCTACGTGAGTAATGTGCATAACTATTCAGGAAAAATAATCCAATACATGGTATCTGCATGCTGCATTCACCCAAAGACTTAGCATGTGTGTGATTAAATCCAGGCTGACACATCTTGGTTAATCTAAGAAAACTAAGGTAAATATCTACAGAAGTTTGCCAGTGCTGCACTCAGGATGGAATGTTGAGAAGGGGATAAACTGTATATTGCTAAAATTAGAAGTGACTAAATGCCTTTATTTGCTTTTATCCCCAATTACACCATAGACTGATTCTGTTGACAAGCAGTTGAGGGCAGAAAAAAGCAATTAGCTTGTATTAAGCCATCTGTCCAAGAAGGATTCTGGGAAAACAGATTCTGTGCAAAGCACTGGACTGTCAGTGCGAGAGCCTGGGATGAGCTACAGACTGTGCCAGAAACAGCAGCATACATGATCCCAAGATCCTGCTGTCTGTTATTCTGGAATAGTCACTCACTTGGGTACCCAACCCAGACTATGTACTCCATAAAAATAGAGAGCAAAATTGTTTTGTTTCTTTTCTCTACCTTTTTAGGCTCATCAGGAGGACACCTGCTCCTTCATTAGGCAGTACAAAGGCTGTAACCTCCATACAGCTTTGCAGTGGCATAGCAGCCTACTCCTACTTCATTACATAGATGCTCAGCCTTAGTATGAAGGCATTCATCTCCCATGTGCAAAGCAGAGCCAAAGATAAACCACATTCAGGGGCTTAGTGAATTGGACTCTAGCAGCTGCTAGGTCTCCATCAGCTTAGAGGTTCACTCAAGCTAGGTAGCACCACGCTCATTGCAGGGGAGTTGGACTAGATGACCTTTAAAAAACCCTTCCAACTCAAACAATTCTATGATTTCAGTGTCCTGCTCTATATATTAGCAAGGACAGGGTTTTGCATTAACATGGCTGCGCAGCTTCCAGCATCCAAGCTCATACTTCATGACTTCAGCACCATGTAAACGCAACAGCACATTTGGAGCCCACTCAGATACCACTGCTGCAATCTACAGCATAGCTTTGCAATATGTAAGTGCTTCATATGCTTTATGGGATGAGGCTTGTTCTCAAAAGCATTTCAGATCCCTCCTAAAAGGTAAGCACGCGTTTCATAACTGAGATAATTGAGTACGTATATAACATCTATCACAATAAAAGACAAATCTCAGACAGACCCTAGGGTACTGTCAAAGACAATAAATAAACAAGTAAATAAATAAGAAATCCTAAGTCTTGCTGTCCATCAAAAAAAACATCCAAAAAAATTCAAGTTGCCTGTACAATACCTGATTTTACAGACTATATGGGCATTATTATAATATAACTAAAACTACTGCTGTACTAACAATAATACTGTCATTTGTGAATTCTCCTCTCTTTTTTAAAACTGCCTTTCTCTTTGCACTTCCTTGAATCATTTTTATTTTTCCACTTTAAAAATTATCAAGTCATTAAAAAGAAAATGGAGTGTTCTTATAACAAATACAAGAAACAACAAATATGCACATCCAGGTTATAAAGATGAGGTTTATAATGGCAATGCTGATAGATCATTGCTGTTACCATCTCAGCGGGGCACCACCAGAACAAAGTGCTCCACAAAAATGACATATCAAATGGTATAGAAAATAGCAAGAGAGTCCTCAGCAGGCTTGATTTTTATACTCTTTCATCAATGAAACAGCAACCCTGTTTGTTTTTAGTTTTGCTCTGGGGTTTGGTTGGTTTGCTTTGGGATTTTTCTGAAACGGGGAGGTGACAAGAGAACACTGGTGATCTTATCTGCATCATCTTAATTTGTATATATTATTTTTATTAATAATTTTTATCCTGAATTATCAGGGGAAAATATTATTTAAATATCTCCTTTACAACACTGGTGACAAACTGAACAGAGACTAAAACTTTCCTTTCATGAGGCCAGATGTTCTTCAGGAAAAAAAAAAAAAAAAAAACATGTTTTTTACCACCTTTTATGGTTTCTTTCTGTTTCTTCACAGAAAAGCATCAAATTCTCAACAAAACAGATCATGTACAGCCCTATTTCATTGAAAAAGTGACAGAGGTACTGAGCACTTAGCCACATTCAGGTCAGATTCTTTATTTGCAATGACATTTATTTAAAATTGATTAATGAGTCTCTGCTAATGAAGCTAATGTGAACAAAGAAAAACCACCTGTCACCAAGCTGGGCACCTCACCCAAGCTCATGTGCCAGGTGGTCAAACCCACTGACCACCAGTTTGGGAATCGTCCAAACCATTACTTCTATGAGCATCCCTGGCTCCTCTGAGCTTCAGTGCTCCTTTCTGCACTGCATTTCCAGAACATTTCTGAACTCAGAACTGAAAATTCCCTGAGTATACATAAGGACTCCCTCTTATTTTCTAAATTACATGAAGTGTTAAGACATACTATATAACGTTTAAATAATTGTTGAGATACATGCAAATTCCTCCCCTCTGCTCCTGAAGAGCTCCATTCACAAAATGTACAAAGAAACTTTTCTACAAAAGGAAGAATACAGTGCCTAATCCATACCCAGTATGAAGGAGGGAGGAAAACACAGGAAAACATATTTTCAGAAGCTTTTTTTTAATGAGATGAATTTGGGATGCATTGCAGCAAGCGTATTGTACAGTTTGAGCTCACGTAGACTGGGTTTTCAGACTGTGGAAAAATGAAATCACTGAATCATAGAATATCCTGGGTTAAGGATCACTGAGTCCAACTCCTAATCTTGTGTCAACACAAATGCAACTGCAAAATCTGGATCTGCCTTGAACACCCATGCAGCTGCACTACTACGCACACCACTTGCACACAGAGCACGTGACATGCTAGCATTGAACAACAGAGACTAGGACCATGCATGCAATGCTTAAAGCTATGAGATGCCCCAAATTAATTGCAAAGGCACACTTCCTTCTGTTCAGGTTTAAACAAAGCTCACATTGGGAAGGTCACACGCCTGTTGACCACAGGCCCATTTCCACTCCCCATTAGGGCACAGAGGAAACAAAAACAAGGAGATTTGGATTGGGGCAGTGTTTGTTATGACAACTTCCAACTTCTTGGGCATGAAGTGATAGGATTTTCCTCAGCTTTAAAACCATCCTTTTAAAAGTCACCATGCCCAAAATAAATGTGCCATCAAATTAATGTAATTTCTGTGGGGGAGAACAGCTAATCAGAGCAGGAGGGTGAAGGAGTTAAGATACATTGAAGAAAATCCTGAAGAAATAAATTACTGCCTTTTTTTTCTGAATTTACTTTTGATTTCTTTCTTCTGTTGTTGCTCTTGTATTTTCTTCACTCGTTTAATCAAAGATAATAAAATATAACACAATAGACAGTATTAGACAAATCCTGAAAACACAATGTGTCTGACAGAGGAGGTCTGAAATTAGGGAGAAGCATGCTGTGTATCACTTTCTACTGGCTTCTCTTCAGGCTGAAGAAATGACATAAGCTGCCTCTGTCCTTCAGGTCACATTCTGCTTCACCACCTATCCTCATCTGGCCAAGCTGCTTTTTGCCTGCAAGCCCTTGTCAGGGAAACTGTTGCTGAGCTGGCAGCTCCCACCTGACAGCGCAGGACTGCAGAGAAAATACCACTTTTCTGTTCCCTAGATCTGCTTGGCTTGTAACCATGGATCTGGACAGCTTCCAGAGTATGAATGTGGGAATAAAGGAAGGCAGGAATGATTCAGAAGGCATAGTGTTACACCAAGCACCATCAAGGAAGGTAATGTCATTACCATGATGTTGGCACATGAAACTGAAGGGTAATATAGTGTAAAGTCAGCCATAAATCACAGTCTACTACAAATTTCAGAAGTGACTGAACTAAATATTCATGCCAATAGAAAAGAAAAACAATAATGCCATAATAAGATCAAGTGAAAAAAAAACAAAACCAAGTAGCAATTCTTACTTTGAAAACATGTTCAATGCAAATCAATGGAGAGTTTAAGAATACCTTAAGGGATGGGAATAGACAAGAGAGAAAAAGAAACCCAAAGCCTCTTCATGTTTGTAGTCAATGGAAAGGGCTCTTACCCTGTGGCTGAAGCTTACAGACAGCAGGGAAATAGGCAGGGAGCCAGAGAGGAACTCAAATCTCACTCCTTTCCCACTCCTCTGGATGCCTGTTTCCTCCATTTTGGGCTTTCACTGCCTTCTATGTAATGTCTCAGTATGCAGTCATCCTTCTACTTACTAAGTTTTTCCTTATACTTAAGAAAAGTTACCTTGAACGTGCAACAAACAGCTCTCATGTCTTGTGCTCAGTCTGGTTAACAAACTGTAAGTACTGAAGCACTGTAAGCTGTTTGAAGCATGTTCCCACATCCACATTTGCTGTTCTCTTAACTGAGCAAAATAAACCCTGTTTGGTCACCCGTTCTTGACAGGTCACACTGTCTAAATCTCTTATCAATCCTGTCACCCTGTATACACCAAAGTCTGAAAACACCCTAATTATTAAAGCATACATGCCCAAAACAGGATGTGTAGCCCAAGAAAAGTCTTGCCCCTGCTAACAGAGTGGAATAAGAGCCTTTCCTCTTTTACATGTGATATATGCACAAGAATAGCTGAACAGCATCTCATCTGCTGCCCTATATGCAGTCTTTGGTCTGGCACAGACCTGGACTCTTTCTGTATGCCAGGACATAAACCAACATCCACTACTTTGCAGGAAGTTTTTTTCATTTTGTTTTTCCTTCAGAGATGAAAGACCTTGTACTCACTGATATTGACTTTACTTCACTGATTACAGACTATTTCCCTGAGTTTATCACAATTACTTGAATGCTAATGCTGTCTTCAAAAATAACTGCATCTCCCTCCAGATTGTTATCTTCACCAAATTGTGTATTAATATAATACAGAGCATACTGTTGTTTATTATACTATAATTTATTATTATATTTATCATATAATCAGGAAACTTGGCAACAAGTATATCCAATGCTACTGGAAGCAGGCAAGCTTGTCAGCTCCAAATGTCCTCAATGATGGGAAAAGAAAAATTAAAATGTTCTCCTCAAGAATAACTTCTAAATGAAGTTGTGCTCCCTGCTTTGTAGGAATTTCATTTGAATCAGAACATTCCTCCTTCTCAGACATTTTAGCTCATGCCTTCCTCCAGATAGTGGAAACTTATTCATGCCTTATCATAGAAAGCATCCTCATACAACTTTGTCTGTTGTCATCTGGGTTAAACGGTACTCATCTAGACAATTTTCATAGACTCTCAGCAAGGATATTTCATTGGACTATGACATGAGTTCCACTACAGCCAAGACAAAACTGTTTTGCTCTTATCAATTGGGTCAAAATGCTAAACTGAATTAATCTGATATGATTTGTTCTTAACAAATTTATGTTGGCTTATGATCCTCTTGGAATGATCAAATAATTCATTTCTATATCTTTCCAAGTATCAGAGCTGCAAAGTTTGATTTACAGTTGAGGGTCCTCCCTTCTCCTGTTTTATGGGGCTGAATCCTCCCTATCTTACACAGCTAGAAGAGTTATGGTCTTAACCAACAAGCATTTTCTTAAACAATTCCTGTACACCCTTCATGACATGGTTGCGGCCTCCAAACAGCCCCAGCCTGAATGAGGTCATCCTGTTTTGAATATAAAAATATAGATGAAACCAACCATTCCAGCCAGCTCTGTGCAAGATAATAATCCCACTTGCTTATTGTATTCTGCAGGTATTGCCTCATTGAACATTATAGGAAAAAAAAAATACCAAACACATTTTCAGAGATCTGACATTATAAATGATGTAAAAGGAGAAATATGAGCTACTTCCTACAAGAAAAGGAAACTTTGGAAAAATGGCTGATGCCAAAACTTTTCGTACAAGTATATTCAACTCACCACCCTCAGCAGTGGCCTGGCACAGTTAAGGAGCATCAAACACCATCCTTTATGGCTGGAGAACAGTTGCTGGCCTGGATCACTCTTTCTGCCCACCATTCAGTCAGTTTCAAAATCACTTCTAGATGGATTTGAGTTAGCTGTAGTAATTAATTCACAGCCAGTCTCTGGAGCTACATTAAGGGATGTTTCCATTAATGTTTCCAATTAATTTTTAGGTAATAACACTACATGATGTTCTGCAAGAAACAGTGAAAGTTGGTAGAGATCCATTCATCAAAAAATGATAGGAACCATGGCTTACATTGTGTACGCAAATGTTGTTCTAATGTAAGAGAAAAACAGAAAATTTAACACTGCAAAGATAAATGATATACCACATTTAATAATTTCTGGCCTTATAATTAAAAAAGAATATGGTAAAGCATACTTATTTAGCAGAGAAAGGGAAGTAATGAATAAAGGTAACTGCATTACAGTCTTAAAAATGGAGACTTCATTTTCCCAGTTTTCTGTGAGACAGATGATTCTGTTATATTCAGAAGTAAATAGAGACTTAAATAATTGCTAGCAAAATTACTCCAGCACATGTAGAGTGAGTAATGTGTGAGTTAGAGACAGCAGAAACAACGAGAGAGACATGTGACTGAGTCTACTATAGGTCACCTGATCAAACGTAGCCTGTTGTTGAAGTCTTCTTCCTCCAGGTACAGGAGACATCGCAATCACAGGCTCTCATCGTGTTGGAGGACTTCAACCACCCTGACATCTGCTGGAAAAGCAGCACAGCAAGCTGTAGGCAATCCAAGAGGCTCCTGGAATGTATCAAGGATAACTTTCTGAGCCAGGTAGTAGCCCCACCAGGAGGGATGCAATGCTGGACCTGTTACTCAGCAATGTGAGGGAACTGATTGGTGACATCAGGATTGGAGACTGGGTTGTAGATAACATGCAGTGAGGATTTCACACTCTTGAGGGTTATCAGATAGACAAAGAATAAAATTAGGAAGCTTAATTTTAAGAAAGCCAACTTTCAGCTCTTCAGGGAGTTAGTCAACAAAACCCTCTGGGAATCCATCCTTGAGGACAAAGGACAGGAGCAGAGCCGGAAGATCTTTAAAGAAGCTTTCCTTAGGACACAAGAAGGCAACATTATCAGATGTAACAGGTCAGGAAAGGAAGGAAGGAGATTGGCATGGCTGAACTGAGGCCTGCTGGTCAAAAAGCAGAGCAAGAAGAAAATGCACGGGCAGTGAAAAGTAAGAACAGGTAACCTGGGAAGAATACGAAGGTGATGCTAGGTTGTGTAGGGATGGGGTCAGGAAGGTAAGGCCCAACTGGACTAGATTTTGCAAGGGGTATAAAGAAGGACAGGATCACCAAGGTTGGAAAAGACCTACAAGATCACCCAGTCCAACCATCCACCTATCATCAGTAGTTTTCACTAAACCATGTCCCTCAACACAATGTCTAAATGCTCCTTGAACACCTTCAGGGTTGGTGACTCCTCTACCTCCCTGGGCAGCCAATTCTAGCACCTGACCACTCTCTCAGAAACTAGTATTTCCTAATGTCTGGCCTTAATCTCCCAGGCACAACTTGATGCCATTCCCTCCAGTCTCATCACTAGTTACGTAAGAGAAGAAGCTGACCCCCAGCTCACTACAATCTCCCTTCAGGTAGTTACAGAGCGCAATAAGGGCTCCCCTGAGCCTCTTCTTCTCCAGATTGGACAATTCCAGCTCCCACAGCTACTCCTCAAAAGCCCTGTGCTTCAGACCCCTCACCAGCTCCATTGCCCTTCTCTGGACACGCTCCTTTCTGGAGAGCTTGTAGCCATCCATTGCAGCACTCCAGTCATGGGACTGATCTCACCATTTCTGTAATGGCAACTAGGTCAGCTCCCAAGCAAGGATCGGTTTCCTTCTTCAAGACAGGCATGACCCATCAGCAGTCTTTCACACCTGCTCCATCAACTAACCTCCCCAGTCCCCTGAAATCATTTTTATAGTCAGGCTTCTGTCAGCAGCCTCATCACTACCAGCCTGAAGTATCAATAAAGGATAATAATCAGAGGGGAGGATCAGACTGGTAAATTTTCTAGAAATACAGAATCACAGACTCTCTCAGGTTGGAAAAGACCTCAAAGATCATCGAGTCCAGCCATGACCAAACCATATTACCATACCATGCCATACATACCCCTGACCCGGGCCGCAGGGAGGCAGCACACCTCCCTACATGTAGGGTCAGGTTGACATATAGGGCCTTCTCTTCCTCTTAGAAGAGAGCTGCCACATTGCTGGGCAGGCACTCCACCTTGCTCACCACAGTACTTTTAAGGTCTGGTGGGGTCCATATTTAAACCTGTGGCCTCAGGGACTGTCAATGGGAGAGCTGGCCTCCTAAGTAAAGACAGGCAGTCCTCACACACCCTGCCATTTAGCCCACGTCCCACTGCTGGTGCTGCAGCGTGGTACAGGCAATGTGTCATCAGCTTCCCAGGGCAGCTTATAACTCAGCAGCGATGGTTTAGGATCAAGAGATTAAGAGTGGGCAGTGCCAGTTCCACCCCTCTTACCTATTCAGCCCACCCACACGCCGCCAGACCCCCCGTGCAGGCACAGCGTTTTTGCTGGCTTCAAAAAAGCCCTAAGAAGAGGTTTTTTTTGGTTGTTCTTTTTCACTTTGGGTCCCTTGCCCAGTACAGTCTTACCTGCCCTGAAGCTGGTCTCTGCAGCAATGACTGACATGTTACTGACACGCAGATAGGGAAGTTTTCTATAGGTGCCCAGTCAGAAAATCAGAGTACAGGAGGGCATACCTTCCTTAACTAACAACTCAGCCGGGCTAGTAACAGCAGACAAGAAGGTTGAGGCACTCAATAACCTTCTGTCTCATCCAACTTGCCCTTAAAAACTTCTAGGGATAGGGCATCCACAATCGCTCTGGACAACCCGAGATGGAGATGAGTGACTAGTGGTGTCCCACAGGGGTCAGTGCTGGGACCAGTGCTCTTTAACATCTTCATCAGTGACACTGACAGCATGATTGAATGCATACTTAGCAAGTTTGCAGATTACATGTAGCTTGTGATGCAGTCGACACACCTGAGGGACGAGATGCCATTCAGAGCCTGAGTAGTTGTATCATGAGATACAGCAAATCTAAGGGGAAGGTCTTGCAGCAACCCCTGCTTGCAGTACAAGCTACAGCCCTACCAGAAATGACCTGGGGGTTCTGGTGGATGGCATGCTGGACATGAGCCAGTAATGTACTCTTGCAAGTCAGAAAACCAACTGTACCCTAGGCTGCATCAAAAGAAGACTGGTCAGTGGGTCAAGTGAGATGATCCTACTTTTCTGCTCTGTGCTTGTGTGACCTTGCCTGGAGCCCTGTGGAGTCCTCTATACAGGAGTGACACAGACCTGTTAGAACATATCCAAAGGAGGGCCTCAAAAATTATCCAAGGAGTAAAACATCTCTCCTACAAGGACAGGCTGAGAAAGCTGGGTCTGTTCACCTGAAGAAGAAGAGGCTCTGAGATGACCTGAGAGTAGACTTTCAGGATGTGAAGAGGGGCTGTAAGAAAGAAGGGGGCAGACTCTTTAGCAGTGTCTGCTGTGATGGGACAAGGGGAAATGGTTTCAAAATAAATGAGAGGTTTAGGCTGGATATAAGGAAGGTTTTACAGTAAGAGTGATGAGAGACTGGCACATGTTGCCTAGAGATGCTGTGGATGTCCTGTCCATGGAGACATTCAAGTTCATGCTGGATGGGTCTCTCTCTAAGCAACCTGATGTAGCTGTATGTGTCCCTGTGCAGTGCAGAGGAGTTGGACTAGATGGCTTCTAAGGGTCACTTCCAACTCAGATGATTCTATGATTCTATGCATAGCAGGAAAGAAGAAATGTGACAAGGGCAATCTGATGGCAGGTATGATACTCTGTGATGGGACTAACCAGAGCAAAAGCCTTAATGCAGATCCACTTGTAAATTGTAGTCAAAGTGAGCGCACCAAACCATGAACCGAGGGTTGACTAAGAAAAGCTTGTATTTATCAGAAGACAAATTGGAACAATCAATTTTTAAAATGGAGAAAAGTGGATGTTCTGCGTGAAAGATTTCAATATTAATGATTTTCTAAGTAAGTTTCTCTTCGTATGCTCCCTACTGCTGAAACAATCAATGAAAACTTTCAAGGACAGATCCTGTCTGACCTGCCTCACATGATGAACTGAGGGGCAATTTTGTTGGAAGCCAAGTGGCCCATCATGTAGGTTTTCATGTACAAAATGAATGAGGATGGAACAGTTGAGAGGGGCTGGGATTGGCTGAGCACACTCTGCATCCCAAGTGTCTGTTATGATAGAACATTTCAAACTAAAAGAGGGGAGATTTAGCCTGGATATAAGGAAAAAGGTTTTTTATGATATGAGTGGTGAGGTGCTGGAACAGGTTCCCCAGAGAGGTGGTGGGTGCCTATCCCTGGAGACACACAAGATGAGGCTGGATGGAGCTCTGAGCAACCTGATCTAGCTGCAATTGTCCCTGCTTATTGCAAAGGATTTGGACTAGATGACCTTTAAATGTCCCTTCCAACTCAAACAATTCTTTGATATGTGACACGGTACAGGAACAGATTCCCTAGAGAGGCTGCAGGTTCTCCATGCTTGGGAGTTTTCAAGCCTTGGTTGGACAAAAACTCCATCAAATGTTAGAGTCTTGCTATGAATATTTGGTAGGACACAAGAAACATCATAAAAGTTTGCACACTGCTCCAACATGTGGGCAACAGAATAGAGAACACAAAATGCAAAGTAGGAAACTTTTAAAATGGAAAACAGCAGTCACTGTGAAATAGCTCTCATGTTTGGAATAAACATTTTGAATGCTGGATCCTTGTGAGGAAAAACACTGGTAAAATAAATGTGGTACAAAGTTGGTGAAATCATAAAGGAGGATGACCTGGAGTATCACATCTTTTTAGGGGAAAAACAACAACAAAAATCTCCTGCTCCTTGCAGCAAAGATACAGATGATCAACTACCGCTCAATTCCTGCAAGTACGGGAGAGCAAGTGGGCATGGAGGGCCCTGGAACCACAGTAATGCTGCTCAGCTGAGCGGAGCACACTGTCCCATGCAGATGCTTGGACACAGGCAGCAGATCCAAATCTAATCCTTTGACTAGTGCAGAGGGTTTCTGTGTCTCTAGAAAGTGAGAAAGAGCCATCAGTTACCATCAGACAGGACCTGCAGGGTCCAGCCTCTGTGGGAAGGAATGGTTGCATCTGAAAACCAGAAAAGTTTATTTGCTGTAAGGGAAGTCAGACACTGGTGTAGGCTTCCTAGAAAGATGGTTGATGCCTCATGCCTTCCAGTGTTCAAGAGGCATTAGGATAATACCCTCATCAATATGCTTTAACTTTTGTTTAGCCCTGAAGAGGTTAGGCAGGTGGACTAGATGATTTTTGTAGGCCCTTTCCAAATGAACTATCCATTCTGTTCTAAAATCTTGTGAGACCTACTGGGTCCCAAGGAACTGCTGCCCCCCATCTGGCCTCTCTCTGAAGAACTGTGATCAAATCTGACCAAGAGAGTTCAGAGAAGATGAACTCAGTGTGTTCTAGGTGGAAGAAAAGGCCTTTTGAAGGATCATGGGAATGGAGAGCCTATTTTAACACGTCCTGTTTCATAAGGACTCTTGTTTAGTGTGGCAGAATATGGCTGTGAGGGTACATGACTGTTTTCTGTAAATACAGTGACATTAGAACACTGGGGAAAACCATTTAAGTGAAAAGCCAATTCTGAGGCAAAAATAAATGGTGTAAGTCAGATCAGGAAAATGAGTCCAGAAGATCTCCAGACAACTGATCAGGCATGTCCTAAGGCTTCTGCATAGCAGCAGTGGGTGGGGGGCATCTAAGTTATTTTTCTGACATAGTCTTGACTGGTGATGAACCATCTGTAATAGCACTGGCCCCATGGGGTTGATGCACTGTAGGGCAGAGATGCTGCACACAGTGCCATTCTGCCATCAGGGCAGAATTACACGGTTATTGCTTTACTCAAGCCTAAATGCTTTCTTTTGCTTCTCAGTTCTTGTTAATCTCAGTACTGTTCTTCTTTCTCTCTTTCCCTGGTATCTGAAGGAGACACTCTTGTGGATTACAATAGGACTGATACCTTCTATGTTTTATCCTCTATTTTACCCAGCACCATCTGACACCACTTCTTCAACAGCATCCCTATTCAGTGCCCTTTTCCTTTATCTCTCTGCTCTCCCATCCCTCTTGTTCTACCTCCTTATTTCTTCTCTGCTGCCCTATGTTACCACCTGCGTGATTTTCCTTAGCATCCTGGATTTTTTATTTCAGCTCACAGCTCTTTTTGTCACCATCCACTGCTTGCCTCCCATGTCTTCCTGAAGAGGGTTTGATGTTACTTACCTGCAAATTGATATTACATGGGAATCTATACTACCAGATTCTGTGGGGAGTGTGTACCTAACCTGAGTATCATATGATGGAGACAATAAATTAAACAAGAGATGATGTACATTGATATAAACTGTGGTTGGAGGTGCTACAACTGATCATTTCTATGAATGGACATGTAAAGGCTCCAGGAGATTGCACATGCTGGGGGACAGGGAAACAGCACGGCTGGGTTAACAAAGAGGATTTAGACTGGATGTAAGGAAAAAAGTTTTTGTGATAATGGTGGTAAGGCACTGGAACAGGTTGCCCAGTTAATAAGGATGGTGGATACCCCATCCTTGTAGATATTAAAGGTGAGTCTGGATGGGGCCCTGAGGAACCTGATCTATCTGTAGGTATCCCTGTTCACTGCATAGGAGCTGGACTAGGTGACCTTTAAAAGTCCATTACAATTCAGATGAGTCCCCATCCTCTTGGTGAATGGCTTTTTCTGTGTGTGACTGTGTCGTCTGGTGTGCAGAGGGTGTTTATTGCTGCTAGCATGCTTATTTAAGAGCAACACAGTTCTCCTGCCCTAAAAAATGTCACATCTTAAAGTCAGAGGAGGATGATGATTGTATACCTTAACATGGTCACTTAAGGTCCAGTCAATGGGGTGCTTTCTGTGCTCCACCAAATGGATCTCCATTTACTCTAATGGGAATTTAGGCACCCATCTCAGACACAGACATTTATATTTAATGAACAGACACATGTCAAGTGTCACTGGAGATGCCCCAGGATATCTGAGATGTATTTATGTGACAGGTGGAAATTACACAGGATCTACAGTGGACTTGTGACCTTCTAAAGCAGGAGCTGGAGACTAGGCAGAGGATGTCCTATAGGACACCCTAAATGGCACAGGAGGTCTATGTGAGGGCAACTGAAAGAAGCTGTGTGTGTCTTGATCTGGAGCTGAATCATCCCAGAGAAAGCTAACAGGTGAAATAAAAGTTTTCACGTGCAGCTGCAGAAACCAAACAAGCTAGTTTTGCAAGCTTGAGAATTTTGGAGAAACCCTTGCAACTTGATATTGATTATCTGCTGCAAACAACACAGTCCTGTACAAAAGAAACCACTGATGTCTCCAAAGAGGAGCAAAAGCAAAATGTGAGTGAAAAATGATAATGGTGGGTGAGTGTTAATGGATTTATATCACAGGATACAGCGGCTTTGATTCTATAAAGAAGACAGCAGTGTTACAAATGGCCAAAAATGAAATAAAAGCAACTTTGAATGAAAACAGAGTGCTTGGAGAAGTGAGATTAACTTGGCTGCTTGCTCAGTGATCAAAAATTGCACTGATCTATTGCCTTTGACTTTCCATGTAATGACCAGAAAATGTAAGCTAAGTACAGCTAAACTGGAAAGCTGTTGCCTAAAAAAATGCTTTTATTTTTTTCCCTCTCTCAATGGAAAATTTCAGCTCATTTTTTCCAGTGGTCCAAAACATTCTCAGCTTCCCAAGTTATGAGATGACAACAATGCTCAGCTTTCTTTGGCCTGAGTTATGGCACTGTGCCACGAAGTGTCTTGAGTTGTGAGAAGTCTTAAATCAACACATTTTACCAGTGAAGAGCGAGGAAAAACAGTTTCTAAACCATATGAAATATTCATGTCTAGCATCTTTGTGAGATACCATCTGGCTAGATCAAATCAGAGCAGAGCTGATGGTGACACAGGAACACACGGGACAGGAAAGAGGATGATGTGACTTGAAGTTTCAGCAGCTAAAAAAGACCATTGCAAAAACAGCAAGGATTACTCCAGGACCAATTAACTTCTCAAACAAAGAATAATCTGAAAGAAAAACATTGATCATAGGTAGTCTGTTATTAGGAAAATCATAATGTACTTCAGTTGTCAGATGAAGGCATTGACAATTTAATTGCAGCTTATTTTTTGCTTAAATATTAAAATGTCTAAAAAATATAACAAAAAGGAGCTTATTTAAGAAGAACAAACAAAGGGCAAACTGTGCTACAGATGCTGTGATCTCTTAATATTTTATATTTGTATTTATAGTCCTGGGGGTAAATATGTCCTTTTTTCTTTCCCTACAAGCCATTGCTTGCAGAGCATTGTACTGGCACTTAAGTGACCTGAGCTTTGCTCCTGCCAGAGCTACTTCTCTGATATATGACCTTGACACAAACATTTTTGCTTGTCTTACTGCTTCCCTTCCCACTTTCAGTCTATTCCAGATCAAGACAGTTTTACTATGCCTTATATAATGGGGCCTCTAGGTGCTATTGCAATGTAAATAGTGTCAGTACAGGTGCAATCAGAGAGGAATATGGCTTTTATTATCCAGTTACAAGGTCACCATTGGGTGAAAGGATTGCTGCGCTATGGAGACATCACCCTAAGGAAGCAGTGTCAGTCACACATTATGGGCTCTGCACAGGCTTTGAAAACCAGGGAAGGGAGCATCAACTGTACCAGCCAACTTAATTTGAAAGCTGCCTATAATAACCTCCTTAAGAACATGTAAAACAGACAGGTCAAATTACATGGTTACACAAATATCACCGGGTTTTGGCATTTAGGAGGGAGAGGCTTTGATCTGTTCAATCTAAAAAATGCCCAAAACATGCATGCACTATGTTAAAATTGAACATTAAATGCTCTGCTTTTTGTATTTTCCAAAAGCCTCACAACAGACACTTTGCACGCAGCACGACTAATTTTGCCTTAACAATGTAAATATCAAGGCAGGAGTCATTTGGCACAGCGTGCTGTTGCAAAATATTTTATTTTTGGTAAAATGAGACTTCATACAGAGTTCTTATCTACAGAACCCCTTAAAGAAACAACACATTGCCTTTTAAAAGCCCCAACCTATTCCCCACTCTTGTCTGTCTTATTTATAGCTCTCTGTGAGGCCCTCCAAGATCTATGACAAGTGCTCATAAAAGCCCCGTGTGAGACTGATCTGAGATCAGCAGTCACACAAGCATCCAAAATCAGCCCCATATTGCAGTGTCTTCATCAGCAACTTGACATCTGTGTCAATGCATCAAAATGTTCCGTGGTCCTCCTTCCACAAGGAGCAGGGATCCCCTCTCCCTGCATTCCCTCGGTGCACCATCAGCTTTCCTTGGTCCTTTCTGGCTTTAGGACAGCATTGAGGGGACTCTGGTTGCTGCAGAATGTCAAAGCCAGAAGTGGCCTTTTCTCTTGGAAATCAGGTGCTGCAGCCTGGCAGTTCCACACCTTTGCTTCATTTTGTCAGACTGCCCCTCTGCTGCCATCTGCCACGCAGCAACAAAATATGATGGTATACGGGCAGGAAGGTTCATCCTCTGCTGTCATCCCACCATCTTCCTCCTCTGACATCACAGGCCAACAATAAAATAGGATATGTTACTTGTGGAGCAGCCCTCATACATGCTTATCTTTCCTCAGATAATGTTGCCAGAAAGATGGCTTTCACACAAATGTGTCACTCAAGGACTGCATTGATCTATTCTGATCCATGGCACATCAGTACTGATGACACTTCCCGATCACTGGGAAAAAAGATGTCCTAAGCTGAGGTGGGGGGGGGGGGGATATGAGAGGCGTGCAGGGATGAATCCATTCCAGGGGACACAAAGAGGCCACACTTACTCACTCCTGGCACTATATTTTTGATGGCCTTTGCAAGAGTTTCCAAATCATTTAGTTTTAATCCTGATTTGACTCAACAGAGATTTTAGAGGTGGTGGTGTCAATGGATTCGCAGCATTGCAATTATGAAGGCTCATGTCTTGATGTTTTAACCATGCAGCACAACACTGCTGAAGCTACAGTCAGGCTCATGGTTTGGATGCTGGAGGAAAAAGCAAGCCATTGGAAAGCAAGTAGCACACGCTGTGCAATGCTGCAACCACTTCAGAGATAGTTTCTCTTTTGAAAATGATTTCCTTACTTATAGACTAGAATCACAGAATCATTTGGGTTGGAAGGGACCTTTAGAAGTCATCTAGTCCAACTCCCCTGCAATGAACAGGGACATCTACAGCTCGATATGCTTGCTCGTCCAGCCTGACCTTGAATGTCTTCCAGGACAGGGCATCTACCAGCTCTCTGGACAACCTGTTCCAGTGCCTCACCACCCTTAAAGTAAATAAAACGTTTTCCTGATATGCAACCTAAACCTCCCATTTTATTTTGAAACCATTTCCCTGTGTCCCATCAAAACCGACACTGCTAAGGAGTGTGTCAGACTATATTGCAGATCTGCAGGATGCAAACTATACACTGCAATCTCTGGTCTTGATGTGGTATGATTTAAAATGGTTTGTTAATACTATGGGAGAAAGGTATCACACATTTCAAAGGGGAGGAAACTGCCTCTGTTCCCTTTTATGTACCTTCATGAAGGGTTTGCTGAATATGTTTGAGTACGAGTATAAATGTTTCTGATTCAGTTGTTGGAAACTGCCATTCTGATGCTTCAATAGATGGGTGGAACATATAAATAGATAACATGGTATGTATAAAATACACAGTATACTGCATACAGAAGCAAGACACATTGCAATCGCTAATTGATAGTGTACTTAAATATGATTGCTTATTTATCCCAGCTTAGAGCTTACAACAGACAGCATGTTGCTTATGTGTAGCTTTCCCAAACCAATTTACACAACCCAAGAGTCCGCTGCTCTGGCTTTGCACAGAAGGTTGCTTAGCATGTGCAACCTCTTCGCAGCTGCCAGAGTTTGAAGCAAACTATATGCATGTAAAAAATGTATGCACACATTGTATGGCATGCTGAGGCACTGAGATGTGCACCCTACCATATATTACATGTATTATATATGTGGTACCTACACCAAACATTTTGGAGAAAGTCAGTGCTCTTGCCCATACAGTCCCCAAACAACGGGAACGTGAAGTTGTGTTGCTTGAGTTGGAGGGGAACCGTAAGGATCATCAAGTTTAAATGTGCTTTCCTGCATGCTCTGGTCTTTCACCACCAATCCTCTCTCCTGTATTGCTGGTGGGTATTTCTAGGGTGAAAGTGGTGCACACTGGCTGTGGCTGTCATGTGGCACATGGTATGACATGAAGGATGTGCAGTTCACTGTGCACACAATACCACAGCACACCATGCAGTATGAGCCTCAAGCATCACATAAACACATGCACTGGTATACACCATGAACATACACATCATTTCCTCTGAGCACCTCATGCACCATGTCCTGTGATCACCCCGTGCACCCTGTGCAGTACATGTATCATCCTCCCTGTGCACTCCTTCCAACACATAAACTGCATACTCTGGGCACCCTGTGCAACACACAGACCTGGGCACTCAGCACCATGCCCATCATGCACACTGAGCAACATGCCCACCATGCACAGTGCGCTCTATGCACCAGAGCACTCACTCTGTGTACCACACGCATCCTACACGCCGTGCACCGAGCCCGCTGTGCATTATGCCCACCGTGCACTCCAAGCATCCCATGCTGAGTACTACCTGCCCCATGCCCACCATGCATATAACAACAGAACGAATCATACAATGGTTTGGGTTGGATTAGACCTTTAAGATCGTGTAGTCCCAACCGCCCCTTACAGGCAGGGACAGCTCCCTCTGGACCAGGCTGCTCAAAGCCCCACCCAGGCGCACCCCACGCGCGCTACACCTGCGCCCCCCCCCCCCCCCCCACAACCAGCACAGGCGGGCGGGGCTGAGCCGCCCCCGTCAGCGCTCATTGGACCGTTCAGGAGACGGTCCCTCCCCTTCCGGCGGCGCGTGCGTGAGTGCGTCCTTCCGTACGTACGTGCTTCCGTCCGCACGAGAGGCGGAGACGGGGAGAGCAGCAGCGCGCGCGCGAGGTGGAGGGGGGGGGGAGGGCGGGGATTGGTTGCCATGGCAGTGACGTCAAAGAGTGCCGGGGACGGGGAGCGGAGACACGGAAAAGGTCAAACTAAAGGCGAGCAGGAGACGCGGTCCCCGGGCAGCTCGGGCCGCAGCCGGCCTTGCGAGGCGGGGCGGTGGCCGCGGGTAGCGGGGCGCCGTGGGCGGGCAGGGCTGGGCGAGGCGGTCGCTCCTCGCCTCCAGGGCACGGCCGCCCCCCCCCCCCCCGCCCGGCCGCATCCCCTCACAGGTACGGGGCAGCGCTGAGGCGGCGGGCGGGCCGCGGCCTGGCCGAAGTGGGCCTGCGGGAACGCGCTCGGCCTCTCATGGGAACCGGGGAGAGGGCGGAGGGTTGGCAGCCTCCGGCGGCGGCGGCGTGAAAAAGTGGGGAAGGGGCTGCCCGCCGCCCCGCCCTTGGGCCTGGCGGTCCTCGGGCCCCTCGTTCCTCACCGTGACTCCCCTCGGATTGGGGGAGCCGTCGCTTGCCGCCCTGTGCCCTCCCGGAGCCCTCCCCGCGTGCTGAGCTGGGAGCTGGGGAGGGGAGGGGAGCAGAGGGTTTGGAATTTTTTCTTAAGTCTCTGTGGATTATTCTTATTATTGCTGTTATTTTTGTGGGCTGCCGCCTTCCTCCCCCACCCCCCCCCCCATCTTTTCATAACTCCCTTCCTCTTTGCCCTTGCCCAGTGGTCTGTAGCATGATGGAGTAAAATTGTATAGGGCTTTTGTTAAGAGCTGTATCACAAAAAGCAGACTGCCTAAATATGTTCTTATATACCTGTATCCTTCTGTTTTTTCTCCCCGCAGTGCTGGTGTAGGGTTTTCTGTGATCTTACAGAGCAAGGCCCTCAGGGCACGGCTCTTACTAGCGAATCCTGGAGTGAAGCTGCTGTCAGCATGTGGAGACTGAGTGCCACCGACAGTCTGTTGCCTCTTCGAGTTCAGAGAGTTATGTAGAGAGACAGGAGTGATTCACTAATAGGAAGTATTAGTTACACTAAGGCAAAACCAGGTAAAGTTATTACTTGGTCACTCTATGACCTTGGATCATCTGTTCTGCATCGGTCCTCTGTTGGATTATGAATCAGAAATAGTCATGCTTTCCAAAAACATACAATGAATAAACATAAGTGATCCGGAAATGCTTATCAGCTGTGGTAATAACAGGTAGATGTGTGGTTTCTAGGGTAGTAGCATAGACAGTGCAGCCAGGATTCTTTTGCTTGCAAGCTTTTTCTGTGGTAGTAACCTTGTGCAGGAGTGGACTCGTGCTTCAAAAGACATTTATAACTCATGTTAGAATCATAGAATCGTGGAATGGCTTAGGTTGGAATGGACCTTAAAGATCATAGAGTTCCAGCCCCTGCTGTGGGCAGCGTTAAGTCATGTTTCATATTTTTATGCAGAAAGTACTCTGATTTGCTGTTAAATAACCACCATTCCACAGTGCAAATAGTTTGTGGAGGTTTTTTTTTTCTCCTGTTTTCTTAAAACAGTGCCAGTACTGCTAAGGAAACCTTGTGAATTTCTAATGTCCCTGTGTGAGGGGATAGATCAGGGCTTTTGATATGCAATTGGAAGAGAGGCACTCCAGGATATCAGCTCACATCTTGGTATGACTGAGCAATTACTTGGAACTGGTTTGCAGCCCACTGTGCCACCACGAAGCTATGACTGCCAGGGTTGAGTAGTAGTGTTTACTAAGTGCTATCTTGAGGTGCCTCTGTATTTGCAAGAAAATAATGAAGCAGGTGGCAGTAAGTTCATTACAACAAGCTGAGCAGTTTAGGAAACAGTATTTTTATTCTCACGATGTATGGTGATCTGTGTAGAAAATCAAATGCCTTAAGTATGCCGTCTGCAAACACTTCACTAGAGGAATCTGAAAACTCTGGAGGAGTTGCCTGGAGTGGTTCCTGCTGCTCTCGAGTGCAGTGCTGCCACTGCTGTAGCAGGTGAGCTGGGCGCTGCTGTTCTCAGGAGTACTGAGCAGAGTTGGCTGAGTTTTCCACTTTGCAGTTGTGCTTCATGCAGATTGGAGCAGCTAGCTCGCGTGTCTGATGCTCTTTGGTACTGGTTTTGTTTGTTTTTGTTTTTCTAATCTATTCTGGAATGATGCACCATGAAGAAGTACTAATTGCCTGATATCTTGAGTTTTGTTTGTAAGAGTAATTTGTTGAGTAGTTTATCGCTCGTCTGCTCAAGCTTGTTTCTAACTTCCATAATGCTAAATAGGACAACTGTGCTGTGTGAGGAGGAGGTGAGGATAACAGAGGACTTTTGTCTTCGTTTTTAACAACAAAACTGAAAGTTGCTCTGGCAAGATGGCAATTCATTGTTAATTCATGAGATGTAGGTGCCCTGGAAAAATCAAATACCAGTTTCATAGCTACCCTTAGGCATCTCTAATTTATGCAAGCAGGACTCACTGAGTAACTACTCTGAGTCTCATTGACCTTAGTAGGTTTGCAGAGGTCATATCTTAACACAGATAAGTTATGCTTGAACTATTTTCTCAGTAGGTATTAGGAGCAAGTGTTTGTGTACATAATTACATGCTTTTTTCCAGACCTCTATTACATTTTCTGTTTTTCTTTAGATTCTTTCTTCCAAGTACTGCAGTAAATCCTACAGTCTTATTTGTTTGTTTTATCCTATCATCTTAATATTAGCTAGAAACATGAGATTTTGAGAACAACTTTTTGGGGGTCTCAGTGAAACAGAACAGACAGAAGGGCTTCACAGGCAGCCAGGAAGGCAGTTGTAGGATTGGGGAAACTCAGGGTATGGAAAGCCAGAACAACCCAAACGTGTGTGAGTGACATCAGCATTTTTCTGAGCCATTTATGCTGCTCACTTCTGTCGGTTCCCAGCAGTGCCTGTGTCTTATGTAAGCTTGCACTGTACATCCTGTCCTGCTGTTCTCATGCATGAAAATCATCGGCGTTATCTTACTGTACATTTGGAGAGCTGAGCAGTTGCTGGCTGCATGTTGTCTCAAATGTCTGCATGCAAATTTCTCACCAGAGAGCTGTGCCCAGAGCGTGATAGTGCCCTGCTAGGAGACATCTGGGGGATAACCTGGAGTGAACGCAGCTCATCCTCTGCTCTTTCTGGTAATAGGCACTATGAAGTACTGCAGCTACAAAGGTAATTGTACTGCTACAGACACAAGTCCTGATCTCTATCACACACAGATGGACCACTAATGCAGTTTTGATGGCTGGTGATAAGACAGACAGAAAACAAAGGACAGTGGTTTCAACAGAAGCTTTAATAACGTTAGGACTGGAAAAGAGAGGCTTTTATGTACTCTTACTGTGCACTGCTTGTTACAGGGTCTTGGAAAGAAACTGTGCCTTCAGGTAGGCTGATGCTTTAACTTTCTTCCTGTAGTTAGCATTTAGTGATGCATAATGAAGCTACTGTCACTCGATGGGTGAAATTACAGCAAACCTTCCATTACAAGGTTTCAGAGACAAACATTCCTTCTATTTTTTTCTTGCTAAATCTGAAATCATCAGGCACAGAGTCCTCCAGTAATATGATATCTGCTAATGCAAAGTAACTTGGCCACCTTCTTTAAACGCTACCCAGTGCTTCAGTTACAAAGCAAAGCTACCTCTGTTTCTTAAATGCTCTTGTGTCTTCTGTTAGTGCTCCTGCAGTATGAAGGAGACGAGTTCCTGCTCCTCTGCTCTGGTGAATGTGCTCGTGTGGCACTGTGGCTTGTTATGGGGCAGCTGTGTTAGAAGGACTGTCAAGTTTGTTATGGCAGGAGAAGTGCCCCTGGGTAGGAGTGTGTGTGTGGAAAGGCCCTGCAAGGAATGAAGGCATCTTTCTTGTGGCTTCCCAGTGTGATCCATTCCATTCTGCATAAAACAATTTCTCATTGTGCTGGTGAAATGTGGGGAGTGTAAGACTTAACAAGGGAACTAGCTATCTGAAAAGGAACAGGTGCAGTGCTCTGACACTTAGAAGCTCAACAAATCTCTGAGCGAGCAGTTCTTGTGGAGTTTAAGGAAATTTATTGGCAGGATATCTAAGAAGGACTTGAATTTTCATTTTGAGTAGGAGATTGAATTATCTTTGCTGCCTTTATCACACAGATCTAGGAATGGTGTGGCTTTGTTTAGTGCTTTTGTTATTTTTGTGAAGATATGGAAATGTATTTTAAAAGCATATGCAGGAAGATGGGCAGCAGAGTTGTGTGCATTTTAGCAGACTTGCAGCAGACAGAAAACCTTTTCAGAAAGTACCTGCACACTGTGCATCCGTGACATTAAATTTTATTGCTTCATGGGTGCTTCTGTGATGTCAGAATCCACATCCATGTTGTCCATGTCCGATAGCCTTTTTTATTTTTGTTCCATGTGGATGGAATCTATGCAGGAAGCTTAAATCTGCTAAAATATTAAGAAAGTTGGCTCTTGGAGCATGTTTCCCACAGGATGCAGTGGGTGTCAGGGCTAAAGGTCAGTGCAGACAAAGTAAAGTGAAGGTTCTTTTGGATTTATTTTCCTACTTTTTTTCTTCCTTTTTTTTCTTTTGAAAGAAAATTCTCTCTTTAAAGAAGCATGGAACTTTTCTTTGCTACTCTTCCTACGTTTCCATATGCTGAGGAGTGGGAATGGACCTGTAAATACTGAAGCCTTTTATCGAAGCTTTTCTCCCTTTTTTAGGAGAGCAGAAAAAAAAAAGTAAAACTGACAACCCCAGATCAGTGCAGTTAATATATTCATGGACTCCAAGCATGGAAGTTCCTGGTGTAAATGAAAAAAACCAGATGGAGTTTGAAGTGACTGTCATGTACAACTTAAGAAGTGCACATTCCTGATACTAATAGAAGGGCCAGATTGGAGCTACATAATTAATCCCAGTGTCCTTTTCAACACATGATAAGATTTGGCTACTACAGAACGTAGAGCTAATGGAGACAACTGTCAAGTTCTACAAAGCAGTGGATTGTTTGCCTAAAATAAAAATACCTACATGATAATTCTTGTACATATATTTGCATCTGCTGGTGATTGGTACTCATGTCCCAGTTCAAATGGAAGAATAAATGGAGCTGTTTTGGGGGCTGGGCTAGATGATCTTTAGGGACTCCTTCCAGCCCCTACAGTTCTGTGATTCTGATTTGCTCTTGAGTCTCCTTCCTGCCTTAAATATATACATATATCAGACATACCTCATGTATGTATCTAGATATATGTATATATAAATATATACACGATGTATGTCTGTAAATAAATTATTCCTATTGTATATATAAACATTTAATTCCTACCTTAAATGTGTTATTATATTCTTTAGGAGTTAGGTTGCAAAACTTGCTCTCCATTGGAGATGGAAATGCAGTTTGAAATGCAGAGACTGATGAACCCCAGGGAGCACTTCTGCAGTTCTGTTTACGCACTGCATGCATCAGTGACCTGGAGGAAGTGTGCAGGAAGGTGCTAAAACAAAAATGCTTCTGAGATGGCACAAAGTGTGTGTTGGAGGCAGACAGGAGGAGGAGTGGGCAGATGGCAGTCAGAACAAAACAGGTGAATAATCAGATGGGGAACAGGCTGAATAGACTGTGCAAGCATGTGTGGTTTTTGCAGTTTTAGTTTAGTTGCTATGATAGAGATTTATTTGTTTTATGGTCTGTGCGAAAGAATGGTAAAAATCATAAGCCTGCCCCATTTGTAGTGGTGGAAGTATGTATGGATGTTGTTGTCTGAGGGGGCTTCTGGGATGAACAGAAAGGTCAGCTTTGGGGGCTGAAAGAGCTCAAGAGAAAACAAAGCACAGAAAAAACAATACTTGTTCAGTGTTACAAACTTCACATGCAGATTTATTCAGATTGGTTTGGAGTTGTAGCATGAGATGGTGTGAATGCTCTAAAACATTATGCCTGGGTACTACACATACTGTGTCATGAGAGATTTTGCTGAAACAAACTTGAGCTAACAAGACATGTCTGAGATACTTCAACTAGATAAAAGAAGTTCTGTAACTGTTTTGAAGACTTCTTTGACTATACAGCTGTCCTTTGTGTAGCTCTGTGATCTCTTCCAGGTTGTAGCTTGGAGGCAGTACTGGAGTGATGAAGAAAAAAGGATTGTAGTGATGAGTGACTGATCCCTTAACCATCCACAGGTAGAAATGCTATCCCCTCCTACTGTGCTTAGGAAAATTGAGGGTATTGCTTTGTTATACTGATAATGAAGGCTATAGTCTGCAAGAAATCTGTTGAGATACTGTTGATGAGCCTAGTGGTAACCTGTCAAATCAGGCTTTATGTACATCTGACTCAAAATATTCTTGCTTTGTTTCTTTTTAGGGAGTTCAGTAACTGTGACAGCAGTGAGCTGCTCTAACTGGAGAACACCCTTCTACCCATAAATGGGAATCACTTTGTCTAAAGCAGCACTTAATGGGCAGAAGCACAGCCCATCTTGCAGCTTAAAGCCTGTTTGGTGTGCACAAACTCGCTATGCTTGAAATTCCTCTTCATGATATCAGTTTGCTCCTTGTGTGCTATTATCTTAAGGTGCCTCAGTCTGAGTGACGCTGGTGAAGGGTTCTACTGCATGAGGAGGTTGAGGGAATTAAGGCTGCGTTTCTGCACAACGGAAGGTTAGAAAGATAAAGGAAAAAGATTAAGATATTCACAAGGAGCGCCCTTGATAAGATTGCTTCCTGTCGGAGGATGTACTGAATCCTGTGGGAATGAGGCAGCTATACCACTAAAATGCACTTCAGTTCTAATGTTTCATACTGAATCATGGCTACAAGTGATATTAATGGAATTTCTAAAAGCATTAGCATTTATATAAAGAGTATAGGAATAAGTTCACCCAAAACATCCTTCTGCTGTGTGGAGAATGAAGGAACACTTGAGGCTTAACATGAGTATAATAAAATCAAAATGCCAAATGAACCTCAGAGGATTGCCTTCATCTATTCACTTCATTGTTTTCTTTACAGATAGAGCACAGCTCAGCCAAATGCAGGGCCATCATTGTTCTGATGTTCAAAGCACTTCTAAATGTTCTTGAAGATGGAGCTCTTCTTTGCATTGTCTTATACTGCTTAATGTGTTGTTCAGTGCATTACACTGAGCATTTTTATAAGCAGAAGTCATGGTGCAAGCCTGCAGTTCGGAGTAATTGGTGAGGTACGTTGTGAGTTGTTGGTAACCTACAGAAAGGGCTTAAATGTATACCTTCTGGAAACTACTGTTTCCCAAAGCTGATGCTTGGCAACAGAAGATGCCCTGCTGACCCTCTGCAGCTTGGCACAAAGCACTCCCGAGTGTGTGAGCTTCTGAAGCTTATATCCCAGGGCACGGGCTGCTCGGGGCTGCTGGCTGGCACGGTGTGCTTCCGTCACTGTAAAATGGAGGTCACAGTTCAGTGAAGTACTGTTTGGAAAAAGGCAGTAAAAGTAGAACAGATTAAAAACTCAGGTTTGATGTTTAAGCGTGTGATGGCACGTCTAGATTTGAGCTGCTGTTACTTGGAATTTCTGAGGCTCAGCTGCTGGACCCAGAGAGGCAGAGTTTGCAGCGGTGTCAGCGTTAGCTTTGGTTTCCTTTTGGTTAAGTACAGAAAGTTAAGACTGCTCTGAGTTCTCTGTCATAGTTTCTTTTCTATGTTCCTTTTGTCTTGTACTTTATGGTCACAAAAGCTGCTGCTTGTTGCTGGCTTTTCCTAGAGGTGGGCATCCTCATGCCTAAAGGCTGTTGCTTTTTCTTTCTACTCATGTTTATTCTTCTGAATGATCCATATTTGCTATGCATCGTTTTTAATGTATTCTTACAACACGTGTGTTGCTAACCTCATTTTCTGAGAGTATTTTAGCTATTTATATAAACCATGTGTGATGTTTTATCAGCAGCATTAATAATATTTGATTAAAAACTGGTCTGATCATACATAGACTGTGCTTGCAAATAAATGTATTTTCTCATTGTTGCCCATCAGTCTACTACTTTTGAAGGTTTGGTTAAGTTATTATCATGGAGATTTAACCAGGAACACTTATTTCAGTATTAATATTGTGTTCACTTCTACAAGGATAACTAAAATTTTTTTTTCCCATCAAATTAAGACAAGAAACGTTATAATTTACTCCTTTCTAATACTAGTTTTGGAGCATAAATTATCCCAACACAGTAGTTTCCAGAATTTTTTGCTTAGTGGTGGTTCTCTTACCTTAGCTCCCAGATCTCTCTGTAGGCCAAGGGCAATGTGCTTTTAGTACAGCCCTTTGCTGGGGAGAACTAAGCCATCTGCTGGTGGGTCAGGCATGCTGGGGTGCATTCAGGTCACTGGAACACTGGGAATGTTCTGGTATTTGGGAAGGCAGTTCTGCAACCTGACCCTCATTTGTTCTGAGTGTGTCAAGGGAGCAGTACTTTAAGATTGTTCTGCTGTATCTGTAGGGTTTCTAGCAAGAGCAGACAGCTAAACAGCTTTCAGAATTCAACATCTGAATCAGTTGCGAGATAGGACAGATTCTTACCTGGTTACTTGTGATACTTTTTGATCTAAGTTTTATAGTAGTGCTTTCTTCTTTCTGTTTTTGGTACCTAAGTGACTTGTCTTCATAAAAATACTAGTTGGCTTAGAAACTGGTTAAGCTGGTGAGTCACTTCAAGGTCAGGTTATGCCAAATATATGTACTTAAAGATTCCTTCATTCTAGCAAAATGATTGGGTTTGTGATTTTTTTCTTAAGTGAACATGAAGTTGAACGCCACATTCAAAACAAGAGCTGCTGGTTCATTTGCTGCTCTTTCTTTCACAACACAAATTTCAGTGCGGATTTCATTATCATTGCAGCTAATGCTCTGATTTCTTGTTATATCAATTCAAAAAACAAAGCACCTATTCTGAGGTGCTCGAATTGCTGTTCTTTGAAATTCAGAAGTCAAGTTTGTGTAAGAATCCTGGCATCCCCACGTAACCAAATCTCCAGTTAATCATTAATTAAACTGCACCAAGAGTGTTTTCATAAGTCAGTTACTTATGAAGAAAAGGTCACTTGTAGTTTTATGTCTGCTGATAAATGTGCTATGGTAGAAGACTACTTAATAGTGTAGGTAGTTCACAGTATGCTGATAATAGAAACTATCTGTCAGCTTCAATCATTTCCTCAACCCGCTGTAGAAGCAAAATGCTTTTTACCTGCCTTGCTAATATTTGTGCAGTTAGAAGTTCCAGATCACTGGAGACCGAAGTACTGCAGTAGCACTACGGAGTAGTGATGATTTTGTCTTTTAAGCTGGTGAATTAGTTTGAAGAATCCTAGTTTTAAATAGTAGAGGTTCAAGTTGAGTGTAGGACTAAATGTTAGATTCTGTTTGAGTATGGAAAATGTTTGATGGCAAACAGCACTAACTAATGCTAATTTTCTTTCACTTAATTGGAGCGTGAGGTAATTGACTGTGGTTTTGTGGAAAGATGATGAGCTTTGGTCTGTTACTGATTCTGGAGTATGTTTTATACAGTAACTAGAATTTGGTATTTGCAGCCTTTCCTTACACGTACCCTCATAGCTCCCATTGTGGAACTGAGCTTCTGCTTCATTATTTCTACACAACATCTGTGTTGTGGAGGTGATCATCATTCTGGTGCCAGTTACATTTTAATTCTTCAAATTGGGAGGAAGGTCACAAACTCCACAAAAAAATTTGACCGTTTAGAACTGTTTTCCTAGAGCAGTTTCTTGATGTTTTTGCTACTTCTCTATTGAGCTGTTAGCAGCAGAGCTGTTGCTTGAGGTGCAGCAGTTCTGTAAAACCAAGTGGGAGTTCGTAGTTGGTCACTAAAATGGGGAATGAAGGCAGTGTGTCTGCATGAACTGAGTGTGGCAGGAGTCCTGTGAGAAGGATTTCTGTTTTTCTTTAGGCCCGTTACTGTTCACATGTTAGTATGTGGAAATGAGTTGGTATGGGCGAAGTTACTTCCCTTGGTTTTTCTTCTCAAGTTTTGTGGTTCATTTGTGTTGGAGAGAGAGTCCTTTTTAATGACATTTGTCCTCTAGGATAAAGTGCATTTGAAATCTAGATAAAAACCTAATTTGTCATGTAGAACCTCAAGACTTAATGATGCTTCTGTGTGGGAGCTCCCCTTTGGGTTTTGCTTGGATCTTGTGGGCAGACTTTTCCACAGACCTGTGCCCTTGAGCTAATGAAGTAACAGAAAGGAAGAAAAGAACAGAAAACAGAAGGACAGCTTTCAGACTTGCAGTTGGGGTGAATTTGGATGCAGAGAGCAGAAGGCAGCTTGGTGTTTCTCTGCTTTTTTCAAATGCTAGTTAACCTGCTGCAAGGCATGGAAGCATTGAAGCTACGTCTGAATGACTGTGAAGCTTTTAAGGGAATGGAATTTTGCCAAACTTATGGGTGTTTTGTTTGTGTGGAATAAGAGGAGGCTCATGTTGTGGTTTCACAATTCACCTGCATCGATCTAACGTCGTGTTGCCACCAAAACAGACAGTCCTTTCCTACACAGTTGCTTCCTGTCAGTGCCAGGGACTGCCCTACCTTCCCTTAACTGGGACCACCTGCCTTCAGAAAACTAATCTTTCTTTTTTCCCCTCACCAGGATTAGTTTGCAGCTATATATGTATATATATATAGTGGTTGGTCCCTTGCATCTTAATTTTACAAATTCCTATGAGGGTGGAGGAAGCAAAAATCCCTCAGAGGGCACCTGCTCTTCTGCTACCCTACTCTTACTGTGATAAATCTGAATTGCCACAAAGTCACTGTGAGTACTATAGCACTCTTTCATGTCTTTGGAAAGGTTCCTTTTGATGATGATGCCACTGGTATAATAATAATAACAATAAACAAGGTTAAATGGCTCTGAATGGAGTTCATATCACAGAAAGCTCTCTTGAGATGTGACCGAGATGTCAACTGCATGGAGTTTTTGCATTCAAACATTACTCTGTATTTTTCAAATTTCATGTGTTTGGCAGGGCTCTCTGACTGTCATTTGGTAGTACAAATTCAGAATGTTTTGACGTCAGTGTGAACCTTGGAATGGGCCTGTATGTCTCCAGCTTTTTAGAAAAAACACTGCTTAATGAAACCTTGCATTGTCATTTAAGTCTGTATTGCAGCACTGTCTTATGTCTTACAACCTCAGAAAAGATTTCCTGCCCTGAGTGCTTCTCCTGCCTCTCTGATGCTCATTGGATATATCACTGAACTTGCATAGTAATTGAAAGGCCACTTAGTAGGTTACGCTGGGTGTTGTACTCAGGTTTAGTGGGGAAATACCAGTGGTATGTGGACAGTTAGACTGGATTGATCTTGGAGGTCTCTTCCAACCTTGGTGATTGTATGGTTCTGTGTTTATTTTAATTGGGATCAGAAATGCAATTTTGATCAGACTTATCTAATGGTGTCCAGTTTTGTGGAGCAAAGCCTGTTCTTTTTGGATGAAACGAAATTGGAAGATGAAGTAGGCCAGTGCATTAGAATTAATAATATTTAGGCCATAGACAGGATTATAGCTGATTTTGGAGCAAGGCTCTGTGAAGCACTTGTAGTCTGAGTGTTGTCTTCAGCACAGGCTGTCTTCTCGTTTGCTTCCAGTTGCACCAAAAGGTGCAGAAATAACATGAAAGTTGATGGAAGGTAGAGAGTACCTTTCAGCTACCAGTCCATTGATGGAGTGCTCTCATTCTGAAACTCAGTGACAGCATGAGATGGCTCAAGATTAACTTGACCAAAAAATCCAAAAAGCAGGATTAGGATGTCATGAGTAACGTAGGTTTTTCTTTACCAGGCTGTTTTGTCTACTGCATTGCATTGTTACTTGACCTGTGTTCCTCTTAAGTAGGAGGAGGAACTGCTTCTGCTCCAAGTTTCTCAACTGCTTGTTTGTTGGTTTAATTCTGTTTATCAGTAAAGCTCTGTGCTTGTACTGTGACAAAAGAGCAGTTTGCTGAGTCACAGAATCAGTTTTCTATATTATTATGGTTTGAAAAGTCATATTTAGAGTTGGTGGGAAATGAGCTCTAGTAGGGAAGACAGAGCAACCAGAAATCTGTAGTCTGTCCTTAAACGTAAAGCTTTCTTTCATGTTGTTGAGGAATGGTGTTTGAAGTTTCCTCTTCAAAACAGTTCTGTGGGAGACGTTCTCCATGCAATTTTTATTTTCATTTTAGTTCATTTTTGAAGTGTTAGACCAGCTAATTAGAGTAGTTTTATCTTTATTAGTGAAATACAGCCGAAGAAGTCTTGTGCATTTATTTGGTAGCTGCAAAGCAAAATCTTCAGCAGAATGAAAATCAGTTTGCTTTTGTGATTTAGACAAATAATTTCAGCTAAAAGTCGCTTGTTTTAGCAGAAGAAAGAACAAAAACCCAGCCCACAAACTCTCACTGGAGTAATGATTGTCTTTTCTTTCAGTAGTTCAGTAGCTAAATGTTACGGTGTTCCAAGTGAGGAAATGTGACTCAAAAATCAACAGACTCCTGCTGTATTTATGGACTAGGACGTCTGTTTTGCTGCTTTGAGTTAGAAATTATATAAGGAAGTGCTGTAGCAAATGCTGTTTGAGAGGCTATGAAAATAGGAATCTTCTAAAGACATTTGCCAGCTCTTTTGTGAGATTGACTGGAGAATACCAAGAAATGTTTTCAAAATGAACAGTTTTGGCAGCACATTATTCCTCTTTCCAGTTACTGTCAGTAAACCCTGAGAAGTGATTTCCTGAGAGCAACTTGGTGAAATCCTACATTTTGGAAGTCAGTGTTTCAAGAGTTGTTGATACGTGTATTTTTTTGCTGTTATCATTTTGTTTGCTTGTTTTGCTTTTGAGGTTGTTGCTCGAATGGAAGCTATGATGACATGCTGTCCTTGTGCGGATTGTTTCCTCTGGAGGTAGCAGGCTGTATGTATGTACTTAAGAGAATGGGACTCTTGGTTATTACTCAAAACAACCCTTTTTCTTTTAGAGAAGCACACGTAAAGACATTGTTTACTTGCTTGCTGGGCTGTGTTTATTTTCTTTGAGTAATACACAAGTTGTATGTATTTGACTGGGAGCAAGGCTAAGATTTACAGATCACTTCTCTGCCTCATGTCCTTTAAGGTTTAAGTGCAAAGGAGGAGTTGAGCTTGCACTTCACATCATAGGGAAAACAAGCCATTGCAACACTGTGCTTCCCCCAAACTCTGCTTCCTTCAGTAACAGTCTCAGATTGTGCTCAGCAAAATTGTGTGTGGGCATTTGTTGTACTCAGGACTCTACTAGTTTGAAAAGGTTAGATTATGTTCACACAGGATGGCCCTTCAAACTGTTTTATTGTGTTCCCCTTCGATCCCTTGGTGTCCTGGCCCTACTTGTGTATTTCCTTACCAGCTTCTCTACCAATAGGGTAATATGGTGTAGTCTTCAATTGTTGGGTTGCTGATATTAACAGAGCATCCAAATGCCTCTTTGGTCAGCAGAGTTAATCAGAGGGACTCTGTAGTATTGCTGACTCATTGGGATTCTCAACTTGTTTTCAGCAGCTGATATCACCTGAGAATTATAATCCCAAATGGGAGAGAAAAGTCATAAATGAAGCATGCTCATTGTGCTATCATTTTGGAGTCTGCTGCATCAGACTGGGCTGACAGTCCCTCAGAAAAGGGGGAGGATGTGAAGAGAGAATAGCCTAACTGAATGTGTAGCTTCTCTAGCCTTGATTTCTATTTATTTATTGAGGGGAGGTTTTTCCATTCCATTTCTGAGTTAGCAGGCAGGAAAGGCTTCAGTGTTTTAAGAAATCTCCTGATAGACTTTCTTGCTTCAAAATTTAAGAATTTATTTTCAGGTGACTTCTTATGAGTTAGAGCTGAGCTGCTTTTCATTCAAGAGAACATCTGTTAAAGGTGTATCCTTTGTTGTCGAGTCCTGGGGTTGGTTTTCCCCTTCTGTATCCTCCTTCTGCTCCTTTTGAAAGAAGTGATCCCATTAATTTTTTTCACAATCAGTAGTGTGAACTTTCTTTGTACATTCTAGGCTGAGTATAACATGTAGATGGTCTTCCAAAGAAGCATCTCCAGGACTCTACCCTCAAATTAACCAAACCTGGTTTTGGTGCTGATTTCCAAAGAAAGATACTAAAATTCTTTTCCTGTAAGAGAGACCAAAAGAGAGAGCTGAATAGAGGAAGCTATAAAATCACACCTACTTAACTGCCTGTTTATCTGAGCTCAGTGTTAAACTCAGAGAGTTTGTATAATCAACATTTGACAAATCTGAAGAGGGAATACCACTATGAGAACAAGGAAGGGCATCAGCTAGTGTGTGACATCAGACCTCATGTGTAGGGTGTATTCGCATTTCTCCTTAAGTTCCAGGTGTTCATGTTTCTCTTGTGGTCAGTGCACTTCGATGTATCTCCCGATGAAAAAGCAAAAATTGCAGTGCATGTATGGCTATACATCATACAACAACAAACTGTTAGAAGCCTTTTCTCAGAGAAAAAAACAACAATAGAGCTAAGGATGCTAATATTATTTCTTCTTCTGTTTTGTGTGCTGGTGGGGGCTTTTATGAGGGTAATACCTTATGATAAATTGTTAGTGACAGATTGATTTTCTTTCTTTTTTAAGCTTAGCTTGCTTCTAAAGCAAAATGATCTGCATTAGCTACTTCCTGCCCCCTGAGGTGGCTGCAGAACTTCCCAGGTTACCTAAATTAAAGACTTAATTTGGCTCAGTAAGTTACTCTATCAGATTGAGAGCCAGGAAGATGTTTTATAAATACATGATTTCTTCATGCTGAGCAGTGTTGCTCAGCCAGAGGGAAGAGGAAACTTGGGGCGGGGGAGAGGGGGCAGTGTTTAATTGCTGCCTTCCATTACCTAATGAATCATGACAAGAAGCCAGATCATTCTTGGTGTTGCGCAGCAAAAGGACGAGAAGCACTGGACACAAGTTGCAGCACAGGAAAATTCCAGTTGGGTGTCAGGCAAATAAAAAGTTAGGCCTGTGGCTACCCAGACATGTGACCAGATTGCTCAGGGAAGCTATGAAATACCTTTGGTTGGGGGTGCTCAGTTTTTGAGTGGAGAAGATGTTGTGCTTTGAGCAGGGAGTCTGCTCTATGTGATTTCCAGAGGTCACTTCCGCTGTTGAGATACTTTTGGTTTCTGTTTGGTGACTAGGTCAAGATTTTTCTTCAGTGAGAAGGCTTATCATTGTTCTAAACTGTCTTTCTGATCTTCCATGGCAATCACTTTTAATATCTCATTTGTTAAAATTATGCTCACTGAAGTCAGAGATGGTGTTTGTGAAGCATGTGCTAACTGAAGAGCTCTTTTTTACTCTATCTCTCCATGTAAAGACTTGAGAAAGTGAAACCAACATTAAAGGTTCTCTTGCAGTGCTGTTTCTGTTGCTGTATTTCCAGCTTCAGTTAGTTTTACGTATCTAGTGTTCCCAGCACTAATGCTCAGCACAGTATTTTGGAATAGAGTGAGCCAAGAATTTAAGGCAGACTGTATTCTCTTAAAGAGAAAAATTTTAGGGTGTGAACTTTGATGCAGATGTGCAACTTCATGGTGTATTCAATCTCTGCTTACTGTTCCCTTGGTTTAAGTTGCTTCTTTAAAAGCTTTATTAAAAGCACCCTCATGCCGTGTTAGAGCCCAGCTTTCTGCGTGCTCAGTATACTCCAATAGATACTGAGAATATTAGGATTGCAGGTGAATGTGTATGTGCTTTTTCATATTCTGTGGAGAATGACAGCAGTCTGTAGTTGCTACTCCTGTGTATTTCTGGGCATGAATGCAAGGGATGAATGGAGGCCAGTTTGTCTGACATGCTGTCTGTGCTTGAGCTTGTTATACTGTATTAATTCTCTCTGATGCAGTTCTAGATGTATGGCCTATTTTTTTATTTATTAAAACTCCATTAATCGAAACAAGAGTGAATCATGGAGCAGAGTGTGTATAGGACAACTTATTTTTTTCTTCCTCATCATGCTTAGTCATAGGAGGCTAAACTTATAACTTAGCTCCCTGAGATATGCACAGCAACTGAGTGGATGCTGTTCTTAATCAGAATCTGAACTTCATTTTGGCATTCATATAGTACTATTTTCACACATTCCCATGCATTCTTAAAATATGAGATGCTTTTTTTTTTTGACAGCTCAATTTAAAAAATCTTTTTACTTCTAGACAGTAGAACTATCGTTTTTAATGTGTGTACTTATGTTTTTAGTGTATCCATCCAGTATTTGAAGAGAGTTTATGAGCAGGAAGGGGAGTGATGTTTTACACAGTCTGATAGCGATAGCACAAGGGAGAATGGCTTTAAACTAAAGGAGGGGTTAGATGATAGGAGAAATTCACTCAGAGGATGGTGAGGCACAGGAACAGGGTGCCCAGAGAAGTGGCCATGCCATCCTGGAGACGTTCAAGGCCAGGTCAGATGGGGCTCTGGGCAGCTGGATCTGGTGGGTGGGAACCTGGCCCATGGCAAGGAGTTGGAGCTTGGTGATCTTTAAGGTTTCTTCCAGTCTTAACCATTCTGTGATTAGTGATGAAACAGAGCGTGTAGTTACCTGAAAATATACAGGAAATGCAGCTCTGAAACTGCGTTTTAAAAGCAATGTATGTTTCCTACTTCATCATAGTTCAGTGTGCACTGTAAACTTCTAATGCTATAGTGAACTCTGTAATTAGATCAGAGCCTTCCCCTGCACTAAGACAAGATTGCAGTATATCTGAATCACTGCATGGCATTAATGCTGTTGAAACTGACTATGTAAGAGCTGAAAGCCGTGGTACTTTAAATACAGTGCCGATTCAGACACTGTTTTACCCATTGTGGAATTTGAAGGGGAACACACACTGCAAGTAATGCTACATTCATTGTTCTTAAATACACTTGACAGCATTAACAGAAGGCACTGATCAGTGTTCTTCAGTTGGCAGGATAAGTCCTACTTGCGTGCTGTTAAACTTGAGGAGAATTAAAGGACAGAGCCTTGAACAATAGTTGGGGTGTGATTTCTTTTCATATTTGTTTGTAAAAGGTGTTCAGGAGAATAAGGAAAGATGCTTTATCTTCAGTTTCCATCAAGCTTCTATAGAAGGCCTGACCTTGAAAAGTAGCACAGAGCTGTGTACGCTGCATGTATGTTTTCTGAATCCTGTACTTGGATGTAACTGGGAATGTAACCCTTCTGTACAGGTACGCTCACGCTGTTAGAGGTTGTGCTGCTGTTGGTAGCTGACAGTTTGATAAAGCAGCAAGGCTTCGTTGTCATTATATTGGTTGTTTTGTGATGGTTTGCATATTGAAATGAAGCTGAAGGGAGCGTCCTCTCCTTAGACAGGTGATGCTGAAGTAACCTTCACTACTTCCTTGAGAAGCGAGTGTTAAAGGAGAGCAGCGAAGGAACGGTTCAGTGCAGCTTGATGCTTAGCAGCCTAATTAGTCGAATACCGTGTGCCTACCTCTGCATGAAATAGCCCATTTCTTTCTGAGGTAAAATAGGAATTTTCAGTTTTGGAACAGCCTGAAGAGGCCTTTGTTGCAAATGTTCACTGGCTTTTTAACTATTTATTCTCAAATAATGAAGGTCAGCATGGTATCCATAGAGACTGCATGCAGCTTCCTCATTAATCTTGGCCCACTCCTGTAATAACTGCATTCGCTTACTACTAACAAGTGCTCACGTTTCAGAAGAGAAATGTTTATTGGAAAACAGTATGGGATTCACATCCTGTAAGTGAGAAACCTTGAATGTGTAGTCTTTCTTCCTTAAACTTGGTTAGAATTTCCCTTAATGAGTTGCCTTGGAGGCCTGAACAGCTTACAAACAAGCAGCTTCAAATTGCAGGAGTTGGTGTATTTCCTGGGAGCTGAGTACTTCTTGCTTGCTAAGCTTTTTCTTTCTGAAGGAATAAAGAGTGATAAACAAGAGGAAATCAGTCTGGTGTCAGCTCTGTTAGGGAAGTTTCCTGCTACAAAGGAGAAAATAAAGGCATTTAAGTATTATGTGAATATGATCAAGCCAGAATGATGTGGCTTAAAACAATAACTCTACACCTCTTTTTCTATCGTTTTTTTTTTTTTTAACAAAGAGTGGGAGAATTTTTGCCTCACCAGGATCACCTCTGCAGACTGACTGCATGTCAGGTTACTTCTGTAAATTTAAATCAGAGCATTTATATGAAGCAACTGAATCAGTGCCATACACTCGATAATGACTTTGATTTAAATTCATTATTCTTCAGTGGTGTTTTGTCATTTAAATGTTTTTAATAATGAAAGGGTTCTTTTTAACTGTGAGGAAAGAATCTGGGTGCATTGGGGCAGAATGCAGTCTTGTGGGAGCTCTGGTGCCACGTTACTGAAGAGGGAAAATCAAACAGTAACAGCCTCTGGATGGAACTGTTTTCCTTACCACTCTGTCCCTTTTAATGCTTACCAAAGAGAAACATATACACAGGGAGAGAGAGTGCCTTAAACTGATCAGTTATTGTGACACTGAAAAATATATATGCTTATTTTTCTGCATTCTGCCAGGTTTGTTTCTAAGATTTTCTTCATTATGAGCATGTTTTCGTGTTTCTGTGTTGAATTTTGTATATAACTATTTAGAAACGTAAGTAACTGTGTAAGGGTAAATAGTATGGATGCTCAGAGTGGATCTCTGCTTAGTTTTTTTGTGAGTTCTGGGATTCAGGGCACAGGGAAGTGAAATGCATGAATTGATATATGTGTGTATCTGAATATATTTGAACCAGAAGAGGTTTAAAAATGTGTATTTAAAGATGATGTACATTCTTATGCATTTAGAAGCATTGTGTTAAATGCAGGATTGTGGTCTTTTTGTATCAATACTTGTTTTAAGTGAATCTTAAAGTGAGGTTTTCTTCAGAATTACTGGAATGGTAATTAGTGGGAACATCACAGAAATGTGTCATAAATCTCTTTCTTTTCCCCCTGCTCTAAAGGTGACGGGCTGCTTTGTACTGCTGGACAGCTGCAGTGATGTGTTGTAGTCTGTTGCTGTAAACATCCCCGACTGGAAGCTGTAGCAGCTCGAGCTTTCAGTCAGATGTTTGCTGCACCTGGCTATACCTGGACAGCATCAGAAGGAAAAGATACCATAAACCTGTATGCATAGACACACACGTTGCACTGAACTGCCTCCAAGTGAGTTAACTTGATGTTTATTGTCGTTGCTTGCACGATTCCTTACAAGCTCATCTGTAACAGGATGGAGGTACGAAGCTTATTGCATATGTGTCACTCAGAATTCTCCACTGCTCCATGGTATGAGCTGCAGAACTGTGCTTCTCTGCAGTGTAACAGCAAGTGGTGTTGAATTTCTTGTATGAATATCCATAAACAAAACTCACTTCATGAACTGTCTGTTTTAATGGCTTCTGTTACTTACTAATCTGTAGAAAAAGGATTAAATATTGTTGAGTGCTTAACAGATAACTTTCGTTGCTGTGCCTTGCTTTTTCTGTCTGGAATCTCAAGTTCTGCTCTCTCCTATGGGCGGATGGTGCTCTTATGTTTATAAGCTGTGTGTAACCCAGGGCCAAAATAAAGGTTGAAAATAATCTCACAGGATGTATTTTTGTAGTAACAATGCGTAACATATACAGTTGTTTGTGGTATGGTTATCGTACTCTGTGCTGCCATTATCAGAGATTACTTTTCACATAAAAGACAGCTTTTGAAAGTACTTCAGAGTTCTCTTCACTCGCTCGTTACTGAAAGTAATCAGCTCTTTGGGAGCAGCTCTCAGCAGAGCAGTCTCAGTACTTTCCACTTCTCTCAGTGAAGGATGTAGGAATTGTGTTCTGCAGCTGTAATTTCCTGGATCTTGTCCGGGATTTTTCTTTGGTTCTCTACAGTTTTTTTTATTTGTGAAGGATGGGAGCGGAGTATCCCCAGTTAGTGAGTTCTGCTGCTCGGGCAGAAGGCGTTCTTGCATTACCTTACCTTTCCAGTCTGCCACCTCTGAAAACGTTAGCTTCATCTTCCTTGATACTCAGAAGGCAAATTTTACATTCAGTTTATCTGATGGCATGGTAATCTAGATTGACAGAGTTAGCAGATCCTGTAGATTATATGCAAAGATACCAACAAAAATGTTTTTGATTCCTCAAAATTAAAAGCACAGAGATTCCTTAAGCCTGGAAAAGCAAGGCTACGAGCAGTGGAGGGGCGGTGATTGTCAGGGGTGTCGTGGATGGCCACCAGTGAGCTGAGGGGGCTGTGTGATCATAAGCACCATGCTGCTGTATCCTGGGCCCCTGTGTACTGGCACAGCTGTCTGTGGTGATGGAAGTTCTGAGCTTCTTGGTAGCACTGCTGCAGTTATTTGTTTTCAAGGCAGTTCACACACAATACAGTTTCTGTTAAAGAGCATTTTCTTTTAAATATGATGTTTGGCTTGTGTGCATCTTTAAATGAGGAGAACATGAGCAGGTTTTACACATCTTCTTTTTTTAAAGGAAAACACAAGTGCTGCTAGTCATTTTTCCAGATGTTCTTTGCTGCGAATGCTTGGCATTCCCTAGTTCTGCATACATTTTGGATTTAGAAGAGATGAAGTGTTGTCTGTTAATGTTCTTCACTGAGTGATCAAAGTAAAGGTGCTATCTGGTAGTTAATCTTGTAGACCTTGTCAGTGCTGCCTTAGCCTTTTCACGTGCTAGATAAGAGCAGTCATGTGCAGCTCATCAGCTCGGTCTTGTGGAATTTTATTTATGTACAGATATCTCATACACACACTCAAGAGCAGCTATCATACTTTACATGAAAGCAGACTGAAGTGGCTTGTAACTATGGGAAATAAATAGCAAACACACATTGCATTTTTACGCTGCGTTTTGTTTGGGATTTTCTTGCTGGGAGGTTGAAAAGCAAGGATCTGTGTTTTGTGCACGTGAAATACAAACTTCTGTGTGTTCAGATACTCACTCATGGCTGCTTGCAGGTGGAGAAGGCAGGGTCTTTCCAGATATTGTTGGCCAAATGTATGCTTCTGTAATGGCGGGCTCATGTAATTGGCTTGGGACAGCAGAATCATTGGATTGAGGGATGAGAGAGGCGGATTTGGCATGCCAGCCTCATCCTCAGCAAAGCTCATTACCTCACGTTGGTAATTTGATGACTGCAAGTGTTGCTTATGATACGAGAAATCAGTATTACGGAATGCGAGTATCACAGCGGAGGCACATACCTAAAGGAGGAAGTAGCTAATTCAGAGGGCAGCAGTGAATGTGCTGCTGATTGTGAGTGACAGTCAGTGCAGTTAGGAACGGATGGAAGCTAGGGTAGAATGTCTGTGCTTGCTGAGCAAGTGGAGTGTTTATGAAGCTGCGTGTCTGGGGCCTGAATTAGTTGTCTGTGGTTTTCCTCTCACTGGTTTTTACGACCACTTAACCACAGTACATCAAAGTTCTCAGTAACTTCAGGCTGGCCCACATGAAGGTCTCCCCTTGCTGTGAACTTGCAGCTGCGTTTGCTAGAAATGCTTGAGCTCATGGTTTTTTCTTCATACAAAGAACCAACTGTTAAGCGTTCGGAAGGCTTCTGCCAGCCTCTGTGTATGAAAAAAAATCTGCATCTGTGGTTCCTTCTCCCCAGGACATCTGCAAAACACCTGCTCAGACAAGTGCTTTGAGAAGGCCGTGATTGAGTTTATATTTTTTCCTGGACTGTTAATATTTTGGTTATTTAAGACTTCAGATGCTTAGTAAGCTGCACATTTAAAACCTCAAATAAGCGATGAAGCTTAAGTAGTAGTGTTCTGTTCTCTTGCTGTTAAAATGACTCATCTTTCTGAGTAACAATCTGTGCGGAGAAAACTAAGATGGAAATAACAGGGAAAGAACCCTGGGAGAACTTTTAGAATGGGAGTTGAGGAAAATGTACAGCAACTGGGAAGATGAACAAATGTAGCAATAAAAGCTGTAAAATTTACCATATGGACAAAACTGCTGACGTTTGTAATACCACAGGAGTTGGATTTCTGCACAGATCGTTTGAGGAGGACATCCTTGAGGACGGTGCCCCATCTATGTTTCTGTGTTAGGTATCAATTCTGATAGTGATTTGCTTTTGAGGTTTCTAAGCATCAAAGAGTCTTGGCAGGTAAGTGAAACAGAGTTCTTGAGCTCCTGGGGCTGTAATCATTGTTTTATTCTTCACTTTTTTCCTGTTACCTCTATAATATTACAGACTGTACAAATACACGACCGTGTTCTGATGTTTATGGGGTTAAATGGTAAAAAGCAGTGCTCCAACTTCATGTCAGTAAGCTTTAATAACTGTTGCAAGTGCCTGACCAGTAGCACGAGCACATGCAGTGTACTCAAGTATGTCTGTGCCGATTCCTTTTCGGATATCTTGAAAGCCAATGCTGTATTTATATTTTTAAGCTAACTTTTAGTTCCTGTAAACATCCTACACTCAGCTATAACAAGTGGTAGGGCTGGGGGGTGGATGTTTACTTCAACTGACTTGGAAAGGCAGCTTTCCTGAATGATCAAGTGACATTTTGGCAAGAACGGAATACTGTATCTCAGTAGTATTCAAATAAGCTTACTGTATTGTAAATACTCTTCTTCGTGTGGATTTCTGTAAATGACTTAATGGCTATTGTAAAGCTGCCTTTAACTGCTGCAGTGTGTATCTTTTTGGATTGCAAATAAACTCTTTGTCTTGAGACATACATTGTGGTGTCCTCAGCTCACCTACGATACGCTCTTGAAAGGAAAATTGCCTGTTGCTGAATGGATCTATTGAATGTTCAATTTGCAGCAGCCATTTCTTGTTTATGATCAACGTGTTCAGTGTCAGAGGAAGAAGGGGTACAGTGGGTGATGGTAGAGAAATAATATAAAATATTGAAGTGGTAAGACTGTTTACGTTTAACAATTCTGTTGGTTTTGGCATCTAACAAAATGAGAAATGTCTTGCTTTGATTTGGGAAATCTGGGTAGAAGAACGAGGCAGGAGATGATGTTCAGCTTTCCATTTAAGTCGTTCCACGTTATGTCTCATCGAGTGCATGGGAAGTTCTGTATTTACACTCAAACCGCCGTTACCACCAATCCAAAGGTGCAGAGTCTCAGCAAGCGCCGTTTGTGTGGAAATAAGAGCAGTTGTGGGGGGAGTGAGTAAGCAGTCTGAGCAGGCTGGGTGTGGGTGTGTACGTGGCATTACAGTGGGCTTAAATGTGCCTGAGGTGTAACATTATGTTGCAGACACAAATAGGTATGAAGCAGTAGTGTTTTCATTGAAGACAAACCTTGGCTTGTTGACGTGACTACGAAGAGACAGGAGAAAAACATTAAGCAGTGAAAGTGGTCAACATCCCATTGAAAACGTAAAACTTAATGTATGCTATTTTGGAGTGTTCTGGATTTGCAGCAGTCTGAATGCTGTAGTGGTTTGGAAACAGCTGAAGTTTAGCTCTTCTGTGGATAAATGCATGTTAAGACAACAGCGGTACTCGTGCTGTTGGATTCCGAGCAGGTTGGCTGCTCCTAGGGGAGACAAACCTCTGAAGAAGTGACAGGACTGACAGCATGAAAAGAGCTCTGAAGGTAAGCCAAGCTGCTGTGTGTTTGTTCCTTCTTTGTTTTGGCTTCAGGAGAGGATTTGGGAACTGAATGAACGCGTGTATCCCTGCTTGTGCAGCTCTGCTGCAACTGCCCATGTGAGAAGCTGTGTTATCCCACAGAAATCTTGATCTGAGAAGACGTTCTGGTGCTGTTCCTCTGTAGCTGTATCTGTTGGTTAATGCCCACCGTTGTGGTTTGTGCTAAAGTAGAACAAGAAGTCAGACTTCTAACCTCATGTCTATAATATTTCAGGAGCAGGAGGCAAAGGGACGAGGCTGGATTCTTCCCAGCAGTGTGTGGTGATAGAATGAGGGGAAATGGCCACAAACTGATGCATAGGATGTTCTGCACAATGTGTGTGGGAACTTCACTGTGCAGTGTCGGAGCACTGGCACAGCTGCACAGAGAGGTGGTGGAGTCTCCTTCTCTGGAGATATTCAAGACCCACCTGGACGCCTACCTGTGCAACCTGGGCTAGGAGCTGCTTTGGCAGGGGGTTGGACTCCATGATCTCTGGAGGTCCCTTCCAAGCCCTACAATTCTGTGATTCTGTGACTATTTTTAAAGATTATGAGCACAACCCCACAGAACTCAAAACTTTCAAAGCACGCTCATTTTTCATCCATTGTGTTGGTGATTTTTGAACAGATAAGGCACAGCCCCATGGCCCCAGTGACAGCATAAAGCAAGGTGGGGCAAACAGCTGGAAACGGCCCTGGTGTGTATGATTTATAAGACTGTCCAGATGTTCCACTTAGATAAGGTGGCAAAGGTAAGTTGCTAAGAGTCAACTATTTTAACTTGAAGAACACAGGCACAGTTAAATCTATTCTTTGTTACTTACAGAAACATGCATTTACTCTTCTGTTTCATTCTGATGGTAAAAATGCAAACCGTTATTTAAATAAAGTACGCTGGTACCCATTTCTGTTGTCTGTTTTGTTCACTCAGGTGGTGCCCCCAGTAGTTGTGTTCTCCTAACCAGCTGTGCTGCTTCTGCCCCGCTTCATGTTTTAAAGCCTTTCTGTGTGAAGTTAATAAAAACTACTTAAAATTCCATGTCATCCCCTGGTAGCTGAGTGTCAGCAACGGGAGCTTTAGCTGTGATGGAGGTCTGTTCAGGCAGGCTGGGAACGCGTGCTGTCAGCTCCGTCTGTCACCCATAATGTGTCTGTTTAAAGGAGGAGACCCTAACCCAGGAAGGCAGTGCGTGGGCTCTGCATGCACCATGAAGGAAATATAGTTTATGTCAATTGGGGCCATTTGTTATCTGATAACATCTCTTTCTTGAAGAGAAATAATTTCCTGTAAACAGTATGGCCTTACGTATCTGCGGCATCTGCCGTTTTAATAACGTGGAAAATTATTTTTCCTGACATTGCACAAGCCTTACCTCTCTGACAGCAAAATGGAGGGGGGGAGGGCAGGGATGAGAGATGCTTTGTGGACTGAACTCTGCTTACTGAAGGTTGTGGAAAACTTGCTGAAGGTGTGTACTTGGAATGCGTGACTTAGCAGAGTTTTAATCCCACTTTCCCCAGTGTTAATGAACGAGCAGAACTGACTACTCCCAGTTAGTAGAAAACACATCTATTTCTGGAGATGTTTCACACTTAACAATCTAAGGAATATGCAAGCTGGCAAATCTCTTCTTAACCTGGATTCCACTTCAGAATTAGTGGTCGACAGAAATGGTATAGCTGAGTCTGGTTTCATGAAATAGAGCGCTTTTGCAGACAACTTGAGGCTTTTTGTATACCTCTAAACTACGCTTTAGCTGTTGGAGGTTGTTTCCTTACTCCTGTGTGTGGAAGGGGATACAAGGTAATTTTCATTTCCACAGTGGCTCTGGTTCCCTGAGTGTACTCACATCACATCCAGTGCCACGAGGTACAGCCTACATACAGCTGCCTTGATAGTGCTGGGGAAACGTTGCCTCTCCTGCTCAGTGGACCCCTCACGCGCTCTTCTGCATAAGGTGCAGTCTCCCAGAAAAGCTGGTGTTACGAGATAGAGGCAGGGAAACGAGGAGCAGAGTGGGCTGTGTCAGAAGGAAGCCCCTCTTGAGGATGGGCAAATAAAGGGAATTTAATACCTGTTTTTCAGTGTTGACGTTCTGGCTGTGGAGTAATAGCAGCAGCACTGCTTTAGGTACCACGTTCCGTGCAGGACTGTTTGCCACTGCACGTGTGTGATTAAACCACATAATTTAGAGGTTGCGGTGGCTAATGTCGTCTCTAGTGCAAATCTAACAAGATTTTAAATCTTCTTTGGGGGATGTTTGCCAGTTTCCTCTGTCATTCCTGCTTTGGAAGACATAAGTATACACTGTGACACCATGTAGAACAGAAATGGGGTAGGCTCTGTTTGCACGTTTCTTTTAAATAAGTTGTGGAAAAAAAAACAACCCCAAAATGTTCCCCTCTTCCCCAACCCCCTCAAGTAAGTATTCCCCAAATTCAGACCCTGTATTTATTATGTGGTAAATCATGACATTACCAGAGAATCACAGAATTGTAGGGCTTGGAAGAGACCTCCAGAGACCATGCAGTCCAAACCCCTGCCCCAGGTTCCCGTACTGTTGCTCCTTTCTGAATCCCTTTGAGATGTATTTTTGGTAACTGCCGCGTTTAGTGAGTGAATTTGGGAATCAGAAACTTTGTTCAGCTGTTCCATCTGTTTAGTAACAGGCAAATACTTACACAGCCTTGGGTCTTTCACGATAAGAGTCAAGTTTTAGATACAGTTTTTCATCTTTTTTTTTTTTTTATATAGTGCTAGAAAATGTGTTGCGTATTGGATCAGAAATCGTTTCCATACAGTTCTTCATCTTTTTGTTTGCTTACTCAGACCATTGAAAGTTGAGGCATTATCATACAGAATACAGCAGTTATACAAAACAAACAAACATAAAAACAACGCAGTCCTCAAAGAAGAAAGGAAGGAGCTGTAAATAAGATCTTTTTCAGACTGATATCCCTTGAATTGCAACGAGTCCTGTCACCAATACAGCGTGGCTGGGACAAAGCAGGCCCTATTTCTGTATATGCTGCAGAAAGTTCAGTCTCTGAAGGTCACCAAGCAACACCTTTGTCTCTTTTGCCAGCTTACGTTTCACACTTGGAGAACGGTGACAATTACGTACTGACAGTTCTATGTCACTTCGACATAAAACAAGTAGAATTCAAGTACAGCTTGTCCTTGCAGCATCCCGCAATCAGAAAGTCTGCTTTCCTTTGGGAATCCAAGTATGAATATGAGAAACATCAGTTTAGCTGGAAAAATAAAGGTTAGGCTCCTGTAATCACCTGCTCGTGTCAACATTTTAGGCAACTCTGGCCATGTGGCATGCCATGAGATATCCACCTTATGAGGAGGAAAACACGTGCACTGCAGTCTGGAATTTTTAACCCCAAACCCTCCAACTCACAGCATAACAAATGCAGAGGTTCATCTTAAGTTTTCCTAAGTCACAAATAGTGCTCAGCTCCACTGAATACTCCAGGTACTGAAGCATAACAGTACCAGTAGTGAATCAGGCAGACTACAGGAGGTCGGAATAAGATGAATTCATTAACCTGAACCCCAACTAGGGCTGACGGAGGCTCCAGTTAAACAATTTAAGCTGTTGGAAGTTCTTTCTTTATTGCTCCTCCAGTTTAAGCTTGAGCCTTCAGGCTTCATGAGCTCCATCAGGGGCACGCTAGCAGGATTGAATCTAGTGAGGTCCAATGTAGCAAAGTGTGATGTTTTGCACTTGGGCCAGGGTAATCCCATGTATGTATACAAATGGAGAGAAGAAAAACTTGAGAGCAGCCCTAATGAGAAGGGCCTCGGGGTCCCGGCCTATGAAAAACTTGATGTGAGCCGGCAGTGTGTGCTTGCAGCCTGAAAAGAGCAACAGGATCCTGGGCTCCATCAGGAGAGGGGTGGCTGGGTGGCTGGCAGGCTGAGAGGGGAGATTGTCACCCTCTACTCTGCCCTCATGAGGCCTCATCTGGAGTGCTGTGTCCAGGTCTGGGGCCCCTAGCACAAGAAACATGGAAATTCCAGAGAGGAATCAGAGGGATGGAGCACCTCTCCTACGAAGGCAGGCTGAAGGATCTGGGTTTGCTCCTTCTGGAGAAGAGAAGGCTCTGAGGGAACCTCACTGTGGCCTTCCAGTATTTAATGGGATATGATAATGAGGATGGAAATCAACTTCTTACAAGGGAGTTCAGTGACAGAACAAGGGGGAATGGTGATACCAAAGGAGGGAAGATTTAGGTTAGATGTCAGGAACGTTATTCACTGAGACAGTGTTGATGCAGTGGCACAGGCTGCCCACATGGGCTGTGGGTGCCCCATCCCTGCAGACATTCAAGGGCAGGTGGGTCGAGGCCCTAGGCAGCCTGATTTGTGGCTGACATCCCTGCCTGCAGCAGAGGGGGTTGGACCCTGATGGTCCGTGAGGTCCTTCCAATCCAAACCATGGTAGGAGACTCATTTTTTTTCTCATACAAATTCAACACACTGAACAAGCTTTCAATGCCAGTGCTGCTAAGAGATAATTACTCAGGTTAGGTTGTAAGGAAAAAAACGTATGTTTTGTAGCTCACACACCTGAATATTTCTCCTGCTTATGGAGCATTCTCCTGGACTTCTGTTTTGGCAATAAATGAAACTTAAGGCTTTAAAGGTATGTATCTTCTGCCCTATTTATCTTTCCCTGAAAGAACAGCACAGTTGCATAATACGTGAAGTACAGTCCGTATAAACCATCTGCTCAGTCTGCTTTCATTAGTACATCACATCAAGGGTTTGGGGGGTTTATTTTTGTATCACAGACACAGCTACTGAAACATCCATCGCTTTTCATGTTCATACTGGGAACCTCTGGTAATAAATTAGTCATCCTGACTGATATTTTAGCTGTGAATTTTGCAAACCTCTTTAGTTAAAGCTGCTTGAGTAGTTACGTGCACGCTGCATGTGCTTTACATGATGTTACATCTGCACATATTTAGTCTCTCCAGTCACATTCTGATGTAAGCCTGCTCCTGGTCTCACCGACATTAAGGAAAAATAAAGGAAGATGTTTTATGAATCAGTGAAGTCGTCCAGATGTCGTGGAAACAGAATGTGGCCTTCAGACACAGCAACTGCTGAATAAAGAGTAATTCATCCATCTGCACTGCTGTGCTGCAATGAAGACAATCAGTAATTAATTAATAGATCGCAGAATTTTAGGGGTTGGAAGGGACCTCTAGAGATCGAGTCCAATTCCCTGCCAAAGCAGGGGGATAAAGTGGTATTGTATTATGTTTAAATTTATTTAAAAAGAAAAAAGAGCACTAAAGGTTTACAGAGCTTGAGACACACGTCTGAACGTAGGCAGTTTTTGTGTGTTTGTGTATTAGATTTTTATATACATGTGCTATGTAACGAGAGGACTTAGAAACACTTAGGTTGGTAGATGTGGTGTTTCCTGTTTCTCTAAGAGGGAACTAAGGTACTCAGTAGTACTGAACAATGTGTTCATCTTGCAGAAAGTTGAAGGGAATTAAGTACAGAGCAGTGGTCTCTGGAGTAACCAAAACAAGATCCTGCGTGTTGTCTGTGAACTGTTGGAGCTGGCAGATCCGGTATCTCATGCTTGTTGACCTCCTACTGTATAGTTAATACATCAGCCCCAGCTTGGTTGGTGCTGCTTTTCTCTCTGCTCTGCTATCCTATGAATAGCTTGCTCTTCATGTGGCACCTTTCCCAATAGGGGAATGATAACAAAGATGTCTTTCTCCTAAACCTGTCATTGTGCCTTTTCAGCACTGCTGACTCGGTATTTAGAATGTGCTCTGCTACATGATTAATCTACTTATGCAATTTGACAACTATATATGTATATATATATATGTATATTTGCTATTTGGACTACACTAAAGGTGAAGAGAATGAAATCAAGGTACCGTTTGCACACTGCATTGTGATTTTTTGTTCATTTTCACAAATATAAATAATCTTCCATTTTGATAGTGCTGCAGTTTGAAAAGCTGCTAGCAAGGTTTGTTCCCATGCACGCATTTCTGTCTTAGCCCAGCTGTGCTGTTGGTTTCACATTTGTCACGGTCGGGCTGGGATAGAGCTATTTTCTTCAGAGAGGTTCATGTGACGCTGTGTTTTGGATCTTTGAGGAAATGTGATGGCACACTGATGTTTCAGTTGTTGCAGAGCAGTGCTGCAATGAGTTCCTTGCTTCGCTTTGCTTGTGCTCCAAGCTTTTGCTTTACCCAGTAAACTGTCCTCAACCCAGGAGTTCTCACACTTAAAATATTTCCAGTTCTCTCCTCCATTGCACCTGGGGAGAGTGTGTGAGTGGCCATGTTGTACTGAGCTGCCTGTGGGGTTAAAGACCAAGCAAATTATATTGCTTCTTCTCAACGCTCAGTTTTAAATACCATTTGTTGTCTCATAGGAGCTTATGTCAGAAGAAAGCCCCGAAGAAGAAGCCTGTAGAAGAGCAAGGAAAAACAGCATTTAAATGCACAGCATTCCAGCTGTGCTGCTGTCTCCAGACAGTCTGATATCACCTAGCAATAGAAACACATGCTGTACAGTTGTAATAGGATTAAACAGTGCAAAGCTACAAAGTCCTGCAGTGATTATATTGCTATACTGAGAAAACGGCAGCCTGATTATTAGAAATATTTTCAGTGTGTGTGGGCTTTTTTTCCTGCAGTTATTTATAATTGCTGCCTTTCTCTCAGCCTGCAGGAGGTAATTTTTAAATTAACTGTGCAGTGCAATCAGTATCAGTAGATTATACAACCCTGAGATGGCAAGAATTATGATAAGCCTCATGCTAAGCTCTGGAGAGATTTGTAAATGTGTCGTTTGCCCTGCCCCACTTCTGTTAGAAAGCACCAAGTTAATGTTCTGGAACAAGAAAAGGGCAGTGATGCAGTCCTAAACACAGACCTCTGCATTAAACAAAACAGGAAAAAAGAAAGAAAAAAGTATATGGAGTTACTCCAGGCAGATACTGTGGGGATAAAACAAGAGCTTCACAGAAAAAACAACAGCAACTTTGCTTTATTAAGCATAGAAGTGGCTGCACAACAGTCTCCAGTGATTTCCAAGCGTTCACCTCCTTGCAGTTCTCAGGTTGAGCTTCCAGAAGTGCACAGCGTCAGCTGGAACTGTTTCCTTGTAGTGATCCACAGGAAAATACCCTGAGAATCAAGAGAGCACAGAGTGTCTTTACAGTTCCCTCTTACCTCTGGGTCGTGGTGGAGCAGTGTGGGCCACAGAGATGATCAAACTGATGGGGCAGCGACAGAAGGCAGCGTTATTCACAACAGAGTGAAGCTTCATGAGTAATGCTTTTTAAACACTGTTGGTTTTCTTTTTTAATATGGCACTTTGAGTGCTCCTTTTGCAGGAATCCACCTTTACGTTTTAAAAAGAAGTCTGAGCATGAATTAAATGCCATCAACACCCTGATTTATTTCTTTATGTCCTGATATCCTTCACATCCTCTCCAAGAATCTTTCTTGGAGAGATGCTGTTGAATACCTCCACAGCTGTCAATCTGGCCAGAGGTTTCCCATCAGTTCACCAAACCCCAGGAGAGCTACTTAATTCTAACCTAATGTTGTTGTTGTTGTTGTTGTTGTTTTTAATGAGTGCCATAGCTTTACAGTAACTGATGAATTTTTTCGAGCACAGCAAAAATAGTAAACTGATCAGATGGTAGTGAAAGATAAAGCCCCAAATGCTGTTTCAATAAATTATTTACCTTGAAAGCATTTTGAGAAGATGAGGTGTTCGATGGTTTAACTGAATAATACTGAATTATTTAAAAAAATGCTCTATTTTCTGCCTTAATGACTTTCCTTTAAAACAAGATAGCTCCTAAAGAAGTGTCCGACTGGGAGGTGCATGCATGTGGGGAGGAGGTATTCAATAATTCAGACGCAGCACTCTCTGCCTCGCTGTGTTATCATTCGCTGTTGGCCACCATAAGCACTCAGCAAGTGGCAACAAGTGTCAGTGGATGCCATTTCTACCCCATGGAGGAATTAATTCAGTGCCACACTTCTGCTTCACACTCACTTCTATGTTAGATGTCATTCTGTCAGGTTCTGCTGCCGTTTGTCTCATGGCAGCGAAAGGTAATGGCAGATTTGGTGGGAAGGTTCAACCTCTAGTGACAAACCATCAACATCCGCCTCTGATGGCACTGACCAACATAACAAAATAAGAGGTGTTCCTTCTGGAGTTCTCAGTGAAGTAAAGAAAGGATCTGGCAGTGGTATTTGATGAACACTGCTGCATGCAGAACTAACAGGGAGGCTAGAGGAAAGTTGGAGTAAGAGGGCAGAAAATACATGGAAGAAGCTGCTGGGGAAAATAGAAGAGGCAGTTGTGAAAGAAATTGGACTGAGAAGAAAGGTAGCAAAAGAGGTCAGACAAGGAGATAAGCAGGAGGGGCCTGAGCAAGTATGGAGTGGGTCTTGTGTTCAGTAAATAAGGGAAGTGGGACGGAGGGAGATGAATAAACAGAGCAGGATCAGGTTCCCTCATCAGGTGAGACCACGGTGTGTCACAGAGCAGACCCGACCAAGGACCCCAGCAGGGTCCTTTCGTCCTCTGCTGACCTCTGACAGAGCTCGCAGAATATTTTGGCCAGGCACAAAAGCTCAGAGATTCCAGTGTTTTTTGTTCTTGTTGTTTTCTTCTCTCTTTTTTTTTTTTTTTTTTTTCTGGTTAAGAGCAAATCTTTATTAACCCGGCCTTTTACATAGCCTTGTGATTGTGCAAAGCAGAACTGGATGAAATAACTCTGTAAGAAGGAACAAAGCATGTGTGGACTGATGCTTAACCAGTGGCTCTAACTGTGAGAAAGATCTGGGGCAAGCACTTCTCTTGGCAGGAGAATCCACCCTCCTTGCTATAGTGAGGCTCAATGACTCAAGGACCAGGGAATGTTCTTTCAATGCCAAGGTAAGGCCAAATATTACTCATGCCCGACAAAGAACACAAGCCCTTCCTTTCAAAGGAGGTGAGCATCTGAGCATGCATGTGCTTTGATCACTATTGCTCCTAACAGAAAACATTCTCCAGAAGCTGACAGATACAGTGAGAAGCAGAGGTGTCAAGAGGGACAAAAAGGGGCACTCAAAGCAAGAGTTCAGGAGGTGCAAGTGGGAATCAAGATAGCTAAAGATAAAGACCATAGCCTGTGGAAGGTCTTGTCTTTCTCTACTACCTTGTATTTGAGACCCACATGTCAATACAAAAACACATATTTCATAACATCTCTTAAAATCATCTAGTCCAACAAATATTACAAATATTTTCACTCCCACCTCTCATAAACCCTTGACTGCTGCCCTTGACATTTCCCATATGTGCTGATAACTTAAGTAGCAGGGATCCTACTTCCTTTTGGCTACAGAGTGTTTGCTCTCTGTTTTTATATATGCAGACTAAGGGCATTTTGTGTTCATGACAGATAATGGATTCTTATTGTGAAGCCAGAAGACTCCTAGAAGAATTACAGAGTCTTTGTGATTGGAAAAGACCTTCAGATCAAGTCCAACCATCAGCCCACCCCCACCATGCCAACTAAACCACGACCCCCAGTGACACATTGCCATGTTTCTTCAACACCTCAAGGGACAGAGATTCCACCATCCCCCTGGGAAGCCTGTTCCTATGACTAACCACTCTTTCAGAGGAGACATCTGTCCAAATACCCAACCTGAACCTTCCCTGGTGCAACTTGAGGCCATCACCTCTGGCCCTATCATTAGTTACCTGGTATAAGAGGCCAGCTTCCATCTCACCCACAACCTCCTTTTAGGGCTCATGTTCAGCTGTCTGTCAGCTGACACCTCCAGGTCCTTTTCCTCTACACAGTCTTCCAGCCACTCTACCCCAGGGCTGAAAGTGTCGCCTGGGGTTGTTGTGACCAAAGTGCAGGACCTGGCACTTGGTTTTGTTAAATCTCATCCAGTTGACCTCACTCCATCAACACAGCCTCAAGTATGGGATAAAATTGTGAAGCTGGTTGTTAGGATCAAAGTCTTAATTCTTTCAGTATTCAGCAGAGGAGGCTAAAAAATGAAGTAATATAAAATGAAATAAAATTGCAGACATTGGCACCATTGTCTTCTGAGACATGGCATTAGAAGAGGGGCTGCACTGTATAGTAATGTATAAACAGCGATGTTTAATAATTATGTTTAACAGATGTTATCGCTTTTAGTAGGTATGCATTATTTTTCTTACTATGGGAACCTGTTTAGGTTTATTACTGAAGTGAACTTCCACTTTGAACAATTTTTGCTGTCTGCCCTTAATCGAATACATCTGCAGAACGGTAAGGAAAAAAAAAATCAGATAATGCAAAACCATTCACGTTTTGGAAAGAGGATGCGATTTCCACGCAGTCATTTGCACTGGCGTTACTTACAGTGACACAAACCCAGCGACCCTGAGGAGACCCGGAAACGCGCGGGTACGCGGAGTGGGTGGGGGGGAGGGGGAGAAGCAGCTGCGCATGCGCCGCCGCACGGCCGCCATTCAGCTGTTGGGCGGCACGAGACCCTCCGCCCTCTAAGCGCTCCGTGTGACGTTGCTGAGGAAGAAGCCGCTGTGTCGGAGATGGCAGATTCGCCATAATCCGCCGCTTGGCCAATCTCACCCCCCCCTCGCCGTCTCCATCTATCAGTATATATATATTTTTTTTTATAAGGAGGCACACGCGAAGCCCAGCCGGCTGGCGCGAAAGTGTTCTTTTTTTAATTATTATTATCTTTTATTGTATTTTATTTTTTGCCAAGGCCGCCGCGCTTCGTTTTCCAGCCAGCTCTCCCGCTGCTCCCGTCTCCCCCTCAGCCCCAATCCGCGGTTATGGAGGCTGCGGCTGCAGCTGCAGGTGAGCGGCGGCGAGTGGGGAGAGCGCGGAGCTGTTCGCGCTGAGGCCGAGGAGGGGAGGGGAGCAGAGGAGGGGAGGGAAGGGGAGAAGTACTTCCGGTCGCCGTACGGCGCCGTCGCCATCCGTGCGCTATCGAGTCCTCTCAGGAGCGGCAGGGTGGCTCAGGAGTTAGATACGTGCTGCTCCACCTGGGCTGTCCCATGTCCTTGGTGCTGGATGGGATCCGCTCAGGTGTGTTGAGGGAGCTGTAAGAGGTGATTGCTGAGCTGCTTTCCTCCATCTCTTAGCATTCCTGGTCAGTCACAGGGGTGCCAGAAGACTGGAGGCTTGCTAACGTGATGCCCATCTACGAGAAGGGTCGTAAGGGAGATGCGGGGAACAGCAGTGCTGTCAGCCTGACCTTGATCTGTGACTGTGATCATGGAGCTTGTGTAAGACAGCTAGGGAATCAGGCCCAGCAAGCATGAATTCATGAAAGGCAGGTCCTGCTTGTCCAACTTGATCTCCTTTTGTGACCCAGTGACCCACCTAGAATGAGGGATGAGGGAAACACAGTCGATGTAAACTGCCTGCGCTTTAGTAAAGCCTTTGACTCTGTTTCGCACGGTATTCTGCAGAAGCTGGGAGCCTGTGGTGTGGACAGCTCTTTGCTGGGTAAGGAACTGGCTGCAGGGCTGGGCTCAGAGAGTGGTGGTGAATGGAGTTAAATCCAGCTGGCAACTGGTCACAAGTGGTGTTCCTCAGGGGTCAGTGCTGGTGCCCATCCTGTTCAGTATCTTTATTGACAATCTGGACAAGGAGATTGAGTACACCCGCATTAAATTTGCAGATGAAATCGAGTTGGGAGGAAGTGTCAATCTGCTTGAGGGGAGGAAGGCCCTATGGAGGAGCTTGGATGAGCTGGATCAATGGGGTGAGACCAGTTGTGTGAGTTCTAACAGGACCAAGTGTTGGGTCCCTCGCTTTGCTCACAACAACCCCATGCATCACTGCAGACTTGGGGCAGAGGGGCTGAAAAGCTGCACAGAGGTTAAGTAGCTGAGATGTTAGTTGACAGCTAGCTGAACAAAGCCTGAAGTGTGCCCAGGTGGCTAAGAAGACCAATGGTATCCTGACTTGTATCATAAATAGTGCAGCCTGTGGGAGCAGGGAGGTGATTGTCCTTCTGTACTCAGCACCGGTGAAGCCACACCTTGAGTACTGTGGTCAGATTTGGGCTGCTTGCTACAGTAAAGATGTTGAAGCCCTGGCATGTGTCTGGAGAAGGGCAGTGAAGCTGTGAAGGGTCTGAAGCACAAGTCTTGTGAGGAGTGTCTGTGGGAACTGGAGTTGTTCAGTCTGGAGTAGAGGAGGCTCAGAGGAGACCTTATTGCTCTCTACATCTCCCTAAAAGGAGGTTGTGGGTGAGATGGAAGCTGGCCCCTTTTACCAGGTAACTAATGATAGGGCCAGAGGTGATGGCCTCAGGTTGCACCAGGGGAGGTTCAGGTTGGATATTTGGACAAATGTCTCCTCTGAAAGAGTGGTTAGTCATAGGAACAGGCTTCCCAGGGGGATGGTGGAATCTCTGTCCCTTGAGGTGTTGAAGAAACGTGGTGACGTGTCACTGGGGGTCGTGGTTTAGTTGGCATGGTGGGGGTGGGCTGATGGTTGGATTTGATCTGAAGACTTTTTATGACTTAAATGATTCTGTCTGGCATGCTTCAGAAATCAGGTCCAGAACCTTGCAGCCAGGGCCTCCTGCAAGTGATGACTGAGTGCTCGTTTTCTGAGGGGTTCTGTATGATTTTGTTATGTAGTGTGGGTTTAGGGATGCGATGGTGCCTGAACGGATTTTTGTGCTAACTGCTGCAGTGCTGCAGTTATCCACATGAGGGCGATCGTAGAACACTGAAAAGGCAAAATGTTCCTGTAAGTGTGGGTATCACTGCATTTTAATGATGGAGGAGCTTCTTTTTTTTTTTTATTTTCTGAAGGTGGAAGGATGCGCTTCAGACAGAGGAGGGAGATAAGGGCTTTGTGCCTTTTCCCTCCTGGGGTAGCTTCATCATGTGGCACGATGCAGGTTCTGCTTTCTGGTGATGTCTTAGACACCTCCGAAGCAAGTCATTGTAATGTGGAATTGTTAGTGTTTGTAAGTTTTCAAAGGTACTGTGCTCTGCTGGTGAAAGAATAACATATTTGAATGCTGTAGCATCAGAGTTGTGTTAAGGGATACATCTGTGTTGTGACTTAAATCTTAGAAAGTCTAAATCATAAGGACCTTAATTTTATGAGGTGCTTGACACGTTGCATCTCTAGCAGTGTCTCCTAATGGAAGTCTAGAGAAAAATTAAAGGATGGGAAAAGTATATAGTGCTATTTTTCCAGGCTTTGCTTTGTCTTTGCTAAGTTGCTTTTGGACTGTAGTGATATCTTCTACTTAGTAGTAGATCTTGATGGACTTTCCTTCCAAGAATTTGCCTAACATATGCTGACATTGCAGACTTACACCCACCATACAAAGTTCCAGGGTTTATGAAGAAGTGCCCCTTTTGTTCTTTGGTTCTTCAAAGAACTGCCTGTCTGTATCTTTTTTTTCTTCTTCTTCTTCCTCTTATTTTAGTTTTTTAAATTAAAGTATCTGAAGATGTGTGCTGAAAATGGTCTTCTCTGGTTTTTTTTGGGGGGGTGGGAGGGATGAAGGGGGAAGTATATACATGATACAGGACTGTCTAGTTTAGAAGACTGTGTGGTAACTCTTAGATTCTTGTTTTTCAGTAGTGCAGCTCTTAATGTTTGTACTGAGGCTGACTGTAAAGCATTTGCCATTATTGAGTGATCTTTCATAGAAGCCTCTCCAAACCTTGATGGAGTGAAAATAAATTGAAAAGCTTGCTTTGGTGTCTTTGCTATGCCTGCTACTATTAGAGCACCTTCGAGAGAAAAAAATAATTAAAATAAAAAGCTGCATTCTGCTCTTTTTTTTTTAAAGTTGTTTAAGTAATTTTTATTAAGCTAATTTGTCCCCATTTAAAGATTGTTGTTGTTGTTTTGTTTTCTTCATTTGACAAAACTTTGTCAAATGTGTCAGATATGTTTTCTTCTGTTAAAGCTTCCTTTTGCTGCCACTTAGCTGTAGTAAGTTCTATGCTTTTTTTCCCTTGGCCTTTATAAAGCCTTTGAGTATTAGTATCAAGTATGGTGCTTTTAAATAGTCTTCATGCTGCTTTCAGGGATTGAACATTTTGGAGCCCTTTCAAGCCTTTTTGTTGTTGTTTGTCTTTTGTTAAAGATGCTTTATGTAGCTCACATTATTAAACATATACATTTGGCTTTTTAGCACTTCTGTGAAGGATTTTTGAGTGGTACTGGAGTCGTTATTGCAGGGTAAGACTCAGGTTGGGTCCCATTGAATATGGTCCTGTTTTACTTCTGATGAAGTCAAGAACTGTTCTCTGATAATGTGCTGGGTGAAGTAGCTGTGAATGGTGCCCAAACATTTAATATTGTCATCGTGTTCTGACTTGATATTGAACCATTTCACAGAAGGGTAATTAAAGCCAAAAATGTCTAGTTGCTTGTGTCTCTGTGACCTCTTTTACCTCCTTCAGTCATTCTTACCATCGTGTTCAGGCTGTTGCTGACACATCCTAGCACTCCTCTGTGTACAGTGTGAGCGTTTCAGTCCTTAAGCATTCTGCTAGTTTTTGACAAAGGCTCTTAACTGGATTTGACCCTGAGCTTCCCCTAACAGGCATTATTCCCCTTATTAGGCTTATGGAGCTATTGTGGTAGCATTTAAGTTATTTTTTAAAGCAACTATGAAGAAGTAAACAAAAAGAGCGATTTGTCTCAACTCTGTGCTCTTTGTTGTTTCCTGTTGTTTCTGTCTCATCCTTCACCTGAAAATAGTCTTCATGGTTTGTCACTTCAGGGTGAGTCACCTTGATCTTTGTGCTGTGTCACATTTGCCACCTACCCTGATGTCTTCAGTTCAAAAACTTTTCCATAACCTCTTAAATTTTGATTGAGCCTATTGGAGCCCATCACTTCTTCGTGTTTTATCCTCTACTCGTCATGTTCCCTTAGGCACAGGTGAAGCTTTCAGCTCAGCTCACAGCAGCACTGTCACGTAGTCGTGTTCAAAGTGGTTTGTAGCACTAACTTAAATCTTTGTTTTCTCTGTCATAATATATTTTTATTTTATCACTTTTTAGATTAAGCTTGTTTCTTAGCTGGAAACATTGACACAGTCATTGTAATTTACTCTGAAACCATTTACATTTCTGTAGCATCTCGGAAACTCAGTAGAAGTTAATGCAGGAAAGTAAACTTGAGGTCTCATTAGAAGAAGATACTGAATGGATATCATTAGATCTTATTTAAAATAGTATCAATTGGTATTGATTTTAGTGTGATTTCATTTTTTCCAGGGATGTGCCCTTTATCAGCATTTCCACAACTTTTAGGTCAAAAAGAAAAATGTTTGTGGTATTTAATAATCAGTTAAATTGTCCTTAGTTTAGTTAGCATCTACAAGTTGAAACAGGGATGCTCAGGTGCTCCTTTTCTTTAGGCTGACAGTGTTCTGCTGCAGATTTGCCTCAGCAGTCCATCTTGTGCTGGCAAATTAAAACAGGACAGTTGTTGACACAGAGTTCAGATTCAGGTGAAGGAAGCCCTGAAATAGCTTTCTGTTCTCTTGGGCCCACTGCTTCTGCTGCAATTATTTTGTTAGTTTTGAACATAGGTGCTGCTGGGCTGAGTTGCTGTTAGCCATTTGCAGAAGGGGTTATTGCAGTGCTACTGCTCTGTAGCATTAGCAGGTGGTGGAAGATTTATATGTGTATTTTTAATGAATATTATCCTTTTGGGTTTAGATATCCTGGATTTCACCCCGTGATTTTTGATGAATCAGAATACAGAAAGCAGCAGGAAATAAGAATTGATTGATTTTTTTACAACTCTGTCAAATGAGGAGAAATAACATTATTTCATACCACTGCCTTTATTAAAATGAGAACTGAAATGCTTTAAGGTGAAGGAAGAGGTCTAGAGAATAAATCTATGGCAAAACACAGCTTTTTTGAAGCTAAAATGTATGTAATCAAGACCTAGGTTCATTTGGAGATTCTTTTTTAAGATAGAAAAATGCAGCTGACAGTTATTTACATTTTACTGAAATTATAAGTGGTACTGATTACTTGAAGATATTAACAGCGTGTAATCATGTATTTCACAGTATAATTTTTCTTTTTGAAACAGAATGAAATAGATTTTCATTCTAAAAAAGTGTCAGTGAAGCAGTAAAAATCCGAGATATGTTCTATTGTGTTCAAAAATTTTACGTTTTTGAAGTAGTTCAAAAAAATGGAAAAAAAAATCTCTGCCATGAACAGACACATAAGATCTGATGGCTGGGGTAGAATATCATAACTCCTGCTAATGTGTGTGTTGATTTCTTTATGAGTGGTTCAGACTGTTTTTTTTTTTTTTTTACTGAGAAATAATTCTGCCTGTTAAACACAAATTACTGCCTTTTTATATGTTGTTACAAGATTTGAATGCTTCTACCTAAAGGAAAACTCTTGTTTCTTTTTTCTTGAGCACTCTAATATCCCACATGCTCAGCATTTGTGTAGGAAGAGTTATTTAATGAAAGCAAAAGATTTACTGGGAGAGTTGTGCCCACCTTCTGATACGATGGGTACTATTATTTTTATTGCATTTGAAACTTGAACAAAAGCCTTGTATTTTCTCAGTAATTTTCATGCTAGTGTATAATTATATTGTTTCATGTCATAATGAATATTTAACTCAATTGAACAAAGACAGCTTGTGGCTTTTAGTGCTGCGATTGAATGCTTGCAGGTTTCAAGGCAGAACGCAGTGCAGTACAAGGATGAATGACAAGATGAGTGAGCAGGTCAGGTGCTGAAGTAACACAAGCATCTGTTTGCTTCTGCACCATTTTATTGTACCATTCATGTTAGCTAATTGCAGGTATTCCTATGCTATTAGATACGTTGTTTTTTATAGTAATGGGATGTTTTAGGAACGTTTGAAAATTATTGCAGAGTTTTAGGCGGGCTGTTATCTCTGGATATAGTTTTATGCCGAGGTATGTTTGTGTCTGGGACCATAGGATTTCATTTTCTTTGATTCACAAGTACAGCTGCGTTTATAGGAATGGGCTTGGAGATTGTGGAGTAGCACACCTTAGGGAAGTAAAACTCGTTGAAGAAGCTTTGGGAATAACTTTGTTGATAAGGGATATTTTGAGCCACTCTGCAGACTGGAGTCTTCCGCCTGACTGGCTGCTGGATCCCTGCTTGCTGGTCCTGGGATATCCCTGTCCAGGGTGTGTGTGTCCAGGGTGACAGACACACCTAATGCTTTCCCATTTGTAGGTGCAGCCAGCAACAACACTGAGAATGTATCACTCACACCAATATGGGAGGCTGTACAGGCAAGGCAGAGCCCTCAGTAGCACTTGTGTAGGGTGTTCACATATGATTAAGTGAAGCCCTGAGACCCTTGTTCAGCTGATAGAGGGATTGAAGCTCACTAGTGAAAGCACAGTCACCCTGTTCTGCATTTGGGACACATACCAGTCCCGTCCCAGTGTCTGGAGCCAACAAGCCCCACCTCTTTCAAGTGGGTGACACCTTGGGCTAGTACATCAACTCCCTGTAGGCACCGTGCCAGATCCATTTGTGCCTGTCCCTCTAGTAGCTGTCACTTGTGCATGAGGACCAGTCATGGGGATTACACAGAAAGATTGTTGTGAAAGGGTTTAATGAGAAATAGGACATACTGCAGTGGTCAGGCACAGGGTGTGGTCAGTCCCTTATGTACCATTTTCCATTCCTCCTCAAGCTCCTTCCTCTTAGTATTCCTTCATTTGTTTTACACTGTCCCACAGCCCTCTCAAAGCTTGTTTCTCCTTTTCTTTTCCTTACAAAATCCAGGTAGCCTCCTCCAATGCTGTGCCTGCTGTTTCTTGGTAGTCCATCAGTAATTTGTGGTCATCCCTGCTGTACTTAGAGTCAAGAACGTTTGGGTTGGAATGGACCTGTAAAGGCCATCTAGTCCCACTCCCCTGCAATGAATGGGGACACCTACAGCTAGAGTTAGTTACAGCTACATCTACAGTTGCTCAGAGCCTCAATGAGCCTGACTTTGAGTGTCTCCAGGGATGGGGCAACTACCACCTCTCTGGGCAACCTGTTCCTATGCTTCATTACCCTTACTGTAAAAAAACCTTTCCTTACATTGAGTCTAAAGAAGCATTTCTTAAGAAGGCAGAAGGTGTGATGCGATGCCACTGGTTTTTAACAGTGGAAATGATGTGGAGTTGGACTAGATGACCTTTAAAGGCCCATTCCAACTCAAACAATTGTATGGTTCTATGAAATAAAGATGTGCTTTTGTACTTAACGTGAGTACTTGAGTCTTCTGCCAGGTCTCCATGACACTGTTTGGTAGCTGTACAGTGTAATATCCCAGTGAAGCCTGTGTTCGATAGCTGTAGTCCTGACCTATACAAATGTCATGAAAACTGGAAGCTGTGTTTGCCTTCATGATTGTTGGCTGAGAATGAGTGCTGGTGGATTCAAACCAGGGGAGAAGCAAAGTTCTTTTGGATTACTAATTGTAATACAGTAAATACCTCATTGCCACAATAAAAGAAAGAATGAAAAAAAAAAAAAAAAGCTTAAGGCCAGAAAGCCTCAGAATGAAATCCAAGTTCAGTTGCTGAATGTTCTCTACTGTTGGGGATTTGAAAGTGATCAAGTAACAGAGTTTATTTCATCTTTAAATTCAGACTGAAACAAGTAGTTACGTACGTTCAGACCGTACTGCCGTGTACTTCAGGAAGGTTGAGCAGGAGCACTTAGATATTCCTCAGGGCCATGGGTGCCAGGTGAACTTTCCTTTTTGTACTTAACCATGGAGTTCGTAGAATCGTTAAGGTTGGAGAAGACCTCTGAGATCATCTATCCCAGCCATCCAACATTGGTCACTGAACCATATTCCTTAGTACAACATCTGCACATCTCTCGAACAGCTCCAGGGGCAGCAGCTCAGGCATCTCCCTGTGCAGCCTGTTCCTGTGCCTGACCACTCTTCTGGAGAAGAAGTGTTTACTGATACTGAACCTGAGCCTCCTGTAGGTGCAACTTGAAGGCATTCCCTCATCTTGTTTTTTTTTTTTTTTAACTGTTTCAGGGTTTTATAGGTGATGACAAAAGTTTTTAAATGCTGTCTGTGTTAAACAGCTGCTGAAAAGTTTTGGATACATTAGAACAATTTGTGACATACAAACACGGATGGATAATCTGTTTACTTTCTTTGTGTTTCTCATAAAAACAGTTATTGAAAAGCAAAACAAAACCCAACCCCTAGCTTGTGCTGTAGGAAAGTTTATGACTTCTCACAGTGACCTCAGTTTTCGACACATGGTGATTGAAAGTATATATAACAATATTAACTGATTTCCACAAATAATTCTACTTGTAATTTTTCTGATGTCAATGGTCCCTCCTCCAGATTTAATGAGAAACAGGATGGCTGCTTTCAAGCTTTGAGAAGGGAGTTGGGAATCAAGGAGCTTGTTTCCCAGTGTGTACTCCCTATTTCTCTTCAGCGATCCATTCATAAACCTCCCTTTGTACACGCTCAGTGTGTAGAACTGTTTTTGTCTAATTAAGGAGTACACTGAGGTGTTTGGAGTAATGGAAAACAAAATTGAAACGGTTTCACTTATGTTCCAGCTTAATTTGCCACTTTTCAATTTAAGAAAAACGTAACTGGTAACATTTATTTCAACATATGGTTTACGTGAGCAAACTGAAGGTAATGAATAAACACAATGCTTTAAAATTGAATGTTTCAGATTGGTTTTGGCTGAAATGCTTCTTTGTTTACCTGCATACTTGATTAATATTTCTTTCACTATCTGCATATTTAATTGATGTTGAATTAATTGCTCTGTTGATTTCTCACATAATTAGTTATCCACTACTTAATCATTGATTCCCTGCATAGTTAATTGACTTTTTGCTTATTTGATTTTTACACATAATTGACTATAACTCATTACTCTATTGCTATACCATCTAATTAGCAACTGGTTAATCAGTTATCATTTGCTTACTTTTACTCTAATTGTTTAGGCCCATGATAACACAGCTTATCTTCTGCTTTCTGACCTCCTTTTCCAGTCTTTCTGCATAAAAGCATTCCTTCCTCTGCTCTATTTTGTTTCAATCTCACTTCTAAGCAGAGCACTCATTATAGCTGTTGAGGGAAGAGACAGGAACCAGTGAGCCTGAGCTTCCAGGGAAAGCAGCAGGCAGTCAGGAAGCAGAAAGGGTGGCAAATGAAGCCTCAAAACAGAAGTGTCTGCTGTATTGTGGAATTTCAGTGTTCAGGTGTGGCTAAACTTTTTGTTAGTGTAGCTGTTTTTGTAGTGGGAATCTTAAATATGCACTAAGGAGAATCGTCCTCTGCTGGGTTAATAGCAAGGCATCATTCTAATTTAGCATTTAGAATAATGCTAAATAATTAGAGCAGAACTGATTCAAAGGTACATTTCCTTTGTAAATGTAGTTTGATCAAAATAAGAATGTGTGTATGTTTGACAGCAGAGTGCCTGAGAAGGAGGCTTACCACACTCATGAGACCATAGTGAGTATTCTACACGTTTTACATAGGTGTACGTGTGTAGGATACAGTGTATTTTGTACAACAGAAATAGTATACAGGCTGTTTTTCAGAGCTGCATTAAGAAATGGAGGTTCTATGTCTTTTAGTTTTGAGATATTTGTGCTATTTCTAAAGATCATGTTGTTTTTGTTACAGAAACTGTAAATGAGAGCCTGCTTTGCTATTCTTAACATTCAAAAGTTTTTTCTTGAGTGGAGTGAACCACACAAAGGGAGGGGAATAATATTGAATAGAGGTAGTGATCTTTGCTTGGGATTGTTATTAGGTATAAATAAAAGCTTCCCTGTTCTCTTCCCTGTCTGATTCAACCCAAAGTTCACAGAAAATGGCTATATTTTTGTATTTATTGGCTAACATGAGTTTTAATTTGTTCCTTGAATAGCATTGGCTATTCCAGCTTGCTTTCAATAAAGGTACGTCCTTGTTTTCCTGAGGGAGACAAATAGAGAGGAGAAATTGAAAGTGATGTATGGGCTGGGGCTTATGTACATAGCTGAGGAACTGCTGTGCCTTGAGGATTGGCTCCTGGTTGTTAGAGGTTTCATTAGAAACAGAAGGAAGCAGTGACTGTTGAAAAGTCAAAGCATTACAGTGAACGACAGCAGTTTCAGAACGTGAAGTACCCCAAATTAGCTCTGTACCAAACAGTTTCTGTATGTCTTTTTAGCTGGAGTTTTCTGAATTATTAGCTTGACTGTAATTCTCCTTTATTGTTGTTTACTGTTGAATGTCTTTGTGTTCACATCAAACTTCTACTGCCTGTTAATTAAATAAATAAAAAAAGAAACTTTGTCTAATCTATAAAATTTCATTTTGACCAGTATACATTTCAGTGAGTCTATTGCTGCTTCAAATGTGTTTAGTGTGGTGACATTTTGGAGAATTACAAGGAATTTTGCATAGAGCTTGTATGTCAGAGTATCTGAAATCTTGATATTTCTGTTGGTGTCATTAATGTCCCTGGTTGCAAAGTGGTGTTTTGCTTTGAGTGTAACATTTTTTTCCCTCTTTAATTTTTCCTCCTTGTTTTTCCCCATGTAGATGGATAGCATAAGATGAGGTCTGATGTTTTTCCAGATTTGAAATAAAAAAAGAAAATGTGTTTGTGTAGCTTTGAAGTGAATGGGAAGAAGGAGGAAGGAAGACACTGTGCTTGCATTGCTGTGATTTGATGTAAGATTTTATGGTGTAGAGCGCTGGGAAACGTTCTGCACTTCCTCCCTGCTCTTTTATCAGTTGCAGAGCCACATCTGAAGATAACAATCCCTGATGTGTGCTCATTGGTAAAAAGCTCAACGAGTAAAGGAAAAAAAATGATGCAACAAAACGTTCATTTAGTGTCAAGTGTCTTTACTATAGAAATGTTTGTTAAAAAATAAAGGAATATTTGCATCTGGTATTTAGTTCTTTATAACCAACAGTGTTTCCAGCACTTATTCAGGTGATTAGAGAATTAGATTTGTGCCTAGGTGAGGTAAGTTGTAAGGTTACATACGTGTAGAAAAGATGAGTGAGGTCCATCACCTTTAGTTAGACATGGAACTGAGCTTCTTTGTATTGCAGAGCTACTTTGTGAAGTATGTTCTGGGCTTGTACCAATGTATGTATTGTAGTTACACATCAAATCTGGGCAATGGTGTCATCTCTTAAACAATTTTCTCTTCATCAGGTATTTGAAAAAATGTGAAATTGCAGCTTTATTTAAGGCTGAAAGTGGAAAAAATGTATTCATCTATCCTGTTTCCTTTTAGAATCACAGAATGGGTTCAGTTGAAAGGGCCCTCAAAGATCATCTAGCTCCAGCACCCTGCTGTGAGCAGGGTTGCCACCCACCACATTGGGTTGCTCAGGAGCCCATCCAACCTGGCTTTGATCGCCTGCAGGGATTGAGCATGTTTCTTAGATTTCAGTCAGGAGAAGCTTTTTGGCCTGCAAGAGTCTGGGTAGAAGTTGAACCATTTCTTAAATTCATTTTCTGATTTATTATGAGTGCCTTCATTTAATGGTGTAACATTCATTTCCTCTAGTTTGATAGGAGTGTTAACAGAACCAAGATCTCTGTAATTACTGGTAACAGGAATGAATGATCAAATTATTAACTTCTTTTTTTGAACTTATTTTTCAGGGATCAGTTCCATCTTCATGTGTAAGCTTTGTAACTTATTTTCACCAAATCAGTCAGAACTGTTGTCTCACTTCTCTGCGAAGCACACAGAAGAAGGGTCTAATGTGGATGACATCATCATTCCACTCCAGCCTCTAACAGCACCGACAGACGTAAACAGAAATGGAGAAGGTACTTTGATAAGTTGGGTAAAATGTAGTTTTCAAACAGTCATTTAGTTTTTCTTCTAATGAAACCTGTGGTGCGGTGGTTCTTCATTGTGCTTAGAACAATTTACGTAGCTTGTTTCTACAGTGGTCACTGCATGCTGCCAACGTGAATTTCATTTAGTGCAGATTAGATCAGAGGATGGACAGAGATAAACACAGCGTGTGACAGGGGATGACTACAGTGCTCCATTAATTTTAAATGTCAAGTACAGCAAAGTCTGCTTCCTAAAGCTTTGATTTGAGGCTCTAACAGCAGTGGAAAGAGTGTAGGTGCTAGATAATTCAGTTTTCTTTGTCAAGCAACCAGAGCAGCATGGGCTGGGGAGGGGAATGGGGCAAATTGCTTTGAGTTACAAAACTTACTGCCTTTGGAATTTCAGATAATATTAATAGTTTGTCCTAAGAAGGCAATGGCGTGATTCATAATTCATTATTGTACTTTTACAGTAGTACTAGTAAACAAAAGAAGATAACCTTGTAGGAAGGGTTTGATGCTACTCTGCAATGAAAGAAGTTACATCAGTCGCTATTTTGAACTGATTATAATTTCAATCCCTTGTAATATTAGCCATGGGCTCAAAATAATTCAGACTTTATATGTTTTACACCCTTATTGAACAATGGATTCATGTTATTGGCAAACTTCTCATTTTAATACAACTACCAAGATTTCCCAAGTCCTTAAAAATTATGATTGCTGATTATAAACAAAAAACACCAACCCACTCTAATATCACACTTGAATGAATATTTTTGTCATTAACATATGTGTGTGGTGTTTCTTCCTTTGCTTACCAGCAGTAATACAGTAGTTTCTTTGACTTCATGTATGTTATTTCTAATAACTGGTCACATAGGGTTTCATATAACTGTTACCTCCTCAGGTGGCTGATGAAGAAAAGGTTGCAGCAGATTATCATACCACACAATGCCTGAAATTAAATTGTTGTAAATTATGTGAAATAAAACATTCATGTATCAAGTCACCATTTTCATTGTTCTTGGTGAATACCTTGCATCATCTGATGTGATCATGTGCTGATGCCTTTTTCAGATTATTTGGTCTAATTCTTTGGCATCTGCTTTTAGTATGAATGTCTAGGTGAATTACTCACGTAGAAAAAATACTAAAATATTTCTGTAGTATAAATAAATAATCTTTTTCGTTGCACAAATTGATTGGACAAGAGAGTGGTGTAGTCTGAAGTCCTATTCTAAGTCCTATTCTGTGTTCTGTTTAAATATCAGGAAGCTTCCCAGCAGAATGGAGGAGTTGGGAAATTTCCCCTTCTGTTATGAAATCTGCTGCATGTGAAGGTTTTAATATGCTTTATTTTTTTCTCAGTGGACCCTTCTGTAATCTTTAGTGATTCAATATTGTCACTAAAAGGAGAAGTGACTTATGAATGACAGTGTGGAACAATTCCCCTTCAGTTGCCTGATAGATGAACATATTTTTGTCCTTTGAAGACAGTTTCCCTTCCAAGTATAGGTAAAAAATATATTTACTTTGGAATTGGTATAGGTGACTGAATCTGGAGTTGCTAATGGAGCTCTGTTCTGCCTGAATATTAATCAGTGATTTTATAAGTACTGTGAAAAAGAAGAATGCTAGTAATACAAGTTTATTACTCTGATGTTAATTTATTGGTAATACGGTCTGCTGAATTTTACTTAGTCACACCACTTTTCCCTTAATTAGATCATGATATATTTACACTTGATTTGTCCTAACTGCTCTGATCAGATGATGTTAGAGTTGTGGAATCAGGGGCCCAGGCAAATGTTGCTGTGGTGAAGATTATGGATAGGTCACAATTTGTTCTGCTCTGGAGCATTAGCATCTTTGTTTGGGTAATGACAGGTATTTACTGCTTTACAGTAATCACTCATACATGACTTTTCTGTAGGATTTCTGTTCATAACTTTCCAGAAAGGATATTAATCTCCTTCAAAATGCCTGTCAAAACTCTTTACCTTTTAACTTATATTTAATCAGATTGGTAATGGTTTGAGGAACAGCATGGATCCCAAGTAAGTAAATGGGATTGTTCTGTGCTGCTCATGTTCTGAGTGTTTCTGAGCTAGCCAATCATTAAATGGACTGATTTTGGGAAGCTTATGTGAATAATTACTGTGGAAGAACAGCGTAGAAGTAGATATACATAGTTTATTTCCATGTCCAGTTTCCAAAATATCTTCTTTTAGTGCCACTGAGTATAATTATATAGCATAGCACAGAATGTTCTCTCAGAATATTGCCATTGCACATCCAACACAAGTTAACATTAGGACTGATTTCTGTGGTGGGTGTAAAAATACCTGGAAACAAGAGGAAGTCAATCATGGAATAAGATCTCACTTATAAAATCTTTCTTAAGTTTTCCACTAGGCATTCTTGAAATAAGTGCTTTAATACATTCTTTTAGCGAGGTGTGACCATTCTCAATGGCTTGCTTGTTTAAGAACAGGTCAATGACAGTGTAGTGTTCAGTTATTATGGCTAGTTCATCTTAGGTGGTGCTTTGAACTGCACAACGCAGTGTGAACGGATAGCTGCTGGCAAGCTGGATGGAGAAACAGCTGGAACTTATGGTCATGTGCATCATTAAAAATTGAATTTTGGCATTGTTAATTTAAAGCAGCTTGAGGCGTGTTTAGTTATGGAAAGGGGAAAGAACAAGAGCAAGTTTTGGTGATGTATCAGTTGTCCACAAGTCATCCTGTTCCAGTGTATGTTTGTGCCTAGCTCTTAGCTCCAGGCCTTTATAGTGTCTGATAACCATTGGCTGTTGTATTGGCAATTGGTAAGCTCATTTAGAGACAGGTGTATGTTTACATATTCTTTATGTTGGTTGCCACTCCACTAGAAACTGCAATTTTGTAGTCCACAGAAAGGGATCTACCACCAAACTTCTAAAGGAGCAGGTCTCACATTTCTGCTTGTACATGGGATTTTTTTTTTCCATTTCTTGTAGTGTGAGAATGCTGTTCTCTTTTTCATTTACTTTAAAACAGACAGCAAGGGGTGAACCTCTTTTACCCATTTTCATTTCTTTTTGAGTAATCTGGTGAAATTTGCTTTGCCAAAAAAAAAAAAAAAAAGAATATTATACCCAGAGGTTATATTCCCTCCTCAAACCCTGGGATTTAATTACTGAAACTTAAGCAGTATGTGTATTCCTCATTGTGCCTGACACATGGGCAACTCGACCTTGTTGCAGGTTGATATTGTAGTGTTGTTGGTTTTTCAAATTGCAAATTTCTTGAGCTCAAGGCACCAAATACTGTTTTCTGTGGTTGACGGATGTTAAAGTAACATGAGTGGTAGCAAAGAGAAGTTTGGAGAGTACTGAAATCACCTGTTTCTATTTGGTGGTAATTGACACTTTCTGGTGTGCAGTCGCACAGAGATTCAGAGTGCTGCTCATGAGTAGTTATAAAAAGTGATTTGAGAAACGTGGGGTTTTTCATTTATAATGGAGCTTTTAATTTTCTTACAACATATTGTAGTAGATGGGTACTCAGACACCACTGAAAGAAGGCAGAATGCTTTCTTGATCACTTGATACCAGTTACACGATTATCTCAAAACTGTGGTCTCTGTGTGTGGGTTTTTGTTTATCTGGAGCACTCAAAGGAAATTAAGAACAGATTTAGAAATGATGCTGCTACCACCTCCTGTTCTCTTGCATCATCTGTCCTTTAGATTCCTTGAGGTCATTTATTTTTCCATATGTTTTAAGTCAACCAATTTAGCAGGAGCTTTTGGCATATCTACTTGAAAATCGTTATGTTTTTTAGCTATTAGTCATTTTTGATTTGGGGGGATTTTTATATTGTCAGTCTAAACTCACTGGAAAGAAAATAAGCTATTGGCTTATGAATATTTGATAAAAAGCTTTAGGTGATTCTTAATCTTCATGGATTTGGTGAAAGTTTCTGGAATAAAAGCATTGTAAGTATTCATGCCTTATATGATCTGAAATGCATTCTGAAGAGTATATTCTATGTTCATTCAATATAAAAGATTGTAGGTGTCTAGTATTTGATAAAACAAATGCTGAAAGTCTGGAGGAATCTTGACTCCCTCCTGTTTCTCCATGTACCATCAGGCAAACACTTGTAGATGCACACTAGTTTTTCATTCAGAGAACTGTGCAGAAATAGATCTGATATTTCACCAGATGCCTGCTCAGCATCAAATATATGCTTAATAAAACTAGTGTGCCTTGCTTTTGGTGAACTGAGCTTCTTGTAGAAGAGCAGATACAAAGTAATTAAAATACATGCAGTAACAATCTGATAATTCCTCAAATAGTACAGCATAAAGGACAAAAAATGCCAGTGATTAACAAGAAAGATAACGAGTAACTCCTTAAATTGTATAAACAATTACACCAGAGTAACTGGTAGCTAGGATGAAATTTCCAAAAAGTACCTGGGCATTATCTGAAAAATGCCTCCTCTCTTTATATCAGCTTTCATTAATCAGAAGTTTCATGCAGATCTAAATGGTTCCATCACTTTGGGGTGTTTATGTCAGTGAGCATCTGATAGCAGAAGTGCTTTTGAAGTAACTAGAGATGAGTGATCAGGGTGGTCCAAAGCAAGAGATAGGAGCACTGGGAAGTGCTAATAATAAAGAATCATGGGAGTTTTAGGCTCACGGAATGGTTGGAGTTGCAAAGGGTCTTAAAGACCATCGAGTTCTGTCTCCTGTGCCGTGGCCAAGGATGTCTTCCACTAGATCAGGGTGCTCCAAGCTCCATCCAGCCTGACATTGAATTAAAATGTAATTGACTTGCATTATTAAAAGAAAAAATAAGTTATGGTTTTAAAAGATTAAGTGCTTTTCTCTGAATGCATCTCAAGCAAACAATTTCTTTGGGAGTGATTTAAATTGCAATGAGATTTTTTTTTTATGGGACTGTCAGAGCACAGTAGAGCAACTCTTTTAAAATCTTCAGGCTGATAAAAATTATTATTAATCTGAAAGAATGCTTGCAGTGCGATTTCTGTAAAATTGTACAACTCTGATATCTGTCAGTCTCAATAACATTTTATTGTTCTGTGGCTAGCAGAAATGCCAACAGTTGTCATTGCTTAAAATTTGTGTGAAACTAACCTGTTTTTTTAAGCTTTAGGGGTAGAGGCTCTGAACCTGCATTTAATTTCAAAGATCTGGTGGATGTTAGCCAGTTTCTAGAATAACCCTGTGAAAATTGCATTATTGCTTGTTTTTAACTCTTAACTCTTGAATCCTTTCTTTCTTTATTTGCTTTCCCTAGAGCTTCTTGCAGTGAAAAAAAAAAGAGGCAGGCCAAAAGGGTCTACTAAGAAGTTAAGTGTAGATGAAGATGTTGCAGAAAATAACTCGGTTACAAATGAAGAAGCTCAGCCTGGGACAGAAGAAGGACCAGAATTGGCTGAAATCTCCCCAGGCAGCTTGGAATGTAAGAAATGCAATCGGAAGTTCTCTAACACACGTCAGCTGACGAAACATATCTGCATTATTGTTTTAAATGAGGGAGAAGAAGAAGGAGATGGAGGTAAGACAGTATCCAATAAAAAGATACAGAGCACGTTGTGAGCCAGTGTTTTTCCTTCTCATAACCTGATTGTTAACTCATAGTCTTTCATGCTGATTTTGAATTGAAGAGAATGAACTGTTTCTTGTGATGCAAAAATTCATGTTGGAACAAAACTGAGAATAAACTTAGACAGGATATTTCTTTTTTTTTTCTATTTTCAAAAATATCTAAAGGCTACATTAGTATTCTTAGACTTACTAAAATGTTTCTTTTGCATAAGAAACTTTTTTGCATGGAGGATTACAGTTTTCTAGTGCTAAGTGACATAGCCACACAGGTGTCATGCATAGATGAAGAAGGCCACAGTGAGATCTCCTCAATCTTCTCTTCTCCAAGCTAAACAAGCTCAACGTCTTCAACCTTTCTTCATGGGAGAGGTGCTCCAGCCCTCTGATAATCTCTGTGGCTCAATTCTGGACCTGCTTCAACAGCTTATTTTAAGCTGTCCCCTAGCTGGGGACCTTACTGAATGTGTTACTCCAGATGGGACCTTGTAAGTGCAGAGTAGAGGGGGACAGTCACTTCCCTTCCCTTGCTGGCCACTCCTCTTTTGATGCAGTCCTCTTTTGATACAGTTGGCCTTGCAGGCTGCAAGAACACACTGCTTTCTCATGTAGAGCTTTTTGTCCATCAGGATCTTCGGGTCCTTTTCCTCAGGGCTATTTCAAGTAAGTTCTCTCAGCCTGTACTCATATGTGGGATTGCTCCCTTCATAAGTTCATAAGTTCATAAGGTTGGAAAGGACCTATAAGATCATCTAGTCCAACCATCCTCCTATCACTATCTCTACCCAACTACTAAATTAAGTCCCTTAGCACCTCATCTAAACGCTTCTTGAACAGCGCTAGGGATGGTGCCTCAACCACCTCCCTAGGCAGGCCATTCCAGTGCCTGACCACTCTTTCAGAAAAGAAATGCTTCCTCAGGTCTAATCTAAATCTTCCCCGGCGCAACTTGTGGCCATTCCCTCTCGTCCTGTCATTACTTATCAGGGAGAAGAGGCCTACCCCCTCCTCACCACAACCCCCCTTCAGGAAGTGGTAGAGTGCAGTAAGGTCTCCTCTGAGCCTCCTCTTCTCCAGACTGAACAATCCCAGCTCCCTCAGCCGCTCCTCATAAGACTTGTGCTCCAGACCCCTCACCAGTTTTGTTGCCCTTCTCTGAACACGCTCCAGGGCCTCAATGTCCTTCTTGTAGTGAGGGGCCCAAAACTGAACACAGTACTCAAGGTGCGGCCGTACCAGAGCTGAGTACAGGGGGATGATCACCTCCCTGCTCCTGCTGGCTACACTATTTCTAATACAGGCCAGGATGCTGTTGGCCTTCTTAGCCACCTGGGCACACTGCCGGCTCATGTTGAGCCGAGCATCAACCAACACCCCCAGGTCCTTTTCCTCTCTACATTCTTCAAGCCATTCTGCCCCAAGCCTATAGCATTGCATGGGGTTATTGTGGCCAAAGTGCAGGACCCGGCACTTGGTCTTATTGAACCTCATCCCATTTTGCTCAGCCCAGCTGTTCAGCCTATCCAAATCCCTCTGAAGGGCCTCCCTACCCTCAGGCAGTTTGACACATCCTCCCAGCTTTGTGTCATCTGCAAACTTATTGAGCGTACACTCAGTTCCCTCGTCTAGGTCATCAATAAAGATATTAAACAAGATGGGCCCCAAAACTGACCCTTGGGGGACACCACTCGTTACAGGACGCCAGCTGGACTTAACTCCATTAACCACTACCCTCTGGGCACGGCCCTCCAGCCAGTTCTCCACCCAGAGAAGAGTGAACCTGTCCACACCACGGGCTGCCAGTTTCCTTAGGAGAATACTGTGGGAGACCGTGTCAAAGGCCTTGCTGAAGTCCAGGTAGACTACATCAACAGCCTTTCCCTCATCTACCTGTCTGGTCACCCAGTCATAGAAGGAGATGAGGTTGGACAAGCACGACCTGCCCCTGGTGAACCCGTGCTGGCTGGGTCTGATCCCTTTATTGCCATGCACGTGTCGTGTGATCTCCCTCAAGATCATCTGTTCCATAACTTTCCCTGATACCGAGGTCAGGCTGACAGGCCTGTAGTTCCCCGGGTCTTCCTTACGGCCTTTCTTGAAGATGGGAGTCACATCGGCAAGCCTCCAATCTTGTGGGACCTCTCCAGATAACCAGGAATACTGATAGATGGCAGAAAGTGGCTCGGCAATCACCTCTGCCAGCTCCCTCAGCACCCTTGGGTGGATCCCATCTGGCCCCATGGACTTGTGGCAGTTCAGATGGAGGAGAAGATCTCTGACCGTCTCTGCTTGAATCACAGGGGGTGCATTATGCACCCCGTCCCAGACTTCCAGGTCAGGGCAAGTACCATGTGGATAACTGTCCTGTCTATTAAAGACAGATGTGAAGAAGGCATTGAGAACCTCAGCCTTTTCCTTATCATCTGTGGTTATATTGCCTGCCTCGTTGAGTAAAGGAGGGAAATTTTCCTTAGTTTTTCTCCTGCTGTTAATATATTTGTAAAAGGGTTTTCTGTTCTCCTTTACAGCAGTAGCCAGCCTAATTTCAAGCTGGGCTTTAGCATTTCTAATTTTCTGCCTGCAATTTTCTATTTTCTTCCCTTCACAGTGCAGCACCTTGCATTTGGCCTTGTTAAACCTTGTTCAATTCTTGAGAGCTCACATTTTGAGTTTTTCAAGGTCCCTCTAGATGGCATCCCTTCCCAGTGTCTACGTTGTTGATAAAGATATTAAGAGAACCAGGCTCAAGGTGAATTGCAGAGTGACAGCACTTGTGACTGGTCTCCACCTGGACATAGATCCATTGACAACAACCTTGTGGCTGTGACCATCCAAACAATTATTTATCCACTGAATAGTTCAACTTTGAAATTTTTTCTTTAGCTGCATTGCTTAACATGCATTGCATATTCCTTTGTTGATCCTACTTACAGACAATATGTGCCATTGTTTTTCTTTTCCCCCACTTTCTGTTACTGTTTCATGTCCACTCATTCATTATAATACACAGTTACTGTGATCACATTTTGCTTCCAGTGAGTTGTGTAGTTTAACTTCTGTAGCTATGACTAATTTAATTAAAATGGATTAGGAATATGTTGATGGAGCACAGAAACGCTTCTGTTCAAGAAGCGTTTAGATGAGGTGCTAAAGGATTTAATTTAGTAGTTGGGTAGAGATAGTGATAGGAGGATGGTTGGACTAGATGATCTTATAGGTCCTTTCCAACCTTATGAACTTAGGAACTCCTACCTGATTGTTTTGTTTCTTTTTTTCTCATCACTGGTAGGATTTTTACGATACATGTAGAAACATTCACTCTGGAAGTCTCATCTCTGAGAATGCAAGTGTCTGTTCCTTTTCCTGTTTGTATGTGCTAGGTACAGTGTTAGCATTTGAATCATTTTGTCAGTGTTGCCTTTTCTAAATGCCCTTTTAAAACAAAAGAGTATCAGCTAAAAATTAACTGCTCTTGATCTGTTAGGTCATTAGAGCTACTAAATCGTATCTGGATCTGTTTTGCTACAAAACACATTGGCAGGTTTTTCAAAGTTAATTGCTCAGTCTTCTCCTGTAAAAAAGAAAATGTCCTCAATGTTATGTTAATGGAACACTTTTTATTTACTTTCTGGCAAAAGCAAACCAGTCAAGGAAAAACGTATCTCGTGAGCAGCAAATAATGAGGGCTTTTAGCTGCTGGTGACTGGTGCAGATATAATGCCTCCAGCACAAAGTTTCATACTTTTATGGCAAACTATGAAGGTATTGAGCACCATTTGTTAACTTGAAGGAATGATCTTTTGGATTACACCTGGGCAGTTCTGTCTTTGTCTGTCTGCTGTTAACTGTCCCATCACGGGGGAGCTTTTCACCTCTGACTTTGCTGTATGAACTGTGTTGGAATAACTTTCCCATTTTTGAATGTGTAGATAAAAGTAGCACCACACATGTTGTTATTACCCTTAGAGAAAATGTGATTATGCTGAGTAGCTCAAAGCTTTTTGATGAGTGGACAAAAACAATATCAATACCTAGGGTTATTTATCATAGCTTTACTGTTTTATCAGCTCAGAAAGTATGTTCTCTAAACTCGTAGCTTTTGGAATATTATTATTGGATTCAGTGTTCATTACAAAGAAAGTTTTGAGGCTGAAAAATGAACAAAAAAGTTTAAAAGACAAAGAAATAATGTAAAGATAAATGCCTTTTTATCTCTTCATGTAATTTCATGGGGACCTGTTCATACCTGTACGAATATGCCAAGATTCAAAGTTGTTGAAGATGTTGACAAGAGCTTATGAACTTATTCACTCGTGTCAGTGAAAGCTTCTAAACTCATTAGTTTATCTAAGAGAGCGACAAAGCTGTCCAGTTTTCTGCTTATCGGTATGTTCTGCGTTAATGAGTTTGAGTGCACTATTGCACCATCTGTGAAATGGTGCTATTTTTTGGGTGTTTTTAAACCTGATCCTGCTCTTTCTGTCGGGTGCCATTTTACTGTATAATTCTGCTTAATGGTCAATAATCCTGTGTTAACTTCTTCCCTGAGGTTCATGTTCGCAATTTAGAAACCTTTGTTTGCTTTCAGAATATCCTTTTCTACTAGGAGCCTTACATAACAGAATAGATGATACGGAAATTGATTATGCATCTGGTCAGTTATATCATTCTTTCCAGCAGCTCTGCTGTCCCTGTTTTGAGATGAAGGTGTGGAAATACAGTGATGTTCAAGAACATCTTTGATTTAGGCAGTAACACAAATACATTTATTTTGTGTATAATATTCAAGAAACATTACAGTTACTTGAGTGGACATGGTTGATGCCAACATTTTCTAGAGTAAACTATCAATGAGACAAACTTCTTGAAGTCATACACTTTAGTGTGTGTGAGAAATGCAGTACTGAAACTTCTGACTAAATGACACTTCTCTATTGCTGTTCATAGAGCTGGATGGGGAATTTTGTTGAGGCTGTTTGAAACTTTCAGTTACAATACCCTTTCTTATTTCTGTCAGAGTAGTTAGAATACATGGCCAAAATAGTAGAGACCTTTGACAGCAAGCTCTTCTGTTTTTTTTGTCTAATGCATATGGGTTTTTCAACCACCCTTTTTGTCCACAGTTTAGCTTTTGCCTTTCCAACTTAAAATTGCTTCTGTTCCTCCGCTTCTTCTGTTTGTTTTTTTTTCCTACTATTTTCATCTATCATGTTTTTCATTTCTTGCAGAGTTTATCAGTGTATGGATATCTGATTAATAATAAAATACGTTCTCACTTTGTACTGGATTTGGCTGGGATGGAGTTAGTTTTCTTCATAGCAACTCATAATGTGCTGAGCTTGTGATATATGACCAAAATAATACTGTCCACACACTAGTGTTTTAGCTAGTGCTAAAATATACTAAACTTAAATGCTGATATGCTATATATTGATATTCTGGGTGATATTCTTTACTGAGAGGAACATAGTAAGTGTATTGAGCTGAAGTTACACTCTCAGGAAAGTTTTCCAAATAATAAAATATGTTGCTCTTTTTTATAGATCCCTACAGGAAGTAATGAAACATTTAACCATATTGCAGGTTTAAAATTGCAATGGATAAACAACTGTAAAACTATTGAAACAACAATATCTGTTGGTCTGAGAAATAATGGATAGATGTAATTGAATTCTGCTGTTCTTTGCTTCTGTGATTAGCAACCCACATGGATTTGTTAGAGATTGGTTTCTCATTGACATGGTCCTTCCTGTTCTGCAGGAATCATTGAGCCTTACTGGTTGCTGAAATCCTATGTGCAGCTAATATACTCCTTTGATGCATAAGGATTGCCTTCACCTTAGACTCATGGAATTGCTTCAGTTGGAAGGGATCTTTAAAGGTCACATCGTCCAGCCTCCCCAGCAATGAATGATATCTGCAGCTGGATCAGGTTCCTCAGAGAGCTCTTGCTTATAAGTGCTCAGTAAAAATTATTTAATAGAGGTTTTATCTGCCTTAGAAAGTTACTGTGATTTAAGCAGAACTATGTAAACACTTATTTCTGTTTTTGTTTGGTTAAACCAAATTGAAGTTTCTTGCTAATGGGTTGGCAGGAGATGCCACCCGTTCTTTTTGTCCCAAGACAGAGCTGGATGAGTTGAAAAGTGTTCCTGAATAGATGAAAAGAAAGGAGATGCTAGAGCTCCTGCACTGTGATGGGATGGGTTTGGGGATTTGCTGGACTGAATCAGTTCCCCAGCAGCTGCCTCTGTACTCACTTGTTTTGGGAAAACAAGAGAATGTGTAATTAATTTAACCAGCCTCCTTTTCCCACTCTGCTGCATGTGAATCTCTGGGAGTTATAAGATGTTTGATGTCTGGGAAATGGGTTTTGGGAGGAAGATAAGATTGCAGCAGTGGACAGCCCACCTCTTCTGTGGAGTAAATCACTTTGTGCTAACTAAAAGGGTTTTTAATTTTGATTAAACAAGTGCCTGTGTCAATACAGAGAAGCTTGCAAGAGTTCAAGTTCATGATCTAAAGCAATTTAAGTAAAAAAGTACAACTTTTTAAGTTAAAAAGTAAGCATGCTCAGGCAACTTAAGAAGTTATCCTTCATCTGAATGTTACTTCTGGAGCAGTATAACAGATTTTGTAAGTGCTTCTGACCTGTTAAAGTTAACTTCTGTTGGTTCATCAGATATTATTGCAACAGTCTAGATGTTCTTTTAGACATTTTTAAGAGTCATAGTGAATTTAGAGCCTTCAGAATTCTTAAAAATGACACTTAGCCTTGGTTTAAAACTTCTTTGACAACAACTGGGTTCCCATTTGTATGAATTCTCTTTCCAAGTAGTGTGCCAGTCTATGCAAGAGAAACAGTTGCATGTATTCATTTAGGCTGGCTAGTCTACCCTCTTGCTGTGAAATATCAGTACGTTATAGGGAGAAAAATAATGATTTGAATGAAGAGAAGTTTAAAAACACGCCAATTAGGGACGTGTAGCTGTGCCTGTGAAATGTTGTCCAATTATGAAAGCAGAGAGCAGTACTCTCAGTTAAAGACTTAAATAGAAGCAAAGGACAGATGAACAGCCTGGCTCAACAGAACTTTGAAACCATTGGTTCATTTGGAGTTGGCAGTTTTCCTCATCAGCACAGGCATGACAGTTCCTTAAAGTGTGCTAGAAGATTCAGGCCCTGCACTGTATTTCTTGCACAAACACAGCCTGAATTTAGAATGCCTGTCACGAGATAAGGAAGGTCAGTCTGTTAGTCTGCTGAGTCAAAGTGCCAGCTGTCCAAGTACTGAGCTGACTGCTTAGCAAGGGAGATGCAGAGTGAGGCAGTTTATCTAAATAAATCTGTTTATGAGCAAGCAAAGACTCTTAGGGCTTGGAGAAGCTTTGCTTAGTTGCGTGTATTTCATTTGTTCCTGAATCATCTCAGAATCATTGGTGGAGACTTTTTTAATGCAATAAGAATAATAGCAGGTGAATTGTCCCAGTCATGAAAGGTAAAACACTGATTTTGACTCTCTAATCTCTAGTGGGAACAATAAAATATATTTTGCAAGGAACATATCTGAATTACTGAGATAGAAAGCTATCCTGTATTATGGAAAGGTGGGGCCTTGTAGTCTAAGCTGAAGCTCATCTTCCATGTAGCAAATTGTGCCTGTGCTTTTGCTATTTAGATACTATAAACAACTCAACATACTACAGCTTTTGCTGTTACTGCTTTATTTTTATATATTGTTTCCTCATCTCAGCACAGCAGCTACAGCCTTTTATGAATTGTACACTGAATGCTCTGGAGGTTGTCACAGTTGCTTTAGAAAAAAACAACAAGACTTCTGAAATTCACTGGGTTCATTTACAATTTCTTTTGCTTCAGCCAGTTTTGAGCTTTTCTTACTCGTTACCTTTGGAATATTTGTATAATGCCCTGATTTGCCATGAGTTTTTCTAGCCTGTATTTCTAACCATTTCATCTAATACAAAAAATGTTTTGAGTATAAACTTGAAACGTTCTGTTTTAAGTTCTAATTCTTCATTTATGAGCACTTTTAAAAACAAATTTCAGTAAGGAATTTTCCATCAACTTTAAGGAGAAAGAACTTCAAGGAAAGTGATCAGCTCAGTTTTGTATACTATTTCAGAGGACTTTTTTGTGGATATTGTTGCTTTCTAGGTAGCAGGTCCAAAAGTTATCCAGTTTAACAATATGAAGACATTCTGAATAGCAAAAGATAGGGGATGATTTAAAAGTGCAGGCCTTCAAAAGGAAAGGTTACAACTCAGGAGTTGAACTGAACCAAATAAACTGTTTTGAACCTCAATGTTCAACACTGAAAAAGAAAAGCATGTTTGTCTATTGATTCATTGTAGTAACTGGTATACAAAGCCTAATCCAAAGAGACTGTAGGAACATTTCGCATTAAATACCATGGATATTGAATCAAGTACAAGGATAAATAATCCTAAAGTCATTAAAACATGACTTCAAGGAGAAAAATATTTCATTCTTTAACGATTAAATCATAAGAAATTGTTCCAAGTTTGTAGAATTTCCACAAAAATCCACAATACTATTAAGATAATTTAGAAACAGAAGTGTTTCTGAGAGTCTAATTTTTATTGTTAGTTTTTTTCTACTGTCTTTATTTGTATAACTATCACATTGTTTTTATTAACGATAGGAGAAAGCATTTCCCTTTAGGGATTTAAGCAGCACACCTTGTTTTAATAATATGCAGTTTTTTCTACAGCAGCATTCATTTTCTTCTAACTTTTCTGCGGTGTTCATAACTATTACCTGCTTTTCTTTTGTATGTAGTTATATATATATATTTTCTTTGATGTTTGCTCTTTAGGTAATGATTCTGACGTTGACCTTGACAGGAAGGAAGATGAGCGAGAAAAAACTCCAAAGAGGCCCAGAGTACAAAAAACAGAGAAAATTCCATCAACTAAGGAGACTGAACAGGTTCCGGGAGCTAAAAATCCTATAATAAGTGTGGTTTTGACGGCCCATGAAGCTATTCCAGGTATTCAGAATCACCAGTTAGTTAATTAAATCTGTTTCTGCTTTATGTTGATATCATAGAAAAGAGTAATTGGTCTAAGACCGAAATGCTTAGGGTGCATGCTGTCTGAAAATCAGGTATTTATTTATTTGGTCATTTTGATACAGAATCTCTGCATCTGGCAGCTGGATCATTTTGGAGCTACTGTTACATTTCTTCATAGGTGTCACAAATGCTGGGAAAGGACTGTGTGAACCTGAGTGTATCTATCTGCATTAACATGAGTTTTGTTTAATCAGTGAGCAGTTTTAAAGGAAAAAGTGAAAATATCATTGAACAAGGGAAAGAAAGTATTTTTCTCCATATCTTTATTTCAGCTCTTGACTTTTTCTATATTTATGATAAATATAAATTTGATTATGAAAACACAAACAGCTTAATGTGTATAGAACTTAATACTTATGTTTACAAATACATTGATAGAAAGCATATAAAATGTTTGAAAATCAAAGTTAAAGATTCTTCATCATTAACTTTATGTAGAGCCTTTGCGTTGAAGGATTTTGGAATCACTTCTGACTTAGACTCGTGTTTGAGTGTTGATATAAACCTGTTACTTACCTGAATGACAAAAATGCCTTTTTAATTGTGTATTATTTTCAGCTTTGTAGCCTTTATTGTTCTCATTACTGCTGCTAACAATTCTGGATGCTTGTTTTGCTTACAGATCTCAGAACAATTAGAATCTATTGATATAGTATCGTAGGTTGGAAAATATACACAGTCTCTTCCAACCCAATCACAGTCCTGATCCTTTTGTTTGTTGTGACCTTGAGCTCTTTCCTACCTGTTGCTGAGCACTCATTTTCCTCATTGTCTCTGCCAGCTATTTTGCCTCTTTCCAGCATTCAGCTTCTCCATCCATCCTGGTCCCATTCCCCTCACTGTGACATGGAAGGCTCCCTTTTATGTCTTCTGTTGCTTTGTCCAAAGGGGAACGTGATGGCTGGTGAAGGGTCTCATGTAAATGTTGGTTACTGGATTTATATATAAGCCATCACCAAAAAGAACTTTCGGGGAAGAGCTGTAATTTGGATCTTCTCTATCTTATGAGCATTGTAACAATTTTTATCTTTGAGAACTCTGCCTTTCTGTTAGTTAGTAAACAATTTTTTCAAGAGGGAAAGAAAAAGCATGATAGATAGTGCTATCAAAGCCCCATTTTCTTAGGAAACTAGCCTAACGAGGTGAATACAGACAATAAAAATAATATCCAAAGCATATGAAGAGAGAGTGGAAATTAATATTTAGAGATGTTTATTGCCTTATTTTTTTAACATGATGTTTGTGGGTTTTTTCTTTTTATGCTTTTTGTACTATGAAGAATATTAAAAATAACTTCAACTTGGGAGGAGTTTGTGCATAGGTTTCATTCAGAAGGTTGTAATGAGTTGAAGAGACTGATGTTCAAATGTGGATTTGAAGCTATTTTTGAATATCTTTTCATTTATTTGGTTGGCAATTAGTAATTTTACTAATTTGGAAGTTCCCAGGTAGAATATATACAATAAAAAGAGAATTGCTATTACAACAGTTATGAATTATCATCTTAGATTTCAGCATGTATAAATTTTTAGCATTTTTAATCTCTGGTTGTGGTTGTGGTCAATGCTCTATGTTCAGGTGGAGGCTGGTAATGAGCAGTGTCCCCCAGGAGGTCCGTATTGGGACCAAGTACTCTATAACATCTTTATCAGTGACATTGATGATGGGATTGAGCGCACCCTCAGGAAGTTTGCTGTTGACACCAAGCTGAATGGTGTGGTTGATATAGCAGAAGGAAAGGACGTCATCCAGAGGGACCTTGATGAACTCAGAAGTTGGGCTCTTGTGACCCTAATGGTGTTCAACAAATCAAAGTGCAAGATTTTGCACTTGGGTTGGGGTAATCCCATTTATATATACAAACCTGGAGAAGAATTCTTTGAGAGTAGCCCTGCCAAGAAAGACTTAGAATCCTGGTTGATGAAAAGCTTAACGTGAGCTGGCAGTGTGTGCTTACAGCCTGGAAGGCCAATGGTATCCTGCATTCCGTCAGAAGAGAGGTTGGCCACCAATGTGAGGGAGGTGATTTTCTTTACTCTGCCCCATCTGGAGTACTGCATCCAAGTCTGGGGCCTCCAGCACAAGAAGGATGTGGAACTCGTGGAGAGGTCCAGAGGAGGGCCATGAAGATGATCAGAGGGCTGGAGCCCCTCTCCTATGAAGACACGCTGAAGAAGTTGGGCTTGTTCAACCTGGAAAAGAGAAGGCTGCAGGGAGACCTCATTGCTGCCTTTCAGTACTTAAGGGGAGTTTATAAATGTGAGGGAAATCAACTTTTTACTTGGGTAGATAAAAATCTCCCCTCCCTCAGTCCTGTCATTATTATATATCAGGGGGAAGTTTTTACTGAGAGAGTGTTGAGGTGCTGAAACACGTTGCCCAGAGAAGCTGTGGATGCCCCATTCCTGGAGGTCTTCAAGGCCGGGTTGGAAGGACTTTTGGGCAACCTGATCTAGTACTTGATATAATGGTTGGCAGTCTTGCCTGTGGTGTGGGAGTTGGAACTTGATGATCCTTGAGATTCCCAAACCATTTCATGATACTATGATAGATAAGTAGTTAGCTCCTTGATGAAGGAAAAATAGGAAAAATTTCTAATGTAGTGTAATTATTTTTACTTAGTTTTTAATCCATTATTCTTTTGTTTATGTCATTAATTTCCATTAATTGCTGTTCTGCAAGTATCTGTTTTATTGTCAGTGACAGTCTCAGAGTTGTTCTTCTTCCCTAGTAGTGCATTTCTACCTGGAATTAGACTATTAGGAGACATTTCATACCCTGTACTCTTTATTCATTTATTTTTTTCCTAGAAATTTATTATTTGCTGAAGAATTGTTTTTGTAGGCTTTACACTTTTAATGAATATGGCTAGATAAAACCTTTTGTATTTTATCCACTACATAGAGGAAATAATCATAGTGAGGCTGTAAATCTCCCTTCTTAAGTGAAAGATACTTTTAGGAATATTACTTTCACTCTTTGCCTAAGTTTCTCTAGGTTTAGGACACAATCATTTGTTCAATAGATTTTGACTTACCTGATCTCTTCAAAATCTCTTTGAACAAACAAATTAGTTTATAACAACACAAAGTACAGTCAGAAAATATTGAGTTTTTTCTTTCCCCAGGCTTTTTTTTTCTGTAATGTTTTCTTGGGAAGAGTATGAATGGTAAAAGATTTAAAACTTTCAAAATTGGATAGCTTACATTAGTGCACAGAGTATGTACAGTCTGAATAGTCTATGCAGGCACTGAATTCCCTTTCTCTGAAGAGCTCTTCCAACCAGGTCGTTGTCTAGTCCATGTGTGTCCAACTGTTTGGCTTGTCTGGGCTGTACTGAGTGAATGGTAGTATGGTTTGGGTTGAAAGGGACCCTTAAGATCACCAAGTTCTAACCCCCCTGCTGTAGGCAGGGATACCTGTCCAGGGATTGTTTTGGGCCTCATATATAAAGGAGGATTTAAGTTTACACTGTGTTAATAGTGCACTGATGATTTGGTTGTTGCTGAGTGATGGTGCAGGAGGAGAGAGGAGGTTTAGATTTTAGCTGAATCTCTGACTGAAGCACATCTGTAGTGCTGAGCTCCCATCCCAGTTGGCCATGACTCATAATTTGTGCAATAAGGGAGATGCAGTCCCATGGGCTGCCCAGTGGCTGTGGAGGAGAGGTGAGTACAGGAAGAATAAAGGTTAAAATACTTTGGTAATGTTTCATTTGAAAACCTAGAAGTTGAATTCTATTTGACTGGCAGAATCTTTGCTACGGAGTTGAAAACATTATCAAAAAATGGTATTCAAGGAAAGCCATGTTTAGATCCATCCATAGTGAGCAAAAGTGGTAATATAGTTTGTTTATTTACAGAGTAGACTTATGCTCTGATACAAAAAGCTTCAATACAAAGCTTACATAACTCCCAAAGTGCCTCCTCTCAGAATATCTCCAGTTCCTACTTTAAATCCCTCCAAGGGACTCATGTCTCTGCTTTCTCCTTCGTCTTATTTATAGCTCTGCTTTCCTCAACAGAGAGCCCCAATGTCTTTTCACACACGTTTGTTGGGAATACCTCACTTATTACTGATTTCCCTGAATAATCAATCTTCCTTTTGTCCTTCTGCTAAAAAAAATAAAGAATAGCAAAAGGTATTTTTATTAGTAGTAATAGTAGTTTTGTTTTTTACAGAAACTAGGTCTTGTCGTTTGCTAGCCAGCTCGATTTCTTTGGACTCCATAGTTTAGTTTTGTTGTTCTTACAGCTGTTTGTTAATACTACTCATGTTTGGTAAATAATATCTTCATAAACATTCTCTCTAGATTGGACAAGAAGGATTTTAATTTCATTCTATTATTAAAGGAGCAACTCCTATCATTCTTGGAATGTCTGCTCTTTTTATTCATGTTTTTAATTTTATAAATACTTATGTTCTTGCTGTTAACATAAATTAAAGGTGTTGGCTATGTCTTTCACTTTCTAGGCTCCTATGTCTTTGTAAAATTATTTTGACTCTTAGCATAAACTCTTTACTCTGTGACAGAAGTGTATTGTATTATTATTATTTTTACTTGGTTTCTAGTTATGCACATTAAAATGACATTAATTAAATACTAATGTACTATCCAGGAAAAAGGGAATAAAGTGAAATGTACAGAATTGCAGTTTTACATGAAGTTGTTAAATTCATTATTTAATTCAAAGATATTTTCATGCTTCCCTGTCATCTACGTATCATAGAACAGTCTTTATTTACAGGTCCAGCAATATTCTTCCAAGGGGGTGTGATTGTCATCTCTTACTACATATTTAATGTACTGTTTTCTCTTTGTTATTCAGTATGTGGTGCCTTGTTTATTGTTTGTTTTTCAATATCAGCTCTGGAATCAATTCTTTGTTGTCTTCAGATACTTTTCTAAAGTATTTATTAGTTGACTGTGAAGATTTCACAAACATATATATTTATAATAAGTATGTTAATAAATTAATAAGTATACAGATTACCACTTTTAAACTTAGTGATATTCTCATTTAACAAATGGGTAAATGAGTTACAGTTGGACTATGAAATTATAAGGGAGGGGATCAATCACTTGAGGATTTTTTCCAGTGTAAATTAATGTTTATGTGATTATCTTCAGTGCTAAATGTGGATGCTTGACATTGAATTTTTTCATCCAACTGTTTAGGAAAGAGAAAAAAAATAGAAAGAGGACTTAGCTAAACAATCTCAGTCACATCTCAAAATGTCCTTTTTTTTGCCTCTTTTAGTGAAAGTTTTATGGGATACTATCTGATCTTTTTGCATGAAACAGAGCTCTTTTACTTCTGCTTTCAATAGAGACTTATAAGTGCACATGACATGTATTCTTTCATTCTGGGTGGACGGCAATAAGTCCCAAAATGTAAGCAACAAAATTTTTTTCAAGGAAATTATGTCCAGACTTTCAAATATAGACAAAACAGTGTCTTTTTCCCCACCCTCCTTTGTGGGACTGATTCAGCAGCTTAGTTGAAGTTTTCAGTAGTAGTACGACAGAAACTGAAAAATTAAGATTAAGTTTTGAAAATAGTTTTTTGCAGATGGAAGTAATTGGATATAGGATCTCATAATAGTAGGTATCAAGCACTTCTGTAACTGCAAAACCAATAACTCAGTCGTGTAATTTAAGCAGATGTTTGGTTTGAGTACTGATATCTTCTAGATTTGTACCCATCATTTTTTTGCACATGTACCTGTCATTATATGCACACGAGTTTGAAAATAGAAACTGAAATAGTTGAACTAATGATTACTGAGTTTAATGTTTTATTTATCAGGCAGTGTGCAGCAGTAGGACAACTTTAAAAATATATATATTTGATCAGTCGTGGGGATTAAATTCTTTACTATGAGGTTGGTGAGGAACTGAAACAGGTTGCCTTTAGAAACTGTGTATGCCCAGTCCCTGGAAGTGTTTAAAGCTAAGTTGGATGGGGCTTTGGGCAAATTGATCTAATGGAAGTGGGGATGGAAGTAGATGATCGTTAAGTGTCTCTTCCAACCTAAAACATTCTGTTGTTTACACTCATGTATTATAGATAACACAGAATTAAATCAAATATTGTTAAACAACATTTTTTGTTCTTTCTTTTAGGAGCTACAAAAATTGTTCCAGTTGAGGCTGCTCCCCAAGAAAGTGAACCCACTACTCCTGAAGCAGTAGTTCAAGACCCATCACAACGAAGAGGATATCAAGAGTATGCAATTCAACAAACTCCATGTGAACAGACGATGAAATCAAGCAGGTAGTTTTGAAGTATTTATGTTCATAGAAAATATTTCATATTCATTACAATTGATAGGGCAGCTTTTCATTCATATTTTTCTGAGCCTTTTCAATAAAGTAACAACTGAAAGTGCTCTGTGTATAGGTTTAGACTATTTATATTAAAAAAAAGCCTTTAAAAAGCCTACTAAGAGTGTATCTTCATAATAAATAAAGGTAATTATTTGTGTCTGCTATGAATATCTATGAAGTATTTGATACCAGGTTTCAATATTTTGAATACAGTTATTTTTGTGTTTCTTTAGGTTGGGTCCAACTCAGCTGAAGATCTTTACATGTGAATACTGCAACAAAGTGTTCAAATTTAAACACTCCCTCCAAGCACATTTGAGGATTCATACAAATGAAAAGCCATACAAGTGTTCATACTGCAATTATGCTAGTGCAATCAAAGCCAACCTTAATGTTCACATGCGGAAACATACAGGGGAGAAGTTTAGCTGTGACTATTGTACATTCACATGTCTCAGCAAAGGCCATCTCAAAGTGCACATTGAAAGAGTTCACAAGAAGATTAAGCAGCATTGTCGCTTCTGCAAAAAGAAGTACTCAGATGTTAAAAATTTGATCAAGCATATCAAGGAAACACATGACCTTCAAGATAAGAAGGTGAAAGATGTTTTTGATGAGCTTCGCTTGATGACACGAGAGGGCAAAAGACAGCTTCTTTATGACTGCCATATTTGTGAACGCAAGTTTAAAAATGAACTCGATCGAGACCGTCACATGCTTGTCCATGGTGATGAAAGGCCCTTTGCTTGTGAGCTCTGTGGTCATGGAGCCACTAAATACCAAGCTCTTGAGCTTCATGTTCGCAAACACCCATTTGTCTATGTGTGTTCTGTGTGCCTGATGAAATTTGTCAGTTCGGTACGACTCCGTGCTCACATCAAAGAAGTACATGCAGATTTGCAGGAAACTTCTGTTTTTAACAGTTCCATCAATCAAAGTTTCTGCCTGCTTGAGCCAGGAGGTGATATACAGCCAGAAGCACTTGGTGAACAGCTAGTGCAAACTGCAGATGAATTGACTATCATGAGTACTGATGCTGTTAACACACCATCTACTTGCACAGATGAATCGATTGCTGCAGAAGTAAACCATAATGATCAGTGTAATGGTGACCTAAAAACTAATACGGTTCCGTCCTTAGAATGTGAAAATCCTCTTGTAGAGAATGTAAGAGAGACTGCATCAACAGACACAGCAGTCACAAACATTCAATCTTCTGTAATGTCAGATTGCTTTCTGCTGAAAAATGGTACCTCTTCTCCCGATGAGTTACAAGATTCTGCTGCAAATGGAGAGGAATCTAATCACTGCAGTTCTGTAAATGAACAGGGGGAAGAGATTCAGCTTTTGCTCTCTGAGGATGCAACTCTAAATGTGAGTCAAAACAATGCAGTGACTGAGGATCTTTCAGTTTCTGAAGAGAAAAATCAGTCTGTTTCTTCTAGTGAGTCAGAAACAAGCAATCCATCAGTTCAGAACTCAACAGGAACAACTGACCCTTTGCTAGCACCAGATTCTAATGCAGCCATCAGTCCACAGGCTGCCTCTTCTAATGCAGATAAATCAGATAATCGGAGTGGAGCTGTTGCCTTTATGCAGATCTTGGATAGCTTACAGAAGAGACAAATGAACACAGAGTTGTGTGAGAGGATAAGGAAGGTTTATGGAGATTTGGAATGTGAATATTGTGGTAAGAAGCAGTACAAAGATGTGGGGTTCTTTGTTTCCTTTGTTGTTTTTCTTTAATGTTATTTGATGGGTTGTCTCTTTTCTACTCCTCTAGTTAATAGTTTTTGGTAAATGTGTGTATCTTTGCATCAGTACTAATTTTGTAGTTCTGAAAGGACTGTGGAGCTCAGGGTAGTTTACCTTGGGCCATATAAACAAAATGGAATGCTTCACATCTCCTCATAAAACAGTCATGGAATGTAAAGCAAAGCTTTGCCCTAGTCAATTTTCTATTGATTTCAAATGTGCTAGAACTGGACTGATTTTTTTCTGCCCATCTGCCTCGTCCTACCTTTCACTGGGGCCAAGCACAACAGACATAGGTGTCTGTGATGAGCATTAGCCAGTCTGTGTTTTCATGATTAAGATTCGTTATGGTCTTAATATATGATTCAGTCTTCGTTGTAAAGCATGGGAGAATGTACAGTCCTGTGGACTATGTATGATGCATACATGTGTCTGTATATTTTTTTTATTTGTTTTGAACCATTTTCTCTGGCAATGAAAATTTTCATTACATGCTTTAAGATCAGTGCAGTTCTGATTTTAATTGATTTTTGCATTTATTGAACTGAGAAGACTGCATCCCCATTTATCCCGCCTGCAAGTTTTTGAGCTGACACAGCTGGAGTGAAGTAGTTGGAATTTTTCTTGTACTCTCCCTTTTTGAGAAGGGAAAGGAGTCAATGTAATTTTTTTTTTAAGTAGTCAGTTTTAAACATCATAACGTTATGTTTAATTTGCATGCATTTTTTTTTTTCTGGAGCCATTATGTCAGAAGAACTTTTAGTAAGGAATAACATAAAAGGAAATACCCAAAAAGATTTCGGACAACCTCTTTTACTGAACGTTGAATTCAAAATCTTTGTCTAGGAGGAGAGAGATAAGGGACTTCCTGATTAGGAAAAGGTCACGTATAGGTTTTGAAGTTGCACTTGTTAAGCTGCTTCAGGACGTATCACAGAGTCACAGACTTGTAGGGGTTGGAAGGGACCTCTAGAGATCATCTACTCCAAACCTTTTTAGACAAAGGCATTTTTATAAACATTTTTGTTAGTAGACTCTTTAAGATAAGGTGGGTTTTTTTTTTGTTCCAGACAGAAGGGACACATTTCAAACAGCGTGCTTTGCTGTAAAAGAAAATTGGGTATGCACTAGAATTCTCATTAGCAATTGCTTAGAAATCACTTTCTCCATGTCTGTTTTTATTTTCAGGCAAGTTATTTTGGTACCAAGTGCATTATGACATGCATGTTCGTACGCACACTCGAGAACATTTATATTATTGCTCCCAGTGCAGTTACTCTTCCATCACCAAAAACTGCCTTAAGCGTCATGTCATTCAAAAACACAGCAATATTTTGCTGAAATGTCCTACAGAACATTGTGACTACTCTACTCCAGATAAATACAAGCTTCAGGCACATCTGAAGGTTCACTCTGAGCTGGTAAGTAACAGAAGGTAACGAACCAGGTAGTATGTTTATCTCAATTCAGTGTCATTTCCTTAGTGTTTGGAATCAGGCAGCAATGCTTGAAGATACAAGAGGTCTAAGCAGAGCACGTGAGCTCTTCTGTCTGCATGAGAAGTCTTGGATGAGCTAGTTACATGAGCTAGAGCAAGTATAGATTCATAGAATCACTCAGGTTGGAGAAGACCACTAAGATCATTTTGTCCAACCATCAGCTCACCACCACCATGCCCACTATCTACGGTTTATGGGACAGTTCGGCCCAGTTCCACAACAAATGGAGCAGGGGACCCACCGACCCATGCCACAGGAAAGGGGAAGAGAGAGGAGGGAGAGGGCAGGGAGATGAGCATAAAAACAAAACAGCAGCAGAGATCTGAGGTGGAAAAACTAATTTGCTAAATAAGATATGGGAATGCAAAATAACACAATATAATACAATAGAATAGGAATTGAAGCTAATAAATCTAATAAAGGGAGAGAAAGGGTATCCGAAACTGAAGGCCTTGCTGGAGGTGAGACAGCTAGGGAACCTCCACTGCTGAGGTGAACAGCAGAAGAAGTCTCCAGGACTTCCCTGCAGTTCTGTCTTTCCCTCTGGGTGGAAAACAGGAATGCAAAGTTCTCTGAGGTATGTATCTCTCTTCTGAGAGCCACGTACTCAGAAATTCATCAGTCCGCAAACTTAGAGCATTAACTCTCTAACTCCCAGTGCTTCACATGATGTTATGATGTGGAATACTGAGAACAAAAATCATAAAACCATGACACCCACTAAGCCATGTCCCTCAGTGCCACGTCTGCCACCAGGGACGATGACTCTACCGCTTTCCTGAGTTTGATCACTCTTATTGTAGCTTCCCATAGAGTATGTTCGTATCCATTTTCTCCTACAGTTTTCCTAGTATTCTCAAATTCTTTGGGTCATGAAAGACTGAAGTGATGTCTGGTGCTGTTGTTTCTTTACCTCATTCCTGGAGGTCAATCCCTTCTTAGATGATTGAGGTAAAATGGTTATGTCTTTCGCTCTTATTATAGACAAGTCTAAATTGCTGAAAAGATTTTTTTATTAATATTTTTTTGCCATAATTCTGACTAGTTGCAGCCCATCTGTGTGAACAACTATTTTCTTCAGTGGTTACAAAGATGAAGAATTCTGACTTCAAAGTCTTTCATCTTAGTCAGTAAGCTTTCCAACCCTGAATGACCATTGCAGTTGCTTTTTGTATTGGAAGAAGTAGGACAGATCTGCTTTTAAGTTTCCTGTTGCATGTTTTCTTTGAGACTCTGTTAGGAATGCATGCTGGACTGGGCACCCTCTTTCTCTAAAATACTGCTTGGTGATATTTCTCTGATTTAACGTTATCACTTGAATAATATAGAATGCAGCACTTACAGGTGTGTTTCTCCTAATCACATGAGAAAATGACATCACATCTTGTCTAAACTATTGTGATAAGTGTTGGTGGTGTGTTCTATTTTTCAAGTGAAATATGGTGTTTGAATTACGGATTCGTGGTATTTTTTCCCCAGGTGTGGACAATTTCTATCTACTGAAGTTTCATAGCTGCTTTAAAAAGATGTTTACATATCAGCCTAGTGTTTTCAGGTTATCTTTTGTATTTCACAAGTATGCTGTTGGCCAATATTTCCAACAACTGAAGTTGTTTTAAAGGTATTTTTTCTCTGGTTAAACAGTAGCCTTTTGGAACTGCAGGACAGCTTTAAAACCCAGCCAAACAGAAAAAAAAAAGCCACAAACAACCAAGGAAACCATAGATGACATTAAAAAAAGAAGGTTTATTAGTCCCTTTATCTCACAGTATTGCTGATATTTTAATCAATCTGAATTTATTATGAGTTATATGGAAAACTCATGAAATAGACATTTTTTAGGCTGCTTCTGAATTTATTAAGTTTATAATGTGCACCTAATGGGAAAAATCTGTGTAAATGATGTCTGAGACTACTTTAAAAAAGAGCTTAAAATTAGACTTCTATGTTTTTATACTTTTTTTTCAAGTGTGATAAATGTCTGACAGCTCCCACCAGGAGGATCATTTTCATGACACTAAATGGAACTGAGAAGATGCATTTCATAATTAAAAACATTGTGAAAGTGAGCTCTTTCAAAATTAGCAGTGCTTACTCCAAAATCTGAGTATTTAAATTGATTGAAAAAAATAATTTATGAGCATTTACTCTGTAATGAACCTTAGCAGTGCTCTTATTGACCCTTGTGCCCACTGCTTGATATATTTGCTGAACTCATACCTTCAGTAAATGGGGCTGCTCTCCTGAAATACTATTCTTTAGAAAAAGTAGGCAAAGACAAATCCCGAAAGCTACTTTAATGTTAGTTTTCATTTGCAAAATTAATACTTCATAAATATTCATGTTAAAAGTTCCCCAGTGATAGCTAATATGAAAATGTTATGTTTATATATATATTTTTGTTAAACAAAAGCACGTATTTCATTACAATGTTCCTGGCTGCTTTTCAACTGGATTCTTGTCTTATTTGGTAATTAGGATAAATGATTGATTATTAAAAAGCAAATTTGTGCTCATTCCTATCACTCAGTTTATGGCACCCATCGTTTGCTCTGTAGTAACAAACATCACAGGGGGGATTGTCTGAAATTATTTTAAATCTTTAAGTGATACCACAAGGTAAACACATTTGTAGTTTGTTGTAGTGTGTACAGGAGTTCTGATCCAGAACTGGAGTTGAGATCCAGAACACCTCACTTACCTATACTTTGCTGAATACTTCTACTTCATACACGTTTCTAGATGCAAAAAAAAAAATGCTATTTGGAAGGATATACAGCAATTTAAGGTTCTGCTAACCTTTTGTATAATAGCATAGTTAGAGCTTTGGGTTGTCAGTGAGATACTTGTGCTCTTGTTGCTCGTTTCCCTTTCCTGAGGAGTGTCATTTTCACACTGCTGATATGGCTGTGATACTTCTACATCTGGGATATTGCCACTGTGTTGTTGAGAATGCAAGGTAACAGAGAAAGAATTAACCAAATGTGTGATTGGCCACTCAGTTGGAAAATGGCTTGCTTTCTTGATCCTGGCTTCCATAAGAAGTTTCAGTTGGCCATTTCATGAAAAATGTGTGGGCTTATTTCATGAAAAATGCATAAAAGTATTGCATGCAGTTGCTTATCAAGTTGTGAGCTGTAATAAAGTCTCTGTGGCCTTTTACAATTTTTAAGTAACTTCCTTTATATGTGCATTTAGCCACTTTCTAGGTACATCAGATCAGCTTAACAAAGTTGCAGTTTAATAGTGACATCAGCTTAATTCAGGAATCTTTCTGGAAAATTTCAATTTGAACGTCATGTCAACTGTAGTGAGGATGTCTACACTTCACTCATCACAAGATTAACTATTTTGTGCTTTTATGTTAGTATTTAAGTTGTTCTTGATTTGGTAGGTGCTGGAGTGGTCATTGTCTCTCTGTTACTCTACATTATTGAACAATATTTTTTTTCAGTAATTAACAAATTGAGAACTTCTGCTGTCATTACTCTTAGACAAGGGCAGCTTCACAAGAGTTCAAGGTAGCTCATTCCTTACTGCAAGAAGGCTTGTGATTGCATACCCACTGCAACTATAGCTCCAAGAATTCTATCTGACAATGTAGTAATAGTGGAAGATGCTTGAAATTGTTTGCAGTTTGCAAGACTACGGCTAGCTTCATCATGTGTTTTCTTCCTCATAAAAGAATAATTGTTATCAGCTATGGAAAAAAAGAAAAAGAATAAAAACACTCAAGCCCTAAACTATCAAAATGCATAAAGATTTAAATAATGGAGTGGAAAGAGAAAACAGTGTGGGAGGAGAGTTAAATAATAGTCATTTTAGGACTGTATGTACTGCTTTGCTCTTTATAGTGTTTTGATTTGGTTTTTAAGTCAGTGTAACGTACTGTCATGCTGCCATAGACACCTTCTGTGATTGTCTCTTTCTTTAGTCATCAACTTTGTGCAGTACCTTTTCACTCCTTTGTTTTTAGTTTTATTCTTTATTTCACTGCTCTGTTATTTTTGGTGTAGAAGCAGCATCTTTATCTTAGCAAATTACTTTTCACATCTGTAAACTCTTGTATTTTTTCAGTATGTTTAATATAATAAAGCAGAAAGCATTGAAACAGTCAGATACTGCAGTGTGGGGAGGAGCAGCTGCTCACTGTTTCTTTTCCTAGCTCCTTCAGCATCTCAGTGCATCCAGCATCAGTAGAACATTTTGCTGACCATTAGCTTCAAAAAAGCTATTTAAGAAAGAGGAGTGGTAATGGCAGAAAAATATATTTTAAGCCAGTATAGTTCATTTGACCTGAGTACTGTACTTATCTGGCTGCCAAGATGGGAGGCCTTGAGCAGATGAGAAGTGTTTAATCTCACTGATGGCACCAGTATTTAGTGGGGCTTTGTTTTATTTTCTGTTAGTAAAATAACATCCCTGCTAATAAAGAAGCTAGAAGATTGTTGATTTCTGTATCACATTAGTCTAATATGGTGCGAATTGAATGATTTTTATAATGGCTGTGGTCATCATTCTGCACTATGAATAGCACTAATCACAGAGCAGTCAGGAGTTCACACAGTCTTTTGAGATTAACGTCAGAAGTGCAGTTATAGTCCATGAATTTATGTTGATATATGGCATTGTCACATGTTACTCTATGTATTTTTATAGGGTGAGATAGACTACTTTTTTTACTGGGTTGAAGAATATTTACAAACCTGATCAATTGCTGTTTCGTGGGATGTGAACAGTACTTTCAATCAAAAGACTATCTTTACTTTTGAGTTATTTCAAGTTGCTTGTATATTCTCAAATTGGCTAATAGGGGGGTTGAGCAAGCCTCAGGAAATATGGATATGACTTTGAAATTGAAGTAGTTGATTGGATTATGCAGTGGTCTCCAACAAAGGTAGATCTGTCTTTCTTGATACTTTGCTTCTGTTTGCATCATTCAAAAACCCTCAAAGGCATCTAAAAAGCAGGCAGTCTGATAAGGTACAGGATAAATAACTTCATAGTGGAGGAAAGTTGCATGCTGAGAATGTGATGAAGGTATTACTACATCCTCAGCGTTAAGTCCTTCGAAGTGCCTCTGTCACTGCCTATGACAAGGGCAGTCAGCAGAGCTAGAGCTGTTTTGGGGGGGATCTTTTTTGGGACTCTAAACAGAATTGAAACCTGTTACTGTACAAAATACATGTTTTTGATGATCATTTACCATAGTACTCGGTATAGAAAACTTTCTTATCACTTAAAGAAACCTGTTTGGTTTATTTTGTTATTGATTTTGTTTCATTTTTGTTTTCCATAAGCATGTGGGAAAATATGTTCTTGATGTCTGTACTTTCATGCTGTTACTCGAGAGTAACTACAAAAAAGAAGCTTAGCATAATTACATCATACAAGTGTCTAAAAGTTTATGAGAGTTTATCAATTGGGTAACGTGTAGAAAACCAAAATCATCAGTAGAGGGTTTAGAGGTGATAGGTGTATATAATTTGGGAGAAACTAATTTCCCAAGTTAATGGTCTTTTCTTAAGAGCACTTTGTCAGCACTGTGCAGGCTTGTGCTCTCTGCTGCTCCCATTCACGTGAGGTTCTCAGGGCTCCAAGTGGTGACTGCCCCAACTCCATCTTATTAAGATACTCTACTCTGCTGTACTCTACTCAAGGTGTTAGTCTGCTAGGAGCTGCTATATTCTATCCCTGGCATAGTTTTTCTCCCAGATGACTTTCTGACTGCAGTGAGAATTATTGTTGTGCTACTGCCATATTAGCTACAAGTTTCTATCCCATATTCCACTGTCAGGAAATTATTTATTGATATTTCAGCCAGAGTTATTTTTTCTGAGAGGTTTCTGAGATATTGAATGCAAATACCTATGAGATGATCCCAAATAATTTAGGATTAAAATCGTTCATTTTTGCTTTTCTTTTAAGAGGGATGTTCATTTATAACTGTGGCCTACAGACAATACTAATGTCTTTGTCCTTTTTTCCTGTTTAGTCTCAGGTGTGAAATTGGTAGAGTTCAGGATTCTTACTCTCCTTTTACTTGCAAAGTTCCCTCCCATGGTATAGGGTTTTCTTTTTGAAAACAGTAATCTTCCTTCCGTACTCTTCAAGAAGTTTTCTGTCCTCCTAAAGTATCCAGTAAAATATCAGTTCTGTAGCTTCCCCCCACCTTTTACAGTGATCTCCTAGTGGTTTGGTAAATAAACTACCTGGTGGGAGATGAGTTTACTGCCTAGTTGTCAGGACTAAATAGACTTTCTTCACTCTGTCTGTTGTTTTGATATTCCTCTCATACTTTAATCTGGTCAGAGCAGAGGTATGTGGATGACCTGTGTGTTTGGTCGAGCACCTGGTTGGTGTGTCAGCAGGTGCTTCTGGAAAGATCTCTCTTCAATTTATATAAACAGCAAAGGTTATTTTAAACTGTGTAATTCTTCAGTTAGTGGAGGAAAGTCCTGTGTTTTTATGTGGAATTAGGTGCTTCTGGAACAACACTAAAAACCTGCTAATAGTGCATATAGAAATGGCATCAAAGTTCTTTAGCTCAACTTGTTTGATGATGTTAAAGCTTTTATAACATTGCTGATGCTGATAAAATCCAGAGAAATGTGAAAGTCTTTAAGTCAGTGTAGTAGAATAATGCTTTATTGGTAACATGTAAAATGCAGCATATTTATAGCATTCAAAATGTAGATTTTGAATAAGTAATGGCATCTGTTGCTGTTAACTCTTCTGCTCAATTTTAGGCCGTTAAGAAGTATTATAAACACACATACTGGTGGACATCTTCAGAACAGTGAAATCTGATCTGTAGAGTTCAGATTGGAGGATTTGTGAAATCACTGAAAAAAAATGAATAGTCTTACATCCATCAAATAAGTTTAGTCTGTGATGTGACTTTTCACTAAAGTGTCAAACAAAAAACACTGCTTACATTTATTGTCAGTTTTCTCAATTTAACATGGAGCCCTACAGTCCTGAGGATTAATGATGTGCTTTGAGTTCTTTCATATTTCTCTTCTGTTTATTTCACTATAAATATCTAAATTTATTAAATCAATAAATAAATAAATAAACTGAATTGTCAGTTATGACTTTGTTGGGAGCTATGTGTTTCTGAATGAGATAGTGATTGCACCAATAAACTTAAAATACAATCTCTTTCCCTCTTTCCTTCCCTCTTTCTTTCCTTCCCTCTTTCTTTCCTTCCCTCTTTCTTTCCTTCCCTCTTTCTTTCCTTCCCTCTTTCTTTCCTTCCCTCTTTCTTTCCTTCCCTTTCTTTCCTTCCCTCTTTCTTTCCTTCCCTCTTTCTTTCCTTCCCTCTTTCTTTCCTTCCCTCTTTCTTTCCTTCCCTCTTTCTTTCCTTCCCTCTTTCTTTCCTTCCCTCTTTCTTTCCTTCCCTCTTTCTTTCCTTCCCTCTTTCTTTCCTTCCCTCTTTCTTTCCTTCCCTCTTTCTTTCCTTCCCTCTTTCTTTCCTTCCCTCTTTCTTTCCTTCCCTCTTTCTTTCCTTCCCTCTTTCTTTCCTTCCCTCTTTCCTTTCTTTTTATTTCTCACTTAAGGATAAAAAGAGTTATTCCTGTCCCGTGTGTGAGAAGTCATTTTCCGAAGATCGACTTATAAAATCACACATCAAGATAAATCACCCTGGTAAGAAAACATCATGGAAACTTTGTCAGTCTGTTGCAATTCAGGGATGAACTTTAGAATGAGCGGTGTAATGTGGTTACATTCCAAAGTAAAGGTCTGTATCTAATCTAATTTGTTTTGATTAAGGATTTTATTGGTTTTGCAGATGTTAGAATTTAGAATGCAACAGCTATTGTTCCAGGTATGTCGGGTAATTGCACTAAGCAGTCTGTCTTCACCTGGCAAGGAACTCATTTCCATTTGAAAGGTGACTTAAGTGAATTCAAATGAGGTATCAACAGTCTGGAATTAGTCCCACAGATACTGTGTAACAGCACGATAGACACAAAATTCCCATTGGCAATCCATAACTGACATAAGTGAGTTTATTGCACATTATTTTGTCTGTAGGTAATTTGTTGGTTTGTAGATAAATTCACAGGAATGCAGAGGTTCCTGGGCTGACACTAGACAGTGAGGGTGTGGCCAGGCTCTATCTCCAGGGCTATCTGAAGTCTGCTGAAGGGCTGTCACTACAACCTGGTGTAATATTCTAGGGCCAGTATTAAGCTGAATCCAAGCTAATCACTGCAATCCATTCAGACTCTTTAGATCTTGCTTTCTAATGCCCTGATTTATCAGTTCAAGTACAATGGGAATACTTCCTTTGTCAGTGTTCGTATGATACTGGATAGAGGGTCTGCCACTGAATAATGGGAGTTGACTGTATTAGGCTAGCATTCTTTAATTAGCTCATTTTACAGTGATACTCAGCACTTGGCGTCATTTGTTACTAAGCAGGAACACAGCAGTTGAGTTTGGGAAAGAAAAAAATCCATTTAAAACGTGTTTCATAGTTTTTGTCTGAAATTCAGTGTAATGGGTAAAGCATTGGTTCCTTATCTTCTTCCTGCCACTAGATAGTGCTAGACTCATATTTTTAACAATTTCCTTTGTTCTAAATTCAGATTAGCTTCCACTTCAGCACTCTTGTTCCCGAACCTCTTTATTACCAGACCATTCTGTAACAGTGTGCTTGGTGGAGGGCTTGTCATACTTCAGGGGACATATCTGCTGAGCCAAACTGAGATGAGGAAAGGCTTTTATGCTATACTGTAGACAGTAGATATGTCACTCACTAAGCCGAGAAATTAATGCTCAAGAGCTGTGGCTGTAAACCTTTCGTGTTGCCTCATCCAGGGAGTATACAAGGCTTCTCTAAATAATGTAGTCTGTGAATAAGCAATGTGCTATATACTGTGCCCTTAAAGCTTGCCATTGGTCTGCACTGGTCCATTGATTGCTGAATTATTAGTGTACGCTGTGCCTGGAGTGCAGAAATACCAGTTAATTCTGGAGTTGTTCTGTGCTGAACTCGGGAATTTAAGTACAATGAACAGTTTGTTTTGTATCTGGCTCCTTCTAGAAATATATGGTGATTTTTTTTATTTAGGAAACTGCATTCTTTTAAACTCTTGAATTTAATAGAAGTAAGGTTAAAAAACTGTATGTTTGTACAGCCTATTATTTGTATCTTCATTTCTAATTCATATATGTGAATAGAACTTTTCTAATAAATCTGGTATTTTACTGCTAAACCTCCATGGTACTAAATAAATACCTCTAAGATATGCCTATGCAGTAGTTATGCAAAAGCACTATTTTAATGTATTGAGCAGCTTTAATGCACAGTTCTTTTTGCTGTGCATGCTGTCCTTGTAAGCAGGAGGAAATCCTTTATTCTTCCAATATACTTAATTACAAGCCAAATAAATGTAAGGAATGTGTTGTTGTAAATTGTCAGTTACTGAATGGAATGAGTGCAATTTGTAAATGGAAAAGAACAAAGATGAAAGAAAAAAAAAAGGTACTGTTAAAAGGAATTGAATTTTAAAACGACACATCAAAAATTAATTTAAACTGAAACCATTTCATATTTATCATTAAAATGTTATTTCTGTAGCTCTCTTCTCCTTCCTTTCTTAATATCATTCTGCATGCCCTCTCTCTCTCTCACGGCTTCAATTTTCATCAAGTATAAAAAATGTTATTAAATAATACCTCTTCTTTTTCTAGTGTTGCAGTAGATAGGAGTTGAATTTCTAGTCCCAGGAAGTCAGTAGGACAAAAATCTCTTTAGATTTTTTCAGAGCCATATTTTAAACTAGAGACAGGGAGAATTTGGCCCTATTGCCAAATGATCAGGGAACTCAGCAGCAAAGGATTGGATTCTTCTCCTATCTCTCAAAATTACCTAGCTTTTGACCGAGTTTTACCTGGCTTTTACCTGATTTAATATGAAATGTATAAATAATCCTGAAACATGAGAGGCATCAACTTTCATAGATCCCTACTGAGCAGAAGTACAAGCCTGAAGTCATAAATCAAGAATCAGTCTGAAAACTAGGTACATGGGAAGTACAGACTTGTCTGTAATTTTTCTTGTTTGAGTACTTTAAACGTAACATAACAAGATTGAATGGGACCTCAAAACAACTTGATTTAACTTTGAAATCGAACCTCTTAAATTGGCTGTGATTTGAACAGGTGACCTTAGAAGTCTTCCAGATACATTTACTCCAGAAGTCTTTTTTTTTCACATTCTGAGTATCATAGCTATGACTGAAGTGAAGTCTTGCAATCCTTGACATCTCTGGAATCTGAGGTGAAAAAGAAAGTCTTCTGAAATTGTTGAAGAAAAAAGCACCAAATTAGTTTATTGGAAATGCTCATAGTTGGAAAATGGTTTTTAAGTCGGTGGCACGTACAAGATTTTGTTTGTTTGTTTTTTAACCAGGTAGTGGTGGTATTGAATACAAAGATTGGGAAGGAAAGGTAAGAGCATAATTGAAGAGCTTTGTTCTTTGTGTGGTTCTTATCCAAGTATCAGGAAAGAAGGTAAAGCTTGTAAAAATTGGAAGTTGATTGGGATCTAGCTTTTCAGTATTAGTTATCTAACAGAACAAATTCCCTGATGTCCTTCTTGTTTTTAAATCTATTGCTTTTCTCACAGAGGTTTCAATGAGTACCATTTCTGAGATTCTTGGCAGAAGAGTTCAGTTGAAAGGACTTATTGGAAAACGAGCTGTTAAATGTCCCTATTGTGATTTTTATTTTATGAAGAATGGGTCAGACCTTCAGCGTCACATTTGGGCTCATGAAGGTAAGTCTGGTTTTGAGTTTTTGGGCATATGATCAGTTTCTTATTTCACACAAGCTTCGCTGTCATAAAAAGGAATTCAAACTTACTCCTATACCTGATTAAAAAACAACTTAAACTACAGTAGAACAGCTCTCAATGTTTATATAATTAGTTTAATAGATTCCAAATCACATATGAAATTACATTTTCACAACACAAACGGACAGCCTAAAGGTTAAAGAAAATTAATAAGCTTCTGATTCCATTTTTTCAATACCTCATTCATATGCATGCAAAAAGTACATGTTCTCAACATGAATAGACAGCCTAAAGGTTAAAGAAAATTAATAAGTTTCTTATTCCATTTTTTTCTAGAACTCATTCATATACATTCAAAAATTATTCTATAAAAAAGAGATTAGTGATTTAATTTCAAATTCAGTCTCTTAAAACCAGTAATTTTCAGTAATTCCTGATGAAAAGCTACTGCTCTTTTACATTTGTCCAAAAATACTTGTTAGAGGAATCTATAAGTAAAACAGCTGTAATCTTGTTGCTTTGATGTGCACTTACAACTTCTGTGTGTTTTTTAATTACATGATACTGAGCATGACAACTAGTTGACATGGTCCTAAACAGTGATGAAAAAGCCATAAGACATTGCTGATCCCATATATGTGTGTGTGTGTTTGTATCAGCATTCTGTATGTGTGTATACATATTTATAATTGTATACAAATATATATAATATTCACATATTTATTTATTTATGAGTCTTGGGAAGAAATTCCATTACAGTGATATCACAGAGTTTGAAAATTCCATTGACTTAAAACCTTTGTCCAGTAAAAAATTGTGCCTACTCAATCTATCTGTTCTTATAACAAGTAGAAGGCAGCTCATATGACCACTCAAATGGAAAATAATCTATGGAGCAGATTGCCTTTGGCCTTTCACCATTATTCTGATTTTTTATCCATAAATTTACATAAAGGAGATAATGGTAATTGGTACTTCTGAACTGGTATTTTGTTACCAAAGCATTTGTTCCCATGCAGACATTTATTTTAGTACTGTGTTTGAAAGCCTTAAGTCTGAGTTTATCTGTCTTTTTACTATAGTAGCTGTTTTCTGTAGTATCCTTTTGGAGCTTAGGCAATTCAAAATTGAAGGCTTGGAACAATTGCTTGTATATTCTGTAGACAGGGTTTATGCTGCTGAGAAAACTTGGTACCCATTTCATGTGACTAGGGAGAAATGGGCAGGAATTTATTCCAAAATCAAAGCCTGCAATCAAGTCTGCTTGAAAGTAGGTTGTAATTTCTCATGCTTATATATCTAGTTTTAAGATCATGAATATCAACCTAAAACTGTCAGAGCCTCATGAAACTGTTGAATTACTCTTCTAGTTCAGTTATATCCAACTTTTCTTTGAAAGATTTACTTTGTTCTAGTACAGTTTCAGCTAGATGAGATACTGATGCTTTGGACAATTGGAAGAAGTGAAATTGTAAGAGCTTGTGGCTTAACCAAAAAAAGAGTATCACTGTGTGAGCCATTAGCAAGTCTGAAGCTAGTTAGCAGTCAAATGCAACTTTACACATTCAACTTGTGCTTATGTATTAAACACCTGATAACCAATCCTCTCCTAAAAGAAGTTTCTTCATTCTTTGTTCCAGTAAATAGTGTTAGTTATTAGAAGACATAGAAAAGCATTTGGTTGTCAGTTAGATTCAAATTTAGATGGATTGGATTCTGCTTTAAATGCAGGATGAACGTACCAATACAAAAATATTCATATTTCAGTATTCATTTTTCCTGTTAAACTCAGAGTCTGCTTTCAGTGTCAAAGTACTTAATTCTAAAATGACCACCCCCAACACTCTGTTCTTGTAATGAATTAAATGATACTGTCAAAAGTGTCATTCATTTAGACTCTACAGATTAAATTTCTTAAATGCAGACATCCGAACCTTAAAATGTTGACCTTGTTGTCTGTATTGCTCTCAGTGTTTGAAATTTCTTTATTTCTCTCAAGGAAATGTCCACTAATTCTTCAGAATATATAGCTTGTTTCCTAGTGCATTTTTTCTTTTTAGGTGTCAAACCCTTCAAATGTTCTCTCTGTGAGTATGCCACTCGTAGCAAGAGTAACTTGAAAGCACATATGAATCGTCACAGCACTGAGAAAACACACCTTTGTGATATGTGTGGGAAAAAGTTCAAATCAAAAAGCACTTTGAAGAGCCATAAACTCCTTCATACTGCTGATGGTAAGCACACGTTTATTAAATCCAAGTTTGTTTTAGGGCAATAACTGCTGTGTGTAATATAGGACTATACTAACATCCTTGTTTCATTTGAACACTGAAAATTACTTACAAAGTTTTTTTTGTTTGTTTGTTTTTTTTCCCAGGAGATATTTTATGTAATAATTCAAAAACTTTTCAAAATTAACTTCTATGAAAGAGGGTGGTCCCTGGAATATTTGCTTGTTCTGAACTTTTTTTTTTTTATCACATCCTTCTATATAGTTTCAGACAACTTCTGATCTCAATTGAAAGATTGAGATCTTTTTGAAAATACAATTAATTCTTTCGTTATCTGCTTTCCTCTGTGAGAATATTGTTAGGAGTTGACAAATCCGATAGCCCAGTAGAGGCAAGTCACTGAAATCTGTGTCCCCAGGTATCCCAAAGTGGTATGTGTGGGCGTGTATTTCCAATGAGCACGTGTGCAGGCACATTTGCTTAGTAATTTTAATATTTCTGTAATGACAGAAAAAAATGAGATGTAAACCAGAAAAAAAAGTGTTGTAATTTCTTTCAAATTTGGGGGCCCAACAATACTTTATTTCCCTGTCATTTTCAAATCATGATATGCATTATAAATTATGCTGACCTTAGTAGCCTGATCTTTGTTACACATGTAACCTTGTGAAGCCTAATTCCACTCTTTATTTCATTTAAACTATTTTTTCCTGAATGCTTTGCCTATTCACTAGCATTGGCCTTTCACATATGCACACATTCTCCCTACTACATTTCTAGAATTTAATCTGATGCTTTTGATGCACTGATACTTATTTTTGTGAATGTTTTTGTCAGTGTATATGACACTAACAGAAACGATGTCCCTTTTTACGTTGGTATGCTATATATTTAGGAAACATTTCATATTGCCATCTCAGTAATCGTTCCTTATTCCCAAAGGATGTATGTAACTTTCATGTAACTTGATCAATAACATACGGGTGCTGCACATATGTATAAATTACGTATGCAGGAATCAGCAGTTTCACTTATTAAATCATTAGCTAATTCCTGGTGGTGGGAGAGATCAGGTTGTATTTGAATTGAAAGAAAATTTGGAATGTAATCAGAATATGAAGGTTAAAAAAAAACAAACGTCTTCCTGTGGTGCCATTCATGTCTCCTTTGTGGGGACTGATAGAAAGACAGTGTTCCAGGAAATTCCCTTTACCTTTGGCAAAATTGCCCAGGGAGATTGTGGATGCCCCATCCCTGGAGGCATTTAAGGCCAGGCTGAATGTGGCACTGGGCAGCCTGCTCTACTGGTTGGCAACCCTGAACGTGGTGGAGGGGGGCTGAAACTAAATGATCATTATGGTCCCTTTCAACCCAGGCCATTCTATGATTATGTGATATGATTCTATGAAGCTGCAGGATGCACCCCTAATGAGGGGGACAGATTTCACTAAGTGTAGATACTGAGTGACTCTGTAGAGTCATATTTCTCACTAAGCTCACTTCAGTAAACTCTTCATATGTTTCCAACAATTGTTAAAATAAAGATAATGTGTGTCATCAAGACTGTACTGTATGATTTGTCAAGGGACTCAACCTCTTGGATGCTGCTGGTTTCTCTGCCGAATATCTCCTCCTGTACTGGCAGCACTTCAAAACTTCTTACTAGCACACAGTTAGTGTTTTTCAATTATTTTGCAAACAAATGAATTTGAAGGATGCTTCTCTTTGAATCTTGTCTTCCTGACTTACGAGTCTAGGCAATTTTTGTTCAAATATCAGCCCTGCAAGGTCAATTTAGCCAGTGGAATACCAAGTAATTTTCTGTCTGTTCTATTCCTCTTGAGGGTGACATGATAGAAAACAACCCCGCAGCCCAGGTTTATTACTGGTTGTGATTAGAAATAAATCAGAAAAGCTGTTTTTCATTATTTAATTAGATATCAGAAATTGTAACACAATTTTTATTAGGTTTGTTTTATGGAAGCTTTCACACTTGGTATAAAATACTGCAATTGTTTGAATGAGATTCAGAATTTAAAGAAAACTGATTTCTTCAAGACAATACTTATTCATTCTTCCTATTGCTTCTTTTGCTTCTTGACTAGCTTTAACACACACTTACACTGCTTTGATCAGATACAGTTTGCCAACCATGGGCATTTAATAAAGGAATGCAGTCTTTTCATATGTAATACATAGCATGACTGATTCAATCAAAATATAAGGAGAAAGGGAGTATGAAAAGGAGACAAGCTATTTTATTTTAATTCATAAATGAAAAAAGATTTGGAGAGAAAATGCTTTAAGGTATGCACAAAGGTAGGTACAGCATGGTTATATGTTTGAGAGCTTCCCTCTTACAGAGCCACAAACAGCAACAGATGTTTCTTGAGAATGTCAGAGAGAATTCATTCATATTGGAGTAATACTTTCAAGGCCAGCACGGGCTGTTATGACCACAGAGTCTGATATCTTGCAGAACACAGACCATAATTTAATAATTTCACATCATATTTCAGATGGATTTTGTAGTGCAACATTTTAGATGTATTATATCTAAGCAGACTTGATTTAAAGACTTCATATGACAGGGCATCCATCTGTTTTTTGAGGAAATTGTCTTAGATGTTAGTCATGCCCTCTGTTAAAAATGCTGACTTTTAGGCTGAGTGTTCTACCTATCAGCTTCCGTTGTTGCAATTCCATTTCTTATTTGCCTGTTTTGTTACTGCTGTTTCAGGTTTAGTATCTGCAGTATTGAGGCCTGACTTGGGAACTTGCAGGCATGTAAAAAAATGTCAAATACACTATGAATGCAACATAATCATTTAGCCTTCTCTGCAGAACTGAAGAAGCACTTTTCTTTGGATAACACTTCTGAACTGAATTAATGTTATTTTGTTTTGGTTTTTTTTTTCCACAAAGAAATCTATACAAATTATATGACTATTCTGACGATCAGACTTTCAGTCTGAGAAGTACTTGTGTAACACTGTGTTTCAGATCTTTCAGTGACTTCTTAGCATTGCATCTGTGGAAACAGAGTTTGTGCAAATTCACTCTAGTTGTCCTCATATCCTATTACCAAGTAGAAATTCAAAGTTATTTTAACAAGTCAGCACTACAAGGACAGATGAACGAGCTTTTGCATTCTCCCTTCTGCTTGTTAGCTGCCAGGTACCACACAGGAGGTGTGAGCTAATCCCAGTGGGTGCTCTTTCTTGCCTTGTAGGACTGTATATGAAACTGAGGGTTACTGCAGAGATTTAGATGAGAAAGGACCAAAACTTATAATGAGCAAGGCAAGCAGGCATCATGCTCTCTTCTGCAACCTTTGCCCATTACTTTTAATACTGCGTTATGCAAAAGCGAAAGATGGGAACACAAGGCTTCTGTACCATTTCACATGTTAATGCTATTTCATTCTATGACAGATTTTATTTCTCCCTGTGTATTGGGTTAAGCCTTCATAGAAATCTTTTTGAGGCACTTTGACTCATTATTGGAAGAGTAGAGCAAAATCTGTTAAGAAATCTTGTGGTAAAGTTAATAGGTCATGTCATGCTTTACCAGAGATATATTGAGAAAGCATGCAGGGCAAAGCTAGAAAAGGTAAATGTATTTGAATTTTAACAACTCAGTACTGGGGACAGAAGTAGGGTAAACCCATGTGACCATGACTGAACATCAGTATTTTAAAGATGTACAAATCTGCTGTATGAATAGCGAAGTAAAGATGCCTGTAATGGTAAACCATGATTCCCTTCTTCCATTTAGGCTCTGCTATGGTGATTTTTTTTCTTCACTTTTTCACCAAAAGACTATCCCAGGAGTACCTCAGATAATTAATGCTCATAATTTAAAGGTCACACTCAAGCCCTTTTGCCCTTTACTGCTCTTTGGTCTGGTTAACCAAATTCTGTTGAACAGGTGGTAGACTTAGAGTATTGTTCATTATTGTGGTTTTGGAAATCATCATTATGAAATAGTATTACCAATAGTTTTCAGAACATAAATAGAAAATAGTGATTCTATTTTCTACTCCTGTTTCAGGAAAGCAGTTTAAATGTACAGTATGTGATTATACAGCTGCCCAAAAACCACAACTCCTACGTCATATGGAACAACATGTCTCTTTCAAGGTAAGAAAACATAAATTACTGTTATTGATGACGTTCAGAAATACATGGAAGTTCAGACACCAGTTTTAAAACTACCATGTTTTCATCATAGTCACAATTATGGCTTTTTAATATTTCAGGAAGCTTGACTTTATATTCAGACTTCTGAGATGGATTTACGTTGTTCATCGACTATTTATTTTCAGTACATGTATTTGTGAAAGACATACGTTTTAAAATATAAAACAAACGTAGCTGTTATGTCTGAATTGTTATTAATAATCTTATATGTATCTTAAAATTTCTTAGGAAAGTAGGAAAATGCATTCCATCCATCACTGTTTATTGCCCATCTTAATCTGCTGTGAAAGTTTGTATATGAGTTCATATACGTGAAGAAAATTGATGAGGATTAACCTAAAAAAAAGATAAAAAAAAAAACCAAAATGTATCTGACTTGTGTCTTGGAGAGAGTTTTGAAGATAGTTAATGCTTCTATCAAGTTAGAGATGTGTAAACTTGTAGTATGGTTTTATTTGAAAATTTCATGTTGCTTCTTGGCATGATAGGTCTTGATGCAGTGAATTGTGAAATGCTGTATTCAGAAAACAGAAATGATACTTGTTTTTTATTTTCCAGAAAAATCCAGTATTTGAGAATGAAATGTTCATTTTAATGTAACACTTATCTTAGCAATGAACATATTAATCATGGAAAATGTCATACTATTTTGATATGCAACAGCTTTCATTACCTAACAAATTAGTTTGCTTCTATAAAGAGTACACTTGAGTCGCTCCTCCATGCAGCAGAAGGAATGACAGCTTTTGATCCATGATTTAGGTTTTGGAAGACAAGGCAGTATAGGAAAATGAAGCAAATCATCAAGAGAGATAATATATTTTAAAGAAATATATATATTTTTTAAAATGAACTATATTTTTTTCTATACTTTTTAGTGGAAATTGGCTGTTTTCCTTTTCAAACAGCTAATGAGATGAAAGTCTTCGTAATGATTACTTCATAACAAGTTCTGAAACATGGATAGTTCAGACCACATGTTTTAGCACTATAGATCCAATGCTTCTTTGCAGTACTCCATAAACCTGCATTGAATTGTGGCTACTTAATGCATTTTTAAGAGAGCTGCAAGACACTGAAGTAATCAGCTATGTTTGTTAAGCAGAGTTCATTGACTGCCTGTTAGTAACACCTACCTCTCTCTGGGATAGTTACATGCATATCAAACTCAACAGTAGTAACACAATCTAATAGCAGTTTAATCAATCCTATTTCCAAGCTGCATGGTGCTTTTGAGTCACAAAAACCTGGTGATTGGCAGGTACTTGAATTTGGACCTCAGGACACTCAATTCCAGAGCTGCAGAAATCGAAGTTAATCCTGTTAGTGTGGTGAGCACTGTTTCTGCTGTCTGGACAGAGTTGCTGGTAATACCTGGAGTTCAGAAGTACATGAACTCATGTTTCTGGCTACTTCAGTTCAGGGTGTACTGGAAGAAAAGAAAATGTTTTGAAAATAATTATCAACATTTGATGGTTTGATTTGAACTTTAGATTGAGGTTTAGGTTTAGAACTGAGAAATTGAAATGGATTGTTTTGTTTTTTGTCTGTTTACCAATAGATGAGATCTTGCTGACTAGTTACTGCTGTGCTGCTTTTCTAGTCTACACATCACTATACTGTTTAGAACTTGTTTACTTTTTCTATTTCATTTTGGTTAAGCTGAAGCTGGTCTTAGGAGATTTTATTCAACCATGAAGAAATGCACACAGAATCATAGAATCGTTTAGAGTTGGAAGGGACCTTTAAAGGTCATCTGGTCTAAATCCCATGCAACAAACAGGAACACCTACAGCTAGATCGAGTTGCTATCAGCCCTGTCCAGCCTCACCTTCAGTGTCTCCAGGGGTGGGACATCCACCAATGCTCAGATAACAGTCTGGTTAAAAAAAGAAAAAAGAAACCAAAACAGTCAGTACTACACAGAATTTGAAGAAGCAAATGAAGTGAATGGGCTACATTTTCCTGACATAGTTGGAAATTTGGGCAGATGTAGAGTAGTAGAATAAATGTAAAGTAGTAGAATAGATGTGGAAAACCTGGGATAGATGTGAATAACTGGAGAGAATGCAAATTGAGGGTTAGAAAGGTGTTTTGGCCATGGTAAATGAAGTTGAAAGGCAGCAGAAGCTAAGTTGGTTACAAAATACTTAGAATCAGCCGACTGCTACAAGGGAGGGATAGATCAAAATGAGAACTGCTGTTTTAGTATAAAACAATTGAGAAACTTAGTGAGGGTACTTTCATTTGATTGTTTACTTGTGCCTTTTACTAACACTTGTCACATTATCGAAGCGATCCTGTTACATAATTTCAGTACTTTTTTAGATCATTTAAAAATCTGTCATTTGTTTTGAATATTTCTACACATTTAGTGTATCTTGAGTCAAGTATTTTTAAAGCCCGTTTCGGAAAGAGCATTTCTAGTGAACATGCAGTTTATCACTTAGTGTAGTCCCACAAACAATTTGCTGGCAGTATTTCTGATTCAGTTGTCCCATTCGGGTGCATAGCTTGTTCATTTCTCTGCATGTGTATAAGCATTGCACCTGCAGAAGAACATGATGATTAGTGAGAAGCTGATGTCCTCATTCTTTTAGATAGATTTATTGAAATATTGATACTGATTTGTTTTATGATTTCACGATGCATTCAGATAATTTTTGTTGTCAAGAACATTGTCACATGACATTTTAACAGGTTGTTTTTGTTTTTTTTAAATATCATAGGTTCTGTCGACAGTAGCAGTGCTGTAAAGTTGCTGTTGTAACACCATTACAATACAGTTTGCTTAAAGGAGTCAACAGGCTATTTTGAAAAGCCCTTTTCTACTAGGGCTTGGAGGTGCTGGTGAAATTTGCTGAAAATTATGATCTTTGAGTAGTAATGGACAACAACAGAAGTCCTGGGAAAATTTCTTTACCAAAGATTAGATGTTGCTATGTTGTTCTTTTTTTGTTTAGGTAGTTAGTTTGCTTGTTTTCTTGTCATATTTCCTACTCTGTACTTAGCTGAACTGTGTGCAGTATTGTAATTGCATACTAGATAGCATCAGACTGCATATTGTTCAGACCTTTCATTGCCATTAGACATGTTTGGAATAACTGAATCAAATGTAAAAGGTTGATTATTATGAATATTTCCAGAGTACTAATTTGAGTCAGTAACTAATGTAAGTAGATACACACAAGTTACAGCTCACTTGAAAGAAAAATATTTTGTGACTTCATATTAGTAACTTGGACTAACCAAGCAGAATATTTTGTGATTTCATACTGGTGACTTGCACAAACCATTTTGGAAGCTTTTCTGCACTTACATGATCATCTTAGGATCAGTGATACCACGTCCACTGCCAGATTTAGTACAGTTCAGCATATACTGTTTCATGCTTGTTATGTGCATTGTTAACAACTAAGAAGCGTAATGTCTGCACAGAGCTATAGAGATTGTGCCAGCAACTCTACACAGCCAGATAGAAGAAAAGAATTACTGCCTCCCTCCACCCTGCTACCAATTTTGCTATTGTATAGCACCCAACACAGAGTACATGCCAAGTACATTTAAACTGATACAAGAACAAGAGTCTGCATGGATAATTTTTTTGAAAGAAACATGGTATCAGCAGTGGAAAAGGAGGGCTTTTCTCTGAAAAAAAGTTGAATAGCTGAATGTTACAGCACCTAATTGAAGGGTTAAAGGAATCTGAAGGCTGCTTTTCTTCCATATTGTTTTTGCTTGGATCTTCAATGGGAGGTCATGAGCAGTGATGTTAGGGCAATGTTCTGGTCAGCAGACCCTGACAGCAGACGTTTCCCTGCTTTAAATTCAGCTTCTTAGGTGGAATTTCTCTACCAGCTGTTTTGTGCTGACTAGCTTTAGATGAATGTGGTCCATGTGGCTGTGCATGAAACATTTTGCTCTTTCTGAGGAACTTTTCCCAAAGGAATTCAGCCAATATCTGAATTCTGTTTCAGACCTGTTTCTGCCTTGCTTCCTTTAACAGTTGCATGTTTCACTCAAAAACTACAGTTATTTTAGCTCTCTTACTCCCTCTTTTCAGGCAAAGATTACTTCGTGCAGGGCAACTGAGTAATTTACTTGTAAAAAGTCTTTGTGTGGGCAGACCTGAGATTCATCAATTATGAGAATACAGTTGTTGGTTTTTTTTAATTGTGAAAAGTAAGTTATCTTAAAAATGTTGATAATTCTTGGGTTTTGTTTTGTTTTTGGCATAAAATGACAAATAGAAAATTCTAGTTAAAACTTAATTATGACTTCAGTTGGATTGAATTTTGGAAGGTCTCCATGGAAAGTGCCCAAACTTGAATTCAATCTGTTTTCTCAGAATCTAAACCTTGCAGCTTAGTGCTAATTCCTTTTTGCTCCTAGCCTTTCCGTTGTGCACACTGCCATTATTCCTGCAACATATCTGGTTCTCTGAAGAGGCACTACAACAGAAAGCATCCTAATGAAGAGTATGTAAATGTAGGTTCTGGAGAGCCTGCTGCAGAAGCCCTCATCCAACAAGGTAAACCTCCACCTTTTAGGAACTGGTATTATTTTGCTGAAGCAAACCTGATGTACAATAAAGTTTTGCAGGATATTTATTCCTCATGTTATTGGGTATTATGTTGTAAATTAGTACTACTTTCTGGGAATTCTGAACAGCTTGCCTTTAACTGTTCTTTCACTGTCCTTTGTTCTTGATTTCTAATGGTGAGTGAAACAAACTTTTGATTGACCTTGCCTGTTCTGTTCATTGCTGTGTACATTTATCTTTTTCACTTGTGTTCCATAAGTAAAGAATCGGTATCTTGAAATGAATGATATACTGACAAATTTCTTTGACAATTTTACAAGGTTGAACTAAATGTTGAGAATAAATGACACTGAATTATTCCCTCACAAAAGAGAGTGCAGGTAAAACTAGTTGCACCGAGTAATGCTCAAAATCTTGTTTGTGGCCAAAGGAAGCACAACTTAAGTATTAGCAGCATAGTGGAAGTCTTAACAACTTGATTTAAGAATCATCATTGTTCTAGGTCTAATATGGGTTTAAAAAAAAAAAAAAAGACAAAATAAAACACTGTGGCCAGAGCACTTGGATATACAAAAAAAGTCTCAATACTTGTACAACTAGAATAGTAGAACACACATTTAGTTTCTACTTCTTCTGGTGTTCTGCTCACCCTTCCTCTGTTTCTCTGCTTCTTAAGGTTGGTGATTCTCTCTGGTATTGGTGGTAGCGTGAGGGTTTCAACAAGTTGTCAGCATCTGGAGTTCTTTGCTGGGAGGAGCATGTTGTTAATCATTATAACTTTGTCTTCTTCTCCCCTTCTATTTGAGGTCATTATTAACATGTTTGTTTTTCCATGTTTACACTTTCTTTCTGATTGGTCTGTAGCTCTAGATTACATCCAAATTTACTGTCTATAGTTTTAAGGGCAACAAAATACAGTATTTAACACACATGGTGGGCACCAGTGTTGTCTAGCTGCGGATCTTAGGGTTTTTTTAGTGGTATAATAAAACTGATTAGATATAGACACCTATCAATTAGAGAAAGTGCTGTCACATACAGGTCAAGAATATTGGGGGATATCCAAAATTCAAGAGCTAATGGAGTGGTAAGTGGAAGAGAAAATCAGCTTGAATTAGTTTATTTTATCATATTTATTTAGTAGCTTTATAAGTTTTACTACTCACTGTAATTGTTTTTGGCTTATAATTTTCAGCTGAAGTCCTGTATTTCCTTCTGAAAAGATACAGGCATCAGTCACAGTGTAACTCATTCTTTGCAGTGCCTATGTAACAGCAAAGCACTCACGTGTACTGGTTGTCTGATTCCCATCAGTAGTTTTCCTTTTTTGCACTGGGCAGATGAATCAAAACAATTTACTCTTCAGTCAGATACCTTTGTGAGTGTAAAATGTACTTGAATTTTCACAAAACGCAAACCTTATTCAGTTTTAGTGCCTGGTCTTGAAGATTGGAAGGCCCAGTTAAATGAAAAAATGTTCTGAAAATATTTTAGGATTTGGTAGAGTAAATTTTATTACTTCTTTTCCCTTGAAACAAACAAAAAAAGTAAAACTGAGAATGCAGGAGTCTTCAGAGAATTAAGACCTTGGAATGAGATTAAAGAGGATTAGTCTTTATGTTTTTCTCTGGTAGACATTCTGTTTTTCCTGACTTTGTAACCTTTTTTCTCTTCCTTTCCTTACAAATTTCCTGTGCTGCCATTAGTGCTGTGCTTGCTTCCCAGTTTTTCACCTGCTCTGTATGGTATAGGAACAGTGGAGGGGCTTTAAATTTGTGTAATAGCTACCAAGACTGTATTTCATCTCATTCAACTATTATAAAGAAAGCCATGCTAGTAGATGCAGTTTTCCCTCCTGTAACCTCTTTTGCCAGCTCCACTCCATCCTGTATAGCCCATTGTAGGGAGTACTACATGTGGACTCACAAATGGGATAATTGTAGATTTCTTGTCAGACTATTTGAAGATCATTCTTTTTCTCCCCCCCCCCCAATGTCTTGGTATCTCACTGGGGAAAAAAATGTTCCATTTAGGAGACTGAGTTAATTAAGATTTGCATTTGAAGTGACACGAATGCTATTTAAGTTAATAATTTTTTCCCTGATTTTGGAATCTGAAGACCTTTGGGTCACAGCACAAACAGACCAGTGTGGACATATGATGCAGAATGGCAAGGTATGTGTTTCTGAGCAGCTTGGGTCAGTGGTTGCAATTTGCTGCCTCACTAGTCTCTATCTGGCTTCAATTTATCATATTCATAGATCTGAAAGCTATTTTGGAAAACTGTTCATAAATTAATGTAAGAGTAAATGACTGTTCAGACTTGATATTAAACAGGTCCCTTGAAACTATAGGACTGCAGACAAATACGAAAAGAGGACCTGCAAATGAGTGGGTTTGGAAAAAAAAAAAAGAAAAGAAAAATGAACAAAAGTTAGCACCTAATAGAAGCCATGTGTAAATATTCCTCTTTTTGTGTTCTGCTTGTTCCAAGTTACCCAGTGAATCATATTACATGCACTCCTCTTCTCCACTCTTGTCGTTTGGTTTGTGACTACATTGCAGGTGTTCCAAATATCTTAATTGTAAATACTTATATGAATGTAAACTTCTGGATTCCACTCTAGATTCCTAGGAGTGCTCATAGAATAAAATAGGCAGCAAGATTATGTATTGCTGGGAAGGAACAGCCAGGAGGGTTTCTCTTCTGAGTTTGTATTAGAAGACCATGCTAACTCATTTGATTGTTTCTTTTTTTAGTTTAATTTGTTCTCTAGTGCTGAGCATGTCACTTATTTTTTTCTATGAATTGCTTACTTTTTCTTCACTGATTTTTTTCCCTGCCATCCATTGTTTTGCTTATGTACTTCTGCACTCTCTGGAGTATGAGTTTTCTATTTGTGTTCATGCAGCAACTTGTGCAGTACGTTCAGGATGATCCATTTATGGCCTTATGGTCTATTACACCACTGTCATCACTTTATCAGACAATGATAGTTGTCTTATGGAAGTGTTAGGTGGGGAAGTGAATTGTTTGGAGAGCACATGTCAATGCCATAATTGAAAAAAAAAATTACATCTGTATAATATTTATGTGCATTGTTTTGTTGCAGAGATCAGTTTGGGTATTAAAAATAGGAAAGGTATGTCATTTACTGACTCTCTGCTTTCAGGTTTTAAAGAATTGTGCAAAAGTTAATTTTCCTAAGCTTTGATATCGATTCACTGACCTAGACTTAAATATTATCAATTCTGTGCTTTCATAGTTGTTCTTTATTTAAAGTAACTAAAGTTGCACTTTAACTAATCTGGTGTATTGTTGTTGTGGTTTCCATAGCTAATGTAGGAAAGACTTCTCTTACACAGTGGTATTTCTTTCTCACAGTACAGATTAGTGTGGAATTAATATTTAATTTCCTTTTCTTAAAACTGACAATTTCTTTGTCCTTGTCAGAGCCACAGTATTTCACTTTTGTGAACTGCAGAGTTTTAAGCCCACAGACAGAGAAACTGTTCTGGTTTTGTACTGAGACAGAATATTAAGCATCTGCTGTAAGGGTGAAGTGTGGCGAGGATTTACTCTAGAATGATAGCGAAGAGCAGGAAATCATTGACAGATAATGTCCCAACGAGGCTTTCCAGTGACTGAGTGCAGTTGGATACTGTTTTTCCAATGTGAAGTTGGATACTGTTTTTACCAATGTTTTTACCAAGAATGTTTATTTTTGCCTGGTAGAATATCGTTGGATGGATTTCCGTGATTGTAAAGTGGAATGCTTTTTCTAGGCACCTTATGCTTAGAAGTCTACGTGCAGTGAGAGCTTGGCTTATTACCAGTTTATAAGAGCCTGTTTGAGGCATTTGAACATGATGAGTAAGAGTCATCATTTGCCATCTGGTGGCATAGCTCCTAAAGCAATTAGATTTGTTAGAGTGAGTTCCGGTCACCTAATTCAACAAATTATCTCATGTAGATTATTTCACTTCTGATTTAGTCGATAGGGAAAAAATCAAACAAAAAAAAAAGACAAAAAACAACACTTACTTGCATAATTATAAGCAACTGTGATCTGACATTTGACCAAGTGACTTTAATAAGAAAGAGAGGTAAAGACTGCTTAGTCTAAAATTGGCCGCTTATGATTTCATCATTTTCAGTAGTTTCTTTTACCTGTAAAAAAAATGTTTACTCGGTAAACACAGTGCTAAATTCATGCTGTTGTTAGATAGATGTTAATGTCAACAATGGAAACTCGAAAAATATTAACTCTTTCTGGTTTGCTTTAATTATTTGTTATTTTGAATTGGAGAAAGCTAGAACAAGCACCTTCAAAGACAACAAGTGTCTTAATAGGACAACAGGAAGCCAATATTTAAACCTGAAACCTCACCATTCCCGTTGATTTTTTTTCATACACGTACAGTTTACATTGGAAGCTACAGCAATGTGCAATGGAGCAAGCATTCAAGTTTCTGAAGAATCTATGATTTGAAATAGAAAAGTGTTTATAGTGAAAAAAATTATTTATTTAGAATTATTTAATGCATGTACTAGTCTTCGTTTGTGGTAAGCCTACAGCAGGATATGAGTCACAGTTACCCTTGTGCTTCAAAGGAATGTCCCTTGGAAACTAAGAATGGTCTCTTAGTGCTGCTTAGCTTGAGTTTCAACCATAATCTTGACTGTGAGTGCAAGTTCTTGCCCAGTAAGTTCTTAATGACTTTGCAATTTCAGTTCCCTCTGTTACATTCTGGCTGTCTCTTTTAATGCTTAGCTCCAGACTTGAAACCACTATTTTTTACCTGGACTCTTTTACAAAAATGAAGTGCTATCCCAAACTAATGCAGATAGCTGTGTGTTCTTATTCTTTGTAACTCGGGGAGGGATTCCCAAGGGGGAGAGATGTAGAAGCAAAGAAATATGGGAACAGCATTCCTGCAACTTTTCATCCATCAAAGGGAAGCACAAAGGTAGGGAAGCAGGACTGCTATACCTTTCCAGATACATGAGTTGTTCCAGACTCCTTCTATTACCATCATCCAAAATTGTCTTTTAAGCATTGTAAGAGTTCACCTACTCTGTGTGTTCTTTCCCAGTTTTTCATACTGTTTACATTATGAAAGCAGAGGTTTTTAAATTAACTTGTAAATCTTAGCAGAGATGAGGTTAAATCATATGGGTGTTTACTTCCTTGAAAAATACTTAATATAAAAATAACTGAAAGAATTTAATTTTGTCTCCTTGTAGGTGGCATTAAGTGTCCTGTTTGCAGCTTTGTGTACGGTACAAAATGGGAGTTCAACAGACATCTTAAGAACAAGCATGGGATGAAGCTTGTAGAACACGATGGGGAAGCAAAATGGGAGGTAAGGAAAACTTTCATGGATTTGGCCCTAAGATTTAAGAATGCTAAATAGAGAGAAAGTTAAAGGTAAGAAGTATTCAAGAATGTGTTATCAACTTTATATAAGAACAGGAGGTCATGTGATCTCTCATCACCATTTGCAAGGCACACACACTCCTGTGACTGTTAATATTGACTGCTTTCATGACTAGTAACTGAATTAATAATGTTCTGAGTGGTTATTTCTTTAAAGGGGGGATCTAGTCCTCTGTAAAATTCTCTGAAAGAATGGAAGTTTTAGCAAAAATACACTAAACTAAAAAAAATTCCTATCTTTTAATATATATAGAATATTCACTGATGTTAACCTGAAGGTGCCCAAAGCTGTAAGGTCATACTGAATTAATGAAAGATGTTTATGACTTGGTCCAAACAATGTTAAAATATAGAAAACTGAATTTATAAATTAATCAACTAAATGTGATACTGTTATAAAGAGTAGGTCTTCCACTATGTAGTCTTGTGTCCAAAGTATTATAGGAGTTGCAGGATCAACAATTAGGATCAAAGCTTAGAAAGTTTTAACTTAGGTCTAAGAAGCCAAGTCAGGAAAAAAACAAAATAAAGCCAAACACCACCTGTTTTTTCTCAGTGGGTGGGGTTGTGCAGCTACCTTAAGCAGCTGTAGCTTCTTAATCTTTTGTCTGCTGTAACATTGGTAGCAATTAATTTTTAAATGAAGACTGTTACTTAAATGGAACAAAATTGAATGTAGATGTAGAAGGTATGGCAAAAGCACAGAAACATCCAGTCACTTTTACTGAAAAATCACAGCTAGCAAACTGAGTTTCTACTGCCTGATTAGTTCATTGTTGGTATCCAATGACAGGAAAACGCCAGAAGTCCATTGCAGCGAGCAAGTCAGTTTCAGATCCTGCTCAGGCAATCCAGCCCTAAACATCAGCCTAATGCCTGATTGAGAAGTCTGTCCTGCAGTTCATGTTTGGCAGTATGCATGGATAGAGTGTAAAACCCTCAAAAGCTATCACAGTAGGTTCTATATAGACAGTTATTCAAAGGAGAGAGGGCATATATTTTAAAATGTAGTCATTCAAGTATTATATCCATGTGAATTTCACAAACCATACATACTATGTCTGCCCTCCTTGATGCCCAAACATGAAAAAGGAAGAGGACACTCAGGATTCAAGCATATCTCTGTCACTGGAACATCAATAAAGAAAAATGTCTCATCAGAGCAAAAGTACATGTTAAAGCCTGTTTTGAAAAATACAGTTGTGAGAAAGATAATTTCTGTAATTCTTATTAATTGTCCAGAACTCTTTATTTTAAACTCATAACTTTGGTTGTTCTTTAATTTACTAAAATGAGAGGGAGATTATCCATGCATTGACTGGGTTTTGTTTTCAAGTTAACTGCTGAAGTTTCGGAAGAAGCATCTACTCAGTATCTCCATATCACAGAGGCTGGAGAAGATGATCAAGGTACTCAGGCTGCTGTAGCTGCATTACAGAACCTTAGATACACTTCTGAAAATGGTAAGTTGCTTTTTTAGGGTTTAGAATGCCAAATATATGTATGTTTTCATAAATATCTAACTCATTTCAGTATACTGGGCAATATGTGATCACCTGTGAAACAATTAAAAATGCTGAAATTTGTCATACATAACTTCTCAGGGGTTTATATTTTTTCTTGGAGAGTAAATAAATGAGAAGTGACCATTCATAATGAATTTCTGTGTCCTTAAGTAATTAATACTTATCACGCTCTACTTTGCATTTTATTATTAGATGTGTGGAATTTCCTCCCTATATTATTCAGTGTATTGTTAAATCAGCTGCCTTGGCAAAGCAGATGGTGTGTATCTAATGGCAGCTCTAGCTATCATTTTACTTTCCACTAAAGTCACCCATCATACAGAAAACTATCACAGTGAAATACTGCATTTACCATATTCCTAAAACAGTACAACGAAACTGAATTCTGATGATACAGAATAAACTATTCGGTATCACACTGGACAGGAAAAAGAGTTAGATTAGACTGATAAGACAGAAACAACAGGAACTTTAAGAAGGAACTCTCAGGTCTACGAATGTGTTAAACAGAGACTAGATTCAGTGCTTACATATTTTGAATTTATGTATGTGAATAAATGCAGTGGCTGCCAGAAGAGAGCATTTTACTGATGCTGTGAACTCTCTGGTTCCTAATACAAATAACTTCCATAAGCTTCCATTTTTTCTGGCATCTCCAAGCATGTCACAGTTCCATTATGTAACTGACACTTTCTGTATATTATTTTACTTTAATAAGTGGGAATTCAGAATGAGTAAAAATATCTTGAGAAAATTTCTTAAGCTGTAATATATTTAAATTGCAAGAGAGCATGATCATGGAATATGCTGTTTATAACAGTTTTGATTTTATGCACAAGGCAGCAATTTTCAAAGTAGAAAGATTTGCTTTAATCATCCAACTTTTCTGACATATTCCCTCTAGGTAGAAAATGTAGTAGTTTATACCAGTTACGTAACTGAACGCAGTTATATAGGAAAAAATGAAAGCAAGCAAACATTTTTCAGTTCTCAGATAAAACTGTATTTCATTCAGATAACGAAATATAACTACTGTGTTTGAAATTAAATTTTCTGAGCTGGATTCCCCCCACAGTATCAGTTTGTAAAGGCTAGGAGTTAAGACGTGAGCTTTATTCCATTGACTGGTTCCTTCGGGCCTCTTTCCTAGCTCCAGCAGTTATTTCAGTGATTTCAGCATATTAAAGCAGCTTTATCATGACCTTGAGAGTTTTCCTCCCCTTCTGACATCTGTCATGCTACTGCTAATCGTATGGAGATGGCAGACCACAGGAGGGGAATTCCTACTCCTGCATGTCACAAAACATTCTTCAGCAGCTGAATCTTTCCTTATCTCATTTCAGGAGATATATATATATATATATTTATGTAAACTTACCTTTCCTTTGGCAGGATTACACACATGAAAATAATTTAAAAATGTGGCAAACACGTTCTGGGCACATACTTATAAAGTAATAGGCATTGATTCTCCCAATAAATTAACTTTTTCACTTCAGCACATTAGTGATGGTTTGTTTTAGGTTGAGAGGTGTTGCAGACATTCAGACGATGATAAACGCAGGTACTTAATATACCAAACAGCTGTCTTTGTTGTAGGTATAGAGTTCAGATTCTATTTAAACAGAATGTCTGGCAAATACACATTTGGATTTGTATAGTCTTGCAGCTGCCTAATTTACAGTTACTGCTGTAAGTTGTAGCTAATTGTTTCTCTAGTCAATGTATTCTTTTAAATCTCTTTAAAATAGTCATAAAAGTGAGCAGTGTGGTTTCACTTGATGATACATGTGTTCCTCAGGCAAATTTGTTTTGTGAATACTTTCATCCCTTAGATCTGTTATTAAAGTGTCATGCTATTGAGCTGTTTGAGATTTACAGAAGGCACTGTGTATCAGGGTTAAAGCATAAGGGGAAAGAGCATCCCTGGCAGTTAGATTCACACACCCTTAGGCCTGTTTTATTGTAATGATCTTATTCTTACTGTCTTTCTGATAAGGTGAAAGGCTTGATCCAACAGCTGTGAACATTCTGCAGCAAATCATTGAGTTGGGATCAGAAACCCATGATGCCACTGCAGTTGCTTCTGTAGTTACCATGGCACCTGGAACGGTGACGGTAGTAAAGCAGGTAAGAGCTCTTCTCCAAAACTGCAGCGTTTTATTTTTGTTTATTTCTTGTGAACTTGGTGTTGTTCTATAAGGCCTAAATTGTGAATGACTTTATAAGACACATAATTTGTCCTTGGGTAGTTTTGGACCTGTGTTGTGAGTATATATGTTTATATACACACACACACGTTTATACATAAATACACTCAGGTATTTATAAAAAATACATTGCTATCAGTATAAATACATAAATTATGAGTGGATAAATATATATAGAAACATGTGAGAGCAAGAAAATACAGCATTTTCAGACTTTTTAAAATAATTCATCTCCATCATGAATGGGCATGTAGTCCCACTGTCATCTAAAACAGTGCTTGAAATGCAGCTTAAAATGTTGCTTGAAGAATGTAGAGAGGAAAAGGACCTGGGGGTGTTGGTTGATGCTCGGCTCAACATGAGCCGGCAGTGTGCCCAGGTGGCTAAGAAGGCCAACAGCATCCTGGCCTGTATTAGAAATAGTGTAGCCAGCAGGAGCAGGGAGGTGATCATCCCCCTGTACTCAGCTCTGGTACGGCCGCACCTCGAGTACTGTGTTCAGTTTTGGGCCCCTCACTACAAGAAGGACATTGAGGCCCTGGAGCGTGTTCAGAGAAGGGCAACAAAACTGGTGAGGGGCCTGGAGCACAAGTCTTATGAGGAGCGGCTGAGGGAGCTGGGATTGTTTAGTCTGGAGAAGAGGAGGCTCAGAGGAGACCTTATTGCACTCTACCACTTCCTGAAGGGGGGTTGTGGTGAGGAGGGGGTAGGCCTCTTCTCCCTGATAAGTAATGACAGGACGAGAGGGAATGGCCACAAGTTGCGCCGGGGAAGATTTAGATTAGACCTCAGGAAGCATTTCTTTTCTGAAAGAGTGGTCAGGCACTGGAATGGCCTGCCTAGGGAGGTGGTTGAGGCACCATCCCTAGCGCTGTTCAAGAAGCGTTTAGATGAGGTGCTAAAGGACTTAATTTAGTAGTTGGGTAGAGATAGTGATAGGAGGATGGTTGGACTAGATGATCTTATAGGTCCTTTCCAACCTTATGAACTTATGAACTTATAAAAGAGTCAGGAATTCCTTGGCTCGGTATTCTTTCAGAAGCAAAAGAACATGAAAGCTTTGTATACAGCTGTACATGCCCAGCAACCATTATACTGTTTGACCATAAACATGGATGAGTGACCATCATTTGTCCATTCCAGTGCTAAAGTGAGAGAGATACTTGGGTTCTTAAAGTCATGTACTGTGAGAACAAAGAAGACTTGTGCCTAGTCTGAGTTCACACTGCCTTTCTTAACGAGGGATGCAACACAATTCATTTGCAGGTATATAACAGCTCAGAGAAGAATATTACTGATGCTCTTTAACAGCAGTTGCTTCTGTGACAGTAGTCAGTGCGACCACTCACATTAGGGAAAAATGAAGAAAAAAGTCAAGTGAGTTGTAGTTGGTTGAGAAGATAGGTAGTTGGTTTTGTTGCTAACAGGACTATTCTAAAGAGCATGAATAAGGTGACTTGTTAGTTTCAGGCTTCTTCAAGGATTCTTTGTATGGGAAAAATGCTGGATTAACTGATAAAGAATTAAATGACAGAATTTGTAGTAAGTAATATAGTTCCTTTTAAAATGAGACAAACCTCATAAGGTATTGGTAGAAGTAATGTTAGTGTATACATATAATTCTTGAAGTCTAGTCCTGAGCAGGTTTTGCTAAGAATATTTGCATACGTATAATATTGCATTTTAGAATTAAGAATGATAAGATACACAAAATTGGCATGCAAAGGAGAATCATTTTCATCTTGAGCTGACAGTTGAGTATGAATATCAAGCCTTTTGCTTCCTCAGTATTTCTCACAGATGTCTACAGATTTCGATGCTGAAACTTTGTTCCTCCCCATTATGCTCTCCATGCTATGCTTGTTCTTCCTGTTTCATCATACTACTTTACTTTATCCCTTTTTCTGTTCTGTCCAATTTCATTCCTCAGGGTATCTGCACCTGATATAGTTGGTAGACCAGGAAAGGAGAGTTTGTGAGAAGACTTAAATTCCTGAAGAGTTAAAGGAGCTCCTTTTATTTAAAAGAACCCAAAGTGCTGTTATTATGGTTGCGTGAACTACCTTGAGTTCACTGGTTTTTTTGGTATTGTGGATATTAAATTCTTAAAAATTACATAAAAGTGTGTAGTCTGTGAAGACAGTATTTAGATAATAGCCACCCAGATGCCAGGGAAACAGGGCAGAATTTCAAGAAAAAGCATTTCAAAAAAGTTTTTATTATTATTTTTTACTTAGCAGGTATTTTCATTAGAAAGCATGGAGGAAATTTTGGGTAATTTTTTTTTTTTATTAAGAAAAGCAGATCCAGGTTTGTAAACAAAATTCAGTCATTACAAAGGAGAGACATTTCAATCATTTCTATGTGCAAATTTAAAAGCAACTTTAGCTGTACGCACCACCAACGTGTACACTGTGCTTTGTGACCTGTTTTAAAGATTAATTGCAGCATTATCCATTACCAAGTACTCTTTTCTCTTTAAAAGTGTGTATTTTGAGGCCCTTCTACCAAAAACCTAGGAGAAAACAAAGCCTAGATAAGTGGTAGTTTTGAGGAGGAAACTAGATATGGAACAGGTTGCCAAGACGTGTGCTGAATGCCTCTTCCCTGGGGATGAAGGTCAGGCTGGATGGGGCTCTGAACAACCTGATCACGCTCAAGATGTCCCTGTTTCTTGCAGGGGAGTTGGGCTAGATGACCTCTAAGAGACCCTTTCAACTGAAAGATTCTATGATTTTATGAAAATACATAATTTAAAACATTCAGTGACTCTTCAAGTATTTAATCTGATCAATTTCTCATTCATCTTAAAATCTGTCCGTTCTTGTTAGAGCATCTGAATTTGCTGATAGTATGTTGTAAGTGTTAATATTACAAATTAATTCTGTCTGTCACTTTTTAATCCATAGTTCTAGCCTTTCAGTATACAAGCTGTTCAGAACTGGTCACTGCTTTTCCCTTGCTTTATATACAGCAATGGCTTCCATTGGTCTAATGTCAGAGTGACATAAGCTCCATTTGCTCCTGCATCAAATACTGAAATCTCACAGCATAGAATCTTTGCTGGTTTTCTTACATTTTCCCACTGTTAATAGTGCTGTTGATAAAATGCCTTTTTCCCCTGATTTGAAGTTGCAGAGAAAAAAAATTATTCAGTGTAGAGCTATAGTACTTCTCAAACAGAGTGATCTTGTGCTACCCCTGCTTACATTGAATTTTTCTAATGCCTTAGGTTTGATTGGCTTCCTAGTTACCTTGATTGGGCTCTGTGGAAGTAGAGCAAGGAACAGAGGAGATCTGCAGAGGTGCTAGTTGTTTTTTTCTTATGATTTTTTTTCTTTTAATTTCATACTTCTGATGCTTTATCAAATCTCTTTGACCTATTACACTTTTCTATTTATGGTTTTCAATTCTTACCTTTCCCAGTAGAGAATGGCTTCGGAATTATAGCCACGCCCATTTTTAGTGTGAGGGGAAAGGTCTTCAAATGTTATTAACATGACTATAATCCTCTCCTATTTGGAACTGACAGCTTGTTTTTTTTTCATTTAATACCTCATTGCTTTCTAAGGGATATCACTCATTTGTACCTGCTACTTTTGTCAGGTTTTAATTAAGCTGAGTTCCTAATTGTTAACCTTGAGGTGATCATAAGACATGTTCGTATTTCACTTCCCCACTGGAAGATTTATTCTGCACTCTGTTCTGTGACCTTCAGCTTCTCTTGTGGATTAGGAGACAAAAAATTCATTCAGGGTGTCAGCAATATATCAGCATCATCTGTCACTAAATTTCCATTCTTGTTCTTCAGTGGCCTCTCCAAGTCATTGCATAGCAGCTCTGTATCTTTTTTTTTTTTTCTTAACAACATTTATTGTTCTGATTTTTATGCTGTTATGTTTCTTTTTTTCTTGAAGAGCATACATAACCCAGTTTTTTCATCAGTTCTCACCTTCATCTCTCATTTTTGGCTTTCATATTCTAGAATTGCTTTCATAATCTAGAAATTTCTTCTAAATTCTAGATTAGCAGGATATTTTTAAAGGGTTTTTTTTTTTTTCAGTGAATGTTTCACTACATTATTGGTATCTTTTTCTTCCTTTTTCTTCCTGGAACTCTGCAGTATTTGTACTCCTCTACTTATAAATGTGCTATTGACTCTAGATCCCTGAAACTGTGTGAATCCAGATAGTACCCATTGATAAGGCAGCCATCTTCATCCCTTAGTACTGCCCAAACCTGCATGTTCAGATGTCTTCTCTGTGCAGTACTTGGAGTGTTTCATGTTCAAGGAAAACTTTTGCCTGAAGAAACAAGCTTTGTCCTTCCCAGTACACTGCCATGTCCCATAGCTAGCACTGTCTGGTATCTTCTTTTTGATTTATTTTGTATCAATTCACAACCAGAAAAGTTACCAATTTTACAGTGTTCTATTACATTATTTCTCTGAGTTCTGTGTATTCGTATTGCTTATATATTAAACCATGAGTACAAATTATGTAGCTATACTCAAGATCAGATTTTCCATTCAGAGCTCCCGCCTCACAAATTGGGTGCTGAGAAGGAAAAAAGAATTCAATCTTGACTATGGAAACTTTATATTTGTTGATCATATGAATGATTTTATAAAAGAAAATCATTTCACAGAAAAGCAATAATGAATCCCAGACTGAATCATTATTCATAATATGACTTTAAACAAAGAAATTGTGAATAAGTCCTATCTAGCCTAGTCCTACAAGTCCTATATGTTATGGTTGGGAAATGGGAATTGATGTTAGCTCTATTAGCTCTGATTTTGTCGTGGTGTGTCCTTTAGGAGGTTCTGCCTAGAACGTGAAATGACTTCAGCTCATTCTTGCCTGAGAGCCAATATATTAAATTATTATCAATATTAAACCTTTTTGGTGTCTAATTTGGGAGAAATTCTGTCATGTTGTTGCGCTATGGAAACATACAGCTGATAAGGAAGGTAATGCACACCAAATGCCTGAGTGAAAACCAAAATCCAATTGTGAGGTTCTGCCACTGTGTTCTGAAACTGGCAAAGATCCACGCTGAAGCTTTGATCGCAACATGACACGAAAAGAACAGTCCTGTCAGTTTGAATCTGTTTCAGTTACTAGCGAGCAAGTCTGGATCGCTACAGATAGCGATGGAATTTGTGGCATAACACGTAATGTGGGAAAAAAGGTAAAAACATAGAGTGGTACATCTGAAGAATTGTTAGGAAAGAGACTGATAATGCTTTAACAAAATAAGAAACATTCATAGTGAATGGTAAAGATGGACAAGAAAATATATTGACATATGGACATGTTGAATATAGAGGCAGGATTGGAGGATGAGTAACCTTGCTAACAGCACAGCCACCCTTGATTAACAGTGGCTGCAGATGTGTTCTCAAAAACGTTCAAGGAATCACTGTACTGTAGTACTCAGTTAAGTTTGGTTGCTTGTTATCTGTGTCTACAATGTTACCAAAACGTACTGTTTTAATGTAGATATTAGTAAACAGATATGCTGTTAATTTGCTGTCTTTAGACCTGAAATACGTTTTTGAGTATTTTTACTAGCACAGAAGTAATTCTTCTGATATGAGAAACTCATCAGCAGATGATTATATAAAGCTTTAAATCTTGTCCTCAGTATTGTTTTTCCTATATGAACAAACTACTGAAATCCCTTTTTATTCAGAGCAAATCCTGCCTGTCCTGTACATAGAAAACTGCTAAAGAAGAGCAGCACTCTTTGTTCTCTCTAACAAGACCAAATCACTCCCCATTCCAGAATCCAAGTAACTTGTTCCCAAGGTATTTTTCACCTCCTCAAATCCCCGTACTTTTCCTTAATTCCTAATTCTCCTTAACACTATACCTAGGTGAGCACTGCAAACAGATTTTTTTCTTCTGCTGCCTTTCTGGTAGCACATTGGCACGTAAAAGATTTAGTTGAAGATTCAGAGCTTCACATCCTAAGTAATACAAAGCCATTTTTGTCTCATCTTTTTCTTTGTTGATATTTGACAGAACTATATGGCTACTCTAGGCAATCTTCTCTTATCCCCGTTGAAGACTGCATCTCTCCTCTGTTTTCCTGGGGTTATAAAGCTATCACATCAAGCTTTCTCTGAAGAAGATAATGAAGATTATATTAATCACTAGTAATTATTTTTATTATTAATTTTACTACTTTCTGACTTAGTGGCCTGTGTCACATATGCTGTTAAGATTTTGATTCCTATCTTTTGATCAGTCCATGAAGATTTAATTATTCATTTTTCTAAACAACTTTTCTTAATGCCTTCTTCCATATTGTGGCCAAGAATGTCAGCGGTACCCTGGGGTGAATTAAAAGAGCATGGCCAGCAGGTTGAGGAATATTTTCTTCCCTCTCTACTCTGCCCTGGTGAGGCCATATCTAGAGTAAGAAAGTTTGAGTTGAACATGACAGAGAGCTTCTTTACTTTGAGAGTTGTTACAGAGCACTGGAGCAGGCTGGTCAGAGAGGTTGTAGAGTCTCCTTCTCTAGAGAGATTCAGAATACACTTGGATGATTTCTTGTGCAATGTAATGTAGGGAACCTTCATTGGCAGTGGGTTGGACTGGATGACTTGCAGAGATCCCTTCCAACCTGTACCAGTCTGTGATTCTGTGGTTGTCCTTAGTTTTGTGGATTCTGAATGAGGAGCAGTTTTCTACCTCAGATCTTCAAAAATATGACACCAGCAGTTATCTGTGGTTAGGCTGGTGGTGTGTTGACACTGCTGTCTGTTACATGAATGTGGAATCGTAGAATCACCAAGGTTGGAAATGACTTCCGAGATGAATCAGTCCAACTGTCCACCTATCCCCAGTACTTCCTGCTAAACCATGTCCCTCAGTATGAGGTCTAAATACTTCTTGGACATCTTCAGTGTTGGTGACACCACCACCTCCCTGTTCCAGAGCCTGACCACTCTTTCAGAGAAATTTTTCCTAACACTGTTGGAGGGTACCACTGTCACATTTATATTGTTCTCACCCATCTCCCTTTGTCTGCTTACTGTTTCATGTTTTATGTTGAAATGATAAGACCTTTGGATGTGAAGTACTTTTTGTACTTAGAATACCTGATACAGTTCAGATCCTGGTCCAAAGCACTAATACTAACAATGGAGGGCAGCTATTGGCTGCTGAATACTTTTTTTTCTATTCAAAAACAAGAGACAAGAGTGATCTTAGAACCATGTAGGATTAACTCTGTTCCTGAAAAGCACAGTAACATGTTTTCAGCCTCAGCTTCTAAATACCTTAGTCTCAAGAGCAAGTGTATGAATTGTTTCAATAGCCAGACCGATCTTTATCAAGCTTAGAAAAACACTGTTTTTTCATGCTTTTCACACTTTATTTTAGTTCTTTTTATCGTTTCATTCTGTGATCTCTTCAGGCTCTGGTAAAATCCTACCATGGCAACAGCCACTTTTTTCAAAGTGCCAGCAGAAGTAATGCATAGCGGGGATTGCATATCAGCTTGCAGATGATCACAGAACAGAATTTTATAGTATAACACATCTTCAAAAATAAGCATCTAATGACATTAGTGTGGCTGTCATGTTAACAGCTACTGCATGTTACACCTCAGCAACACTCATATTTTAATCTGGCTCTGATTTGTACCTACTTGATCCTGGATACACTTCATCCTGAACATTTGTTTTTACAGAGTTACATATGTGCTGGTTATCATGACCGATGTTCCTTTAGCACGTGGAGCAATTTATTGTTTAACTTGGGAGTGCTAGCAGATAAAAGTTTTATTTGGGGGAGATGTCCCTGTTTTCTTAGTTTTTGTGAGGTTCTAGTCATCTGTATAGCATACAGATAAAATCTCTTATCAGCATTAGTCCCCTCTGTTAGAGCTCTGAAATTGTGGCAATGTTGCTGTATTTCTTCAGAAGGGAATCTGGTGATAAATCATTCCACCAGATAAGTGGCATTGCCAATCACAGTCTCTTTGTCAGGATTTATTCAACCAGCCAATGGTTAAAGCTTCTTAAAAATCTGCCTTACCTGTATGAAGATTTGTTTGCTGCTAAGCATTTTTAGTTTCACGAAACTTGAGTCTTATGTACCGAGTTTTCCTGTTGTTCTGAAATGATTGTTCACCAGGTTGTCTTTGTTTTGTAGCTCACTGTAGAGATTCATGTGATCAAATACACTGTTTTTCTGTGCATCTGTGTATTTTTCACACAATATGTCTGTCTGTAAATTTGAACAGGAAGAGTGTTCAGATTATTCAAATGACCCCAAACAAAATGGTAGAGGCGGTCCAGCAGGCAGCAATGTAAGCTGAGGTGTCACATATCCAGGTGCCCTCTATGATCTAGAATGCTTATATTCACCTTTTGTTTTCGGCTTTTCAGTAAATAACTTATACATTTACTTACTGTGGTTTCTTAAAACATAAATAGTTATCTGTAACCTAGTGTAAGATTCCGAATTCCTGCAATATCTGTTTAACTTTTCTTCTTTGTGGTAACCTGAAAGGCAGCATTCAGTCTGAAATTAAGGCACAGATTCTGCAGAGGATTTTGAGTTATACCCACCAAGGCTGTTTTAAACATGTGAATCTGGAAAAATGTTGATACTCATTATTTCTTTCTATAAGCTATAGAATAAGAAAGCAGCTTTGGCTATTTAGATATCCTTTTTTCCCCATTTTACAGAAAGGAGGACATATATTTTGGCATGTTAATGGCTTGAGTTAATAAGAATTACTTGCTTTGTTTTATAAGAAGTTCCTCTAGATGCATCCATTTTTTGTCATTTACATAGTCCTCAGATAGATGCATTTAGAACTTGAGATAATTTAAAAATCTCGATCTTTTTAGAAAAACGTGGAGTCAGAGGACCTGTTAACTTCCATGAGGAAACACTTTCAGCTAGAAAAGAATATTTATGCAGGTACTGAATTGGTTTAGTATACCAGCTGTGTATGGCTTCAGATTCTTGCTGTCATTCTTTAGCAAAGCATAAGCAGCCAGATGCTTTTCAGCTGGCTCTTGAAAAGAAAAGAGGTCATGGGTGCTACTCTTCAGAAGATTTCAGTTGCCAATAAAAAGAATTGAGTGTAGTAACTTCATTCATTCTTATGGCAGCTGTCCCACTGTTTCTTCAGTTTGAGAGATGTAAATTAACATTTTGAGATTATTCCCTGCGGAACAATCTAACAGGAACCAAGCAGAAGCATGTAAACATTGAACTGATTTGAAATGTAAATATCCAAAATAAAGTGGTAGTTTGTCAGCCTAAAAGGATTACAGATAACTGTCCAAAAAAGGTGCTGGAACCTAGATAAACCAGAAGGACATTAGATTTCTTTATCTTGCTTGACAAGGGCATAAATCCACATTGATAAAGGTAGGTAGGGAAGTTAAATGAACCTTCTTTACTATTCATTTTAATTTCAAAAGCACATGAAATAAGTATGAGGTTGTTGTTATTTAATTGAATGAGTTTCTGGTTTCATTTCATTTTCGTGTCAACTGTGCTTTATTTGTCTTCCTTTGTTTATTATTTATGCACACTCGTTGAACTATTTTTAAAATTATTCATGGGCTCTGATTTAGAGGGACTAAAGTGAGACCACACAAGATTTTCAGACCCTGTTGTGCATTACTGCAGCTCTTAGCAAAGGAGTGTAATTTTTCTGGCCTGACACATGTTGTTGGAAGATTATGTATCATGCAGTAATACTGGAGAAGTTACTGTGCATTACATAATTAAAATGCCAACTTTTAGACACCTCTATCTGTATATGTTTGAAGATCTCTAGCATCAAGGACTCTATCTGTGAGCTGACTTAAGAACAAGCTGTGAAATTTTAATTGCCTGATATTTTTAACTGCAGCTTTCTATCTCCACTGGTGATTAGACTTTTGTCTACCTGTTCTGATCTTCCTTATTAGATGTTGTATGGAGCCCTCAATTTCAAGCAGGAGCCACCACTGGAGCAGGTAGCCTCAGGAAAGAGAATTTCTGGAACAGTTACAAAATGGAAGTGCTGTCTGAATTCACAAAATTCCTATTGTTTTAAGCAGGGGTTAGAGTGTTTTTTGTTGAAAAAGGTATGTGGGAGTATCAGGAGAAGAAAAGTGTAATGTTTCTTAATGTGGAATGGAATTTGTCCTTCTCCCATAGCTTTATCCCTATAATCTGAGCCCTGTGCAACAAAGCCAGAGTCAGCATCAATAGCTATGATTGTGCTGTTGAAGTAAGGTAAATGACGTTGGTAAGATTCTCTTTAGAAGTTTGTTCTTTTACCAGTTAAGATCTACTTATATTTCATCACTGTACCTCAGACTACTGACTCTGAATAATTTAACACCTTGATGTACTTGTTATTGTTCAAAAAAAGGCTTTGGAAAGCTTGATAATTTGAGTGAAAGTTCTAAGTGATATGAAGTCCTATGGGACTTGTGTGTGTTTGAAATCTTCCTGATCTTTCAGATACTTAAAACATGGAAGAAAAAAAATTCAGAAAAGTTAAGGTACAAAAATGGGAATATTTGCTTAGGGAAGTGTAACAAAAAGTAGAAAAAAAATCGAGAAAAGAGAACCAAGAAAATGAGCATACAGAATTTCTCTTTGCTGATCTCTAAGGAGTCTGTCACATGCTCGAACACTTCACTGCTGTTCTTCCCACAGTTCTCTTAAGCACCAGTACTGAACTTACATAGATTTTTTTGAACTTCACTGTTCTAATAATACTACTAAATCAATGTAGTAGAAAGGAGGAGAGCTTTTGAATCACTTTCTAATTAAAAAGAAAAAAGCATGTTACAGATCTCTGTCTGTGTAATTTAGTGTAGTCCACTAAGAGTGGTATCTATCATACTTAACTTATTTTTTAAAATCTCTTATGACTTCAGTGCTGCCAGGAGCACAGCATACACTGCTCTGAGGTAAAGGGTTACACTGACATCTGGTAAACTGATAATTTATTGATCCTGCGTTCTCTTTGCATTACACTTTGTGTGATTGTTGGAAATGCCGTCAAGTTTTGCTTTCTGCCAAGGTATGTAGGTAAACCACAGTTTTGTGTCCATGCTCTGTTGTTTGTGATATATTTTGGTTATGATTGATATAAAAGTTGGTGATTTATAGATCCATTTGATGATATGAAAAAAAAGTATTTCTGTAGAGGTTGCTCCTAGAGATTCAGTCAAGTACTTTCTTGCTGTGACAAATAATTCTAGTATTCTTTCAGTAATATAAAAACTTGTTGCTTCAATAACAGTGTGAGGGATGCATTTCAGTAAAACTTAAATTTCAGTTTTCTAGTAAATAAGTCCATTATGTTTTGGTTAAAATGACTGTTGTTAAAGTTTCTTTTTTCCTTCAATGAGCAACAGTCTATTGGCTAAAAAAACAAAAGTGGGAAATGATTTTGTGTTCTAACCATTTTGTGGCAACACTGCCCATAGCAGGGAAGCTGGGTCCAGGTGATCTTTAAGGTTCCTTACAACCCAAGCCATTCTCTGATGATTCTGTGATGTCTGGAGATGTCTTATAATGCGGTTTTGAATTGATTCTCATATCATTGATACTGGAGGAGTTATTCTGATTTATTTAGATAAAAGCAGTTTTGAGTGAATTACTGGTTAATTAAAGTTTAATTTTAATTTAATTTTAATTTAAGGAGATTAAAGGTGTTTCAAGAGATGTAGGTTCCTGTAACTTCATAGCTCTCCATGCATGTAACTGAAATGATGGGTTACTGCTTTCAGTATTTTGTGTGTCTGAACACCTATTAAAAGTAATCACTACCAATTTTATGTGAAACTGGTGTTTTCATTTCTTTCTGATTTCTGTCTTGCATTTGTATTAGTCGAAAAGCAAAACTTGTGTAAACACCTCAATTTCTTCCTAGGTAAAAGAAGAGGAGCAATCAGCCAATCACACTTTGATGATTCAGGAGACTCTGCAGCAGGCATCAGTGGAGCTGTCTGAACAGCATCACCTGGTAGTCTCATCAGATGAAGTGGAGGGAATCGAGACAGTGACTGTCTACACGCAGGGTGGAGAAGCTTCAGAATTCATAGTTTATGTTCAGGAAGCAATGCAGTCTGTCGAAGAGCAAACTGTAGAACAGTCTGTGCAGGAACTCTAAAGAATGGTATTTAAATGTGATGGCTACTTGATTTGCCAAAGCCAAAACTTGTTTGGTTTTTTTCCTAATGCAACCAAAAACAAACAAGCAGACAGATTTTCAGTTAAGTTGTGAGGTAGAACCTTTTTACTAGATATGGCTGGTTGGGTTGTATCAGTAGCTTTCAGTACAAAAAATACTTTGGACTTTCTTTTTCCTGAAAAAATGTTCCTTTTATGAGGAAAAATTATTCTTCCTCATCAGAAATCTTGTTTGATTCCTGTAGATCTCCAAAATATTGTTTGCCCATTATTGTTTATACCACAATAACAAAAGCATCCCTCAAGCAGCAGATTGTCTAGAAAAGTCCATCCATCCCATCTTATACATACTGAGTTTGTGCTTGACTTCAATGGAAGCAGTTTTTTTGGGGTGGATTTTTTTTCTTATTATTTTAGGAAAAATTAGAAGGATGTCTGATTTCTGAATACGTGCTTAGAATGTGTTTGCATATTTGTAGACCTGACCCAGTTAAAGACTCAAGATTTAGAAGTTTACACTGATGGATTTTAATTTTTATTTGTGAGTTGATTGTTTGAGAGAGATTTAAAGCCATATATGACAATTTTAGGTACCAATTATTTTTTAGATAATTGGATAATGATAACTCTTTCCATCTCCCTGTTCAGTACCATATGATGAAACCAAATGTTTGTCAGCTCAGTGAAATAGTCTTCTGTTTTTAAGAAAAAAATATATTCAAATTATTTGTAAATGCTATAAAATGTTTGTTCATATGTTTTAAAAAGATGTTTGTAAATATGACTGTGTGAAAGAACTTGTACAAAAATTAAGTAAATTGACAGAAGATTAGATATTCTTAATTATAAATGTATATACTTCCAGATATTTCTTTGTGAATTTGAATTGTTTCTGATTTAATATTTTTAAACTTGAGCTATAAAAGTTACTAATTAATAATAAAATTGTCATGTTTTCTTTTAATGCATTAATTACTTTAAAGGTTGATCTCCTTTTGACAGCTAAGAATGCTGTTTTGTATGACTCTGACAGATTATTTGTCCACTTAGTCGTTTCTAATCAGGAAAGTAGTGTAATGAAGTCTAGCAGGAATAATTTATGTAATTGAAGCTATTTATGGGCATTCTAAGTAGAGAAGTAGAGAAAAGCTTTTAAATACATTCATGTAATGTATTGAGTTGGTTGTCTACCTCTTGTAAATCTGCTTTTTTATATGTGTCATACAAAATCAGAGTGCAAACATTCTGTGGTAGATTCTCCCTTAACTGCGGTGATAGGGAATTAAAATTTGTTGATGGAAAAGAACTAAACAAATACTTCAAAATTAAGCGATGTAAAAATAATTCAGCATTAGTGGTTGCTAATGTTTCTTCTGCTTTAATTTTGAAGTGTGTAAGTGTGTTAGATTTGTAGGTCAGAGATTTATTTCTTTTCCAGTTACTGTAGCTGGCTGGGGCTGGTTACATGTCAGTGTTGATTTCAGTAAACCTCATTAGACAAGAAGTGATCAGTAACAACTGGGATGTAGAAAATGTTGCACCAAATATGCCATCTTGATTAACCTGCAAAAGGTACTTGTTTTTGTAAGTACTGGTTAAAATGCAGTGTCAAATTGCAAAAATAAGTCTGTTATCTGAAAGAGAATAAAAACACACTTGATAGGTTTTCTTAGAACTTACTGAAAGTAGCCAATTTGCTATTAGTCCACATTTATAAGAGCCTCTGGATCATATGCAGTAACAGCTATGTTTTTGATGTAAAATCTTTCTGAATCAATTCAGCAGTGTATTGTATTATTATCTGACTGATTGAATACTTTTGTAAAAGTATTCAAAAATTCTGAAGTAAATTATTTCTAGATGGACTCAGTACTTCTCATTATGTGAAGTATATCAGTATTTGGAGAAAAGTGTTAATTTTTCTTATTTTTCTTGTTTTAATTGTTGTATGTCATAGCCATGCATACCAACAGAAATTTAAGGCTTGATTTGCTTTTTGTTAAATAGCACTAGAAGGATCACACTTCCTTATGTTTTGGAGAAAGGAATTCCATTGTACTAAATTTTATGACTTCTAACACGTATTAAGTCAGAGATGAATATAGATAGTAGGATTTCCAGTGCCAAAGCATAAGCATATATGTTGGTTTTCTATAACCTTTTTTATTTAAGAAATGCTTTTCAGGTGTTTTCTGAGGTTCTATTGTTATTATTATTTTCACTATTATTCTCTTAAAAATGCAATGGTTGGAAAGCAGCATTGGAACAGGCTGCCCAGAGAAGTGGTGGAGTCACCGTAACAGGAGGTATTATAGGGATGTGTAGAAGGCACTAAGGGATATGATTTAGTGCTGGACTTAGCAGTGTTTGGTGATTGTTGAACTTTGATGATCTTGAAGGTCTTTTCCAACCTAGATCTTCCTATGATTCAAAGACAGGAAATATTTTGAGCTTTGTTGAGTACTGTGTGTTTAATTGTTGTCTCCGTAATTATTACATTTTCATATTTCTAGAGTATGCAACAACTGCAATATCAGGAGGTGATAAGTGCTTCCTCTTTAATGTAGGTCATTACATTTCACAAAGTGGATGTCCAAAGATCTGTCTGTTTTTCAGAAGCAAGTTACTGAAGGAAGAAAGACAGAACTTTATACCAGTCGCTTGCGCTAAGGGGCCTCAGCTGTTCAGCTGACTTTTGTTGGGATTTGGAACTACCAAGAAGGTAAGTCTGTTCTTTTGCTTGGAGAAGGTCTGTATCTGTCTAGCACCTAAGCAGCAGAGATACTTTAGAGTGTGGATTGTCTTAATAAATTTTTTCAGAATAATCTAAAGTTACAAAGTTTTGAGGTCCCACACAGTATCTTGGCACCTCAGTACAGAATTTAGTTATGCTAAAAGGCAATTGAAAATGCATTCGCATTCCTATATATTTTCTCACAACTTGGATATGTACTCTACAAAAATAAAAGAAACAAACCAAAAAGAACCCCAAACTTGCCTCTCAAGAACAAGCAAGTACATTTAGCACAGTAGGGAAAGAAAGAGAGTAGCAGGAATGATATTACAAGATATTCAGTCGTTCAAAGAAATGTTTTGAACTCTTACTGGACAGAGAATATAGTATGTGAGGGCACTTTTTGGTGCTGTGTTTAACTGTACAATCAGGATTTGATCTTTGTGTTGAGCTCCTCCTGCTTGCCTACAGAGGAGGTTTATCATTTGCTGCACTGCTTGTTGAAGCTTCGGTAAGGTTACTGAAGATAGAAGAACTGACCCAGTGAGGAAATTTAAGTACTCAGCCCTTCTGAAATCCAAACTCTTAGGATAAAAGCAAACTCAAAAAAAAAAAAACTCAAGAAAGAAAACTCAATTCAGGAGAACTTTTTTCAAATTTACATCTATTATGGAGGCAGTTGGGGTCCATCAACAAGTCTTATGCTTCAAGAGCTAGAAAGCCCTACTTAAATGTGCAGTTGCATTTCTGTAAGAACAATGAGGTTCATCTGAGGATGGTGCACCTAGTGTTGAATTGAAAAGAATGTTGATTTTTATTTTGCTGTTCTTTTCATCTGAAAGTAATGATTGTTATCAGAGTGCACATAGTGAAGCAGAGTAGAACAGATGCTGTACACAAAATCACAGTTGTTTTTGTTTATTTTATGTTTATTTTGTTGATGGCACATTGCAGTTCCTACTTTTTGGAGTTACGGTTGAGCTGTATGTGAAATTTTAAGCAGGGAAGGACATGAACTTATTTGCAGACTGCATCACAGGTAAAATATGCTTTCTCTAGGTAATGCTAATATTACAGTCTTTGCTCATAACTCAACAAACTACAGATGTTCTTTTTTATAGTCTGATCACAGTGAGGTTACTGAGTTTTACTGTGCATGGCTTGACAGCTTCTCAGTTTGCATTTCCCAATTTTACATCATTAGCAGACATCATTTCCATTGATAGCACTGCTACTCTGTTTATCCTTTTTTTCTTCCTTGAAATGAGAACTTTTCATCTTGGAAGACTTTCATGTCCACTTAGTCATAATTATATTTTGGCACATTCTGAGAGCATCAAACTTCATATTATGAAATTATTATGTAGCTTCATATTCATCTCTCATGTAGTTCCACAAGGTATAGGTAATTAGTTGCATAATCTTTCATGCATCCCTGTTCTCAACTTGTCTGTGTTGGGCTTTAGTGATTACAGTCTGCAGCACACATTTCAAAGGACAGCTGAGGTTACAGAGCCATTGTTATATATTCCCAACAAAATTCTTAGTTCAAGTCTGTTGTGTTCTCCACGGTAGATGTGGACGAGGCAGAGACAGAAAAGCAACACATGTTTCTCTGCTGCTAAACAGCAGTGGATAAGAATACTCTGCTTATACTCAAACATAATTCCTTTCAGTCCTCCATGAAGCAGAACATCTTTCTCTTGGAGCATCCAGGAATATGTCAACTGACCTCAAATGTTGCTCTTCCACTTCAAGATTTTTAGGCTTTAAAATGATATAAGACCTGTCTGTTTTATATTCAGAGCTACACCTTCCAAGGATGCTTCTGAGAGCTTACTCTGTAGTAATTGATGAGTTTGGCAATGATGGGATGTTAAATTAGAGCAAGGTTACAACTTCTATTTTTTAATTCTTAAGCTGGTTATTCTTCACTTCAATCCAATGCGGACTTAACATGAGTAGTGCTTGCCAGTAAAATACGAAAACACAAAATAAACAGCTCTGACAATGCCGTAAATGACCTTTTATGTAAAAATATTGTTAGACTCGTGTTTGCTAAATGTGGATGAAGGAGAGAAATTATAATCAAAACATTGCACAGGGATCAGCCTGATTTGTCAGATGCTGTGAATTTTTCTGAAAAGCTGGAAATAACTTCATGAACCTAGGTAAATTAAGAAAGGTTGAAAGATCTTTAGTGTTTGATTTCGTTCCAAAACAGGAGAAATTTGTAGAACAAGCTTTGTTATGATTTTTTTTCTTCAGTTCAAGTAATTTTATCTTCAGGAAAATCAGAGGTCATTTTATACCTTGCATCCAAATGAAATACCAGGTAAATGTATTTTGCAGAAACATGCAAGATATATAACACTGTACAGGCTACCTCATCCGTTATATTCTTTTTGGGCGAGCAAGGAATTAAAGGACAAAATACTGTGGTAGATTATAGAGCTAGTCAATATTTATACAATTTGTTTTGGAAATGGCCCCCCTTTATGATTAGTTTTGAGAGCATTTAATTTGCTGCTAGTATTAGGAGTGAAAATACTTTCTGAAACCTAAAAGGTGGATGGACTTGGGGTACTGAAAATAGCATATGCATGTGTTTGGATTTTTTTTTTGTGCCTACAGCTTGGTCAAATCCATCTTCAAATGGGAGTAATCAAGTATTTCCATCAACTAATGTTAATCAGATAACATAAAAGAGATACTATGGGAAAGACCCAAGACAAGAATCCTCCATGTCATTGGGAGTGAGATCGCATGTCAGTTTTTCTGGAACAGTAGTATTTCAAACAGTGACATGAAGCCTAAGTTCAAGACATCTACAGAGTAGTTGAAAAATACATTACTAGATAAATGTGACAGTTTCTGTGGCTGTTGGGGTACAATTTCTATGACACACTTTAATATTTGCTTTACAGTTTTGGTGATGATGCAAGTGTAAGATGGTTGGCTCTATAGATGGTTTTGTTTCAAATCTAAAATCTGATACAGAGGTATTTTATTTTAGGATCAATCAATCCAAATTATCACAATGAGTATTTAGGAGAAAAGTAAGTAGATTACAGAATATTTTCCTCACGAGAGTGCTGTTCACAAGTGTAACTGGAGCCCAAGTGGGAAGTAAATTGTAAGAACTTGAGATGGAAGAATGGAAGTTCAAATTAAGAAACTTTATTTGTGATCATCTTGTAAATTTTCCTCATGTAACAAGCTCAAAATTTGTGATACATACCCAAATTTCAAAGAAAAAAAGAGTCATTCCTGATTTTAGTATGTGGTTTGTGTTTTTTCATCACATCAGTTGCCTATTTATGGCTTAATAGAAATAAGAGACATGACTGATGCTTAGCAATAACAGTAAACCTTGATTCTCTGAAATGAAAAGGTCTATATGATTTATCCACTTCCTTTAAATCTTGAATTGGGTGTGGGTTTTTTTTTTTTTTGGTACATTTCTCTTATCCCTTGATCAAAGGTCAATTAGTTTATCCAGCAAAAGCAGCTATCTTTCCCGTGCCATCAAGGTAGCCTGGACAGTGACATTCTGTATAGAGTTTGATTTTAGCTATTTGGATTCAGGTCACATTTTAAACCTTTACATAATGAATTGCATGTGAAGTCATGTCTATTTACAGTTCAGTGTCCTGGAGTTCATTAAAAAAAAGCGTGGCCAGCAGGGTGAGGGAGGTGACCTTCCCCCTCTGCTCTGGCGAGACCATGTCTGGAGTATTATGTCCAGTTCTGGACTGCACAGTTCAAGAGACAGGGAACTTCTTCACAGAGTGCCATGGAGGGCCATTAAGATGGTCAGGGGCCTGGAGCATCTCCCTTCTGAGGATAGGCTGAGAGACCTGAGACTGTTCAGCCTGGAGAAGAGAAAGCTGAGGGGGGATCTTATCCATGTGTGTAAATATCTAAAGGGCAGAAGTCAAGTGGATGTGGCTAGGCTCCTGTTGGTGCCCAACAAACAGAACAAGGGGGAATCAGGAAAGAACACAGGGAGTACCATCTGAATACAAGAAAGTGTTTCTCTATCTTGAGGGTGGCAGAGCACTGGAGCAGGGTGTCCAGAGATGTTGTGGAGTCTTCTCTGTAGATATTCAAAAGCCACCTGGATGCTTTCCTATACAACCTACTGCTTAAACAAGGGGGATTGGATGAGAAGAGCGGCAGAGGTCTCATTCAAATCCTGCAATACTGTGTGGTTCTGTAACCTTGCCTTGGATGATTCTTGAAGGTTTCATCAGGTCCCTCTGTTTACAGAGCTTCTGGGTCATCTCAGTAGGTGATTGAGAGCATTTGGTGACATTGTTTTCAACCACGGTGATTACTTGTGGAAAAAAATGCAGTGGGGAAAGATAATACTCTGTGCACTGCTATAGCTGAAGCTGGGAATATCGTGATAAGATGTTTTTGAAGTCAGCGTTCGTTGAATGTTGTTTTTTTTTAATTATGAATAAGTTCCTTTCCCATGTTACTGAACAGAGTGACTTTTTCCTGGCAAAAAGTATCATCTACATTGGAAATGTGACCCTCTCTCTCTCTCACTCTCTTAAGGTGCGATTCTTAAAAAATAACATCAGCAAATGAGCAAAGCTCTAAATGGTGTTTGTAGCTGGTCTCACTACATTCATTTGCCCAAATTAGAAGGAAAAGAAATAACAACCAACCCCTGCCCTCAAATCAGTAGCTGACTGAAAATTTATCTATGTATGTACTTAGGCAGAAAGTAAATAAGAGAGGGACTATGTGTTATGTTTTTGGTGTTCAGTCTCATACTGTATTTTATTTTACTTTTCCCAAGGCTGTTGCAAAACTTCCAGCTTTCCCTGCAATGCTTTCAACTAGAGATCCTTATGTGAAGTAAGGAAAACAAGGAAATCAGGCAATACTATTAGACTTCCCTGTAAACATGCAAGTTGTTGCTTCTGATAAAACTTAATAGTTAATTAGCTTTACTTAAAGCAGAGAGACAAGGTCAAATCCATTCCTGATACTGCATAGTAAGCAAGATGCACTATTTGCAATTATTTTTTTAGTGTCACAATTAAAAACTTATGACAAGAATCAAATTGCAACACAAGATGGAGCAAGAGTAGATATAAAGTATATATATTACTATGTCATAGATTCTGGAGTTTAATGTAAACCTATTTATTTTACTGTCTGTAGCAGAGGAGAATGTAGTCACTAGTGAACCTTATGGTAAGTGGTGTAAAATCACATTGAAAATACAGATCCCAGAAATATTACTCTGGCAGAATTGATAGAGTTCTTGAGATACCACTTTTCAATATTTTTTAAATGGAGAATCAAAGTAACTATAGCTGTAAATCTGTAGCAAAGCCCAGAGGAGCGAAGTATCCCTACGTTATCTTTCCTCTTGGTATACAAAAAACAGGCAAGGTACAGAAATGCCTGTATGTAGATGCAGGCAAGCTTCTTGTCCAGTGTGGAACCTCTCCTGGAAGAAAGCATTTCTCTTAGCAGGAGTGGGTCTTACCTGATATACCATGCACCGTGTCTCAGAGTAGAGACAGCGCAACACGTGGGTGGTTGAGTCTGTAGCTCTGAACAAGTGTGAGCCTGGAGCTTCTTCTGGAAACTAGTGTTTCTGTGGCAGGGGGATTGGAAGCATGAAAAGACAGATGCTGGATGAATGATGCTGCATGCTTCCACTTGTTATGCTGTTGTTCTGGGTGGTATCCTCAGGATAGGAAAGTGTGTGGGATTAGCTTTGAACAACTGTAGATGCATATAATGAGTGTATTTTGTCAGTGGGTCTGAGTAGATACCAAGGCAGGAGTGCAGCAGCAAGGTTAGCATGAACACAGCTTTTAAACCCATGTGTAAAGGATACAGTACTTTTGAAGAGCCCAGACTTGTAGTGTTACAAGAGGGAGGTATGTCTTTCTTGATTTACACTACCCTGTGGGGGCTATAAGAAAGAAGGGAACAGACTCTTTGTTAGGTTCTGTTATGACAGGACAAGGGGAAATGGTTTCAGACTAAAACAGGAGATTTAGATTGGATATAAGGAAAAGTTTTCAATGATAAGGGTGGTTAGACATTGGAACAGGTTACCCAGAGAGGTGGTGGATGCCCTGTACCTGGAGACATTCAAAGTCAGGCTGGATGGAGCTCTGAGCAGACTGAGCTGTAGGTCCCTGTTCATTGCAGGGGGATTGAATCAGATGACCTTTAAGGGTTCCTTCAATCTCCAACTATTTTATGATTCTGTGAGTAAGCCACCAGGGCTCCTGTCCCCCTACCCAATCCTCACTCAAAGCAAAGAAAGTGTTTAGTCTTGAGCTACGAGCTTTTGCTTTTCACTTTATTCTTTTCACAGCCCAGTTCACTAGCTGTTAGTGTCTGTACTTTATGCTTCAGTTATTCCACAAAGACTTGAAGGCACTGAGTGCTGTGAGGCATCAATAAGGTTTCTGCATTAGATGTCAGAATGTCCTGTGTCACAGCTTGGCATCAAGCCAGATTGTCATTTAATTGCATATTTCCCAGTTGAGCCAAGATCTATCTGAATTGGACACTCATGCTTAACTCATATTACTTGTGCTATATATTCAGCAGAACGTACTTGCCACTTCTGCTGTGCTTTCAGATCTCTTAATGCTCTTCTGTTAGCTGAGTATGCTGGTCTGTTTTTCGACCTTTGTTTAAGACAGTTAGCGTTATCCAGATATTCAGAAACTTAAAAGGTTTCTGTGTATTAAAGGACTTTACTTGTTCTGAGGTGATAAGTCCTGCTTATAAAACAGACAGCACTAAGACTTGGATAGTGTGATTTACTGCACACTCAAACCATTTCACTAAGGCTGACACCACAAGGGTATATGAAATCATGTTTGAATCACCATTCCAGTGATTTAGAAGTACTACTTAAATACCTGATTTAGAAACTAATAATTGAACCTATGTGAGCTGTCAATTATGCATGCAGTAATTGCATGTGTTGGGAGCATGTATCATGGAAATGGGAACCAGTGGGGTTTTACTTCTTCTCAGGAGGTGTTAGAGATTGAGAGGAACAGCTAGAGTGGTTAAAAACAAAATTAGCTATGCATATCTAGAGATTCTGAATCATCAGTATTCGAACAACAGAATTAATTCTCCAGTGGCAGCAATCTTGGGAGCTCATCGCCACTAATTGAGTGTTCAACTGCTCTGTGTATTAAGGTGGGAGCTGCACTGCTGACACACAGGGTGCCTGGAGAGCTCTTGCAGTATCTGGAACATGAGATGAAGCTGCTCTAAAAATAGATGCAGAACAGCGTCTCAGGACATGCCAATGAGTTGCACTGTGAGTTTCTCAGCATCCAAAGGTCTAAACTAATTGCAGAGAGCAGAGTATTGCAAGAGCTTTCAGCAAAAGAAGCAGCCCACAAAGATCCCTGCGTGCTGCAGTGCATTTTGGGCTGACTGCCCTCACAATGGTTTCTTTTTTCATGGTGTTGTAGGCAGGGAGTGAGATGCTACGAATCAATCCATTGCAAGAAGCAATTTAAAACTTTCACCTGTAGTAGGTACATCATCCTAGCAGAAATGCACATCCCATAATGCTATGTTTCTCCCTAGGTGTGACTGTCCCTTATATTCAGTTACACAAAATTTGTAAAGCTTCTCTGCTGACTGTGTTACAATCCTTCTGGTTATTTTTTCAATCCTTCTTTGTCTCTTGTAGGATAAAAATAGTACAGGTCAAACCAATATCATTCTTTAGTCAGTGACAGGCAACTACAACTAGATTACAATTCATTTTTTTTTAATTGAAGTTGAATTTTGTAGTCATCTTAAAAAATGTATTCGTATGATGATGATTTTGAAGTTTAAACAGCTTGAAATGGTCAGGGCTGGTATTCAAAGATGAGGAGTACTCGGCATATACTTGAAATATCACATAATCACAGTCATAGAGGTTGAAGGGGACCTCTGGAGTTCATCAAGTCCACACCTCCAGTTAAACAAATTCCTTACAGCAGGCTGCACAGGTAGGCATATAGGTGGGTCTTGAATATCTCCAGAGGAGACTGGGCAGCCTCTTGCTGTGAAAAGGATGAGAAGAAATGAGCTTAAGCGTCGGAAAGAAAGAGATGGAGCAGAGATAAAACTTTGCAGGGGTGAGTTTTTTGGGGAAAGGCTTTCATCAGTGCAGGATTTTAAATGTAAGCCAGGTAACTGTATTTTAGTCCTCTTGATCCTCCATTGAGGCAGAAGGAGAGGCTCTGCGGCCTCAGTGTTAGAATCCAGTGTTAACAAATGGAATAAAGCAGTTAGACCCTACTACGTGATGGGCTTGTGAGTGCTACATTCATATTCCTGAATGTCTGGAAATAATTATCTTGACCATTTAAACACGTCTAGTGCTCTCTGTGACTTTTATGTAGCTGCAAAGCACAAATACAATCCAAGCCATGTACATTAATCCCAACTTTGTTGCATGTATTTGTTCATCATTTGAACGTTGTTTCCCTGAATGCTTTTTAGATTTGCAGTGCAAAACTAGAGCTTCATTTCTATGATACAAATTCAGTTGTTTGGCATTAAAATGATGACTGGAAGATTAACGAATCTGTACATTTAGAGCTTTGGCATTGGAAGAGATGTATCTGTGTTAAGACCTGAGATCTCACTCACTGAAATGAAAAAGTTGTGTAAATGCAAAGTAAACAACTTTAATTTTTCTAATCTTATTATTTGCTACCACACAACTGATGCAATGGGCTGCAGCTGGATTGATCACAGCTAATCCTTTGCAAGCTTGCAAAAGTAATTGTTCTCCATTTTCATTTACCACTGTACTGTAGAAACTTCAATCTGCTCAGATCCTGCTCCATCCAGACCCTTGGTGACCTTTCTGCTTGTACACTATCAACACTAGCTACAGTATGTAGTTCTCTCACTGGGAACTTAACATTGATCTGTACTTTGTAAAAGACTGCTAACTCTCACTGCTGAAGTACCTTTGCAGTAGTGCATCTCACTCTCATTTTCACTTTTATCAGCCACAATGTCAGGGCCATGCATTTCATAGCATAGCTTTCTTGGTGAATAAGTAAATCATATTACTGTTAATTTCAGGTAGTATTTCCTTGCTTTGACCAGCATGCACTCTCAGAATGTACAACAGCTTCTCTGCATCTGCTCCACTCTTTAACTTTGGCAAAAGTACCTTCTGCTTCACCTGTGCTTTGGCTGAATTTCTTTCCTTTATCACGTTGATTTAATTGACTGACTAATGAACCTGAGGTGTGAGCCATTTCATCTGAAGAGGGTCAGCAATAGAACCACTTTGCACTGGTGATCACACAATTTCAGCCAGCTGCTCATATAACATCTCATCTGTCTCTTCATCCTGGTTAGGCAGTCTGTAACAGACACCCACCACGATGTCTGCCTCATTGTCCCTCTCCCTGATCCTTACCCATAGAGATTCGACCTTATCAGCCCCAGCACTGAGCTCAGCAACATCAAAACTCTGTGACATAGAGAGCCAAGCAACCACCCGTCCTTCCTTGCCTGTCCTCTCTGACGTGCTCATAGCCATTGCAGCACTCCAGCTGTGGGAGCAATCTCACCATGTTTCTGTAATGGCAACTAAGCCCTAGTTTACCTGCTGCACAGTGGCTTCCAGCTCCTCCTGCTTGTTACCCGTGCTGCATGCATTAAGTCACTTCTTCATGGATTTGGGTATCAGGTACTTCCATTATTTCCTTACCTCTTTTGCAGGAGTCATTTCCAGTTGAGAGCTTACTGAAGCCTTTCTTCCACAACCATCATTAATTCACAAAAATCATAATCACACTCATGAGTGTGGTTGTATTGCTTGGTTTTCAGAAGTGGTAAGAGAAGGCAGCAGTAACATCAAATATATATAAAAATGTTTGCATGGATTTCAGACTATTTCTAGCCAGAATACCAGAATAACTGAAGTTATTGTGGCATTCTCATAGCCTTTCATTTGGATAAATGAGAGATCCTTCTCAAGGTGTCTCCAAAGTCAGCAATTGATGGTTGGACTACATGATCTTAGTGTTCTATTCCAACCTTAATGATTGTATGAAAAGTGTTGGACAAACTCAGGGCACTTTGCCACTATCACACTGGCAAACAGAGCAGACTAGATGAATATGGAAAAACGTAACAAAATCAAGTTCTCAATACTTAAGCAGTAGATTTCATTCTGTGTAGAGGAGAAAACCATTTGACTGCTCATGATTCAAAATGTCAAAGATTATGTGTTAATTGACTCTTGCTAGGAGTTGCTCATTATCTTTCAGCGAAGCCTGTGTACAAGATGAATTGATCTTGAGAAGTGAATGGAGCAGCCATGAAAGTACTTAAATGGGAAAAAACATCATGTGCAAAGAACATCAGAAGTCTGTTCTTGTTTGCTGTTCTGCCTCATTCTTTCTCTCTTTCTAGTTTCTAATAGTTCCAGCCATGCTGTGCAGCTTTTTAATTAACTTCTCTTATGTTATACAAATGGTAGGAGTAACGCTGCCTCAACGTCTTGTCTCCAGAGATATGGCATGTAAAAAGCATTTTCCAGTCACAAACACAAGATGGAGAAGTAACAAAGGAATGAGGAAAAAAATTCCACATCAAAAACCCCACCAAAAAAAAAAAACAAAAAACCCTGTTTCCTAAACCACCAGGTCTCATTGAGCAGGATCCAAAATCTGATGAAAGGAAGGAGATCCTTTTTCCGTCAGCTTCAGAGGACTTGGGAGGCAAACATGCTGTTATAACAAATGCCCACCGCCCGCCTTTAGTGCTTGCAGTTAGTAACAACAGTGCTGCAGAGAAGGATAAAAGAAGCAGCGTTCTATGTCTCCATATGAAAAGGAATGCCCTTGTAACATCTTTGTCCTGTGTGTTTATAATAGCAACGTGGAGTGAACGTTTGCTGCAGGAATGACAGCTGAATGCTGGATATGCCCCAATTACATGCTGAAGCTGGTTCCTAGGGCTCGGTGGATTCAATTCACTGGTACTGGCATCTCTAGCTACAATGGCTTAATCCTTGTTTTGTGCTCACCTACACCCACTTATCTGGAAAAATGGAAGTGCTAGACATTAGGGAACTTATTAATACTCCTAGTCCCTTGCTGGAACCAGAAACACCTCAACAGGTGCTTAGATGTGCTGTAATAGATATTGCACATTCAGTGATTGGAGTTATTTTGTTTGAATGCATCATGTCTGTGCCCTTGGGTGCAAGCTGCAATCAAATCAGGGTCAGAGCAAACCCCAGAACTTTCAAACCCACTGTTTCTGGAGCACCACAGTTAGGAAGCAGGCTGGTGTTCTTCTATGGGTTTCTACAAAGCAGCCTAGGATGCTCCAGTACAGAAGCAGGGTGTGCAGCACATCCTGCATGCAGTGTGTCCCTCACAGGTGTTCAGACTGGAGAAAACTCCAGGGAGACCTGCTAGCCTTCCAGTATCTATAGGAGGGCTGTAAGGAAAAAGGGGACAGACTGTTTAGTAGGGTGTGTTGTGATAGGACCGGGGGAAGTGGTTTCAAAATAAAACTGGAGATGACTGGATGTAAGGAAAAAGTGTTTCATGATAAGGGTGGCAAGGCACTGGAACAGGTTGCCCAGAGAGGTGGTGGATGCTCCATCCCTGGGGACACTCATGGTCAGGCAGGATGGGGCTCTGAGCAACCTGATCTAGCTGTAGGTGTCCCGGTTCATTGCAGAGGAGTTGGACCAATGACCTTTAAGGGTCTCTTCCAGTTCAAATGATTCTAGGATTCTGTGTGTTGGAAAATCTTCAGTAGTGTTGGGGGTTCACTGTACTCTTCCAGCTCAGGCCCAGAAGCTCTTTAGCATCAGACAACAGACACTTTCCATCTGTACTCTTTCACAGTCTGTTCTTTGTCTCCTAGCTAGAAATGACAGCCTTTATTTTTTCCCTCAGCCCCTGGAGAAACCATTACCATACAAGCTGCAGCTGGGTGCTGGTCCCCAGCAGCACTTAAATGCAGTGCTCTTTGAAGCACAATCAATCCAAATACGTAAGGGGAAAAGCAACCAGAAACAAACCTGCACATCATTAGCACACAGCTCTTCTTCGGGGGACAAGAGTGCAGACCACACATTGAAAAGTGGCAGATTTCTGTTATCAGAGGGTGAAGGGAGTGACAGGGCGCAGTGGCATTTGTCACAGCCGTGTCAGATTGAATGGCAAAGGAAGGACAGCGACGTGTCTCTCAGGCACAGTCAGAGATAGTTGCCCCGAGTCAGAGACACCGTTGTCACTCAGCCATTGTGAGATGCGACAAAGCAACAGCAGCTGCCCTGCCGTTCAGGAGCAGCATGAATTATTAATGGTGCACTTGTAAAAGTAAGTAAAAAAAAATCATCAGTGTGCCATGCTGCAAATACAGTGATAACAGTTCCCTCCCCTCTTCTTTCTTCTTTTTAATCAGAATATGGGGCGTTCTGGGTTGGCTATTTCTATTTCCATGTAATGAGTGCGCAGGGCTGGAGTGACACAGCATGGATTCCTAACAGGTTCTGCATAGATTTTTCCCTGTAAATACTTTGACTCTTTCTTTTCCCTATATGAAACCCTCTAAAGAAAGTCCTGGATACTAATGGTAAAGCTTTCTTCCTCCTTTCCCTCTCAGTCATAAAATGTTAGGATGTGTTGATTTGAAAGGGATCTCAAAGATCATCCGTTTCCAACCCCCTGCATGGGCAGGGCTGCCACCCACCACATCAAGCTGCCCAGGGCCCCATCCAACCCACCTTTAATCATGCAAATTATCTTTCTTTTTAAAAAGAAGTTTGTCACCCTGTGCAAACTGACAAGATTGAGTCTACTCTTTTGTTAAACTTTAGGTGGAACACCTGCTCTTCCCTATATAGAATACAGGAGAGTGTAGGGTTAAAGCCATGAATTGTATTTAAAGTTTAATCACTGTTGGGCTGTTGTCCAGGGAAATTTCATTTTTTGAAAGGCAGCACAGTAGGCTGGCAGTAAATAAACTTGAGATGATTGGCATGAGTGTTTTTAAAGGAATCAAGGGTTTATAACCTATTAATTTGTACCAGTGCTGTTCTGAAGCCTGGCTGCAGGATTTCTATGAATTAGCAGTGTGCTTCTGCTGGCCTTTAATTTTTTGTCAAGTGCTCTTACGTCCCTTCCCTCTATTTCACCCTCAGAATGACACACAACTTCTGTTTGACAGCCTGAAAACATTCCTGATGGCTCAAAATTAGTCCCTACACCTCCTTTGTTATTCACATGCACTCCTAAAGGTGGAGATGATTTGTAGCAAAATAAAGGAAAGTGGAAGTTCTGAATCATTTCCATAAATAAAGTTTTGTAGGACACAGCAACTGTGTGCCAGTTCATAGAATCATAGAATCATTAAGGTTGGAAAAGACCACCAAGATCATCCAGTCCAACCATCAACCCATCAGCACTATACCCACTATACCATGTCCTTTAGTGCAAATCCTTTTCTTGAGCACCTCTAGGGATGGTGGTCCCTGGGCAGCCTGTTGCAGTACCCTACCACTCCTTCTGAGAAGAAATTTTTCCTAATGTCTGTCCTGATGCTGGTTTTCTGTCAAGGACCTCTGGCTTCTGCCTCTATCAAAAGTCCTCAGCTCACAAAATAACTTGCTGACTACGTCATCTCCTACATCCTGTAAAGCTGCAGGAAGCAGCTGTGGCCGTCTTAAAATGAGAAGACAGAAAGGGATATCACCAGCGTTATTAAATCATAGAATAGCTTAGGTTGGAAGGGACTTTAAAGATCATCAAGCTCCATCCCCCTGCCATGGACAGGATTGCCACCCAACCTGGCCTTGAACAACTCTGGAGATGAGCCATCCACAGCTTCTCTGGGCATCCTGTTCCAGTGCCTCACTATTCTCTGAGTAAAGATTTTTTTCCTAACATCTAACTTACATCTCCCCTTGTTTACTTTAAAGCCATTCCTCTTAAATCAGTTCACAGCCAGCAGGATTCAAACCTGCACAGGACCCCAGTGGATTTCTAGTCCATCACTGTAAGCACTCAAACACAACCAGTGCACAATCATAAAATCATTTGAGTTGGAAGGGGCCTTTAAAGGCCATCTAGTCCAACTCCCCAGCATTGAAGAGGGATGCCTACAGCTAGATCAGGTTGCTTGGAGCCCCATCCAGCATGCACTTGAAAGTCTCCAGGGACAGGGCATCCACTGTGTCCCTGTGCAGCCTGTATCAGTGCTTCACTACCCTTACTATCAAGATCATTTTTCTTTTATTTGGTCTAAATCTCCCTTTTTAATTTGAAGCCATTTCCCCTTGTCCTATTACAGCAGGCCCTGCTGAAGTCTGTCTTCTTTCTTAACAATCACAGTGAATTGCTGGATTGATTCTTTGCCTTTAAGTTCATCCCCAAGTCTTCATTCTGTGGTGTTGTGTCACTGAGTTCTGATTTTTTTCCCATAGGAGCAGCAAGGATAAACTTCGTATCAGTTTAAGGCAGGGTTGTGTTCAATCTGAACGAGTTTAAAGGTGATACAAATATATGTGTTAACAAAGAGCAGCTGGCAGTGGTTGTATCTCACACTGTGATCCATGGAGTGAGATATGCATCGTTGAGCAGCAGCATGGGCTCCTGTGCTGGAGGAGGTGATGTCTTGTAGCCTCCCATTACCGGTCCTCAGGGATAGGAGTTGAAGTTGAGAAGCAGTGGTTCTTTGGGCGTGGGGTACTGCTCAGGCTGTTTTATGGACAGGTGAACAGAGGGTTGGTGTTTATGGTGATGTCTGGCACCTTCTACGAACATGTTTTAAAAGGAAAAATACAATCCTCACCTCCCACATGGAGTGAACAGAAATAAGTCTTCAGTTACTGCAATGCTGCCCATAAATAGAGCATTTCGTTCCTCTGAATCCTCTCTCAGAATCATTTAAATAGATACAGAAAACTGTTTCAGACAGTAGACAGTAAACCTTTCTTTCCATGGTGCAAAACCTGACACTTCCCTTTTCACTGCACTGTTCACAGACACCATGTGTTTCTGTTTGTTCATTTTAAAATAATTTTAAAATTAAATGAGTTATCTCATCTCTGGTGAACGGACTGGAAATATTGTAGTGCTTTTCATTAGTGCTCTCCCGTGCTGGTGTAATCTTGTGTCCTTGGGTTATGACACCAAGGATCATGGACTGGCCCTATCTGGAGACTGGATAACCACATTAAATTTAAGTCAGTCTGTTTCCTGACACCTCAGTAACTTCCCTGCTCTGCATGGGCTGAGCGGTTGCATCTTCCGACTGCGAGGACTGCTTTATGCATGAAATATTGTGAGACACCAAAAGCAATTTTCGCTTCAGATTGTTGGTACTATTAGATCCAGCTGAGATGCAGCTACACAGGAATGCATGAAAATGAAGACTTATTTAGCACAACAGCAAGGAGGGAATAGAGCTAAATACTCAAATTCATTCCAATGACTCATCACGGTTTTGAAAAGAGAAGTGATTTTCCAAATGCTGCATCACCCATCTCCACTGATTGGCTCAATAGCCAGCACTTGAAAGGAGAGTTCATGCTCTCCGTAGTTTTATCTGAGCTAAATATAATAGGAGAGCTTTGTAACAGTGTAATGAGTAAAAGCGATTCTCTGTGGGGAAGGTGAAGAAGAGATTCATTTACCTTGTTTTACAGAGGATTAGTAATTTCCTTACAATTTGCTCTGTTGGGAAGATAGAGTGCATCAGGGATTCTTGAATCTTTTTACCTATGCCATCAGTAATACATAAAAAAGGGAAGGGGGAAAATGTCATCATAAAATTCTTTTACTTATAGTAGCCCTTGCATACAGGCTGCAGAGAGATGTCTCTGTAACATTACAGCATATGTTGTCCATTGAGATGACATATTGCTAGCAGGATGATATCAGGCCATTCTGTTTGGGTAGGTATCACCCATTCTTACCCCAGAGATCTAAGGGTGAGTGGCACATTGGTCTGAGAGCTGATGTGCAGTTTTTACAAGCTAAGGATGATGGAAGTAAACATGGGACAAGTGGTGCTGTGGCATCTCAGCTGAAAAGGCAGCAGATGGCTCAGTTATGCTCCTCCTGGGTTTTCTGTGATGCTTAGACAGCAGGCAGCTCAACATGAACCACTTCAGCCACCTGTGAACAAGAAGAACTGGCACTCCTTGTTTAATTCAGCACGATGAGGAACGCGTGTCGTCCACTATGGCTTCTTCCCACCTTAACCATGTGGGTGAAGACTGAATGTCACTGTGAAGCAAAAGAAATAAAATCAGAAAATATTAATTAGCTTTTTACACAAAGAGATCAAACACTTGAATGAGTTACCCAGGGAGGCGATGGATGTTCCAACCCTGAAGACATTCAAGATCAGGCTGGCTGGGGCTCTGAGCACCTGATGTAGCTGTAGATGTCCCTGTTCAGTGCAGGGGAGTTGGACTAGATGACCTTCAAGGGTCCCTTCCAACTCGAACCATTCTGTGATTCTGTGGTTCTGTACTGTGGATCAGAAAGGTAATGCATAGTAGTACATCCTCAACTCCTTGGTTGTATCATTCAGCATATAAATAAATATATACATTTAAATTCCGTGAGTTGTTGTTTCTTTCCCTCCCCCAAGCCACTTAGTCCCTGAAAGACAAATGCAGAAGAAAAATCAAATGCTATCGTTGCTGCCTGAGATAGCATCATATAGATTTACATCAATGACAATGTCTAAAAAACCTTGTTTTCTATCACCAACTCATGGTTGTTGATATTTCAAATGAGCCAGAAATGCTTTCAAGTTTCATCCTCCTGTGTTATCACACATTCCCCTGCTGGGCTGAATGGGCAAAAACTTTGTGAAGAGGCTGGAGAAACTTTGACACAGAGGTTTTAAAGAGAATGCTTAAGGAGATGTCAATCAGCAGCACATGCACCAGAGACTTCCTGGACTGTCTTCTACTTCTGGCTTTCTTCCTATGGTGATTTATCTGTGATTTCTGTACTTGTATCCAGGCTCCCTTTCATGAAATAACTGGGATATTCCAGTTCATCATTTTATGCCCAAGTGAAGACAAACAGTTTTAATAGGAGAAATGCTTGGCTCTGGCTGAAAATCAGAGTATATCCTACTGGCAGTTTGAATTGTGCATTGGACTAGACTTCAGCAATAATGTGATCTCGATGCACTCATTACATATAAATAGGTAAATATCCCTTTCTGGTAATTGCCAAATGTATGTTCTGTATAGAATTATGCAACTTCTCAGTTTTTCAAAAAAATACTTTCTTGAATCCAAAGTTACCTCCTCATAAATTCGAGAAATGTGTTTGTCAGGTTAAATATTCCACTTGGACTTCTCTGAAGTTCAGCCTGCTTTTGTTAGCAGTATATTTGACCTCTTGCCCTTAATGTAAAGAACATATTTTCCTTACAGACACATTTATCTAACAGGGACCTCTATGGAAAGAAAAGATTTGATTTACAGCTGACTTGATTCCCTCAAGGTGCACGAATCAATCACGTAAATTGCAGCGTGTCCCACACTTTGGCTTAAATCGATAAGGGATTAAAACTCTGGTTTTAGTGAGAGGAAAATAAATGTCTGTATTGATGCTATTCATAACCTCTTGGATTACAAGAAGTGTACTGATGTATTAAAAATCTCAATTTTTAGTGTGTATGTGTCTTGTTCTGCATTTCCAGCATTCTTCTCTGCTGGGAGAGTGAAAATGAAGGAGGAGCTTTGACTTATTCTAACTTGCTGCTAGGCATAGCTGAGAGGATGAATTTTTTTGGATGGCCTTTGCCCCGCTTTGTTTTCCTTTGCTCTGCAACACATTCCCTGGATTGCATTGGGCAAAGCACATATGTAAAAACAGCCAGAGTTCAAATGGATATAATATCCCTAATCTGAAAGCGGGTGTTTCCAAAGGGTAACTCAGGATATGATATATTGCTGATTTGGCATGCTTCTCTTTTCATTCCAGGTTCTGCCCCATCCTCAGCCTCACTACCTGCCCACTTGATTTTTCTCTATCTGTGGTGCTCAGTCATTTTTAGGATAGTTCATTAGAATCACAGAATTGTAGGGGTTGGAAGGGATCTTTAGAGATCATCAAGTCCAACCCCTCTGCCAAAGCAGCTCCCTAGACCAGGTTGCACAGGTAGGAGTGCAGGAGAGTCTTGAACATCTCCAGAGAAGGAGATTCCACCACCTCTCTGTGCAGCTGTGCCAGTGCTCTGTCACTGCACTGTGAAGAAGAGATCCTTTAGAGATCCATTAAGACCTGTACGGCCATGGGGTATGAATTGTCCTCTGCTGCTGCCCACCGTACAACCTGGAGAGGGGTAGGCTCCCTGGCTAGGAGGTGAAACAGGGTGGGCACCTTTTGTAAATGGTGCAGGGTGTCCCACTCAAACAAAACAGATTTCCTTCAATATGATTTTTGCTGGGGCCCATCAATTATCACGTTATTTTGTTCTTTCATATTTAGCAAAGGGAGCTTAAATAATAGGCTTCTTCAGAAATTAAACTGATAGAATATAAAAACACATCAAATGCTATTTCCATATTAGTTTGTTTTGGAGCTAATAAATCCATTGCAGCTGTCAGTGAGTCTTAGAATGCCTAAACTGTCTGCTTTAGATGGTTGTCACTGATTTTGAGAAGTGCTTCATGTACATAAAATATGGTTTTGCAAATTGCTTCCTTTAAACTTCAGAGACTCCTTCTTTAATTTACTGTAGTCATTCATTGTAACTCTCAAAATGCTTTTGGCAAAGGAAACATCCTGCCTTGTGAAGCAGTGTAGGTCTGAAATCAGACAGTGTTAGGAATGTTTCCTATCAGAAGGATTCAGTCTGCACTCCTTTTTCTATCATCTATTTTTCTGTGAAAGCTCATTACAGGAAACTGGTGTTTTTGTCCAATGCAATCTGTCAGAGGTTGAGAATCTTATAGGCTTCTCAGGGTAAATTTTGACTGACCAAAGATGTGGTTGAAGGGAGCAGGAAGGGGAGCAACTTTTCACATGGTCTAACAGTGATAAGACAAGGGGGGATGGTTTTAAACTAAAATGAGACATTGAGATCAGATGTTAGGAAGAAATTCTTCACTTGTAGGGCAGTGAAGCCCTGGCACAGACTGCAGAGAAGCTGTGGATGCCCCATCCCTGGAGGTGCTGAAGGCCAGGTTGGATGGGGCCCTGGGCAGCCAGAGTGGATGGCAACCCTGCCCATGATGACCCTTAGGGTATCCTGCCAATTAAGCCATTCTGTGACTGAACACACATTTACAAACACTCTCACAACACGGCCACAGCCCTGGCTCATGGGGCTCAGTCTTTCCTGGACAGCCCAGCAGAGGCTTGTGTCTCTGGTTGGGGTAGTGAGGTTTCCCCAGTGCCCCTGTGTCTCTGGGTTCCTTCGTACATGTGAGTAGATGAGGTTGGTGTCACATAACCTAATATTTTACTGGTCAAAACAGTTCTGTGTTAGTCTATGTAATCTAGAAAGGTGCATATTTTAGTCCTGGCAAAGGAAACCATGTACCTGATATTCAACCTAGATCTCCTGTACCTTGTTTTCACAGGGCTATTGATGGCCTCCTGACACCCTTAACATTGTCGTAGACACACAGTTCATCTATTATCACACCTTCTATGAGACCTGTTACTACATCAGTAAAACCTTTGTATGGTTGCAAACACTATTCAGTATCTCCAGCAAAGTATGCAGCTTCCTATCTTCTTCCCTAGGCTGTGCACTGCTTCTCAGGCATCTTGAGATTGTGTTTGCTTTTTCAAACATCAGGACATTCTTGACTCACTGCATGCCCCATCTCTGTTTCTGAATAGCTGCTGCCTGGGGAGTTAGTCCATATCTTGTGTTTGTGCAGTTGATTCTTCCTGCCTTGCGTGTTTCTGTATTGAATTTCAGCCTGTATGTGTCAGATAACATCAAGATTATCTGGGATTTTGACCTTGTTCTCAAAGAGACTCAGTGTGGTCTTCTCAGCTTTTGCAAATTCATTACTCACTGTTCGAGCAAGCAGCAAGCAGATGTGTGGGACCTCACCCAATGCATTTATTCAAACTGGCAAAGACCTATATAGGGACAGCAGCCCTGGTTGAATGGCATGAACAGTACCAGTGTGAAACACAGCAGGGTGACCTGTTTGTTCTGCACCTACAAAAGATGATTTTATCCAGACTGTGTTTTCTCATTTACAGAATAGCGTCATGGGTATTAGTGTCAAAAACTGTGCCAACTTAACTGTATGAAATCCAGAAATTCATTGTTGTCATGCAAACTTGTATGTAGTAAAAGGAAATAACTTAGGTGTAGTCTTGATTAGACTTTTGGCACATCAGTATGCTATTGGTTATTCGGCTTTGTGTTATCTTCCAGGTTCTTACGCATGTCTGGTCTGATGATTTTATCCAGAACTTCACTGTGGATATAAGCCAAACTGAAAGGTCTGTATTTCCCTTCTGTTTTTGAACTTCCCAGTCTGCTGGCAGTTAATCCATCTCTGCTCTTTCTCATTGGCATTAAATGTTGGCTGCATTTGGAATGAAAAGACAACTCCATCTTCAGACTTTCTTACCATTGCTCATCAGCATTTTTCCCTCTCCACTTAAGGAGAAGCTTACCAAAAATTTCTTTGGTCTTCCTTTTACTGCTAATGTAGACTATTGTTCCTATTCTTCTGTAGAGAGATCACTTTCTATATTCCTTTTCCATAGGGATTATTTATGCTTTTGCTATGAGTGTGTGTTCTCTTAGCAGCACCTAATCATCATTAGCTCTTCTCCCCTTTAGATTTACCCCTTTTGAAATGTTACTGGCTGTGTCTCTGAGATTGTTCGAGACTGAAAGCCAAAGTTTGTCTATGAATTGAGTGAGATTTCTGGATCTGAGGTAGCATTCAATGTCATGGAGAGCTGCTCTTTTGAGAACATATATGCCTTCATTTCCTTCAGTCAGTATTCAGGATTTTCTTTCTATCTCTGTGTAATCTCTTCTAGGGCTTCTCTACTGAAAAATGTGACATAGAAGAGTGTGTGTTTCCAGGCCTGTGCACCCGATAGAGAGCACGATGCTGTGGGGCAGTTGTAGATCAAAAATTTCAAGTAAATCATGGAAATGTAGCATTGAATATTATTGGCATGTAGCCTGGTTAGAATCGACTTAAATAAGTTCATTATAAATGAATATCTAAATAGCTGCAATAATTCAACCACACCAAGTTATTTGCTCCAACCTGTTAAGTAATACCATATGCAAACTGGTTTTCTTTATATCTCCAAAACTGAAAGCACATCCTTCATGAAAAATGCATTGCCTTTACCTGGCTTTCCACTTAATCAGAAGGAATAACTATGTTGGTAGGAGGCCTGTGGCCAGAAAAAAAACAGCGTGGCATTGAAAATCTTTAATTCTTTCAAACTCTTCCTTTGATCATCAGTGCACTGGCTCCATTAATAACTTGCTAGGTTACTGGAATCTGAGCTTGGAGAATGGAAAGAATGACCTTCCTGGTTAATTATGTCCTAACTTTCTCTTTTTTCTTAAGTTACTCTTTTGCTAAACTGTTTTTGATAATAGGCACTGGTGATTCAAGTTCCACCAAAATCTGTGGCAAGTATATATTCACAGACCTTTAAAACCTGGTCCTAAGGTTGCTGGTCAAAGCCTCCTTCCACCACGGTAATGAGGCACCCTTTTCAAAAAGTAGAGCATCGTGGAAATGGCACATTGTTCAAAGCAAGAGATAAAGCAAAATCAATGCAACGTACAACCAGAATAAATACAGAGCATAATATTGTGCACTCACTTCCTAGATCTTATGTTTTACAGCTTTTCTGTTAGTTAATATAAACTACTGCCAACTTTCTGTTATGAACAATAAAATTTGTACTGCAACATTTATGTTATTATTTTAATCTTAAATTCACTTTATCTTATGCAGCATTTTTATGGTGATTTTTTTCTTTCTTCTAACAGCACCGTGTTGTATCATCAGAAGTAGTTCCTATAAATTAGCCACATTAATGTGCAGTGCTTGCTAAAACTCTAATGCAGTCCAGTAGTTAAGCAGGTTCTTAATTCCTGTATATTTTTCAGATCACTCAGAAATAAGAACAAAGTCATGAGTCATGCTTTGCTCTTCTTCAGTACCGTGGAAGATGAGGCTGTGCTGTTTTACTTCATCTACAGTGCTGCTCTAGAATGATCATCAGACTCCATCTGGTGCTATAGGTACCCACATTTTCTTATCTGTGTGATCAACTGATTGAAATCACAGAATCACAGAACTGTAGGGGTTGGAAGGGACCTCTAGAGATCATTGAGTCCAGCCCCCCTGCCAAAGCAGCTCCCTAGCCCAGGTTGCACAGGTAGGCGTCCAGGTGGGTCTTGAACGTCTCCAGAGAAGGAGACTCTACCACCTCTCTCTGTCTTCACTGAAGACATTGCTTTTCTGTGTTTGCTGAGGGCTCCAGGGTTTCAGTGCTAAGAAAATTTTCTGTTTAAATGTATTCATGTCCAGATTACTTATCCTCTATTAATCTAGCCTCAATTATAGAAATGGAGAGAAGGAAGTAATGTTTAATGAAAGGCTTCTGTTATGATGACTTGAGCACGTCCAGCATCCAGCAGCCCATCAGCATTGCTGGCCATTTTTATTCCATGCCCGCTTTGTGTTCCTGACTGTGCAACATCACTAGCTCAGAGTGCTGAAGATGAAGCCTCTAGGAACAAGGACCAATTTGACATTTCTGCTTCACTGTATGTATTGGAAAAGTCTTCTCATGCATCGCAGGAATACCTTTGCTTTTGACAGTGGTTTATGGGCCGGGTTGCCCAGTTTCATGACAAATGGGACAGGGGACCATGACAGCTTTTGACACAGCTGCAGCAGTGGAGACTCTCAATTACTCACAATAGACAAGTACAAACCAGCCTTCCTCCTCAGTTGTTCAAATTATTACCATGCTATATAAATTATTTCACTAATTGACCCTACAGTTAAACATCACTGATCCCTTCAAAATAGCATGCCTACATTTCCTCTCTTACTGATATTATTTTAGCATATTCTTTTATTGTTTGTTGCCAGATATGTCCTCTACACTGTATACTACAAATTCCTTTTGTCTGTTTTCCCTTGTCACGCCTTGAAATTCTTCTATGGGTCCCATGGTCTTTGTCTGGCATTATTTCTCTTTATCTCAGACTTCTGGATGGCAATGTTGATCCTGTTTCTGCATGTCAAAATGTTTACAGAAATTGACAGAGCATGTGCCACTGTGCAGAATGCTGCTCTCCAGACAGACTGTTTAATGGGCAAAAGAAATGGGATGCTTAATATCAGAAAACATAAGAGTCACTTCATGTTATATGAACTCCTTGGGACAACTTGTGGAAGCAAGACAATTTAAAAGAATCTTGAAAAACCATCATGTCATTTAAGTAAACTGCTTCCTTAGCACAGTTTTTCTTGTTTTTCTGAAGCCCAACATTTTTATGTCTGAATATATGCAAAATGTTCACATAAAATAAAAATAGAAAATGGTGAAACAGACAAATCAAGTGTTAAGTTTTTGAAGACTATAAGAAAATATTGCACAGGTGAAATAGGTGTTGTATTCACTCATGTCTATTTGAAAAATTGTACTTGTTCAAATCAATTATCTTCATACAGTTGTGATTTTAAAAAGGGATAATTATTTCATGTCTAGAATTACATCAGCAAAACCAATCTATTTTAATTGTTTCTGTATCAGTGAATTGTGGCACAACTTTTCTTTTCTAGCCACAAAACAAATTTAATCAACTCTGACAAATAAGAAGTCATTTGTCACTTGAAAGATGAAGTTATTTTTTGTCATTGTCAGACAAAAAAAAATACTTGCCATATAGATATATGTATGCAAACAATTTTTGCATCCATAAATGCATTAATTTTGGCTTTTTATAAAAATCCATTCTCACTGGAGAGATTCTCCTCTTCTCTCATTACTTTCAAAAGAAATACTCTTTGGTGTAGCACTTACACAAGGAATGTAGTTGTGCTCAATCCTATTAGACTTCTTTAACCAGGTGGAATGTACAACCTCTGCCTGCAAAATCGTTTTTGAAAATCACATATGATACATGAATGATAAAATACCACCTCCTGTTTATCTCAGAAGAAACAGCATTTATTAATCAGACTGAACTAACACAAAGATCATAGAATCATAGAACAGCTTGGGTTGGAAGGGATACCAAGGGTCATCAAGATCGAACCCCATCTGCCACAGGCAGGGCCGTCAAACTCCAGGTCTGGCACTAGACCAGGTAGATGAGGTAGCTTAGTGGATAAAATATCACATTTTGAGTGAAATTCAGTCAAAACCTGGTAGATATTTCCCTGTATGTATGAGTTTGAGAGAAGCCCCCAAAGACTACTCCAACTCAGCAGAGTAGATGAATGTGGATTTGTAGATCCACAGCAGACAAACTTTGCAAACCTCATGACTCAAGGGCATTGACTTCTCCCAGCCCTTTGCAGTCAGCAGTTGCCAGCACTGGGAGCTATGGGGCTTCCCCATCCAGTCTGGATGTGATGACTCTGAGGAGGGAGCAAAGCACATCACCAGTCCATGCTTTCTGGTTTTCTCTGTGCTGCGACTCCTCCATTGTGTAGTGGACCAGTTATTCCCTGCTATGCCCTACTTGTGTAAATAGAGTAGCCTGCCCTATTAGTGACTCTCTGAATCACATCATGTGGCTTGTATCATAAATAGCCCTACCAAAGACTTTTCCATATCCACTTCTGCCCTACCAGTTCCAGTTCTCCATCCACCTGCACACCAGTAATTACCTCCCAGTAATTTCCAGCATACACCTGGGCACAGGGATGTAGTTCCATGTGCTGACAAATCACCACACTGTTTCTCTTTAAGACTTCGTCCTGTTCCCACTTGAGCACTCCCCAGCAGACATTTCATTCAATCTGACAGCTGGTTCAGGGATCATTCCCCAAGGTGGCTTGTGTGCAGCTACCTTGTTTTGGGTACTGCCATGACTAACTAACATGGATGTGGGCTGATGTGTGCCACTAGACCTCAAGGTCCAGGAATATTTATTTGCCACTGAAAGCAGCCAGCATGTCTCACCATGTCCTTTGCTCTGCTCCTGTCAGCTACTCTGTGGCACCTGCCATATCACATCTACGCTGCTACAGTCCTTATCCACTCTCAACCCAAACCATTTTTGTGCCTCCTGTGTATCAAAATCGCATCTGTGCTTAGCTATGAGCTAATCCCAGCAGCAGACATAAGTCTCAAAGCACATACCAAGGCTTACTTCATGAGGTGCAGTCCAACTGTAGAGCTCTACATCTCTCAGCCTATGATTGATGTAACTGACAATAGAAACAATGCAACAGTAAATAGATTTTTTCTTTGTGGATGAACTCTGGGGATCTATTTTCTGCCATATTTCTTTCATCATCTTTGGATTAAAGTAATCTGATAAAATTCTTATAAATAATAATAATGAAAGACAGAAACTGATGCATAGGAAGTTCTGCACAAATTAATGTGGGAACTTCTTCACAGTGCAGTGGTGGAGCACTGGCACAGCTGCACAGAGAGGTGGTGGAGTCTCCTTCTCTGGAGATGTTCCAGACCCAACTGGACAACTACCCATGCAACCTGGGCTAGGAGCTGTTTTGGCAGGGGGTTGGACTCGATGATCTCTGGAGGTCCCTTCCAATTCCTACAGTTCTGTGATTCTGTGACTGTATTGTCACTGCTTGATGATATATATGGAACAGCTGAAAACTATCTGAACTAATTTGAATCCTTTTCTGATATGATTTATGACCCTGAAGTGGACAGCAGAGGTTTGCAGCATGACTCTCATGGCTCTTTGTGAACTGATAGCTGGATAATTGAGAAAAGAAGAGCAATTCAGATTGTTTCACATTACATTTACCTGCAGCAGCTGAACCAGTTACCAGCCTGGAAGATAAAGTCTTCATCTGTTGGACCTAAATCAGAGATGATAGTGAATCTGAGTTGCCAGCCTGCCCAGTGCACAGCTTGTAGCTGTGGATGTTTTAATGTAAACTGAGATTGATAGTGGTTTACACTTACTGGCAATAGTGAAATCACCAAATCAGTAATCTAGCAGAGACATTTGTGGATGGCAGCTTTTAAATCACCCCAATCTGAACTGCCATGATATCTGAATTCACAAACCCTGTTTATCAGCCCATTGGATTTGAGTGGAGTAAAGAAAAGTATCTGACCTGAGATATCATGATAAGTGTTTTTCTTCCACACAGTTTCTCTGCATATCTCTTGATTTTATTATTGTCAAATGAGGCAGTCGGACATCTATTTAAGTGGATAAGAAAAAAAAAAAAAAGAAATTGACCATCAATTCTTTGATTCTGTCTAAACTCAATTAGGTTGATGCTAGTTATATCTAAGTCTTTTATTTATTTATTTATTTATTTTTGAAATCATAAATTAGAAGTAAAATGAATTAATATGCCACAATTTGTTCAGTACCATTTTCCCCATATAATCTTAATTCTTCTTTTATAAGACATGAGATACTCTGCTCAAATCAATGATTCTTCTCTTGACCTCTTGCCTTGACATGACACAGAATTATTATTTAAGATAAATGACCTGATTATTATTAGTGAAATGATTAGGAATTAAATTAAAAAACAGCAACAGTAGGTCATGAAGATTTAAGTGGAAAAAGGTCTCTGGTTTGGAAATTAATATTTAGAAGTAGATCTTAATCACTGCTACAGGAAAAGCAGAGATGTGCTGAAGAAAATCATTTCTGAGAAAAGTAAAGTATCGTTTTCATCTCAGAATTGTTTAAGAATATCATTCAGGAGGCCATAGGAATGGAAATGGCCTAAAATGTACCAGAATGAAGTGCAAGTCATGCTGGCCTTGAAAATAGAAATTTTGGCAGTAGAACGAAAACTTACCTTCTAATGTAAAGGGAACCCACATGGCTATCCATTCAAACATAATTCCAAGACTAGAACTGCAAGGCAAGTTGCTTTCAGCTGAGAGAAGAAAATTGAATACTTTTGTAGGATTTATCTGGGATAACATAGGAATTCTGGTTTCTCATGCCCAAGAAAAAGAAATTTGCACTGACGCAGGTAGAGGGAAAGATAACTTGGATGAAACCCAAGGGACTTGGTTTATTTCACACAACAAAATGATGGCAGTGATGCACTTGCTGTATGTGTGTTCATCTATGCAAGGAACATGGTTTCTGATTGAGAAGACTGGCAGTCTTTGAGTATCCATACCTGGGAGGAAAACACACTTTGGTTCCAAAATGGTTAAACAGAAAGCCATTCCAACAATCTATTTCAGTTGTGTATAGATTAAAATGTTTAATTTGGCCTTGAAAGTTCCTGGGCAAGCATGTGATAAATGAAAATTATTAAATTGGAAGAGGTGTGGAAGGTCAAATGGAGAAGTGGGAAGTTGTCTGCTTGGTCTCTCACTGGGTGAGGGTGCAGGGAGAGATGACTGCCTCAGCTTTCATCATCTGAAGGCTGTCTTGTACTCTTCATGGCCTGTGTCACCATATGCAGATTATCCCTGGCACAGTATAAGAGCCAGCAGGGGCCAGGAAGCCTTTCCAGTAGTATTTTGCTGACACCTCCATAACATCATGGACAGATAAGGGGAAGACCATGCTTGTGGCCTAGATTGTGTAGTATCTGCACTCTGCTGCAACGTGGTAAGCTAAAGCTGAGGGTAGGAAAACTCATGAAGTCCACATCCAAGATTGGTAGAGTAGAATGAAGTCTAAGAGTTTGACACATAAGACAGGATTTAATAAAAATATCAATGCTACTGTGTCATTCAGACACCAAGAGGGGCCCTGAGAATTGTTTATCTGTTGGTTAAATAGATGTAACAGACCTTACCTGCATCAAAGAGGATTCATAAGATACAGCAATCAATATATACTTGTGAAGATCTCTGATGCTTGAAAATGGAAAATGCTATTTTCACTAGTCTTACACAAGAATCCAATTACTGCTTTGGAGGATCAGAGGTAGAAGAGCAAACATATTTGACAATGTCTGAGGTCCTTTGCTATGATTACACTGGCACTTAAAGGTAAAAAATAATAACAATAGGCTAAGAATGGATTCAAATAATTATCTTTCAAACGCAAAATAAGATATAGAAATGTTAGCAAAAATATTGAAGAAGATAGACAAGGGTCCTTCTGTCAGAATAAATGTTTCAGTGTCAGCACTAATGGGTGCAATGGATCAGATTAGGAAGGCACAATCACAACACTAATGAAAATACAGGGGAATGATAAATGTGTTTTGATAACATCCTAAGACCTAGGTGTCTCTGAAGAGCTTATTGCAAAACAAACTGTGGGACACAATTCAGTTCCATGTAATTGCTGTGATGGGGAGATTCAAGACAAGTAAATTAACATTGAATTTTTACTGCTGATCTTCAGAATTTGGATACCATCAACTCGGAACAGTGTTTCAAAAGAACAGGTCTCTTAATGTCCTTTCTATAATCTATTGTCCACAAGAAGTTTTGGTCTGTCTAAAAATTATCTATATTAATGCAAACATTTCTGACCTCTTCTGTCATCCATTCAGATGAAGCTGATGCCCCTGTCCCCTTTGAGATCCCTTGCTTTTCAGATTCAGGCACCAGTGCCTATTTCCAAGAGCCTGGAGAACTCCTGTCTGATTGTGCTGTACTGTAGCAGCCCTCTATCATGAAGGCTGACAGACCATAGATGTACAAACTCAAAGTGGCCAACAAGGTAATAACTAACAAGCAGGAGCTTAATACCTCTTATTGTGAGATATTTTGAGTTTCTATCTATAATATCACAGCCATTGTGCTTCAAGGACATTCAGTGCACCCTTATGGTGTACACAGCTAGGAGCTCATGGCAGGACCATAGCAGGAGAACAGAGAAACCATATCTTGCCTCTAGTCTGAGAAAGACAGGCTGAGTTTCTCTTTGGGCTAGTAAACCTTGTTGAAGGAGAGAGTAAAAGTAGGCAATACTATATGTAATGGTGTAGCTTCTGGAAGAATCTGCAGTGCACAGTCATGTGAAAAAGGGACCTGCCAACTGATATTTCTTATCATTAACATTTTCTTCCGTTTTGCAGACTTGTTTGAAAGTGATTCTCTCAGTGCATTTGTTATGTGCTTTTCCAACTATCTTCTTGCAAAGGAAAAAATGTCATTTGAATATAATGGAAGACCTACACCCATGATTAAATGCAACGAGGAAGCCACTGAATACAATGATTTTCTAGCAGGAGACTCATACATCTTTAAATCAATAGAGTTGCATTTGCTGGTTGTGATGAGCCATCGGCCCACCTATGGCTAGCGAAGGGTGCATCAGCTGGTTAGCAGCAGGCCTCCAGCAGTATGTATTATAAAACCATCAGAAAGAGCAGCCAACAGCAAATCTGTCCTGGATGCTGCTTTGAGAATTAATTCTGTGCTAGGCAGTTCACAAATATTATACTGTAATCAACCTCCTGCCAACATCTTGGCCAGTCTCTTGTATCTCTTCTGTGAGTGTGCAGTCTTGGCATGGCCCTGAATCTGAGCCCTGTTTCTGCCATCTTGCCCTTCCTTTGGCTTCTTCGTCAGGGAAACATCACTAATCTGCCTCTCCATCGTGACTTGGGTGTCATCCCTCTCCCTTCTTTTCTCAAAATACACAACTCATAACATCAGTTATGTCTTCCCACTACTGTAGTAAACCGTATATCCTGCAAAAACTAGTTGGTTTCACTTGAAAATAGTCCACAGCCTACCTTTTTTTGTCCTCTTCTTCCTCACACTCTGCATCTCTAGTTCTAATTGGGCTTAGCATTAGCTGCTGCTTGCTTTCTGCTTTTATACAAGCTCCTCCTTGCATTCTTTGAATTTGCCCCTTGTGTTAGACAGTAGCTCACAGCAGTTCACAGAAGCTACTCTATTATGAAGATCCTCTTAAATATCTCTGTCCAAATGTCCTGTGTGATCTCACACAACATACTCACCTTACTGCTATATGGCATGTACTTTACCTTACCCTAACACTTAAAAGAGGTCTACAGTTTTACAACAGCTGTCTAATATTCTCAGCTCTACAAAGATTGTACTTTACTTTAAGCCTCCAAAGGGTTCCTGTAATGAACGAGACTGACTTTTGCTATGATGCACACCAACATGGTGATATTCCACTGAGCTATGTTGAATGTCACCATGGGGCTTTGGAAAACACACTCTGTTTGGTCTGAGGCACCTAGAATGAGTGTTCTCTATTTCACTTGGCTCCAGTGGGAATTTTCTGCAGCTGTTCAAAAAAAAAAAAGCATTAAACGGGATTTTTAAGTTTCTGCTTTCAACCCTCTGATACCAATGGTATCTTCACCAGGCCCATGAAAGAACTCCTTAAAATGCAGTACGATCACTTTTCAGCTGTATCTTTTACCTTCAAGTGTACAATAAATACCATAATGAAGATAAGAGCTAATAATAATGATAGACTCCATTATTCACAGAAGAGACAAAACATACCAAGTGCAAACTACATAGAATCAAAAGTGAAGGCTTGAGCATAGCCTAAGACATTTCATAAGCATAATTGCTCTTGATTTCTCTGTATTGCATTTTTATCTCAAAGAAGCCAGATGATGAATTACCATGTGATTTATCATAAGCTTTATTATGTGATTTCTCTCCTTTCTTCTTCCTCATCATGCACTCCTCTTTTGCCTTTAGATTCTTTCATTTTGGTGTTTGTAAATTTAGACAATTTGGAAAGGCAAAACTATGCAGAGCATAAGTCTTTTGTACTCTGCAGCCAGCTGGCCCCTTTCCTACCATTTATGCACTGAAGTTGCACTTGGGGAACTGGGTCATGATGGGTGTTAGACAAACCAATTTAAGAAGGTGCTCCTGCCCTGAAAGATTTGCACTGAACAGATGAAGCATCCAAGAGAAAGGATGAAGTACTGTGATGCATGCAAAGTCACAGGGCAGGCAAAGGGCAGGCCTGGGAATTAATTATATCTCAGTGGTGTCTTAGTCCTTGCTTTTCCTCTCAGCTAGCGTCTTATTTTTAGGACAAAGAGATTGAGAAATCGTGTGTTTCTCTAACCTGTTAGTGGCCAGCAAGTGTTGCAGGAGATCAACATATCCTTTGAGGTTTATAAAAGACCACTGAAATGGTTCAGTAGAGTTTAATCATCTCGGGGTATGCCTACATCCCTGTGAAGTATAAGTGCCCTTTTAATCTGTTGGGCATATCTGTGTTTCCTGGGAAAGAGCAAGGGAGAGATTTCTCTGCCCCTTTTTCTCCTTGTCCAATACCCCCCATTTCTGTTCCTCCCTCAGCATATAAAACTCGTGCACTCTGGATGTGGGACCCTGGCCCTCCCTTCCTTTTGCTTTTAATTGCTGTTTGTGGGCAGATAGAGACAGCTTGCAACACTGTCAGCATCAGTGTATTTTTCATCCTCCCCGTGATAGGAATGGAGGTGAGGAGTTCAGCACTTTCCTTTACTTCCACTGACATCAACGCTGTGTCAGCTCTGATGGTATTAATGCAATCTTTTAACAACAGTTTATCTTATTACCACGGTGTGTGCTCTCTGAAGGCCATGGACAAATGTTAAACTCTGAAAGTGTGCGTGATGCCACAGAAGAAATATGGAAGAACAGCTGATCTGCTAGTTGCTGCAAGGGCAAATTTTGGTTAATGTTTCCTATTAACTCCCAGATCCTTCTGTCATCCTGCTATCATGGTAGAGAGACGCTAAAGGAAATAGCTTTCTCATCTTCTGCTCAAAATTGTCATTTGCCAAGGATTTGCTAGAGGTCTAATTAAAGCAGAATAAATGTATTTTGTATTTTTCACCCAAGAGGGTAGTTCAGATCATAATCTGTGGAATGAATACAGCATGTTTCTGACTGATTTTCCAGTGCTAGTGAAAAGGGATGCTCTGAATGATGAAGACAAATGTACTTCAAAGTTAAGAATTAATACAGCTCATAACAGCACAAATATGAAAATCAGTATTCTGAGAACAGAGGCTTTGGTACTATGAGGCACTGATGTGTCTGAATCTCACTTAGATTCTACAGCTGGAAGAGACAAATATTTATGCTGATATTTAGTACTCAGTACTTACGTGGATGTAATAAGTTTCCATCCTCAACTGTGTCAGAATGCCACTTCGAGTGTTTTGCGCCGTGGCATTTCCACTTTCAATTTTAATGTCCCTGAAGCTACTCTTCAAGGAGAAACCTATTCTTCTAAAAAACAAGTGTTCCCAGATCTCTCTGGTGCTCTCTGAAATACAAGTAATTACATTAATAAAGCACAGAATTTCTAGCTTGAACAATATAAAACTACTTTGTGAATAATGACTTCTACACTCAGGACCTCATGTTCTTAAACAAGATGCCTCAAGTGAGTTTTGCAAATGAAAGCTAACCAATGTATGTGCTTATGAAGGCTATTTGTAAATCTTACTTGTGAGAAAGTCTGCTTTTACAGAGAGAAGCAAAAAATATTTGTGAGCAAGTCTTAATGTGTCTTGTTTGCTCCTATGCCAGAATCACTGAGAGCTGCGTGTCCTGTTGACACTCTTTGGATTGGACAAGACCAAAAAACAGATGCAGGCTTCTCCCATGTTCTTTTTTGAGCTCCCCCAGCCTCCAATTGATTGCACACTTGGAAGAGTGTTTTTTACATCCTCAACTCAGTTTCTCTGCCCTTAGCAGACTCAACGGGCAGTGTACATGACCATGGTAACATGAAGCATCTTGTCTCATCCTTTTCTAGGGGAAGCCTAAGCTTGGCTGCAGATATCTTTCTCAAAACTCTGAACTGAACCCAATTTCAAAATTTAATATGTGTTCCCAAAGGTTTTGTTGGAAGAGTGATGGAGACTGCTAAAGGCAGCAGCTGAAGGTAAAGATATCAGAAATAGGTCATAAAAATTAATATACATTTTCTTACTGAATGGTAATTTTGCATGCAAACCTACTGTCACTGTTTTGCAGTGAGAGTTCAGTCAGGGTGGATTTTCAATTGGTTGGTGCATAATTTGAAATATTTCAACTGTTAAATCTCCTTTTATTGGCATAAATGAGTTGAAAAGAACACAGAGGTACAGAGTCATAGGATGGCTTGGGTTGAAGGAGACCTTAAAGACCATTGACCTCCAACCCTCATCCAATCTGGCCTTGAACGCCTCCAGGGATGAGGCATCCACAGCTTCTCTGGGCAACCTTTGCCAGGGGCTCATTGCCCTCTGAATAAAGAATTTTCTCCTAATATCAGTTTAAAGCCATTCCCCCTTGTCCTGTCATTATCTGCTCATATAAACCATTGGTCTTCCTTCTGTTTATACACCCCCTTTAATTACTGGAGGGAATTCAAAGGAAATAGAGAAGCTTTTAAGTATTTTGGTTCCATTTAATGATAATTCAGTGTGAATAACTATATTCCATAATTTTTAGGGAAAAAAATTATCGATCACCTTGTATCATGTCACCTTATAGTACACATTTAAAAACATTCTCATTAATATTTTAAATATATTCTTCATAGTGTTGCCCCATCATTGCCTTACAGACTGCAGCTGTTTGCCTGACTAACTCCATTTGCTCCCATCTAATGAAGTACTGTAATAGTTTCTACTAGTTCTTACAGGATGTCAATGAAGCATTGCTGTTTAGTCAAGGAGAAAAGTAATCAGTAGTATCTTAGTTCCTTGTGACAATGGAGATATTAGTTTATGCAGGAAGTAGCTGTTCACTTGCCATTGAGTTTATGTTAACTTTTGTAATATCAATTAAACAACATTTGAGGATCAAATATGTAACAATAACTGGAGGGGCTGAAATAATTGTAAAGGTCAAGCACAGTGATCAAGTTCCCAAATGCATGTTGCAGAATATGATGTAAAGTCTGCAGGATTTCTCTTCTTCCTTCAGATGTTGGAACTCATTTAGGCTTTAGACACTGCCATGAAAGATCTTCCTTTCCAATATCCCAAATACTTTTAGCACAAGTAAAACCCTCAGAGTCACATCATTTAAAGTCTTCTCCTAGCACTGTACAGCTGCTCAGGCAGTTAATTACAGTATGTTCTCAGAATGAGAAGCTCAATAGGCAGTCACATTTCTGTGCTTCATTAAAATGAGTTTAGCAGAATTAGGCTGATAGGATAATGGGGATACCTTGTGCAGTTTCCACTACTCCCAGCACAAGGATTGAACTAGATGTTGCCCTTTTTTATGTAAATTATAAGTCTTTTATTTTTTAGTTAAGAATAAGTAATATGCATATGCTTTCATCTTACATCCAGTCAGTAAAAAGTAGTATTTTAAAGTCTTATAAACAAATGCAGCATCTAGTGACCAAAAATGCCCCTTAGTATAAATACTATCAGGATTAATCTTTTGTGCTGAGAAGAGATGGGAACTGGAAATATTTTGGGGGAGAAGTACAGGAAATGAGCCATTCCACAAGACTTATGTGAAATATATCATTTTTGCAATATCGTAATTTCAAATAAAAATGTTCTTTCTAACCTTATATGGTCCTTCTCTCTCATTTTCAGTATTTTTTGAGATTGGAAATTTAAATGATTTTAATGTTATTGATCTGCCCAGTGCTGATTCATTTGCAGTGGGTCAAGTACCAGAGGGAGCATTAATTTCATCTGTCTCTTAAAAACTGACATGCAGTTAGCTATATTCAGTGTAAAATGATCAGGGGAACAAACTGCCATTCAGGGAAACCTGCTCAAGGAGAGGAATCATCTTCAGTTACAGAAAGAGCCACCAAACCAGCCTGAAAGAAATCAGCTGAATGTGAAAGCTGAGAGCTGGATCCAGGCCCAGGAGTTTGACGTTTTGAACACATCCACTAAGAAGCTTTACTTGGCTATCAGAAAGGTGAGTAAATTCAGAGCAAATAAAATATGTTTTTTGGCAAGGTTTGATTTTTTTTTTTTTTGTTTTGCTGGATACTTCATACTCTTTGTCTGCAATTTTAGGAGTATGATGGTAAAATAGGTACTCAGAAATAAGCGCTCAGTATCTTTTTCTACACTGGAATGAAAATGACAAAAGTGGTATGAGTCAATTACATTTCAGTGGCCACTGGGGTGGGAAGCAGGTCTCTTTCTTTCCTATTAGCAAGAGATGTGTTCTAAAGATAAGTGAGTAAAGCAGTTGTTGTGAAAAGTATGACATCATTGTGGACACTGTCCATCACATAGCTATTTATGTTGTATAGGTAAAGCAGGAGGGAGTTTAAAAAAACCTACTGTGTATCTTTATGAGTTGAATATCTACAATTCCAGTGTGTGCAGTTTTATTCCATTCAGTGTTACTGAAAATAATTAGCCACAACACCAGTTTCCCTCCTGGAGCTAAGAATCAGGCTGATGGCAGTGGTGTTATTAAGAATACTACCAGAGTAGTAAATATAGGTTTCTAATCATGTATAATGGAAGGCTAGACATCTACATTTGACTGAAATGTAGAAATATATCACTGCACATTCAATTTCAGTGAAAATATATGTCCATCCATCCTTCAAACAGCAAATGTGATATATAGAAGACAATTTTCAAAACACATAGTTCCTTCAGCAATCAACCCCTAACCTTTACTTTAGCTTCCAAGGTGTTAAAACCTTAACACTACATCATACATTGCTTCTTGATCTACTAAAAGGCTGGAATGTTTTTGTAAATATGGTGTAGATGAGAGTAGCACTCTGGATCAAAGTTTATGTGAAAACAGTGAGACTCTCATGATAGGTCAGTTGTTCAAATTGATAAGGTGCTGGAGGTCTTGCTGACGTGCAGTACTTGGCCACATCAAAAAGACAAGTCAGCTCTTGTGGAGCTGCGTTAGCAGCTGACTATTGCTCTCAGCCATGAAGCATGCAATTTCCATGCCCCTTGACAGCAAAGCAGATGGTCTGATAAGCACAAACGAGGGTCAATATTTAACACTCTCTGCTCTTGAGGTATTTAGTATTTATCTTAATGCCCTTCTCAATGAAAACATTATGAGCTGTGCGGCCAATCCTTCCCATACAGAATAAGCATAGCCGTTAATGCTCTGCTTAGCATGCACTAATTGCAGTTTATTTTTTTATTTTGTTACATCTGTACCATTTAATGACTGTAATGATAAAAATCATGGAATCATTAAGGTTGGAAAGACCTGTACGGTCATGAAGTCCAACCATCAGCCCCTGCCTGTGACCTATGTAGCACTTGTCACTCACTCAGTGCCACAACTACCCTTTTCTTGAACACCTCCAGGTTTGGTGCCCCCACCACCTCCCTGGGCAGCCTGATCCAATGCCTCATTACTCTTTCAGAGAGGAAATTTTTCCTAGTATCCAAACTAAATGAAGATTAGACTTCTAACTAGATGAAGATTAAATGAAGATGATTAGACTGTCAGATTAAATAATCTGATTCCTGCTAAAAGGTGAACACCAATGTTAGATGTGACTTCATGGACTTCACTTCGGGGTGAGATCTCCTCTACATCTACAGGTTGGTTCTGACGCAGCACTGAGTCAGGCTTCATGGTGAGTTATCCTTTCCCAATCCGTTCACTTTACCAGAATGTGTAATGACAGGACATGGGGTAATGGATTTAAACTACATAAGGAGGTAAATTTGGATTAGATGTAGGTAAGAAATTGTTTACTATAAGGATGGTGAGGCACCGGAACAGGCTGCCCAGAGAAGCTGTGGATGCCCAATCTATGGAAATGTTCAATGTCAGGTTGAATGGGGCTACAAACAATATGGTCTAGTAGCAGGTATCCTTGCTCACGGCAGGAGGTGTAGAACTAGAAGACCTGTAAGGTCCTTTGGTGAACTGTATCAGAAAGACACTAGGTGGCTGATGAAGGTGTCTTCTGATGATCAAGTTGTTCATTATTAAAATTTTAAACTATGCTTTCGATTTCTACTTACTTTTAGAATTATCATAGGATGGTGAATTGTAGCTAGGAAGAACTTCACCATGCAGGCCAAAACTTGGGGCAACGAACAGCTTAAGCTTACTGCAACAGTAGACTTTACCTTTCTAGATGACATTTAACACTCTTACCTTTTAAAAATAGATCAGAGTGTTAGCTTATATCTTCATGACTTTTCTGAGCTTAGAAGTTCTGGGTATTGCTTTCCATCTGACAAGAAGGACAGATAAGACAATACCTTTATTTAGAAAATCAGCAATAAGCACAGCTTTTCAATGGGATTTTATTTTCTTCTCTTTAACACTTTGAAATTTGTATTACCAGACATGAAAACAGTAAATGTGTTACGAAAAGACGTTTTTGCACAGAGAACACTACCAGCATTGCTTCTCCTGGTTTAAAACAAAAGAAAACAAAAAGGTCTCTAATGATTAAGGCTGTTTTTTTAATGTGATTAAATCAACCGGCTCATTAGCATTAACCTTACTACATGTTCTAATGACTTAATTTATTTTAAACTACAGATCCAAGCAGACCTGAGATAGATAAGGGCACAGTATATTGATCTTAAAATAATTCTCCACCTGGTACAGCCTCCTAGGTATTTGCAGCCACACCAGGTCACATACTGTTACAAATGGACTTACTCATCAGACCAAACCAGACCGGTTCAACTGAAGGAATTAGGGAGAAAACTTACAAGTTTTTAACTCAATTGGTTCTTTATGGGCATTTGCTGACTTCATTTAAATTTAAATGTTTCTAAGTACTAAAAAGCAAAGCTATTTTGGAAAATGAACTCTTTTCTATGTGTTGCAGATCTGCCTCTCTCCTAAGGACGGCATCTGGCAGACTGTGTGATACGTCACGCTGGAGAGCAGCTCCTGCACATTTAAGAAGCAAACTGCAATTATGAAGGCAAATCTTAGAGAATGGTTTGTTCTGAAACAACATTTTAGTCCCAAACACCAGATTTCTTAGCTTTAGCGTTTCAAATGAGGAATCATAGACACATTCCTGGTAGCTTTATAATGTATGCAGGAAATGATCATGATTGCATGATGATGACAACTTCACAGCAGCGAACTGCCTGTGATCTGAGCCCCCAGGGTTCAGTCTAGGTGCCACTGAAAAGCCATATGGCTACAATAACATAATGCAGGGCCTGACCTGCTTCTTCCTGACGTGGTCGTGAGGTTTTGGTCAGCTCAAAGCACAGACAGAGCACATTGTTATCTTCATTCAGCATGTTGTGCTTCATACCATACAAGAGTGCAGGCCACGCCACACCAGAGTCTCTCCTTCTAGGCAACTTCAGTGTTTATCAGCTATCACTGTTAGGAGAGGATTTTGAGTTTAAATCTGATAAGCTCAGGTTATCTCTAAAGAGAAAGGTCATTTACTGTGATCAGATGAAATAGCAGAAACTTGCCTTTCAAAAGCATTCCATTAAATGAAAAAATAAGCCTCTTATTAGTGTAAAATTTAGCTCCAGGCTAAAAATCCACATCCTGATATTGATTCTGGACACACTCAGTAGACAGATTAATTTAAATATTTACTATAATCTTTCATTACATGCATCTAGATGCTTCATAAACCAATTTACCTTAGGTATGGAAAGATCAAGCACTAGAGATGCAAACTATATATAACTTCTATGCAAGAATGTCAGATCATGACATTAATTTCTTTTCTAATTTCCTATGCTCCCATTTTTGTCATACAAGGTGACATCCCTTACAGCAACTGGATGATTTATACTGTGTAGGGTAATTCTTAACTATCTTAAATATTGGTAGAGTAGCTCACCCATCTTAAGAGAAGTGATATATGCAAGATTATTTATACAAGGTAGGCACTGAACATTAACAAAAGGCTTATTCCTGATTAAATGCAGCATATTTGTGTTTGCCTCTATGGTGTCAAGTAAATAATATCTGTCCATTATGAGTATATGCAACCCCTAAAAATGAATGGACTCCAAAATCTTATGGTGAAATGTGACTGAAGTAGAATGAGGATGAAGAAAAGGAAAAAGAAAAAGAAAAGGAAAAAGAAAAAGAAAAAGAAAAAGAAAAAGAAAAGGAAAAAGAAAAAGAAAAAGAAAAAGAAAAAGAAAAAGAAAAAGAAAAAGAAAAAGAAAAAGAAAAGGAAAAAGAAAAAGAAAAAGAAAAAGAAAAAGAAAAAGAAAAAGAAAAAGAAAAAGAAAAAGAAAAAGAAAAAGAAAAAGAAAAAGAAAAAGAAAAAGAAAAAAAAAGAAAAAGAAAAAGAAAAAGAAAAAGAAAAAGAAAAAGAAAAGGAAAAAGAAAAAGGAAAAAGAAAAAGAAAAGGAAAAAGAAAAAGAAAAAGAAAAAGAAAAAGAAAAAGAAAAAGAAAAAGAAAAAGAAAAAGAAAAAGAAAAAGAAAAAGAAAAAGAAAAAGAAAAAGAAAAAGAAAAAGAAAAAGAAAAAGAAAAAGAAAAAGAAAAAGAAAAAGAAAAAGAAAAAAAGAAAAAGAAAAAGAAAAAGAAAGAAAAAAAAGAAAAAGAAAAAGAAAAAGAAAAAGAAAAAGAAAAAGAAAAAGAAAAAGAAAAAGAAAAAGAAAAAGAAAAAGAAAAAGAAAAAGAAAAAGAAAAAGAAAAAGAAAAAGAAAAAGAAAAAGAAAAAGAAAAAGAAGAAAAAAAAAAGAAAAAGAAAAAGAAAAAGAAAGAAGGGAACTTACTTTCTTATTTCCTCAATATAAAATTTGACATGATGCCAGAGAAGTGGAAACAACAAAATAGCTCTGTGTAATCTATTATGACACCAAGCTTGCTGGAGTTCAAGAAGCATCTGTACAGTGTCTTCAGACATATGGCCTAAAGTTTGTGAGGTCTTGTGTGGAGCCAGAAGTTGGACTCGATGATCCTTATGAGTCCCTTCCAACCAATTCAGGATATTATATAACTCTACAATTCTATGATTCTACTATTCTATTCTAGCCTAATAGAATGTCACAGAATTTGTTTTCTTGTTGGTGGTGTTTTTTACAAGATCATTTGAGTCTTATGAGTAGTGAAAAGACAGATAAGGAGGAGATAATTTTTCTGCAATGTAAAGACTAGTGATGGTGAACCAAAGAGGCTATTTATGCTATAAAATGGAGTCTGGGATTGAAGACCACTGAAGAGGAATGACTCCTTGAAGAGGAAAGATACAAACCAAAAAGAAGCCAAGTCAAAGACTGACAGAAGCTATCATAAAACGTTGTACAGCCCTCAAATGTGTTTGAGGAAACTTCGAATGGCACTCCAAACACGGAGAAGTTTGAAGAAAAATGAAACTAAGCAAGTTTAAGAAAAGAGAGATCTCAAAAGCTGTTTGCTCAATGGATTTGTTTTCTCTAAGCTTCATTTCATTATGCCAAAAAGTCAGTGCTCTATAGTACTGTCAGAGTTCAGTTTACATCTACTAAAATCAGAGGTGAGACACAGGTGGAGAGAAAGTTCAGAGCAATCTAGGAAGCTTGGTGATAACATTGGAGGACAATCAAAAGAGAAGCTCAAAAGAAAATTTTGGTCTTGGGTTTTAGTTAAAATGTTCATATTCATCTGTCTGCCCAAAAGAACTCATGTATTGAGAGGAGGTTCTAATAAAACAAAGACAATCTGAAGAAAATTCCAACCCTCTATACTGAAGAACCCCAGTCTACAAGTATCACGTGTGGAAGAAAAAAGTGGTGCACATTTTTCTTCCACGGGAATTACCCAAATAACTTTTGGATTTGAAAAGCTGAGATTCATGTTCTGTAGTATCATTTTCCTTTCTTTTACAGGAATTGCCTCAGATATAAAATGCATGCCTGAGGAAAGAAAAATCAATCAAATCATAATAACTTATTCAATAGTATAGACTAGTGCTGCCAGTTAAAATTGATAAAGGAATAATCAGAGTGCATTAGACCCCATCCTTTCCTGAATTATGTGAATGCAGCTCTTGATATAACACAGGCAGTTTTGATACTCTAGGATCCATCGAAAAGGTACGGGCCCAAATCATCTCTCATATTAATTTTATGCCGTGGTAATTTCATACATTTTAATAAGATCACTTTGTTTTTGCATCAGTGACAGAAACACAAGATACAGCTTCTGTCTCTATTTTTTAATATGGGTAAAAAGCTACTACTTGGATATATTGGATAGAGTAATTTTTAGAAACAGGAGGCTCTTTTTTTTTTTTTTTTGGAAGGATCTACAGTGTCATAAAAACAAATAATAGTGATTAAGCAATGCTCATTTGTTTTGTTGTCAACAAAATACTGACCTGAAAGCCAAAAACTTAAACAAGGCTTAATCAAAATGTGTATTCTAACTTGGGTTAAATTACATTACCTTTTTAAATGTAAGAGTAGGGATCTGAGAGGGCAATTTCCTCCTGAAACATTCATCCTTTTTTTTTTTTTTTCATTTTGTTGTCATTTTTTTCTTTACTCTTCATTCAGTCTGCATCCTGAAGAACATTTCTCTGCTAATAAGGTTACTCATTCAGCCATTTTAAACTGTTTTAATTTGCCTGAATTATAGAAGACAAATTAAGCCAGCTCAAGACAATAGTAACAGATTGGTGCTACCATCATCATTAAATCACAGCAGATGCAAAAGGACAGTGGAGACTTGGTTGTAAATGTATCAAGTGCTTCTGATGACAGTAATGCATTTTATCAGGGCATTTTTATGATCTAATACACATTTACCCTTTTCTTGCCTTTCAATCACAAGGCAGAACATAAGGTAAATTGGATTCCTCCATGTTAATGTGTTTTTTTGCTAATTAACTGATATTAAGATAAATTCTATATTGTTTAGTGGTTACTCTTGCGTCTATTCCAGGTGCTATCAATACAGGAAAATCACTGTTTTCAAGAGGTATTAGACTCCCACACAGCTACCTCACCAACAACCTCATGCAATGGGCTCCATGACAGACACAAGGACTGAGCTCTGTTTGCCCTTCCCCTGAGCAGGAGAAACCTTCTGTGTCCTAAGCTGGACCCAAGAATAAACCATGAGGGATCTGTACTGTGAGGACCATGAGGAGCAAAGCAAAGGAGAGGCATGAACCCAAATTTGCAGTCCTTGGAGATGTGCATTAATCACTTGGTTAACAGCAGGCCTGCTGCCTGCTGCAGGCATAATTTAAAAACATACAAGATGATACTTGTTATGAACAGCTTCCAGTGCCTGCCATCAGCTGGATTTGAACACGGAGGAGGGACAGACAGTCAAGGATGAATGTGTCACTTCAACACCTCAAGTGAGGAAGTCGGGAGGAAAGGGAAAGAAGCTCTGCAGTGACTGGTTATTATAGGTTCACATAGGATCCTGTGTAAATGGGGTCTAGGCCACATCAGGACAGACGGACCTTAAGCTCTCAAGAGATAAAAGAAATGTTTGTGCTCATTTTCTCCATAAAGCCCTCCTCTTTTGGACTCTGCTCCAAGGCATCCTCCTCTTACCAGATTTGCAAGGCAGGTATGATAGAATTAGAACCAGGCCTGAGCACTGTTGTAGTCCAAATGTTGACTAGGATGGGAGCACACAGTATGGTGTCTGTATGTGCATCATGCTATAATACTGTTGTACATAAATGATCTCTTTGGGTCTCTATCAGTCCACCGCAGTGTGGGTAGCTAACCTCTGAAACATCAGTGCTTTTCTCATTCCCACAGGATTCTAGGATTTTTTTGATGCTGATAACTTTCACTTGATTTTAGCACTGCTGGCTTCCTGTGATGCCTAGACTACACATTTCTGCTAGTTTACATTTAAGAAATGAAATCAACTCAGGAAAAACAAGGTTCTTCTTCTAGGTGTGGAGTGTCAATCAAACAAACCAATGAGGGGGAAAAGAAGTGGAAATGGAGTGTGACATCTAGGGAAAAGCCTTCCTTTCATCTCCATGTTAGTTACAGGAAAACACAGTTTTTCCATTATTCTCTGGTATGTAAAATATTGTTTTGGGTAAGGGGAGTGGCTGGATGCCTACATCTAGTAGTTCATGCTGGGGAGCAAATTGCAATCCTAACATGGTACAAACTATGGAAGACAGCTTATTTAAAAACCTAATTAATAACTTGTACTCATACAGACCTAATATTACTATAAATTGTCCAACAAGTTTTAATTGTGTTAGAAAGGCTGCAAGATAATTGCATGATTTGAACAGTGTGGTGACCCCTCAGAACACACCTCTTCCTATTAAAATACCGTATATACTTGACAATTTACCATCACTCATATCCATTTACTGGATTAAATATGAAATACATACTCTTTACCATGTTAATTATCTCTTTAATGTTATCCACACATCAATTGCAGTTCAGGAGAAAGATGGCCCAACAGTCCTCCCATCTTTGAACTGCTGAGCTGAAGATCTGAGTGGTTTATGATTGCAGAATGAGTACATGAAGAAACCCTGCATAGTACACTGCATATCATGACTTTTCCTGGCATCACGTGACAGCAGCTGTAATGAGAAAAGGAATACTTTCACTATAAACTGAATGAGCAGAGAAGATATTCTGACTGAAGCTGAACTTTCTGTTATAATAATCATAGGATAATCATAGAATCACAAGGTTGAAAATGACCTACAAGATCATCCAGTCCAACTGTCCTCCCATCACCATTGCTGCCACAAGCATTAAACCATATCTCACAGCTCCTGTTATGACCTACAAAGCAATTTTTTTTTGCTTTCGATGACAATAGAATCAGATCTTCCCCTGGAACAAATGATGTCTTTGCTAGCCTAATATTTTAGGAGTTTGCATAAATAAAAATAGCATTTGCTAAGTTGTCCTTGCCAAATCCTTTACAATCAACTTATCTATCAGCATATAGTCAGAGAATTTATATGCATCCATGACTTGGATGGTTTTATTTTTTTTTTTTATTTTCAGACAAAAATGCCAACATTCAGCTTTCCAGAGCATGAATATCTTTGCTTTGTGTGGAAGATCGTCTCTGTACAAAGATTAGAAAACAACAGTGGAAGACACTCTGGAAAAGCATAGAATCATAGAATGAGTTAAGGTCGGAAAAGTCCACTAAGATCAACTATACAACCACCAGTCCATCACTACCATGCTCACTAGACTAAACTAAATTCAGCCCTACCATGCATGTCAGTTTTCAAAATGTCTTGGCTGTCAAGAAAAGCCTGTCCTTTCTTACCATACGATGACCTGAACTGGTTAACCACATGGACAGTACATTTAATCTAGAATAAATCCTTGTTATTACATCTGAGTAACTGGACTAAATTTGTCTTCCACTCTACTAACCTCTTTTTTATTAGCAGTGGCAGATGTGAGAAGAGATGTGAAGGACTAGGCAAATAACTGCTCTTTTCCCACGTGGAAACATGAACTTTCACTATTGTTTACTTATATTGGAGCATCTGCTATGTCACCACAACTGCTTCTTGTAATCTACAAAATAAACTCATCCAAATCGAGACAAATGATATTACGGTTGCTTATACTTGAGGGATTATAGCAAATAGTTCTGGTCTTGAATTAATTTAATACAGAATTTCTGTGAGTTTAGTTTTGGTTGTTTTTTCTTTTTTATATTTATTTTTATTTTTGTAACCCAGAGCCTGAAAGGCCTAACATGCAATCATCATAACACTGTCCTTTGAAACAATTTTTGCATTTCTTTGTAAAACTCGTGTGAATATTATTGTGAGTGCAACCAGGTAGTCAAATGGGGTTTTCTTCAGTGGAAAAGAGTAAAGCTCTCTCTATAGAGAGAATAATATTAATGTTTTTCTGTGTTGTGTCATTATTAGATCCAAAGCATGCAGACTAGAGCCACACCATGGTTTAGGGTTTATCTAAGTGGCCATGGGAAGCTCTGCTTTTATATATATATATATATATAAAATGACTACATATATATATATATATATACATATATATATATGTAGTCTGAAGTGAAACAGTATGGTTCATGGCTCAGAGCTTTGCTGGATGCCTCATCCTTGCAGACATTCCACGTCAGGCTGAATAGGGCTCTGCGTAACCTGATCTAGCCATAGGTGTCTCTGTTTCTTGTAGGGGAGTTGCACTAGGTGACCTTTAATGGTCCCTTCCAACTCAAATGTTTCTATGATTCTATGACTACAGGGCACTTTTTAATTAATTTTTTTATTTTTGGTTGTGTGGTACAACTTAAAGCAGAAGAAATGAGAGGTTATTTAACCACTGTTCTGAAAATATCAGAATCTGATGAGCATTAGATCTCAATCCAAAGAGTAATTGTGGTTGTTAATGAATTAAAACCCTGTCTAGTTCTGAATCTTGTATTGTGACGGACTGCAGTGCTCCACATCAAAATCATAGAGTGGAGCCCTTTTCATATATAGCCTCAGGTCTCTCCCTATCTCAGACAAGGGATTTTTCTTACTGAATTGATGCAAAATTCACTAGAGTCATGGGGGTGCCCTAAAAACCTGAGAAACCAAATGATTATGCAGTTTTTCTGACATAGCAAGATTGCTTCTCTTTTTAATATTTCTCTTGAAGGATTTTTTTTTCTAGGTTTCTAAAATAAAGCCAACAGTTCCAGAGTGGGTGGCAGTATTCGTATTTATGATCTGACAAACTTTATGTAGGAAAAGATTGCAGCTGACTATATTTTTTGGCTGTTTTTTAGAAGCTGATGTCATCAGAAATAAAACTACCAAGTTCTGAGGATGCTTTCCTTTTGTTTATTGCCTCATTTTGTTTTATGAACACAGCCTCCATAGCCCTTTGTTTTTATTCTGTCTTTCCATGCTATAGTGCTGCCACTCCATCTATTCATGTCATCATTTACACTGTAAAACCCACAGGCACTATCTGGCCATAAAAATATCCTCATATTAAATCTGTGAACCTCCACAAAATGGATTTGAAATTACAGCAACAATGAAAGTCTACTTACATTTAGAAACAAATCAGTTAGTGCTTTTTTTTTCTTCTTTTTTTTTTTCTTTAATTTAAAAAATATTATGGAAAAGAAATCCTAAAAGTGAAAGAGGATAATATCTCACCTTTGTCTCAATTGCCTGTCTTCTGTGTAGCCAACCAAAGGAGGAAATGTCTGTAGTAGAGAATACATAGAATCATGGAATTATTGAAACTTTAAGGCTAGAAAGGCCACCAAGGTCACTGAATCTAGCTGTCAACTCATCATCACCATGCCCACTAAACCATGTCCCTCAGTGCCACATCTCCACATTTCTTGAACACCTCCAAGAATGGTAACTAAACCACATCCCTGTGCAGTCTGTTCCAATACCTCACCAACACCTCTTTCTGGGAGGAAACTTCCTAATATCCAACCTGAACTTCCCTTGGCTCAGGATTGGGTCAATCTCAAGCACAGATATAGGTTGGGCAGAGAATGCCTTGAGAGAAGCCCTAAGAAGGATGTTGGAGTGTCAGTTGATGAAAGATCCAAAATGTACTGGCAATATTTACTTGCAGCCCAGAAGACCAACAATATCCTGGGAACCAAGAGAAGCATGACCAGAAGGTTGAGGGAGGTGATTTAGCCCCTCTACTCTGCTCTCATGAGACCCACTTGCAGTACTGCATCCAGTTCTGGGGTCCCCAACACAAGAAGGACATGGAATTGTTGGAGCAGGTCCAGAGGAGGATGATCAGAGGGCTGGAGCACCTCCCCTATGAGGACAGGCTGAGAACTGGGGCTTTTCAGCCTGGAGAGGAGAAGGCTTTGGGGGTCCTTATAGTGGATTTCCAGTACCTGAAGGGGACTACAGGAAAGCTGGAGAGGGACTTTTTATAAGGGCATATAGTGACTGGATGAGGAGAAATGATTTTAAACTGGAATAGGGTAGATTTAGACTAGGTATCAGGAATAAATTCTTGACTGGTGGTGAATAGGAAGACTACCTTAGACTAGGTATCAGGAATAAATTCTTGACTGGGTGGTGAGACACTGGAACAGATATCCTAGTGAGGTTGTGGATGCCTCCTCCCTGGAAGCACTCAAGGCCAGGCTGGATGGCAGCAACCTGGTCTAGAGGGAGGTGTCCCTGCCTATAGCAGGGGTATTGGAACTACATGATCTTAAAGGTTCCTTCTAACCCAAACAATTCTATGGTTCAGTGATTCTGTGATTCTAAGTCTGGAGGAAGTGCTGATCTGCTTGAGGGTAGTAAGGCCCTAAAGAGGGATGTGGACAGCCTGGATAAATGGGCTGAAGCTAATGAGATGAAGTTCAACAAGACTAGATGTTAAGTCTTCCAGTTTGGTCACAATTTTAGCCAGCGCAAGAAAGGAGGTGAGGTGATCATTCCCCTATACTCAGCACTGCAGAGGCTGTACCATCAGTACTGTGTTCAATTTTGAGCTTCTCACTATAAGTGAGACAAATGAGGCTCCAGAGCACATCCAGAGATGGGTAACAAAACTGTGTTGGGTCTGGAGCACAAGTCTTATGAGGGGATATGGCATTGTTCAATCTGGAAAAGAGAAGGCTCAGAGAAGACCTTATCACTCTGTAAATACTTGAAAGGAAGTTGTAGCAAGGTAGCGGTCAATCTCTTCCCTCAGGTAACAATGACAGGACAAGAATAAGAAGCCTCAGGATGTACCAGGGAAGTTTCAGATTGGATAATAGGAAGAATTTCTTCTCAAAAAGAGTTAGACATTGGAACAGGCTGCCCAGGGGGGCAGTGGAGTTCCTGTCTCTGGAGGTGTTCAAGAAATGTGTAGATGCTGTACTGAGGGGCATGGTTTAGGGGGCAATTTCAGTAGTAGGTGGACAGCTGGACTAGATGATCTTAGAGGTTTTTTCCTACCTTAGTAATTCTATGATTCTATGTCGAGTACACTCAGAGAAAAATGAACAATCAAAAATTTTAGCCTTGATCTGTAGTTTTCATCAATAAGTCTGAGCCTCATATTAAACTCAATGAACTGCCTGTTTTTAAACTAAATATAGACTGCTTGCTCATGCAAATTACAATATCCCAAGTGGAGCATACCATTACAGTAATTACATTTACAAATGATGTGAGTATGTCTAAACCTTGTGGGAAACAGGTTTTCCTCTTTCTTCATTAATCTTAACATTCAAGGCTCTGTTGAGATGAAAGGCCTGTTTACATCTCAAACTCTCCATGACAGTCCTCCATAAATCCATGCTGCAGAGGAGTGGGCATTCACAGTGATTCTCTAGATACCCTTCCTGGTGTGGCTGTTCACGTCCAAGTGGTAAGTGAATATAGTATGCCCTCAAGTGAAATGGGAACATTTTACATTTCCTTTGTTCTCACAGTAATTGTTTAAGAAGAATCACAGCCTCAATATACAGCTGTAGTTAAAAAACAATTAATTTCCAGGAGGGAGGTGCACCAGGAGGTGAAGAAGGCTGCAAAATAAACTGAGATTATAGCTTTTCCCATCATATTTCTACTAATATTTATTTTTGAAAATTAAACATCTCTATGCAAATGCAAGTAGTTATATAGAGAAAATCATCTCATAAGCCACTTTACTGTCTCCAAATCTTTCTGATATGAAAACTAACAATCATCCAATAAAGAGGAGGTTGGGAGTTCAGGTCAACAGGAGAAAAATGCCAAATAAGAAGGTATTTTTGACACAGAAAATGCAATATGATATATGGAATTCAGATGTTTGTTCAGCACTTAGTCTCCATGGCATATTCTAGACCTATGGTGAAGCTGTGATGGCCAAAAAGACAGATCTAGGAAGACCTCTTTAATCCCTGAGATAAAACAGTGATTCCAATAAATGGTGTTTTAGATAAAAATGTAGGAAAAGGAATAGAAGTAATTCAATAACCTACATCATACTGACAAAACTGTATATCATAGATTCACTGAGGTTTGAAAAAGATCATTAAGATCATCTAGTCCAACTGTCAGCCCATCCCTACCATGGAACATGCCCACTAAGCCATGTCTCTCAGTGCCACATCTATATGTTTCTTGAGCACTTTCAGGGATGATGACTCCACCACCTCCCTGGGCTGCCTGTTCCAATGCACCATCACTCTTTCTGAGAAGAAAGTCTGAACCTTCCCTGACACATCATAAATCCACTACCTCTCATTCTGCGTAACCCAGGAGAAGAGTTGACTCCTACCTCACTGCAGTGTACTTTCAGACAGTTGTAGAGAGTGCAAGTCCACCCTCAGCCTCCTCTTCTCCAGACTGAACAATTCATAAGTTCATAAGTTCATAAGTTCATAAGGTTGGAAAGGACCTATAAGATCATCTAGTCCAACCATCCTCCTATCACTATCTCTACCCAACTACTAAATTAAGTCCTTTAGCACCTCATCTAAACGCTTCTTGAACAGCGCTAGGGATGGTGCCTCAACCACCTCCCTAGGCAGGCCATTCCAGTGCCTGACCACTCTTTCAGAAAAGAAATGCTTCCTGAGGTCTAATCTAAATCTTCCCTGGCGCAACTTGTGGCCATTCCCTCTCGTCCTGTCATTACTTATCAGGGAGAAGAGGCCCACCCCCTCCTCACCACAACCCCCCTTCAGGAAGTGGTAGAGTGCAATAAGGTCTCCTCTGAGCCTCCTCTTCTCCAGACTAAACAATCCCAGCTCCCTCAGCCGCTCCTCATAAGACTTGTGCTCCAGGCCCCTCACCAGTTTTGTTGCCCTTCTCTGAACACGCTCCAGGGCCTCAATGTCCTTCTTGTAGTGAGGGGCCCAAAACTGAACACAGTACTCGAGGTGCGGCCGTACCAGAGCTGAGTACAGGGGGATGATCACCTCCCTGCTCCTGCTGGCTACACTATTTCTAATACAGGCCAGGATGCTGTTGGCCTTCTTAGCCACCTGGGCACACTGCCGGCTCATGTTGAGCCGAGCATCAACCAACACCCCCAGGTCCTTTTCCTCTCTACATTCTTCAAGCCATTCTGCCCCAAGCCTATAGCATTGCATGGGGTTATTGTGGCCAAAGTGCAGGACCCGGCACTTGGTCTTATTGAACCTCATCCCATTGAGCTCAGCCCAGCTGTTCAGCCTATCCAAATCCCTCTGAAGGGCCTCCCTACCCTCAGGCAGTTTGACACATCCTCCCAGCTTTGTGTCATCTGCAAACTTACTGAGGGTACACTCAATTCCCTCGTCTAGGTCATCAATAAAGATATTAAACAAGATGGGCCCCAAAACTGACCCTTGGGGGACACCACTCGTTACAGGACGCCAGCTGGACTTAACTCCATTAACCACTACCCTCTGGGCACGGCCCTCCAGCCAGTTCTCCACCCAGAGAAGAGTGATCCCAATATATTTTTGAGAGAGTCTGCTAAGGCATTTGCAGCAGAAAAACGATCAGTTGGATCAGATAGAAAGTTCCTTGCCTTCACATAGGGAGTAAAATGTCCAAAAGGGGACATGATTTTATCTCAGAAGTTCTGCACTCTCATCAGCTCCTGCCACCAAGTCAAAGGGAACATAGGATGCTTGCAAATTAGAATAAACTATTAGGAGTTTATTAAGACTAATATTCATAAGGATTAAATAGAATTGTGATGGCAAGTACATGAAAAGACAAACAAGATCTTAAGCAGTCTATAATTTGATGTCATATTCCCTCTGAGGACAGCATTCTCCAGATGTTCTAGAGGTGAAGCACTGTAACAGGTTGCCCTGAGAGGTGGTGGATATCCCATCCTTGGAGACATTAAAGGCAAGGATGTACAAGGCTCTTAGCAACCTGATCTAGCTGTAGGTATCACTGTAAACTGCACGTGAGTTTGATTAAATGACTTTCAAGGGTCTCTTCCAAATTAAATGATTCTATGATTCGACAATTTATGCAGGGCTATCTGAGCCACATAAGCCTGGATATGACATTTTTAACAACAACAAAGGAATAGAAGAGATCTGCCTTCTGGCAGGGATGGTGGGACCAGCTAGGGCACCAAAGAGTGTGATATTTCTTGGTCAGCAGTGGGAATTTGCAGTTCTAGTGCTTAAGGCTGCTGAGTAAGGTTCTGACTGCTGCAGCAGCAGTGATGTGAATCAGTGTTAAGAGCTGTTGGGAGGAAACTGTTCTTCATGTAAAGCTGCTCTTAATCAGTTCAAAGAAGATGCAAAATGAGCCTCCCCTAGGACAGTGGTTGAATGGATGTGGCACAGATAACATGAAGGGGGTTGTTTGGTCACGATGCTTGGTTTAGAAACACTGTGATTTCATTCCCGAGAAAGGAAAGCAATACATTTAAATAAATTTACATCTGCCTTCTCCAAGTCCCAGGCTTCTCTTTCCAACCATTTGCAGCACTGACACAGAGAGAATACAGCTCTGGTGTGTTGAGTGAGACCTCTGCTATGGACTTTGGGGTGAAAGGTTCAAACTGAGTTTTCCTGTGTGCTATCTCCATAACCAAACTCAAACCAATACCCCTCTGTCTCCTCATACATGAGCACAGCCAAGACACACAAAGCAGGATGCCAACAGAGGTTATAAATGTACTAGGCACCTCAGGTCAGACAGTACTAATACTAAAACAACCTCAGAGGGAGTTGTACGTGTGCAGTGTATTCAAGTACACCATCTACTTCGTTTCAATCAAATATTTCTCTTCAGGATGTAAAATATTAAGTAAAAGATGCAGTAATGCCTTGAGCACTCGGTTTCTCTAACAATATAAATCAGACCGTCTTCTTTGGGATTTTTCTAATTGACAAGAAAGTGATTAAACAGAGCGATGAGGCAGGAAGTGCCCTAGGTGTTAAATACTTAAAGCTGGTTTGTGCCATTGTGAGTAAATGTAATCAATGCTTTGTATCATTATTTAAACACTATAATTAAATTTGGAAATTCAGGTGCTTAATGTTCCCTCTGGCTCACAACCAGAAAAAATGTGGTCAAGGGAGAGGGGGCCGACAATCAACAACATACCTCAGGTGAGTTAGAGATCAGAGAAATTAGTTCCAATGTACTAATTGAAATCGGTAGGCTTAAAGTAAGGCCCAATCGATGCCAGGAAGCTGAGTGAGTCTTGTCCCCTTTTTGTGCTCTTTTGGAGAGATGATTTCTGGTACTCTGTGCTTCCAACTCAAAGATCTCTTCACAGGGAATTGTTATACAGAAGCCAAGCAGCACAGAAATGCACAAAGGAGCTTTCTTGCAGGGATCACCAACACCAGCACCTGCACAAGAACCTCGCTGCTGCACTAAAAATGCTGTGGCAGCCTCACTAACCTGCCCAGCACCTGAGTGACTAGACGGCCTAAAATGTGCTATACCAATTAAAGCCTTTTTATACCTTCTTTATGTCACTATAGCCATAACTACAGACTAGATGGGGAATAATATGTCACCTTCTTTGGACATTGCTTTCTTCAGAAGGCATTTTCCTGCAACATGAATATTGAGTTCAAGACTCCATTTTTAATGTGACAGAGTTCGGGCATGACGGTAAGATTTCTGTCAAAATCGACAACAGTAATCTTAATTCTCTATAGGCAGCCTAATGCTCAGAGACTGAAGGCAAGGAAATCTATACTAGAAATGAATTTCCATTGAAAAAGCTTAATAGTTTGTCACTGACAAAGCCTTTAGTCACTTTGAAGAATTAAGAAAATAGGGCCACCAATAGTTTTCAATATGTTGTCCTACCCTTGTTGCATTCAGAAAGATGAGTCCTCATTTGAGTTGCATTTTTCTTAGCATATTTTAACAGGCAGATCAGTCTTTGACATTCCCTCCTAGTGAATAACATGAAGATTAAAAAACTACAGTGTGAATTGCAGAAAGATACCTTTGAGCTCATCATAAAGATGAGATTTCCTACTAGAGATGATCTTTAGTGCAGTTTCTGCGGTACGTGCAAACACTGTTAATGTGAAATGATGTCTGGATCTCTTTCAGCTACTCTCTTATCTAAAACAAGAAGTCATAAATAGCTCATTCCCATTGCCACCTTCCTTCAGAAGCAGTGATACTGAAATCAGCAACAAGGATGGTAGAACCAGTCTCTTAGTTATCCTGCTTTCTAAGAAGATTTTGGTTCTGCATGACACTGTGTAGATCTTGCAAAGTTTTGGACTTAGGGCCAATTAAGACTTTGCAGAATCAAACTGATAATTATCAGACTTTGATTAGTGTTACCTCCTGGGAATAAAGCTTCTGTTTTAACTTTTGATCTTGTGAGTAATTTCCCTAACTTTTTCTCATTGCAGCTATTTAAATGAAGTCATTAAATAACTTTGGCATACAGATCTATGAATTTCTCTCAGTGTACTGGAGGTGGTACTAATGGCTTTTGTGACATACTAATTAACCCAAAGATTATTTTATCTTCTTCAGGCTCAAGCTAATTCTAAACCTGATGTTTAGATACTTTTCCCTACTTGCTTAAATATATAAATATAATTTACATATGTTAGTCAAGATGTTTGTATGCAGTAAGCGATATGTTTCTGTAGCACAGCCTAGACAAACATACATGTATCTCTGTCCCTTCCAACCATAAATGTTGGAAAAGACCACTAAGATCTAGTCCAACCATCAACCCATCACCCCATGTCCATCCCAGACGTTCCTGTCAGTTCTAAAGCATGAGTCTTCTACACTGAACTCCTTGGGAAAGGCAGCAGCCACATAGTAGACAAAGTGAGGTTCCCAGCAGTGGTGACTGTGATGACTGAGTCACCTGCAACCTGTTCCACAAACCAATACTGACTTGGCAACATCTGCAGTTAGAAAGTTGCTGAAGTGCACATTGATCTGAATTTCATATTGAAATTTCAGTTTAGGTTTGAAACCTCTGTGGATCACAACTTATGAATGAGGTAATTCATCTAGGAGGGAGGAGAACTAGTTACTATAAATGGAACAGCCTTTTAGGAAATGATGTGGATGTGAACTAGCTGACGCAGGATAATATGTCATTGCCAGATTACTTTAGAGCAGATAAAGACAATAGTACATACATGTGTCACCTCATATTGTGGCTGCTCTAATGAGAAGGTCTTTAAGGCCATATTTGATGGGAGGGAGATGAACCCTTCCTAGTTTGAAATGAATCTAGTGTGTTCTTTTGTTCTTTAATTTTGTCAAGGGAGGAACACTAAACAACTGTGCAGACACACATGGAGCTGCTTTTGCTGCAAGTAGAGTTTCCATCTCCAGGCTGTACTGTCTGGCACACTGGCACATATGCATCAAAACTACAAAAACAAACAAACAAACAAAACCTAGAACAAAGATTTTTTCAATTTATTTTTTTAATTGCAGATGCCTAATTAGCTACTGACTGTTATTTTTCTCTTAGATGTCTTTTCAGGAGATAGACTGATGATAATGAAAGTTTGCTGAATCCATCTTTTTCCAAAGAACATTCATTCCAATGATTCAGATCCAAAACCATAACCCGCAACATACTGTTGGTTGATCTACTGCTTTCAACTGTAATCCCTGTCTCTGCTTTGGGAAAAGGCACATTGATTTCTTTTGGTACTTCCACATCTGCTTTGATTCATATGTGATTTGTGATGGCTTTTGAAGTCTTGAGCAAACTTTTCTTCCATGCATATTCCACAAAGCAAACAGCACTTGTAAGTCAGTTGTACAAACTTTGAAGAGTTCTACTTTTTAAAATTGTTTGATGGATTACATGTATTTGTATAATAAGAAATAGTGTACACGTTGCCACAGATCATGCTTAATGGAATGGTAGTAAGTTTATAATCCCACCGTGAACATCAGCATTAGCTGTGTTTGTAGGCTACAAGTCAGAAAAATCAACTGAAGCAAAACATATGCTGCCAAAAAGGAATGTTGTTTGCTGACAGTCAGCCACTGTATTGCAGTGGGAAGCAAGGAGGGACTGTATTGTGTGCTCATACTGAGCTGAAAACGGAGTCCAAAATATAAGTCTGTGTAGAAATTTTCTGGAGCACAACTGCTTTTTAGCAGAGCACCAGTTCATTCTCTCTCTCAATTACACTGGTTTAGTCTTTTTCTGCCTCTGCCAGAGACCTTTCATTCTTATCTGAACACTCAAGAATGAACTGTCACTGGACAGTTAAGGAAGACAGCTCAAGGGTGGATTCACATCTCTATTTTATCTGCCTTTGGCAACAACCTTCACATTAATTTTCTCATAATTCTTTGTAATAGTACGCCACTGACCTTGTCACCCTTCAAAATGTGGGTAGAAACTCTTCATATCACACTATATAGTTTCCCAGTAATTGAAATATGCTATTGAAATAGAAACTCAGGTGATAATTGCACTGAGACATCTGAGTCTAGAAGAATATTCTTTTTTCATAATGTGTTCTGGCTATATGATCTTTGGAAGACAACTGATGAAGCACCACTATCACAACAGGGGTAGTAGAACACTACCAAAAGTTCAGCTTTTCTGTAGAATTATTTTCACAAACACTTTCAGCTGTTTTCGCATACACTGAGTACACTTGGGAGAGGTTTGGCTGGGCAATGGAGCTTTTCGTGCCAGATGAAATGGCAGATCTCTTAAGAATGAATTATTCATAATGATGTCACAACCTTTCATTAATATCCTCAGTTTCAAAAATAAACTTTAATCCTTTTTAATAAGTCTCCCTTGTTTATTATGAACACCTTTTCCATTTAAGTCAAGAACAGAGAAACTGAATCTTCAGTGTAAATTACTGAGGAAAGTCTTTTTTTTTTATCATTCCTCAATCTCTTTTTTCTTTTTTTGTTAATAAGCTCATGAAATTAAGAAGCCATCCTGTATTCCTTTCACAACACATACCAGTAATATCACCTTCCAAAGAAGAAAGCCAATGTAGCTCTACGTTATTTAACTTCCTACCACATCCTATTAATTATATGCACCTTCCTTTTGAGAAATTATTACCCAATTCTTGTAGCATAAGACAAGAAATGTAAGATGTAATAATACTGATTTATTTCTACAGATGTTTCCCTTCATTCAACTAAGATCTCCTTCATTCCCAGTCTTCTCTCAACAATTTAATATTCAACAGTTCTTCTATTCTCATTAGTAAATAATAGATCTTTGAATTTTACTCTCTTGTAAGAGAATTGCATTTTTCAAATTTAAGGATTATCTCAGTATCATGGTTTCTAATCTGAATTCAGATGACTTTTCTTGTTTAAGCTTCTGGGTGGGAACAGAGCTTTGCTTATATTATTTCATTTTTCTTGTATTTGCATTTGTACACAAATGAGTTGTAAATCACTCCCTTATGTGCAGAGTATCTTTTAAATTATTTCCAGAATATCTTGGATTTCATCTAATTAAACCACACTCAAATTAGAGATGCACTTCTGTTTTATCTTTCCTTGTACAATGATATTCTTTTATAGGCTTTCTGGGTCACTCATAAAATCCTGATAGAATTCTAGAAAGAACAGTGGGAGAATTTACCCTGAGAGTTGCAGTTCATTATTTCACATGTGGTCTGATCACATGCACAGTGCAGTCAATAGAATGATGCCTTGGGTTTTCAGTAGACTTTTGATTAAACCCCATGCATTGAACTCTGTAGTTCTCTGACTTCTCAGATCAGGCCCTTCTCTTTCTTCTTCTCTTCAGTAGCTTAAGCATGGGCAAGGGCAAAAAAGTTATTCTTTTTACAATGTCCACAGAATAGTCTTGAGTGAGAAAAAAAGAGACTCAAAACTACATAGGTCAGAGATAAAGATCTGGAGATTGTGCTTCTCTCCTACTGTGAATACAACTCTTGCCATACAGTTCATACTCCTAAATCTCTCTTGATTCTCAAATCAAGAGATGACTTCTATAATCCTCCTGGATGTCACTGGATCACTTAGGTAAAACAAATAGCTTTACACCCTCATGAAATGCATATGCACATGTACCCCATCTCTCACAACACTGAGTCAGACTCTCATCAAGAGAAATTTTTCTATTCTTTGAAATACATATAGTTTTCTACTTATAATTATTACAGATTGAATTTAAATATAGATTTTTTTGTCTGTTTGGAAATAGAGCAGCACTATTTCTTAGAGTCCTATTCCAGACACAGCTGTTATTGTGTGTTGCTGAAGAAAACAGTGCTAGTTCTTGATTCTGACTACGATTTTTGAAATGGTAGCTGGTTTCAGAAACTTGAAAATTACAGTGTTGAATATTTGGGTATCTATAAGGGACCATCCTCAGTATATTTCATGGTATTCAGGCTTCTTATGAAGCTTTGGTAGTGTTTGATGCTAATGAACAAGAATTGCAGAGATCCATATGCTGTGCATAGAGATCTTGAACATATTCAGTGGGACGCTATGAGGGGAAGGCTTAAATTCTCTGACAGTTTAGCAGCCCTCAACAGTTACTGTTGTATATTCATGCTTTGCAATACTCCTTATTTCCTCTCTCATAATCTAAGACCAAAAGTTTTAATGAACCTCTTGTTGTGCTGCTTTGATGAACTTCCATTTTGCGTGGGATAACCTCAAGACCTCTAATGACATACAAGATTTTTGCATTTACATGACATAAGTTAAGATCAGACAGATCATAGGTGTGACCAAGACCCTTGCAGATTTTATATGGGTATCATAACCCTTCTCCTGATAGTTAAACTGCTCTTCTGCTCCACTAGGAGCAGGAAACATTCAGTTCCAGTTTTAGGACCACAGGCTGAAGTCACCTTCCTGAGAAGGTAAAGCTACAAACTCAAATTTCTCCCAGATATGGTCTCTTTGGTAAGATCTTTAGCTACTAACACTTAAATAAAATAAATATAACATAATTCTTTCTAGTTATTTTCTTTAAGAATCTTCTTTTCCAGCATTTGGAAGGCATAGCCCAATCATAATCACTGGACTAATAATTGTCTAGATGTGGAGGCACCTCTCTGTGCCAGAGTCTCAGACATGGGAGAGCCATGCCCCTAGGCCATCTGCCAGCTTGAGGGCACTACGGACATCAGTTTAAATTTAGAGAGCTGAGATCCTACCTTATTGGTCTCTAGGAGGGTTAAAAGCAGTAGCTCTATGCCTTTCCATGCTCAGACTCTTCCTGAATTGTACTGATCATATGCAATGTTTCTGTGTTCAGAATCTGGCTCTAGGCATTTAATTCCCTCTTGCTGAAAACCAGCAGTGAGGTCCTAAAAGCTTTATCTGGGCAAATTGCTTTCAGGTGTACTCAACATGTGCTTTTACATCCAGCAATCTGTGCATTTACCTGTGAAAAAAATTCATGAATCTTTATGTCTCCAGTTTTGAAACCTTTGTTCTCAAGCATACATGTCTCGAAAGTTTCCATTTAAATGGTTTTGAAACAAAAAAGAAAGAAAACACTCTGGAAAACTGCTTAAAGCAGAATTGTTCCTTGTGTCAAGATCTAGTGAGGTGTAAGTATTAGCACAAAGATCTGCATTATTTATATATGTGCTTGAGACAAGCGTGGAGACATTCGTTCAAGAGTCTATGATACTTGTACAACACATATATCCTCTTAGGTTTTATGTACTATTCTTCCTTGCACTTGACCTATTTCATTCAAAATTAATATGACCTTTTTGCACTGAATATGCAGCTAGTGCACTTTTATTTTTGGCATATTTTGGCATACCTGATAGTAATGAGCAAAACTCACAAAGCTCAAATGGAGATAGGCAGTATATTCCCTATATTCCAAATGTATTCCCTTTCTTTTCAGTATTGCTGCAGAACTAATGTAGCTAACCTCGTCAAATACTAACACTGGATTAAGAAAAAGTTATAACCACAATGCTTGGTCCACTCAGAGCTTGCTCATTTTTATTTCAGTGACACTATTTCAGAGACAGACAGAGAAATCTTCTTTGCTGTGGTGGAAGCTAATTAATAAACCAATTAAAAAACTGATTAAATAAAACACCTTGCCTCCTGCTCTGAATATAACCAACTTGATTCACCAGCAGTTGCTTTATAAATGAGAATGAATTTTAATATTCATTTGATTTTGTTGATGAAGCTGTTTACACTTTTTCTGCATTTTGCATTTTTAAAAATACTCTCATTCCTGCAATGTCTTTGGAGCCTATCATCTCAATAAGCAGCCTGATCGGAGCCTGCTCCTTCAGTGTGCTGAGTGCTCCACTTAAAACCTGAGTGCCCTCGGTTTGGTGAGCTCAGGGACATTTTGTGGAGCACTATTCATCCTCGGCACAGCACAGAACATTCAGTTTCCTTGCTGTAATCCTTCGGTCCTCCTGATACTTTTCTCTCCCCCTACCCTGCCTATCTTATTTTAGCTTCAACAGAGTTGCTTCAAATAACTCTCCTTTTATGAATCTTATCTTCCCCGTCAAGGCTACAGAGAAATGGTATCTGATATTATTTATTGTTGAGGTAGGTGCTAGGAAGTTTACCTTCAGCTTAGCAGGAGCAGCATAACCTCCCATCTGCTGCAGGATCTGTTGAGACGAGAGCCTCACAAACCTTCCTGGAAAATGATCTTGCAGTTTCATCAAAGGAAAAATATAAGAAGTTATTAGGAGCTGTTTCTGAAATACATCTCTTGCACAATATCCACCCCAAAGACTACAGAATCTTCAACAGATGCAGCTACTACTTTCTCTTGGACACTTGCCTCACAATTACACATGAGACAACCAGAGCTAAAGAACCAAATGAGACTCTCATCTTTAAAATTTTTTCTTTTCCATTTTACCATCCACCAGTACATCCATGTCCTTTTCAGCAGGGCTGTGATCAGTACTTTTGTCCCCAGAGTCCCATACCTCCACTTAACACATCTCTGATTCTGACAGTGGATACAGATTGGAGAAAAAAATAACAAAAGCGACTTTTTTATGTTTCATTTTCATATGGGGAATTTATTCTTAAATGCTTTAATCCGATTCCTATGATAAAAATGTGGAATTGTGAAGGGTCTGTGCTGAATGGCTGCAGTGGTTCTTTCTGCTTTCTCTGGCAATGAGTCCAACCTCATAGGCTCATCTTTTTCCTTGAATTTTGCCTTATCTTCATAATTTTGTTATCATTTTGCCCTGAACTTGCAGGTCTGTAATGAGAAAGAGGCTATCAGCTTGTTTTAGGCTTTGGATGCTTGGTAAGGAGCATTTTCTCGGCATGCATAGTTGGCCAGATCTATTCTGCAATGGGTTAGGTTTGTGTATGTTTTTGTGTTGGTTTGTGCATTGTGAGGACATTTTTCTAAAATGTGAGCACCTGTTTGTGCCAAGACATCATCAGGTATAATACCTACATCCTCTCTGGCTGAGCTTGAAATGTTGATGTGAAAAGCTGGCTGCAAGCCAATGCTTTGTTCATCCAAGCAACAATAATTCTGTGAGATCAGCACAAAGCCTGCAGGATCCTGGAGCTGCTCTCATTTCATCTCACAAAGTGGTGCCCAAATTGATGGGACAGGATCTGCAGCAATCACACTGAAGGGTCTCTAGTTTCTTCCTTTCTACCTTTTAAATGTAAATGTGCTAACAACACATAACACAACTAACCAACCAGCGCCCCAAAACAACAACAAAAAACCTTAAGCCTGTAGGCATTTGAACACTCAAAAGAAACAGAAGGATTCACTATTGAACAGCCTCAGTTTTAATTTAATTTTGCAGTTTTATTGACCTGGATAACCATCTTCCAGGAAAAATTCTCAAAACTCATTGCCTGGCAGGAAGAAAACCAAACAGTGTAAAACATTAGCCAAATGTGCAGAAATGAAGACTAATCCTGTCTTGGCAATGAGAAGGAACAGATGACCAAAAAAATCTTTTCCATCTCAGGCCACTGTGGTTTAATAACAATACACTGCCAATAGCTGTCTTTGTCCAAAAAAAAAAAAATCCCAAATTTCTAAGCACATCAGAATACTGAGTTACAGACAAAATGTCAGGGTAACTGAGCTTTGCAGTTAAGATGAAGAAAGTTTATTCTAACATGACTTAGATTTTGAGGTCTTCACTTCTTTGCCCTAGAATATCTGATAAAATTAAATTTGTATGCAGAAAAAAAAATCCAAAAAAAAGCAGGAAATGTGTAATGCAGCATCAGAGTGCCCTATTTAGATCATTAGGAGAAGTTAAGCTTTTAAATCCACAGCTTCAGATACTGCAACCGAAGTGAATGGAGTTCCTGATGCAAGAGAAGGCCCTTATATTTTAGGTGGGGCATTCATTAGTAGGAAGCACAGTAGTGACTCTTCTCACATTCAGGTTCCGTTGGGGACCATTACCAAGTCTTTGGTGACTGCGTGACTAATTCCCACCTGCCCAGTATCCTCACTCTAGATGTCCAATTAGGAAAATCTGTATGAAAGAGAAGGCTGAAGGATGCCTTGATTGACATATAGGATGATGAGAATGCTAAGAATGTCCATGCAGCACTTGAGCATATGCAAGTAGGAGGAGTTTCTTCTAATATATTCTGTGAAGAAGACAAGGTGGGTTTGAGCTGATGTGTCTGGGGAATGAATGTAACTTCTATCTCCTTCCCAGATATTTACCAGTTGCTCTGTTTGACACTGAAAAGAAGGAATAAAATTATTGCAGATACATACAGTCTCTTATTTGTCATCAGAAGCTGGAATGGAAAAATTCCTGTGTACCAGAAAACATGTAAAAAGGTATAATGTCTCCACTGTCTATGTACAGAGGAGTATATGGGAAATGTAAGTTCACGAGCTATGTGGAGAAATAATGGCTTGTATTTGCAAAATACAAGATTCAGAAAGTGAAAACAAATGATGAGCTTCCCTCCAAACACTGTTCAAATCTGGAACATGCCTGTGGTGGGAGTGCTGAAAGAGACCCTCTTTGGATTTTGTAACTGGTCTCCAAAGCCTCCATGCTGCTGCTGGGTTAGGCAACAAGGAGTGACCCCAAATTTTAGAAATCGCTTATCTTAAATAGTTGATCCTGGGAGTCAACAGCAAAAGCAAATGAGCAGAATGCATGAGCTTTGAGATGGTGTCACAGTAGTCCTCAGCATCATTAACTACAGCTTGTCTTGTTGGCTGTTGTAGAGGAATTTTAAGCTTATAAAGGGTATGCAGTGTCTTCTTCTTTCCAGAGTTGGATTAAAACAGAAAAGAATTCACTGGCTACACTATAGCCTATGTGAAAAGGCACACTGGATTGTGTATGTGTATAGCAGTAGGTTCACTGTTGTCTATAATACAAGATCTATAGCAGCACTCACATTTGAATCTACAATGGAAAAAGTCATCTACACTCGTGGCTTACAACTCCAAATGCTTCACTATGCTGATTTTATCTCAGCATAATGATAGTCAAAGACTGCCCATTAATGTGAATTTCAGGGGAAGAAAAAGAAAAGAATCTGTAAGATGTTTTTCTCTTGGACTAAATTCCTGAGTATCATTTATACAAAATATTTCCTCCTTTCAACTGTGATAGTTCTAAGTTTATTCTCCAAATTAATTGCAAAACACATTCAACTCTGTCCGAATGGACTACTGACAACTGTGAAAACCCCAAACTACAGATGGCACAATTAGAACACAAAAGGATATCTTAACAGACTGAAAAATGGACAAACTAAGCAAATTTTCTCTAAAAAGATTTGAGAAAGCATTTAGTAAAGAAATTGGAGATTCGTGTGTTCGCTTTTTCTGCACATAAATATTTATTGCCTACAGCATTAAAAAAAGAAACTTTATACTGAGAGAAGGTTAACAAGCAGTATCTTCAAAACAAGGAAGAACAGATTTCTATCAAAACACTGAACAAAATATACACACGAGCTATTTTTATTTCTGAAGACTTTTCAATCAATTTTGTCTTCGACTTCAGGGTGCAGTTCTGCTGGAAAGACAGAATAGATACCATGAGGCTTTCTTACTCAGCTTGTTTTCTCACTGTGTGTATGCAGAGTCTCATCTGCTTAATGCCCAAAAGCCGATCTGTTTATCCTGTAGTGCTGGCAATCAGGGAGCTGGAAATGGGCTTAATTCTGGACTATGCATCAATGATTGGAGTCATAATTGAACTGTAAGTACAGACAACTTTGGGGATATGAGTCAGCAAAATAGAGTGATGAGTATATGTTTGAAGATGAAATTACAAGTCAAATGAAGAAAGAGAAGGGAAAAAAAACAAAACAAAACAAAACAAAACAAAACCAGTAATGGAACATTAATCCTGATTCTGAAGGAGAATCCAAGGAAACAGCTACTTCAAAGCCACTGGAAGTGGGGTGGGAAGTCCCTACAAAAATTGTTGTTTCAGATGCAGCCTATAAACACATGAATTATGAACTCTCCTTGTCTATTAAGTCCAAATTTTAGATCAGAGAGGTGTGAAAGTTCAGGAGGCGTCATCCCTGAATCTGGGTGGCGATAGAGAATTTTGTTTGAGGTTTTGTTTTTTTTTTTAACAACCAATCTAGCTTTAAGTGTTTCCTAAAGATTGTTTCTAAACATCTGGATTTCTGGCATCCCTCCAAAAGCCATAATGGAGCAGAGTTAGCATTGGTGCTCTGGGCTTCCACACCTGGCAATCTGCTCTAGGAGGAAAATTCAGGACTCATGCAGCTGACAAAACAACCCAGCCCTGGCTTCAATACCATGAAAGGGAGGAAAGGCAATTTCAGATTTAATAAATAAAGAAACAAACATTTCACTAAACTTAATGAAATTAATATTCTTCTTTGAAAATGAAAAACAGTTACTCATTGCTTGCAACTGACTATTACTCTCCAGAAACAACAAAAACTCCAAAAAAATCTGAAATACTATCTTTCACAGGAGAATATATCACAAATCTGATCTTCATGAGGGAAAATAATCTCTTTAAGCAAGTTATTTTTGTTATCTGGGTGAAAGTGGTGAAAAAAGATTTTCTGAAACATGAGGGATTGAGCTGAAGTGGGAGTTTTAATAAGAGGAAGTTCTGGCATTTTAGTCAACTGCTTCAAAAGGAGTTTGGCAAAGCTTTAAAAAGCCTCCATTAAAATGTCCATCAGCTGCATTAATGTTTTAAACATATCCCATATTTTCATAGCAGTGTGTGACTGAATGGCAAAAGGGACTTATGAGCAGCAGATCCCATCTGTGTGTGGAAAGGAGACATATGCCAGGTGATTCCCTTCATTCAAGCCCTGTAATTTTTCAAAGGAAATTATTCCCTCCACACACTTGGAGATATTTAAAAAAATCCTGTTTCTTGTCAAATTAAAACTAGATTTTCCAAAAAGGAAAAGATAAAATCCATATCAAAGCTGATGAGATTGTACTTGACTCTGAGTTATATCTTTCATTTTAATTTAGAGTTTTAGACATGCTTTAAAACTTATCTGTTTCTTTCTTTCTTTCTTTCTTTCTTTCTTTAGTGAAAGTTATTTTTAAACTACTCAACTTTTAATAAAATATGAAGGAAAATCTTATCTCAAAATAAATCCCAATTAAGTAGGTCCAAACAAACCATATAGACCTGATGATTCTCGTGGGTCCCTTCCAACTTCATTTACTCTGTGATTCAATGACTCTTAGCAACATACCTGCAATGAGAAGAGTGTGAGGCAGATGTGGAGATACTAGGTAGAGTGCAATACCAAAGAAAGGCTAAAATGGGGCAAAATAAACTTTTAAAAATTATCACAGCGAAATGAGATACTGAACTCCAAGAATGCCTGTGTCACTCTTGAGAGAGCTTCACGTTCAAGGGCAATGCATTAGGCATAGACCTGAAGAGTGATGGAGATAGGGTTCCAAAGATGCTCGGAGTCATAATTCAGGAGTACTCTGGGGAGTTAAAATAATCAAGCATGGTTTATTTTATCTGAAAGAACTCTTCCCGTAACACATATGCCTTAATGTACTATTTACTATTGCAACAGGGATCAAATTCATTCGCAGATCTTCCCATGTTCCTAGTTAATAATTGTCCTTTTTTTTTTTTCTTTTCCCTAGGATAGTGGAAATATAAAATTAATCAGTGTGACATGAACACAATTTGTTCATTCCACTTTGATCTTTAGAAATGAAAATTATTTTTAATGCACTTTGTTTCCAAGTATGTAAGACAGAGCTTTAGAAAGCACCTGCTATCTGATCTTTCAGGAACTGCACAGGAAAAGTATCAAGAAGTTGCACACTCCTTACCAGCTGCGTAACAACTTGTTTGTGGATGAAGGTTCAGTCATTTTCTATGCCCTTTAGGATATTCAAAATGATAAAACTTTAACAGAGTAGTCTGAAAGAGTTTTCATTTGTGGAAAAATCCCAAAACAAAGCAATTGTATGATTGACTTTAAATCCACTGCATCAGATGAAATGCGTTATGGACAGCAGGCTTCATCAACTGTCCTAAAACTAAAAATGGCCCAGGAAACATAGGCCAAGGTAAGAGGCAGGGAGATTAGGTGTTAAAAAAATCTCTGAAAAGATCTAGCATCAGAGTGATGACACTGGAAATGGAGAAAATGAAAGAGAACTGCTCTACCTCCTTTCTCTATTCCTGTCTGCAAAGGAACTACAGTAACCAACCCCAGGGAAATCCTAACATCAGAAATAAATGGACATTCCTGCTGCTGCTGGATTTGGTGAAATTCCCACTGTTGTCACTCAAGTTAAACCTCGTCTTTAATTTCAAGGAAAATAAATAATATTCTTTAATGCAAAGTACAGTATCAAAGAATCACAGAATCACAGGGGTTGGAAGGACTTCTAGAGATCATCAAGTCCAACCCCCTGCCAAAGCAGCTCCCTAGCCCAGGTTGCACAGGTAGGCATCCAGGTGGGTCTTGAACATCTCCAGAGAAGGAGACTCCACCACCTCTCTGTGCAGCTGTGCCAGTGCTCCATCACCCTCACTGTGAAGAAGATCCCATACACATTTGTGCAGAACTTCCTGTGCTTCAGTTTGTGACCATTTCCCTTTTCCTATCATCACACACTGCTTAGAAGAGTCCAGCCTCGTCCCTTTGCCTCCCGCTCCTTAGATATTTATAGACGTGGATCAGATCCCCTCTGAGTCTTCTTTTCTCAAGGATGAACAGACCCTCTCAGCCACTTCTCATAAGGGAGGTGTTCCACATCCTTTATCATCTTTGTAGTCCTCTGCTGGACTCTTTCAAGGAGATCCCTGTCTTTTTTGTACCAGGGAGCCCAGAACTGGACACAATACTCCAGGTTTTTTTCCTATTCTAGAAAAATAACTCAATGGGCCACTCCCAGTCATGGACAATGTCTCCTCTACCTACAAAGTAAATTCTTCTGGAAGACTGAAAGAAAGATAAGAGTTCCCTCCCTCAGTCTGGAAACAGAGCCAATACGATTGTAGGGAGATAAATTCACACCTTTCTTTATCTACTTATATTGGACTGCACTGTTAGTAACCGATTTGATAGCTGATGTCGATCCTTAGAAGCCCTCAGTTTGCAGACCTAGATGTCCTTGTTCATCTGCAATCCTATTTTTGGGGGATTTTTCTTGTAAATGATTTATGAAAAAAAGGCAGTATCTTCCCTGACAACTACACAGCTCTGGTAAGAGTCTTAACTATCTAGTTTTCAGATTTCTTGTTTTTACTACAACCGCTATGTATAGATGTGCAGTGTTTCCTTTCATTAAGCAGCCCATAAATAGTGAATATCAACTTCCTTGTTTTTTGTTTTTTTTTTCAGGTAGGCACATTTAAAAGAAAATTATTTTTCCAATACTATAAATAAGTAGCACAAACCAAAACAGTAAGTTGGTTTTCTGATACCTGAACAGCAGCTGGAATATGGTTTTATTCCCATCAATAGAACCAGTATTTTATTTTATAATAAAATAAAAAAGTTTTCACAATATTTTTGAAGAGCTGACTTTTCCCTTGCACACAGTGATTTTTTGTAATTTTATTTGGTTTTGTTCACTGAAAATACAATTACCTTTAAAAAAATATTCCAATGGGGAGCATTAACCTAACCTGTTCTGAGTTCCTTGCCAGATCTCAGAGCTGACAGATCACAAAACTTCAGTCCTGAAACAGGGGTTTCCTCTCAGCTTATTATTTTAATCATCCACCAGCAACAACTGTACCCACTTCAGAGCTTTAGTCAAGATGTGAGAAGGGCTGGGATTTGTTAACTTAAGAGAACATGTTTTTTTTTTTGCGGTTAATTTGAAAGATTTTCAGAAGACAACCTTTGAGATGAGTTCACTTAACCTAAACATTTAAATGTTCCCTAATGCGAGTCTGGTCACAGGCAGCATAAATGCTGGCTGTAGCTTCCACAAAGAAAAAGAAAAAACAAACTTGTAATCAATGGACCAGTAATTTTCAGCCTTGCTAATTGTGTGTGACGCCAGTATCAGATAAATACAAACAGATGATAAAAATAAACATGTATAAATTTCCAGTGCAGTTTATTAAAGGCACACCTCTTGAGTTTGCAATCTCTCTGAGCGTGACGAAGCACCAAGTCTCTTGGTTCTAATTAATCTACAATGTTCAGGGATGTAAAGCTTGGGAAACCTTATCTCAGTCCAGTAACCCTCAGAATGGATAGCAACATTTTTTTGCTTTATTGAATAAAATTAATGCTGCTTTCATTTCCTGTCCTTCTGACAATATTAAACTGCATTACAACAATTCAGGACAATGACAGCACAGCTGCAATGGGCATATCTAGAGAATTAAACCCTGTGTGGAAGCCAATTAATTTTTTGCTTTTCAACTCAACTGCTTCTATCAGAGAAATAAATATTAAATATTGCCCATTCTGTGCATAATGAATGAAACCCTTAAAAAAGAATAGAGGAAAAACAATAGCAAACTAATATGATTTGAAACAGCATAAACCAATGCTTCTCTTTAATCTTATCTCAACAAAGGAAGACAGAAAGCTCTCCTCTGCTGCTATCTAGTTTACAGGAGAGAGTTGTGGACAAAGGCAGTATAATGCAGGTATAGTACCATCCAGGTTTACTGCAGCAGAAGTTGCCTTTTGCATTGAAGAAAAAAAAATCTCTGCTCTGATTGATGACAATTAAATAATAAGGAGTGGGTACTTCTGTGTAGTAATGCATAAAGAAGTGATCAGAGGGTAAAACGATCATTCAGATTGGAAGAGACCTTGAGACATCTTTCATCTAATTTCCTGCTTAAAACAGGATGGGCTTTGAGTTAGGTGATAATCTGTGTTTAGTCTTGAATGCCTTTTAGGATGATCATAGCAGAAATTTTCCCAGCAACCTGCTGAACTGCTTAGCTGTCCTCATGGTAATAAGTTTTTCCTCACATCCATCCATCTCACTTCTTTCAGTTTGTGCTTATTGTCTGTCATCCTTCCATCACTCAGCACTGGACATCCTGGCTCTATCTTCTTTATGACCTCCCCATAGATACTTCTTTGGTCTTCACATTTCCTTGTGCCTCAAATTCTGTTCCCTGGGCAAGTGCTCCATTTCAGTGTACCTCCACTGAGCTCAATCCAGTCAAGCAAGGGAACAAAAATGAATGAAGTATCTAGATGTAGTCTGGTAAGTGTTGAGTAGAGGGGGATAATCCTCTCCTTTGATACACAAGCCATGTTGTTACAGCTCTGGAGGTGGTGTTTTTTTTTGCTAGGGCATGCTGCAGGTTCTTGATCACCTCATTGTCAACCGAGAGCTCCAGATCATTTTCTCCAGTGCTGCTACCAGACTGTCAAACTCAGCCGCAGTTGTTTCCAATGTTTCTTCTTTCTCGAGTGCAGAGCTTTCCATTTCTTCCTGTTGAATTTCATACGTTCTGTTAGCCCATTCCTCAACCCATCAGATCCCTCTCTTGAAGGTATCAGCTGTTCCCTCCAGTTCAACATTGTATGTTCACTTGCTGAGAAGGCTCTCCATCTCCTCTTGAAGTTCACTGACAAAAGTATTAAATGGGACATTTTTTTTTTTACAAATCTACATATCTGCTCATCTGGACAATGACATAAGACAACATCCTAACTTGGATATAAAGAACACTTTGGAAAAGACTGACAGAAAAAATGGAGAGGTATAAATATGCTTGGTACTAGATGAAGATTCTTCTTTGTGTGCTCCCATTTGGTGTTACAGACTTTCATATATTGAAATAGCCACTACATGTCTGTGCCTGAGTGCTGATCAATAATGTAGGAAATTCAAATGCTTTGTTTTCAAAACAAAAAAAAAAAAAATTAGTTGTATGTACTGTCTACAGCACTGTGCAAATTATTTATCAGCCATAAGAGAAAGTTAAAAAAAAATCTTTATTATTTGTTTTTCTGCATGCCTTTCTCTCCACATTAATTTTGGATTGGCTTAAATGTTTTGAAAATGGTATGAAATTATGTTAAATGAAAACAAAATGGAGAGGAAATAGGGAATCAATATCTTAACCTCACCACAGAAGATGTTTTGAGTGTTACGTGGTGAAGCAAATACGTCTGAGAGTAACACATAAAATTTAAGTTTAGTTTCCTGCAAGGAAGCCCACCAGTGCTGCAAAGTGCTCTACTTGTCATTTCAGTGCTGCTCAATCCAGGAAGTCTAGACTGTAGCCTGGGATGGACTTCCAAACCGACCACCAGCATTGTGAGTGGCTGGACTGATTTGTCTTTCTCAATAATCTTGGTCATCTGTTGTGGTTTTGATTGATTGGAAGCTGGCAAAAGTCTCTGTTTTCAAGGTGGATAAGAAAGACAACATTAATAATTCTAGATTTCAGTTCAGTGTCTGGCAAAATTGTGGACAATATTATTATCGGAGCTACTGAAAAATACATGAAAGGGACTGCAGTCACTGGTCATGGCCAACATGGATACACAAAGGAAAAGTACTAAATAACCAACTTAATGTTTTTTTTATATAACAAGCTTATCTACCCAGTTGACCAAGGGGCACCAGTTGATGTGATCTTTCAGACCATGAGAAGGAAAAGGCTCAAAGCAAATCATACTGCTTTTTATGGTGTTTTTTGTCTCTTCCATAGTATCTTCCTTACATGAAGATATAGTCTTGAAGTTTTCTGCTACTGTGCAAACTCAAGCTCTCCTTCTTGAAACAGAAAAAATAAAATATAAAGTTTAGGAATCTATGATGAAAACTTGCTGGAAAAGCAAAACTGAAAACAAACAAACATAACAAAGGTAAATAAGGTAACAAAACTGAAATTGGAAGCTATTCTTTATTCTGGCTTCCCCTTGTAACTCCTATAAAAAATGTTAGCCCACAATTACTTCCTTTTAAATTGGCTCAGTATTTCTGAAGGATAATGCAGTCCACAGGAACTGATGTGCCAGAATATGTGGTGTAACCAACAGATCTACAGTCTCACTACTGAAGTCTATATATACCTCCAACCTCTAGGCTGAATGCATTAAGTGAATCAAATTTGAGGTGCACACAGGGTAAGAGTGGAGGAGGTGGATCTGCCAATTCCAATTCCAAACCAGTTAGTATATTAAGCAGCACCTGGAAAACTGGGCAGTTATGTACAACCTGTATGTACCTAAGAAATAAATGTTAAGAAGCCTCTTTCTGCAGGTGGAAATATCCTGAAGTATTTTGGTAAGAATTTTCTCTTGCTCACATGTAACAATTCTCCAAGTATGTCACAGAATTTAGAATCCAGTTAAGGAATTTTTAAGTGCATGTGAATTTACTTGGGTTTGGATATGCATCTTTAGTTCAGTTCTTCACAGTTCTGGAGTTTGGCATTTAAAAGTCACATATGTCTCTTGTTTAAGTTCTGTGGACCATTTGCTGTTTACCTCTATTAAGCCTGCTAAACCTCAGAGAAAGCCTAGGCCACAGCAAGCTGCTGTAACATTGACAAGTTAAAAACAGATATCAGAAATAATTCATTTTAGGGAATGTTTGCAAATTTAATTTAGCTATCATTTCATCCAGTGAACTTTAACATCTCCTTGAAATTATCCCTACTTTTCTGCAATGATATTTTTTGCTAAGACAAGTTGTTTTGAACCAATCAAATAATGGATAATGTCTATTTAGCATTATAAGGAGGTGTTTTGTTACAAGTGAGCTTTGTAAGAAAAAGCAGTCCCTTAAAACTTCTCTAAGATCTGCTCTTCCTGACATCAGAAATGTCAGTATAAACAACATTTCCTCTTATCCTCATCAGTAAAGGTTTTCATTTTCAGTCAATAATTCACAGAGCTAAGTAAAACATAAAATATGAATTTTTTATAAATTCATAATCAGCAGTTTAATATGGCATTCATTGCTATGCCCTATACAACTGATTACAAGAAATCCAGATTGATTCTTTTACTCTATTACAGAAACTTATTTCCTTAAAGACACAGCATCACAGCACACAAGCGATACATTAAACAGCAACAGTAAAATACTCACTGAGAGTTTTGATTCTTTGAGCCCAGCCTGAAGATCTTACAGCACATGAGTTTTTATTTGCTCTGTCCAAGTAATCAAGAAATCACTGAACAGCTTACCACATATGCATCCTCAATGTAAAAATTGCAAGCTTTACACTGGACTATGTATTGGTATAATATATCTCCCTGAAAGTCTTTCTTTACTCGTAGGCTTGAACTACATTGGTTACAGCAACACTATCCCTAAAAATGGATAAAATCCCATGGACTTGCATGGGACAATTAGCACAGACCATGTATCCCAGCAACTGTTCATCGGCGATTTCAAAAAAATAATTGATCATTTTCTTCTTCCTATTTTCTGTAGTACCTGAATCCCCAGTGAGAGCAACGCAGCAACACCAGTCCATGTGCTCTGCACACAGTTAGTGTCATGGCTTTGTGTAAGGAATTTTCAGTATATGAGAATAAGAGTGGTTAAAAACAAGTACTGTCATCCATGACAGAACAAACAGTTGCACTGATATCAAGAGAGTTGCCTGAGATTTTATAACCTCTGCTGCACAGCCAGGAATTGGTTTATATTATCTCATAGAGAGGCCATGATATTAAACTTAACCTTTTCTAAACTCAACCTTCAAACTAATACAAAGGCATCTGCATGGGAAATGAATGTACCATGTTGATTCTCTCACATTAATCAGAGATTTTTTATTTCATTTCTTTCTCTTTAATGCATTAAGACCATAGAGCTAAACAACAATATTCCAGAAAGCAAACACTACAATCCAAAACATAAAAAAAACCCAAAAAACATTGGTAATAATCTCATTGCCTGGAAGTAAAATGAATTTCAGAGCAGTTAGAGGACAATAGCAATTTTAAATATAAACACATGCAGTATACAGATTGACTGTGCTAAAGGCTAGATTTGCCAAAGTAGTTTTAAATATTTAGATCAAATTTATTTCTTGAAGAAGAATCCTAGAAAATACAAATTTTGGCATCAACAAGAAACCCTGGATTTATTGCTTAGACTACATATCTTAAATTGAAGGTGCAGCATCTTCATTTTACTCATTTATTTGTTACTTTTCACTTTCTGTTATGATAAATTTTGAAATGGAGGGTTAAAAGGAACAGTGGAGAAGATAATAACTGATATTTTTACATAGAGACATATTTATCTATCTTTCATTATGGAAACACCTTTTTAGCATTGACTACAGCTGCTGCATGAAATAGATCCATAGTTTGTGGATATTGCAACCAGAAGCTTAAACACCTTCTGCTGTCTGCCACAGGAGGATTGTAGCAAATAGAGAGAACGTGCCCACAACACGCACAGCTTTAAGTGTTTCTGGACTTCCAAGGGGCAGACCATCTTGTGCAGTGCTGAAGACTGAATTTTATATTAGAAGCCACGGAGAGCCCTCATGGTAGTGTCTATGTCAAGTAACTTTGGGTAAGCTACTGTGCATGTCTGATAAATATCTGTTAGAGACAGAGGCATTTTCTTGAAAAGGTGAAAAAATCTACTGTGTTGGATTAAATCTTACGACAGTTTTGGAGTTTACCTGCTATTCCATCCTGTTGTGCTGTTTTTCACTTCTCCCTTACCTCATGCATCTGAATAAAGCAGTAGTGAAAACCAAGAGCATGTTCAGACTGTTTGGTTTTGTTTGGTTTTGTTACTGTTTTCTTTGGTGCCTGATATACCCATGAAATCAACATAGAAACTTGTCTGAGGTGTGTTACAGAACTCCACTGCAAGAGGTTAAAGCATGAACTCGGTAATTTCTAAGTACAGCTTATGTGTAGGGGCCTGGAAAGTCTTGTTAAGAGGAATTTTATTGTGGCTGGTTTTTTTCATACTGGTGCCAGGAGACAGGTCTCCAGGCAATAGGTCTCCAGGTGATCACTGACTTGAAGCATTTTAGTAGCAAAAGAGCAGAGAAAATCCTCTTTGGAAAGAATTAAGAATTTAATAAAGGCAATATCAGTTCTACATTTATCTTCCCTGCTATAAAATTATGTCAATGTATTGCTTGATTTTATGATTTTTGAAAGTATGTTTAAGTATAACCACCCCCACAGACCTCCACTGAAGCAATTTCTACAGAGGCAACACTTCTACTTGAATTACTGTGTTCTTTTTTTACATTCAGAGAAATATATAGTGACAATAAAGCATGTAAAATGGTCACCATCTCCAGGGGGGAAAGCTCTGATGGCCACATTCTCTCATGGCTATTGGAATCTGTAAATCCCTAAATGATTTGAACTGTGGAAGAAAACTGAGGAAAATGGATGCACTTCTATCGTACTTTAACAAAGCTAGGCTTTCCCAAGCTCAGCAGAAAAGCAGTATCTTAGTAAATGGATATCCTTCAGGTATTTTAATGTTGGTAGTGGGAAAAAGTATTCACAGTTGCTAATTTGGAGGCTATGTGCTGACAAGGAAAAAAGCTTGGTGGACAAACAATGACACAAAGAAAATGTGGCTATTTCTGCCATCTGTGAGTTTGTGGTTAGGAATATTCTGATGGAATAGATGAGAGATATATACATTTTTTATATTACAGTTTGTTGAATAACACATTCTTTTTTCTAAAGTTCACGAAAAAAAGCAATAAGGCACATAAGTGGTTGTTAAGTTATAGTTAAAATAGCCATAAATTTCACAAATCTCAAAATACCAGACAGTATCCAGCTCCTTACAGCAGCTATTACACGTTTTCAGTATCTTATTGAAATCCTTTTCTTACCTTTCAGACATGAATATGTGAAGCATGCTCATATTTTATAGCAAAAACTTTGAAACACTTTTGAATTACTTTTTTTTTTCTACAAATGAGTGTTAATTGGTGTTTTCAAGGAAGTGATCCAATCTGGTAAAATTGCATCTCAGAGATTATTACACTAGCAGAAAAATAATAGTCATCTGTGCTGTAAAAATGCTCTACCCAACCACTCCACTATTAGCAGAGTTGCAAATCAACCTTTAAAAGCACTGGGAAGTTATAGTGTGCCGCAAAGAGTATGGTGTAATCCTAGCAGAATGTCACTGTATGAGTGCAATTTAGTACTAATGTTCATTTTATCTACCATGAAAGGTGCCTCACTGGAGAGTGTTGTGGGCCTTTTTAGCAGAAATGGATACCATTACAAAACCACACATCTCTGAGGATGGTTCTGCAGAACTGATAAAGAAATGGCACTGCTGCTCCCTAGATGATTTTCAGCTGTGCTGCTGAATAAAATGTAATGTAATATGGGCAGTAGCTAGACGGAGATCCTCTCAGGAACAGAAAAAGAATAAATGATTCCCTTTGGGACCCACAAAGCTGTCCTCTGAAATGCATGTATACCCCCCTCTCTGTTCCCTAAGGTCATCATATCTTTATGTTCTGACATTAAGAAATTTCATGAGAAAAGACAGACAAGGCACACGGATATATAATAATGAGACCAAGCAGGATACTGATTTCACCCTGGGGTCACCATATGAGCTGTTGTGTACAGAGTGAAGCCAGCTTCCTCTAGTGGAAAATTGAGCTAGCCATTAAACATTGATTTTATTTGTTTAGTGGGACAGCCAATCCCTAATCACTTTAGTCTTGGTACCACTGTGTACAGTAATAGCTTATCTGCTGTGGAGGCAGGTTTTGCCTTAGGCAAAAGTGATATGTGGAGTCCTGGGACCAATTTCAGCAGTGGGTAAATGTCATGGCATAGGAATCAATGTAGAGCAAATGAATTAACATTCTTCTACCTTGCTCAACTCCAACACCACATTTTCTCTTGGAGGCCGCCCAGAGACTGAGAATAGCTCAAATAACAATTTCTAGACCATTTTCACCAAAGTAAAATACAAAATGTTGCCAGTGTGCTGGATGAAGCCTAGACATTCAACTGGGGTATGTCCAAGCTGACTTCCTTGGACTCCCCTTGTTATTTCCAGAAATGGGTGCAGAACCACACATGAGAATCTTCTTTACTAAATGTCCACTATATTTGACTAAAATGTTTTCCCACAGGAAAACATAGAGTGATTACATGTAAACCCTTACCCTGTCCTCTCATTTTGTGTATAATCTCCTAGCCACACTCATGTCTTTGTTAACCAGGGTTAGAAAGTGGTTTTAAGGAGAAGGAGAAGTGCATGATAATGGCTCTAACTAAAAAATCATCAGATTAAACAGATAGTAAACTTGTCTAATTGCACAGAACCATAGAATAATAGAGAGGATTGTGTTGAAAGGGACCTTGAAAGATCATCTAGCCCACTCTACACGTCATGGGCTTCCACTAGATCATGTTGCCCAAAGTCCCATCCAACCTGGCCTTGAAAACCATGGGTTTTCCATTCCTGCAGAGAACAAGACTTCACTGGGAAGCATATTTAAGTGATTCAACAATCTCATATTGAAAGACTACAGCAACATCTTCTTGGAGCCTTCACTCCTCAGGCTGAACAACCCTGACTCTCTCAGCCTGTCTTTGTAAGAGGTGGCCCTCCTCTGGACCTACTTTTAACAGCTCTTCCTTCCTGTGATGAGGGACCCAAAGGTGGATTCAGTACTTCAGGCGGGGTCTCAGAAAAACAGATCAGAAAGGGACAAATAACTTCCCTTGATCTGCTGTCCACTTCTTCTGATTCTGTCCAGGATTCAGTTGGCTTTCCAGGCTGCAAGTTCACAGTGTTAGCTTTATGTCCAATTTTCCCACATCGCAAGTCATTCTCTTCAGGTCTCTCAATCCATTTATTTCCCATTCTGTACTGACTCTGGATCCAGAGCATTTTGAACCTGGCATTGTTAAACTTCATGCCTTTCGCATGGGCCCAATTCTCAAGCCTGTTCAGTTCCCTTTGTATGACATCCTTTCCTTTTGTGTCAACAGCATCACCCAACTTTGGAGTTGTCCACAAAATAGGAATTCACTTAATTCCACTAGCTCTGTGTTATTTAAATAAAAATATTAAACAGTAATGGTCCAGATACAGACCCCAGAGAATGCAACTCATCACTGTCCTCCTGGACGCTGAGTTATTGACAACTCTCTTCATGCAGTCACCCAGACCTTATCCACTGAGCCGTCCATCCATCCAATTTCACATGGGACTGAATATAATAACCCCACTGTGAGAGTACCCTCCAGGTTAAAGCCGGAGGTGAGAGATATAGGAACATTTTAGGAAGCTTGAAGGATTCCAATTGTGCTGTTAAGTGCTTAAATTACTAACAGTCATTTCTGAACATAATCAGAAGGCATCTTTAGAGTCTAAGCATATTATAGTTTTAACTACCAAATAGGTTGGAAGTTCTAAAGCTCATCAGAAGGTTCATCAATCTGCATTTGGTAGTGGTACATAAACTTGTAGTGATCTGTATCCTATACAGGGCACGTCTTCAAAAAGGACTTAACTCCTTTTAAATGGATAGGAATTCATATACTAAAGCACTTCTGAGGGCCAAACTCTCTGTGAATCCAGACATTTTCTGTCATGAACTGCATGAAAATGAAAAATACCACATTTTGAACCGTATATGTGTCTATGGCAGCATGCTGTGTTGAGAAATAACTTGTGAAAAGACCCTTTTCTTCAGCTCTAGATGAACTAGGGAGTAATGGAGGGTGTTGAGTGCCTCAGGGTACTGAGAGCAAAGATTGCTGAGAGGTAAATGCACATATATCTTTCTACAGCATGATCCTGATGTGTCTGTGCATTCATTCAGCAGCTGCACTTCCCTGATTTCGTTGGTACATGATCACATCCTTACCTGTTTCCTAGAGAATATGTAAAAGGACAGCCACAGACATTCTTATTTTTCCTGCAGAAAACTGTAGTCTCAGGTATAAGAGGGAAGAAGCGAGGAGGGATAAAATTAAAAGCATAAATGAAATGCTGAAGAGATGTCACATTCCTGACCCGTGCATACAGAACAGCATGTCAGATTGCATCAAACTGTGCAGAAAGACTGTCCTGTGGCTCATTACCCTGACTTGGTGTTGACTTCAGGGAGCTCCTTACATATGTCATTTAAAGTAATACTGATTTTTCTTATGTCAGTTTCATTATTTGTGAGCTCCACTAATTTTAGCAAGCAAGACAGAAGAAATGAGTTTTTCTGTTGTCCGGCATTAACACTTGGTTATCCCCATACAGATGTGTTGCACAGGTGGTTTCAGCTGGGACAGAGTTAATTTTCTTCATAGTGCCTGGTATGATGCTATGTATTCGCTTTAGGAGAAAAAAAATTGAAAACAAAATGATGTTTTAGTCATTGATGAGCAGTGCTGCACATAGCCAAGTTTCAGCTTTTCACATCATCCTGCCAGCAATGGGGCCGGGGGCCACAAGGAGCTGAGGGGGAACAGAACCAGGAATCTGACCCAAATGGTTGAAGGGATATTTCATGCCATATGATATCACATGAAAAAAAATCTATTTTCACTCTTTCAACCTCGAGCTTTGTGCACACTTTACAGTTTCAGGAAGGTGGAATGACATACAGAAAGCAAACTGCATCAAGATGATGTCAGAACATCATGTTCATTGGAGCAGAGTAAGGATTTGGAAAACTGATTTGCAGACACCATGCAAATACCCTGAAAAGTTTCAGCACCAGCATGTGATTCACCCTGACTGTCTCACTGTGAGGATACTTTTTGAGAGTATGGGTGTTGTATAATTTCATATAACACACATTACTGGATGAGAAATAGGTGGACAGTAAAACTCGTTGATCTTGGAGTTTTATTCCAACCTTGGTGATCATATGATTCTCTGATTCTGTACTATGAAGGGTTAACTTAGAGAGGTTGGTGTAAGGATGTAAGAGCACGAGATGTAAGATGTCCTGAGACAGATTATGAGTAGAGAAAGATTTTCTATCTAGTTTTCTTCTTTCTTTACCTCATTTAATTATTTCAACTACAATTCCTTTCCTGCAATTTGCACAGGAAGAGGCTCAGAGCACAGTGGTTGGAGGTGGAGATATTCAGCATCCAATTATAGGTTCTCTGTGGTCTGTCTAGTTTTATTCCTCTGGCTTTCTACCAGGTTTAGCTGTGGAGTTCCTGGGGTAGGAAAAGGAAAGTCTAATTTACACCTGCTCTAGCAAGTATAGTTCTTTCTTCTCTTTGACATCATATTTTCTCCCACTTCTGTAGTACTGTGGGAGAAATAATATTGGCAGCTCAGATAACATAGTCTTAACTGTGCTAAACTCATTAAACCTGGTCCTGAAACAAAACAAACAAAAGTAAACAAATCCCAACCCTAATTGATAGGTTGTGAAATTATTCAAAACATAAAAATATTTTGAGAAATGAAGTTCAGCAGTTTTATCAAGTATAGAGAATGGTCATCTTGCTAAGATTTCCACGCTTTCTTCATTTTGCAAAAATGATCAGATTTGCTGCAAACAGCATATGTAAAGAAGTATAATCAAGATGCCAACAGGAGTGAATGCAGCACAGTACCTCTTCCTACCCCCTACCCAGTTGTTTTGCAGCCAAGTAGAAAAGCAGCTGTCATGTACTTGCATGTTGCTGCCCTTGTTCCCTGTGCCCCTAGATGCAATATGCATGACTTTCATGTGGCTGCTCAAGAACTCTATATTGCTTGAGAGCTTCATCTATAAAAACTACTGAGACAAATGATCATCTTTGAAATTCAGTATGCTTATATTATTTCTCAAAGTGAAATCAGTTATGTATTTGGTGGCTTTTGTTGTTTTCTTTAATCAAGTAGTGATTAAGAGAATGGAATAAATAAAAGGTGTTAGGGTCATATGACAGTAGCTTTCATATGCTGAGTGAAGACAGATGTGATGCTATTATTTTTTTGCGAGGAATTAAGATGGCTCAAAATTGGATGCTTTCCATTTTTTTTTCAGTACCTCCTTCAGTGTTAAGTTAATTAACTGGAAAGTGGCCAGATAACCTGGAGTCTTTACAATGTTTATGGGGGGTAGATTTGCATAAATAGAGATGAACCTACTACTCAGTAAAATAACTGGATTAGTCTGAATGATCTAAAGCCTTTGGTGGAAAATTTATATAAGCATTGAATATGTAAAGCTTAAGATCTTCTAATTTTTAACAGTGAGATCATTGAAAACAGACCTAGTCTTTCAGACATTGCTCTGAACAGTTTGCAAAACAAAAAACAAAATGAAGGAGAGGTTGCTAGAAGCAGGGTAGATCCCAGCACTAAACAGATGTTAGATATTAGGGCACCCATTCACTAGAGATGCTCTTTTTTACCTTCTCAGAGGCAAAAAAAGTCACCAGTAATAACTGATAAGCAATGTCTAGGGTTATGGTGCTGTTCAGTTACACCCATCATGGAGGATGCTGTTAGATGACAGTCTCCTTGAGACCTGTCTTGTTGAGTTCCTGGTCCAAAGAAACAGACTGTCATATTGAGTAAGACTTTGGCAAGTTGGTGTCCATTTTATTTATGAAAGAGTAACCCCTCATATGATAGTTGTCTGTGCATACATTGAGCCTTCTCTGAGGATCCAGGATGTGGGTCCAAACTTGTGACAAAATCTACGTGGGGCATTGGATCCCAATGGGTATAGTGGGAACACCCACCCATGTCTACCTCGGGTGAAATTTCCAGCTGATAACTCTTATTATACAGGAGGAAGAAGTGATGAGGAGCAATGACAGAATAGCTGCATACAACACCCCCAAACCAAGGAAATAAATGAAAAAAAAAAAAAAGGAAAAAGAAAGCTGCTGCATCTGAAAATCTTTGGAAATAAAAATATGAATTAAAAAATGAAACATCTCTATGGAATATCAGTGGTACAATGTCAGCATACTTTCTGTGAATACAACACCTTCTTCCTTCTTCCACTTGCTGTCACAAAAGCTCAGTCCACTGCAGCTGTTAATAAGCCCCAAACCATGTCTTTTGTGAAAATAAACCAAGATCTCTATTTTGTAGGACTGCTGTGCAATTTCTCTAAATATATTTGGTTTCAATAGGGCCAAGTGTCGGGTCCTGCATTCTGGTCACAGCAACCCCTACAGGCTTGGGGAGGAGTGGCTGGAAAGCTGCCTAATGGAAAGGGACCTTGGTGTACTGATGGACAGTTGGCTGAATACGAGCACTGGAATAGGCTCCCCAGGGAGGTGGTGGATTCAGCATACCTGAATATGTTAAGAAAACGTTTGGATGTGGTACTCAGGGACATGATTTAGCAGAGGCTTGTTAGAGTTAGGGTAGTATGGTTAAGGTTGGGCTTGATGATCTTGAAAGTTTTTCCAACTTGAGCAATTCTACGATTCTATGATACTACGATTCACAAACCAAATAATAGCTGGACTAAAGTCTCTGTCCTAAGCTGTATTGAAAGGAAAAGATTTGCTATGGAATTCAGTCTGACAAATATACTTGTACAGATAATTTTGTATATTTATTACAGATGAAGTAAGTACAGTAGCTTTTTTTCTCTTCTATGTTATATTCTGGCTTGGAAATACCCCAAGATATTTCAGATATTTCTGTGTTTGAGATAGTAACTGGGAGAACAATTGAAGGGGATTGAGCACATAGTGAAGAAAAAGCAGTAGGAGGCAAAGATTTCTTCAGAAGAAAATATAACACATTACAGAAATTGAGTGCTCTGCATTCAATAAAGCAAGCAAACAGACAAGAGGAAACAAAAGAGAAGGCACAGTAGAGGTAAAAAAGGGCTTATTATGACAAGAAAGCTAGACCTGTTAACTATCTGACAAACTGTTAAAGCATTACCATACTGACTCCTGAAGAATATAAATTACATGACAAGAGATCCGGCCCAGCACAGAGAAAAAGAAAGTGAATGCAGATGTATTTCCAAAAGGATAGTAAGATAACAACAACAACAACAACAACCACAACAACAACAATAATAATAACAATAATGTAATAAAAATGCAAGTGAGTAGACAGTGGTAGTCTGTTTATCTTGGTAAAGTCTCAGCACAGGGAATGACATAAAAGGGAATGAATGAAGAAACTCTGAATCATAGAATCATAGGGGTTGGAAGGGACCTCGAGAGATCATTGAGCCGAATCCCCCTGCCAAAGCAGGTTCCCTACACCAGGAAGTAGGCCAATAGATCAGAACTAAATTACATTATTATAAAGTGGATTTCACACTGGCCATTGTTGATTTGAATTTAGGTGAAATTTAGTGCTCCATTAATCACATTTCACAAATGCAAGGGGTTTCAGCTCTCAAGAGAGCCTGGGAAATACTTAACATTCAGCTAGAATTTTCTTCATTAGGAAGAAAACATCCTCTTTGAAGGCTGGGTTCCACATAGCACCTGAAAAGAGGAACAATCAAGGAAAACAGAAGTGGGGCGGGGAACTATACCGATCAACTCAAACGAGTTTTTCTAAGTGGGATCACAGCTTCCATATGCTTTCAGGAAGAAGTATAAAGCAGTGGTTTCTCAGTGTAATGTACCTTAAGGCAAGTGTTTTAACAGGGCATCAATATGGAATTACCAATGACACTGCAGTGCCTTATTGAGGGTACTCTGAAAGAGAGCAAAAGGGATTCACTGAATGTGGGAGCTCTGCTGTACTATTCCTGGGAAAGTGAATGTATATCTCTTTCTCCATAAGATGGAAAGTTTACTCCATGATGAACCTTCATTGCTGTTTCAGAAGTTTCATCATGCAGACTACAATGACTAGCACAATGTGTTCTACTGAAACCACATTTAAGCCTCTCATGTATAACAGAGCTCTGCACCCTAAAAGCAGTTATGTCCATCCAGCATGCATAGTAAAATGTATCTACACCCTTTTAATAGTTGTTTTGTGCATCTCTGGTGCTCCCACAAGTGCAAACTGAGAATGCAGCTCTCTGAGGCAAGGAAGGAAGCTGTGTCAGGTGTGCTGTCCAGGAGAATATTCATAGAAAACAGGATTAGAGGGCCTTGACTTCTCCCACAAAGCCAGGGGAGACATCAATTCCTTTCTGACCATGGAAGCAGATCATACACGAGTAAAATTCCTCCTAATTCTATGATTATAGCTGGGCTGAATGAAACTAGACTAGAAACCTCAGAGCCAATATAAGACTTCATTATTTTGGAAATTTAAACATTCTGCATTTGATGAAACTTTTCTAAACATATGAAAGCACAAAAAGAGACAGAGCAGTCAATAGTTCGGTGTCTGAAAATTTGAGATAGTATTACTTTTATGATAATAGACCTGGCCTTTGGACAATTAATTATCTTAGGACGGACAGTCATCTCTGACCAAAAATTCTCACTTAAATTGGGAAGCTTCCATTCAGAGAAGATTTATTTGGCTGCTGCCTTTTAAAAGGAATTGTGTTTAAAACACATTTTTAATTGAAACAACAAAAGATAGTTTTATTACAAAATTTCCCACCAGATCTTCTTCAGCTGTTGTGCACATCGTATGACAGCTTTTACAAGAGTACATCCAGCAAAAGCCAAGAATTGCTGTAGAGCACAATGCAAAATTTTATGGTTTCTACAAAAAAAGCAATAGAGACCACTGAATATCTTGTGAAAATCTCTTTCCTTAAAGAAAAACAAACAAACAAACAAACAAAAAACAACAAAACACAACAGGCTGACAGTGTGAGAAGCTTTATTAAAACACCCCAAGGCTGGAGAGTTGGTTGCTAGTTCTGAACAACAAATCCAAAGGGTTTCCTGATGCATCTTTACCTGGGCTGAACTTAAGAAGCTGCAAAGAAAAGGTCTTCAGGCAGCCTACAGGGAATGTACTGGATGGAGGGAAAGGGATGCTGGAAAGTCATGGGAAAAAACAGAACAGAACAAAACAAAACCCACAATAGAAGTTAACCGTGTCACCAGCCTTATTCCTCTTCTTGCCTGTGATACTGACAGATGTAGCAGTGCTGCAGTTCCAGCAGTGGGCCCAGTCTGCCTTTGCTTTGACAGAACTGAGCATAAAGTTCAGCTCAGTTGAATCATTCCAAATATAATGATCAGAGTGAAAGGAAAGAGGATGGTACCTCTGTGGCATAACCCTCGCTATATGGGTGCTTCCCGTGTTCTGGGGTCACTCATGATGTCCTTGTTAGCTCTTACTATTCTTGGATGGGTGTTACCTGCTTTATAATTTCAGAAGTGTCTCTTCTAGCACATTTGTTCTCCAACCCTCGTCTCATAAAGCATGACCAGAGCTTCTGTTTGGTGGCAAATGTTGACAGGTTAATCACCTCAAAAGTATCGCCCTAAAATGAGCTTTGATAAGGTATTAATACACATGTATTCTTGTGACAAAGCCTTACTACCACATTATAACTGGTATGTCAAGAAGTACATATCAGTAAAAACTCCAGCAGGGCATGGATTATTCTCTGCCTTGCAGGGCACCTCTTTAAAGGGCAACAGTGCATATAGGCACAGGAGTTTGTTGATAGCAAGACAGGACAGTGGTAAATGGTTCCCAACATGCAGCACTTCATGCTGATTAACGCCTTCTGGGGAAATGCAGGCAGTTTGGCATCTGCTGTTTCAGCTCAGTGGCTTGCTTCAAGCAAATGAAGAAACAGAGCATGGGCATACACTTGTGAACATCAGACACCAATCACAACTACCATAGCCTATGCCTTGATCTTAACTCTTCCTATTGATTATTTTGCAAAACAAAACATCCTTTTTTCTCTTCTTATTTAAGGATACACAACTACTGCTGCACTGAATATATATTTCATGTAAGAAATTTTCAGTTAAGAATTCTGTTTGTACTCAGACCAAATGTTTCCCAATTCAAGATCAAAAGAATTTCTCTTCATATGTTCTCCTATCAACAAATTTAAATGAATGGCCCTTCACTTTTTCAGTTAATGCTACTGAGATTCTAACAGAACATCTTCTCAGTCTACCTTACAGTAGTGTGATTCCCATCAGCCTGAACTATCAATCCCATCAGCCTGAGTTCATGGCCTGTTATTTGATTTGTACAGTTTCATCAGGCAGCTAGCACAAAAAATCACACCCCAAGTTTACAGTTGGTTCAAATGAAGTGAGTCACCTAGCCTTCTCCTTTGGTCTTCAGGTGGAAATGTATGTGGGTTTTAATCAACAACCAGCTGAACATGATCCAGCATTGTGCCCAGGTGGGCAAGAAGGCCAGTGTCATCCTGGTTTGTGTCAGAAATAGTGCAGCATGCAGGACCTGGGAGGTGATTGCCCCTCTGAACTTGACACTGGTGAGGCCCCATCTCAAGTACTGTGTTCAGTTTTGGGCTCCTTGCTATAAGAAAGACACTGATGCCCTGGAGTATGTCCAGAGAAGGGCAACAAAGATGTGAAGGGTCTGAAGAACATGTCTTATGGGGAGTGGCTGACTTAATGAGGATTGCTGGGTGTGTTGGAAGCGCAGGGGAGGTCTTACCAGTTTCTCCAACTCTCTGAAGTTGTGGTGAGGTGAGGGCTGGCCTGTTTTCCCTGATAACTAGTGACATGACAAGAGGTAATAGCCTCAAGTTGCCCCAGGGGAGATTCAGGTTGGATATTAGGAAATATTTCTTCTCCAAAAGAGTGGTCAGGCACTGAAATGGGCTGCACAGGGAGGTGATGGAGTCATCATCCCTGGGGATTTAAAACCTGTGTAGATGTGGCTCTGAAGGACATGGTTCAGTGAACAGAGTGGTGGTAGGTGGATGATTGAATTAGATGATCTTAGATGTTATTTCCAGTATTAATGATTCTATGATTCTGTAGTACTTTTTCATAACACTCTGAATTTTTTTGCCTCCTTTTTCTTCAGAGCTGGTAATGAGAAAGAAGTACAAGAAGAAAAATGACTTGAAAGGTAAAAGCCAGCTTAGTGTAGAATGCATAAATAATACTGCTAAAGACACTGTTCTACAGAATGTAATTAGCATTGTTCAGATGTTTTATTGTGTTTGGATTTATTTTCTGTGCAATAATTCTGCTTCCTGCCTTCAGTATGCCAGGTTTTTAGAAAAATGTCTTGTAATGGTTTTATCTGGTCCTTAAATACCAAGAACATAGTCCCATTCCTATCACATTTTTAGGTAGGCTTCTAGCTGCATAGATGCTGCAATCATTTGCATTCCTGTTTTTTTCCCCCATCTTGTTTTTATACTCTTTGATTTTTGTCCTCTTGTTCCCTTGCATCCTTTATACATCCATTAATCTAATTTATTACAGATAGAAAACATGCAAGGAAGATAATATTTTTCTATTGCATGACTAGAAACAGAACCCTTCCATGTCTGTTAGCTATGGAGATGCTGAGTGATGAAATTACTGCAAATGCCACATCCCAGTAGCTCAGTGAAGGCCAGTGGGTCAAATTACCAGCCCACCCAACAGAAATGGTAGCAGAAACATGTTTTAGTCCCTTTTTGTCAAGATTGTGGTGTCCTGGCTTTATTGTTCAGCATGACATGTGGTATAGAATATTGCTTTGGTCATTTTGTGTCAGCTGTCCTGGTTCTGTCTATCCCAGCTCCTTATGCTCCCTCAGCTCATTGCTGGCAGGGCAGTGTGAGAAGCTGAAATGTCCTTGACTTTTAATCAACATTATTTGCCTCCTAAATCCAAGATGTAGCAACATACTAATTGCAATGTAGAAAAGTGACTTTATCTGAGCTGAAAACGGGACAGAATCTTGTCGATGGAGAACGAAATAAGACAAAACTTTGAACAGGTAGTGCCTGACTGTACATAATTGGAACGTGAATGGAAAGAAGTCTTAGAAATCAATAAAATGAAACCACAGATCAGTGGGTTCCCCTTCAGCTAAGCAACTTTGTTACTGCACTAGCCATGACATTTAGCCATCATCAGACCTTTTTGACACACCTTATATTCATCTCTCTCTCTCTCTCTTCTGTTTTATAAAACCCTGGAGGCTAGAGAAAGACTGCCAACTGGAAAATATTTTGTGTACCTTCTTAGATGTGCTATTTCAATCATGTCTAGATACCCAGATATGCATTTTGTCTGTGCTGAAGCCATTTGAGATAGCTCAGTTTTGGTTTAGTTAATTCAGACACACATTTTGGAAATGACCATACTATCCTCAGAAAGAAACTTTGAAAAACTACAGTTGTAGTGACTTTAGTTTACTCCTCATGCAGACTTTTTAAAATGACACAGTTAAGGAGGATGAATAGGGGTTATGATATTTTCCACTTCCAGTATGCTGTTTTTGAGTTGGAGGTCACATTTCAGGGAAGTATGTGTTCAGATTACATTGTGTTTTATTATGTCCTGACTTTCACTGTAATGCTTATAAGACTGAGGGCTGCTTGGAAAATAATGCCTCCTATTTTATTGTGTTGGTCCATAACATCTGAGGTGGATGTTGATGGTATGGCAGTAGAAGTTGAACCTTCCCACTAACATTCCATTATATTTTGTTGCCATGTGACAGAGAGCAACAGAAGGACAGTCTGACTAAACCGTATCCGACAAGAGAGTGTATAAGAAGCAAAGGTGTGTCATTTAATTCCTCCATGTGGAAAAAAAATGCGCACATTGACATTCATTGATGAGCTGAACATTTATGGAGGCCAGTGAGTGAATATAAATACAGTGAGGTGGTGGGTGGTGCTTTTCAGCAGCAGTGGTGATGACAGTGGCTCATCTCCACTGGTGCAGATATTTACAAGCTTGGAATGTGGGCTCTTGTTCAATGCTGGCAAAAATGCACTGCTAATCATGGTGACTGTGTTGAACAACAGTGGTTTTTTGTCTGAGAATTTATCAGATAGTGTTATTGTGTTTTCTGTCTGTGTAGTTTCCACAGAAATAAATAGGAGTCATTACTTTCAGAGTGACCTACTTACATGTTGGGTGCACAAGAGAAATTCAAAGCCAGTGTGATATGAAACAGTTGGACTTCTGCTGATGCCCTGGGTGGAGAGTCTCTCATTTCAAAAAAAAAACTTTTCCTGTAATATTATTAAGTGTATATGCAATATGAAATATACATGGAATCATACATCCCTGGGCATCTGAATTTGAGTTTTAAATATAAGGAAACTGAGAAAGTAAGTTTGTACTCTTTTCCCATCACAAACTAAATGAGACAAACATAAAATCTGAGCTGACAAACAAAGAGGAGTTAAGGGAAGGGTGTAAAACAACTTGGTACATACCACTCTCAGAATGAGACTTACTTGCAAAATCTTAAAATAAGCTATTTGAGATTTTTTTGTATGCTTTGGGATTTTGTTTTGTTAGCAATGCCTTTATTTATTTATTGTTCTTGTTTTACTATATGTGTATTTTTGCATGTGTTTGTTTTATTCAAATGGAAATTTGCATGAGAAACATATCATTCAGAAGACCTTTTGCTGGCTTTTTTTCACTGACAAAAGTACCACCACATTTTCACACCATTTATATACCATATTATCCAAGTATATTTTTTCCAGATAAAAGTGAATTATTTCCTCTTTTCAATACAAAAGAAATAGGGAAAACAGGTGGCTGAAAGTAGATGTGTATCACAAAATCCTCCAATGCGCTGTAGATATTTTCTTAATGCAATAAAACTGCTATATTGCTATGTAATTTTCAGAGAGAAGCTGTTTCCAGGAGAAAAACACTTATTTTTAGCTCAGAGAAGGTCAAGAAGGAGATGAACATTTAGTGTAAGCCTGAAAATGAGGAGGTGGAGAAGGCAGTGAGAAGGCAGGAGGAGGCTTAAGAAAGAATAAATGTTTGAAAGGATTCTGCTAAGGAAGTAGCAAGAAAAGTGAGAGATACAAAGAGAAGAGAAATGACAGGGAAGACATAGAAGAATAAGACCAGGATGGCTGAGGAGTAATAAAGGAGGAAAGATTTCACGCAGAGGGAACAGGGCACCAAGGAAGGGATCAAAGGTGGAGCAAGAAGAGCAACTAAGCTGGTGAGAGGTCTGGAGTGCAAGCCCTATAAGGAGCAGTTGAGGGAACTGGGATTATTTAGTCTGGAGAAGAAGAGGCTTGGGGGAGACATTATTGCTCTCAACAACTACCTGAAGAGAGATTGTGGTGAGTTGGGAGTCATCCTCTTCTCCCATGTAACTGGTGACAGGACTAGGGGAATGGCCTCAATTTGAGGACAAAATTAAGATACTGGGAGAATACAGTAGCAGAGGTTTTTATAGATTTTACACTTATGGCAGTCCCATATGAGATGGCATAGATCACACCATCCATGTAACCTGCAGGAGAAAAGCCTGAAACAGACAAAGGGATTTGTGCCAAGTTGATAGCAGTGTCAAGGTTCTTACGTGACAGCTTGACATGGTACATGTGGCTATATACTTCCAGGTTCTTGAACACTGCCAGAAATGAGATGGCAAAATGAAAATAATGGAATGAATAATTAAAATGAACCAGGTTCCTTGAGAGAGAGTAGCAGTAGAAGTCTCCATCCTTATCTGAAAAATGATCTGGAGTTCAGACCTGTTAGAACAATTACTAGCACAGCTGCACACTAAGTTCCAATGCATTTCCTCTTAGATAAGTTACATCAGTCATATTTCCGCAGCTGGCTAAGCTAGCGAGCACATATATTTTATACTTGCTTTAAAGAAGCTGTAGTGTAGAAAAGTGATTGTGTACATTTCAAATACTTTTGTCATGACAAACCTAGTCTATGCATCTTGATGCTATAGGAAGGTACAGATTAATATCACAAATTTTATTGAACACGCTGTCCAGCTAAAACCCGCTGATCAGTGTACATTTAATCCCTGACCACTTGCAGAGCAGAGAGAAGGAATTGCTGCCTGACTAGATCTTGTCCAGGAAAAGATGCATCACATCTTTGACTCCTTAAGGCCAGCATTCCCCTCCACCAAGTCTGGTGTTCCATTGTCTGCCTGCTGACTCCTTCCAGGCAGCTTCACAGAAATTGGCTGTATTTAACTCTTTCCCAATTTAGAAGTTGATATGAGACAATATCTGGTGGCAGCAGACCCATGGGTAAACATAGTGAGTGACAGGTTGTTTATTTTCCTATGAGAAACACAGTAAGTAACAGTAGTAAGAAGCTTTATATGGAGAGAGACTGATGGGGGAAGCAGGAATATCAAAAACAGGCATGCAATTAAAAAGCAACTTTTTGTGTTTAATTTGATCTTCCATACTCTATACGCTTCCAGCTGTCCTAAATTGCCTGAAAAATTGTGCCTTGGTTGGACAGGAAGTACACCCCCCCCAAAAAAAAAAAGAAAAATATATCTGAAAGACGGTCTGTCTTGCTGTGACTGCCACTGGTTGTGGAACAAGGGAACTGAGGGGCTTCTTAGAACCTGCAAACCTGCCAGGCACCAGTTTTTCCCTTTAGTAATAAAGTATGAAAGCAAGGAAGGGAGTCTGAATCACAACTATGCATCAAAGACACGCAGTCTGAAGTGTATCAGAAGTCACTAAATATTATCCTTCTTTAGAGAGCAGAACATTGGAATAATTGTCATGCTGGGACAGCAGGAGTTGAGTCAAGGTACGTTCCTGCGGGAGGTCTCCAGGCTTTTCCACACAGAGTGCCATCCTCCATAATGAATTTCATCAAACACCTGATCTTAAAAGCTCAGCAGAAAAGCAAGGGAAGCTGTATGCTGCATGCTTACTGTCAAGGCAAAACATAGCTGCAAATTAAAGGCAAACCTTTCTGAGAATGACTCACTAGCCTTGATTTCACATCCTCAACTCCCATCTCCTCAGACTGCTGTTAGTTGGAGGTGAAAACATTGTAATTGTTTTCTAACATAGTTGCTCCCAGTTAATACAGCTCCTTCTGCTGAAGGAGCGTCCCAGTCTTCCCACCACTGCTCTTCATAGAACTGTAGAATCGCAGAATATCTCAAGTTGGAAGGAACCCTTAAGGATCATAGAATCCAACCCCTGGCTCCACACAGGAGCACTCAGAATTCAAAACCCTTTGTCTGAGAGTGTTGTCCAGACAGTTCTTGAACTCCACTGCAGTAGCTTGGGGTTGTGACCACTCTTCCATGCCCAACACTCCCTGGTAAAGAATCTTTATTCAACAACTCAAGTCCTGTTGCTGTCATCAGAGAGTGGAGATAAGTGCTGCCCCTCCACTTCCCTTTAAGGAGTTGCAGGCTGCCATAAGTCATCTTCTTCTTTATATCCAGTCTAAATCTGCCATTTTAGTTTGAAATAATTTCCCCATGTTTTGTCTGTACCCTTATTTCCTATAGCCTCCATATAAATGTTGAAAGGCTGCTGTTATGTCTCCCTGGAGCTTTCTCTTCTCCAGGATGAACAGCTCCAGCTCTCTCAGCCTGTCCTCAGGGGGGAGGTGTTCCATCACTTGGATCATTTTTGTGGCCTACATGCTCCAAGAGGTCCTCCTGTACTGAGCTCTCCACATCTGGATGCAGTACTCCAAGTTAGGTCTCAATAGAGCAGATTTGAGGGATAGGATCACTTCCCTCAATCTGCTGACCCCAATTCTTTTGACACAGTCTAGGATATGGGTGGCCATTGACTCCCACGCTCATTATGATCTGGAAACCAGTTCCTTGTCTATTGAATAGTTCACCTGTAAAATCCGTATCTTCACAATTTGGAGAGAAGGAAGTTATGGGGGACAGTGTCGAAGGTGTTACTGGAGTCCAAAGTGACGACAACAGTGCTTATTCCCTTGTCCACTGACATAGTTATACCATCATTAAAAGTGATAAGATTGATCAGAAAGGACTTGCTCTTAGTAAAGCCACACTCATAATCTCCATTTTTTTCCACTCACTAGGGTCTTCACTGCCATGTCTTTTCAAATAACACTGAGAATGGCTTGGTGGCTATACCAGCCAGTTCCTTCTGTACTCTGGGGTGCATCACATTGGGACCCATAGACTTAAGGATGTTCTGATTCCTTAGGTGATTGTGAACCTGATCTTTGCTTACTGTGGGAGGGACATTGTTCCCCCAGTCCTCAATTTACAAAACACCCACTTGAAGGCTGTACACAGAGCAGTTGCTAGTAAAGACAGAGGCAAAATGTTGTTGAATACATCAGCCTTCTCCTTGTCTGTCATTACTAGCCTATGTCTTTCCCTACAGACTATTCACCATCTTTGTAACCCTTCTATGGATACTCTATAATAGTTTTTTGTTCTATCTGTGTTCTCTGGCCTGTATTAGAAATAGTGTAGCCAGCAGGAGCAGGGAGGTGATCATCCCCCTGTACTCAGCTCTGGTACAGCCGCACCTCGAGTACTGTGTTCAGTTTTGGGCCCCTCACTACAAGAAGGACATTGAGGCCCTGGAGCGTGTTCAGAGAAGGGCAACAAAACTGGTGAGGGGTCTGGAGCACAAGTCTTATGAGGAGCGGCTGAGGGAGCTGGGATTGTTTAGTCTGGAGAAGAGGCGGCTCAGAAGAGACCTTATTGCACTCTACCACTTCCTGAAGGGGGATTGTGGTGAGGAGGGGGTGGGCCTCTTCTCCCTGATAAATAATGACAGGACGAGAGGGAATGGCCACAAGTTGCGCCGGGGAAGATTTAGATTAGACCTGAGGAAACATTTTTTTTCTGAAAGAGTGGTCAGGCACTGGAATAGCCTGCCTAGGGAGGTGGTTGAGGCACCATCCCTAGCGCTGTTCAAGAAACGTTTAGATGAGGTGCTAAGGGATTTGATTTAGTAATTGGGTAGGGATAGTGATAGGAGGATGGTTGGACTAGATGATCTTGTAGATCCTTTCCAACCTTATGAACCTATGAACATGTCAGAACAATTATCCAGACCTTTGCCTCTGTTGGATTGTGAAAGCTGTCCTTCAATTAACAGAATGAAAGTGAGAAAATGGGGATAACTGGAGAAAATTTGGAAGTAATATGAGCTGTCACACTGTCTTGGGACTTAAAGAATGCACCTGCCCCTTCATCATAGCTCCTGACTTAAGTCAGCACATGTGTAGGCAGTTATTCACTTCTCCAGTGAGAAGCATCTGAGTGACTTGTCACAGCCTGATGCTTGAGGTCCCTTCTTGAGGTTGGAATTCATTTTTAGAAATAAATCATGATGAAGGAAGTGCAGGAAGTGCAAATATTTCTGAATATGCCAGGATTTTTTCTAGCATATCAATTTTGTGCCATTTTCTTCGCTGAATGAGCTTTTTGAAATGCACCATGTCCAGGTATAATAAGAAAATACAGAAAAATAACTTCTCTTCCCCCTTCACTGTGTCTGCTGGCCTAAGATATTCAATGTTCCAAAGAAAGTCTTAGAATGGTAATTTTGATAATGCATGGCTGGTTATCTTCTGATAAGGGTAATGCATATAAAAGCCTCATAATTATGTACTTTCCCTGACTTAGGTGTCAGGATGAGTAAAAGTAATAACACTGCATAAAAAAAGCATGAAAATCTACCAACGCTATGAAGAATAGGTTATGAATTTATATTAACATTGCATGTGTTCCTGTTCACGCCTCTAACCATTCACTAATTGTCCAGTCAACAGATTTACTGATTACAGTAAAGGAATGAGGGTATGATTCATTGCTCATTTTGAGGTAAGGTTTGCTGAAATCAGTCAATCAGTCCCACAGGGTTAAGATGAAATTCCTTTAGGAAAAATATTCTTCCACGTAGGTCATATGTCCATATGGTGCATCTATGTATTATGTATATATACAAAGCAATGTTGGACTAGATCTTATTTTGTATTGTCTCAAGTCCAAGATGGCCAACTGCTCTCTACAAAATCCTATTATTATATCAGTAGAGATCCAAGATGAAAGGTAATGTTTAAGTCCAGACTCTTTTATCACAGCTTCAAAATCCACTGCACAAATTCAAATTTAGGCAGAGATTCTGAATACAATGTGGCAAGAAAATTTGGGTCCAGCAACTGATCTTTGAACTCAGAATTTCCTAAATACACCCTGGCTGTTTCCCTGAAGAGGCAAGCAGTCAGTGAGACATATGGAAATTGCAATGTACATGGAACCTCTATTGCTTAAGCTTATTGAACTTGATATTATCTGAGGACTAGGTGGTGTAGACTAAACTGCCTAGGTCACAGTGCCCCACTTTTGAATGCTGAGATAATAGTTAATAGGCAATTACAAGTTTGGTAATTTAGTAAAAAAAACCACAGTCATTCAGAAGTTAAAAAGAGCTCTTTAAAAACTATATCAAAGGAATGAAAGATGAGCAAATATTTTATCTTGCCTGAGCAATGATTAAGGGAAAGGAGGATATATTGCAGTAATTTGTAGGGAGTAAAAAGCATTTTATCCCTCTTAGATTTAGCATTAATTTTCATCTGTGTAGCCTCTTTATATCACCTGTGTATCAAAGATGACAGAAGGAAAGTAATTAAGTGTTCTTCCTGGCAAAAGAAAAAGAAGTAAATTTAAACCAAGAGCTTTTGCTTTCTTCCCTGGTGTTGTAGCTAAAAGCAAGAGGATGATGCAGAACCTTCTGTCACCAAGTCTGGCTGTGAGAAGCAGACTAAGGGTGACAGATAAGGAAAAACATTAGTCTGTGGAAAGCTATAGGTACAGGGTCAGTGTACAACACTTGGGTTTGTGTTGTAGTAGGCGTGGCTGGGACATCGGGATGTGACGCAATAGGACCTCCCCTGCTCTGTGATTGATTAATGACGTGTGCTTAGGGGTGTAGACAATGATAGATGTATGGATATAGGGAGCTGGCATGCCTTATTAAATGCCATTTTGCCATTTTATACATAACCATATTGGTGTCTGTGATGGCAGTGGCCCTAGTGTGGAGAGATCGCTTGCCCTGATGGTCTGATCTTCCAGAATGGTGACAACAGGTCTGATCCTTCTCTCCTGAGTATTTTTAAGTTTTCTGCATTTGTGATTGGCAAGGGGACACTAACAGGTTGTGAGTTCAGGCTGTTATTTTTATATGATCCAGCTGTTACACTTCCAGTGGTAAAAAAATGAGATAAACAATGCCTAGTATTCAGTTCATAGGACTATTAATGTGCATCATTAATGTGGTCTACCTAGCTTGGATATCATTTTATACCCCAGAGCTGGCTATGAGGCTCTTCCTTGGAGAATATAGTAACTAAGCTGTGAATCCTGTGAAGAAAAACTGAACATAGTTTTTGGTATTATTTGATATATCTGTGTGTCCAATAAAGCATTAAGGGCTGGCAGACATGACATAGGGCAGTGGGAAACCTTGTCAGGACCTAAGGGATATCTAAAGGCCAGATGAGGTAAAGCATCACAGTTATTTGTGGGAAAACAGTCATCTCTTAATTTCACCCAAATGAAATCGTGTGAATTGTTTAAGGAAAGCTGAGGAAGAGCATCGATCCTTCTCACTCTAGAATATTTAATGCACCAACACTGATAGGAAAACGCAGAGCCTAACAAAAATCTTTCTGTAACCACCTAATTTTCTTTAAGTTGAATTTTAGGAAAAAAATATTCTTGAAAGAGTGGTTAGTCATTGACACAGGCTGCCCAGAGAGGTAGTAAGAACTCCCATTCTTGGAGCTGTTCAAGAAGTGAGTGAATGTGGCACTGAGGCACTGAGTTTAGTGGGCATGGTCATGATGGGTTGATGATCGGACAGGTGATTTAGTGGTATTTTCCAAACTTAATGATTGTATGATTCTATGTGACTCTAGTTTGTCATTGCTCTTTGGTTATTAAACTTCATCCTATACCTTTTTTAGCTGTTTTAGAAAACAGGAAACAACAGTTACAGGAAACAACATTTACCTTATTGATATTTTCTGAAGGAAAACACAACTAGAATTCACACTTTTTGAGTTTTAAATCACTGAAGGCACAGAGGTTATGACTATAGACTTAGCTGTATGAGAACCTTCATCTAGTCTTTTAAAAAATTCAGAAAGACAGGTGCAATATGTGCACGTACAGAATCTTTACTTTTCTATAGAAAATAACCAGAGTAATTTGTGTTAGTTAAAATTGATTTTAAAAATATTTTAACAAGCCACAATAAGCAATTTTATGCCCAATGAGTTGTACTAGTTTCATGTGGATCCCATTTTGTTTTAATTTCCCACATGCTATCAGACAGATAGGATTTTGTATGCTTAAATGTTTGCATTTTTAAATAAAAGTCTGTAAAATTTTGAATTCATGATCTCCAAGTTGATTAATTAAAGAAACTGAAGGTGTAAAATAAGATCATATGTCCTGCTCTCTTCAAAACATGGATGGTGAGTTTTCATCATTATTATTAAGCTACCAAATCTAGAAAGCTTCAAGAAAGTATCACAGAATAATTGGTTGGAATGGACCTTAAGGACTGTCAGGACAAACTCACACAAGTATCTGTCCTCTATTTTTTATTCTCCTGGCCCATAGCAAATTCAGGTTAAGGTGAGCTTAACTGTTTTAAGCTGCCAGTGATACTGTAAGAAGCTGTTCTGTCTTTCTTTCCTCCTTCTCCATAGGTAGCCATACCCAAACTTCACATGATGTCAGAGAACTGATATAGCTGAAAACTGAACACAGTCTTCAAGGAAAAAATAATTTCCCTAACTTTCTTTATCAAACAATTGTATGGATGCTTTGTGAGAAGAAAAAGAAATAGAATAGAAATAGGGAGAGTGAAGGGTTCCTTCTTTCATAGAAACTTGATCATAGAAACTTAGAGTTGTTTGAGTTGGAAGGGATCCTTAAAGGTCACCTCCTCTACAATGAACAGGGACACCTGCAGCAAGATCAGGTTGCTGGGAGCCCTGTCTAACCTAACCTTGTATGTCTCCAGGTTTGAGGAACCCATCATATCTCTGGGCAAATGATGTTGTCTTGTATGATCAGCTCAGCTACATATGTTGAAAACCTCATTTTACTACAGGCAATGTGAATTGCAGTTATCAGACTGTTGCTATGGGATAAGAGTACACGTAAAGATAGCTACCATAGCTCCACTACTTCTGGGTAACTTAATAAAATGAGCTAATTTATCAGTGGATTTAAGCCCTGAGAAAAGAAATTTAAAAGGAAGAGTCTTTATTTTCACAATGACACCATGTGTATAGAGCTTTACATTTCATAATGCTTTGTCATCACTAGGCCAATTAAGCAATTCAGCTCTTAATGGCATACTGAAAACTTCAATGTGTTTTGCTTAAAGCTGGGAAAAAGTGCTATTAAAATCCTAGCTCAACTCTCAAAGAAACCTTTTTGTGACCAGAAGTATAATAGTACCTGACCTATATGAATGCTGACTGCCTCTTAGCATGCTGCTTGCTCATCAATGCAAGTTGTGCTCTTCTCAGGCAGGACAACAGAGTACTCTAAAAGCCAGTGACTGCAGATATAAAGATAGCACAAGAATGTGGAAAGTATATTAAGTGCTAAGATTTCCAGGAAACTAGAGGCTGTGAAACAAAGTCATGAGAAACCTGTATGGCTTGGCTTCTAGAACACTTTGGTTGATTGCCAAATGCACGTGGGGCTGAACATACGGAAATAGGTGCATTAAAAGAGGATGCAAGCTCCAGGAAGAAAGAGAAAAATCCAATTTTGTAAATATAAAACCTTTAGGGCAGAATAATTTTGAAGAACTGTGGCTTCCGGGAACAGAAACATTTCTCCAAGCAGGAAGAAAAGCTTCACAGAAGCACGCCACATGCTGTTTAGGAGTTAGGGAGTCTACAGCTCCTTCCTTCTCTGATTCTGGAGATTGATCTGGAGTTATGTGTGTAAAAGTAGAAGAAATGCTGTGGTAGGGATGTATGCTACCATACCAATGTATTAATTTGGTATCAAAACTGGGAATGCTCCTGCTATGATAAATAGATGGATGTGATACTTGCAGTTTTCCTCGTTTTCTTTCAGCTAAATTAGTAATTTCTGCCTCCATTAATGACCTGTGTTTGTACTGCATGTAGAAATTGGAATGTGGTAAAGTTTTATTTTCCTTGAATACATTTGTTCTTGGTATCAATCACACACGAATATGACACTTTAAAAACCTTCTGCTATAATATGCACACGTATACTGCATCAGTGATTTTTTGCATTGACGCTTACCCAACACTGTCAAAGACTTTGCCAGTGAGGATTTGCACCAGAGGTGGAGTCATCAGAATAACTACAGTGTGAAATGCCTCGCTGTACTTAGACAAAGAATAAAAAACTGCTCAGTTTAAATGCATTTATTTACTTATTTAACTATGGTAATACTTTGATGTGTGGAATACATGGAGTCGGACCATTGTGAAAGAACTAGTTTCTAGTGTTCTACACAATGTCAGTTATGCAAAATTTTTAGCTTTAAAACTGAAGGATGTGGTTTTCAGAACTGAAAATATATCTCACTTTTGTCTTAATTTGTACTGAACAATTGCACTGACACCAACTGGAACAAAGTTTCTCCTAATTAAATAGTTCTGGACACAGAGGCAACTCAAGCTCTTGGGTTAAATTATGGATCAGAGCTTGGCTGGAGGTGGAATAAATCTGTGTGCTAAGTCCAAAAGCTTCTCAATTGCAGAATGGATGACACACAAGGAAATGAAACTATAATTCTGACTTGTCAGTTCCAAGAACAAAGGCCTTTATCTCCTGAATAAAAGGAGATATAAGTATTCCTGGCAACTTGGTTCCTTTTCATCATTACAGGTCAGTTACTGGAAGGTGAAAACTCATACCACCAGAGATAGTGTTTCACAGTAACTGATTCAGCTAAGAATCAGTTTGAAAAATCACATTTCCTCAGCTGTTCACAAAATAAAATCAAATGAAAGACTTGCGAATGATCTTGAAAGTCAAAAGGAGGGCAGAAAACTCAAGGTATAAACCAACCTTGTTATTCCATAGGAAAAAAAAAAAAGAAAAAATATGCAGAAAACTAATTCTGGGATGTTTTGGTAGATGCTGTCAGATCAGACAAGGGCAGAACAGGTGAACAGCAAGTCAATGTGTCTCTGGCATGGTAGTGGAGCTGCTCATGCAGGTGGCTGACCAGCTGCTATTAGTGCCCTTAGTCTCTTAGACTCTCTGCAAGGTATCTGTGAACATCAAATGTGTTTTAAATAATAAAACAATCCCCAACCCCCTGACATTATTCTTTTAAGAAAGAAAGCATTAATAGTAAGTTGTAGTAGTCAATGTAATATGAATTACGAAACAAAAATCCAGTGCTGATCCTTTGTTACAACTTGGAAATGGCTTTTGTTCTTATTAATAAACATATTATTTTCCAAGAGAAAGTATTTCATCTACTCCTAGTTGCTGTTATCTAGTGAACATGATTGCTTTGTCTTGTAGAAAAGGTTAACATTCAGAAAGATTAATTTCTTCTTTCCCAGGAAAACAAACAAACAAACAGTATTGTAATTAAATTCTTAGTGAAATAGATGGAAAGTTCCACCCACAAAATAGGCATATTTCTGAAAATATCACTGAACTAATGGATGCTCAGCTACATCAAAAAAAAGCAAATAGAATGCTTTCCAAGTGTCAACATTTTTGAGTACAATTTACTATATTAATGATTTCTCATAGTGAACAATTATCCTAAGGGAGAACAAAATCTGCAAACTCTTGGTCCCATTTTATTATCAAGCACAACTGCATGGAAAACACAGTGCATAACTGTAAACGATGCACTCATAGGAAAGTGAGGATTAAATAAGCTTGAATTTTGTTACATTAAGAAGTCACTTAAAACATTTCCATTTTCTCAGGATCTTCTGTACTGTGTCATTTTAGAAATAATATGCGTTTAAAATTATTTACTCATTATTAATTATTCTTCACATAGAATCACAAAATCACAGAATGTCAGGAATTGGAAGGGACCTCAAAAGATCGTCTAGTCCAATCCCTCTGCTGGAGCAGGAACACCTAGATTAGGTCACACCTCAGTTCATTCATAGTTCTTAAAGAGCCAAATGTGAGCACCTTATTGATCAGTGATAACCATTAGAAGATCACATCCTTTTTCTTCTCTATTAGAAAGCAGATTGGTAAATTTTCGCTAGTATGCAAATCTAGGGCACTTCACATTTTCAACATCCCCTAAGACTAGAACCCTAAAAAATTACTGTGAAAGGGAAAAAGGCATTTTCCAAAATGTTGATGCAACTGATATTTGTTGTCCTTTAGTATACATAATTCCTCTGTAGATATGGAAATCCTACATATAAAATACGAAAGGACAATGGGCTAGTATATAAATCTATAACTTAAGATGACATGTTATCAGCCACCTGGAATTGTGAAGTTCCAAGATATATGTTTGACAATTTAACGAAGAGCATGCAAAGCAGAGAGGGAAGAAACAATGTGTGCTTGTAGTTTAAAATTGCATGCAGTATAATGTTAATCTGATTAGAACATAAACTAGATATCATTGACATGAATTAATACTGTATCTGTAAGAACAGAAAGAATCTTCAAAAGGAAATCTTGTTTTTCAGGACTACATTAGTGAAGATATAGAATAAAAGTATTTGGAGAAAAGATGGAAAACATATGCATAAGCAGAGAAGAAAGAGATAAAATGAAAAGTTTCAAATTGACCTCAGAGCTCATGAGAAGTTGGTGGATTATCAACAAGTGAAAGAATAGGGCTCGAAACATAGAAGCTTTGATTTACAAATATTACCTTTAAGCCCAGAAGGATGGTAAAAGTCTGTATAGACAATCTAAATTAAACTCTTAGTCCTCCTTTCCTCTCCTCCTTCCTTCCTCCCTTCCTTACTCCCTCCCCTCCTCCCTTCTTCCCTTCTTCCCTTCCTCTTTCTCTTCCTCTCTCCCTTCTCCTCTTCCTCTTCTTTTTGTTTCTCTCTCTTTCCTTTTTCCTAAAATAAATCTAAATGGCACAAAACTGAGCTCAGCTCAACACTACTCAATAAACTCAGCTCAGTTATAATGTTATTTATTTTATCATCATTTTTTTTTTTGCAATTTTTACAGACATTTTCAGATGGCAAATTTATATGTAAAGTAGAAGTTTTTTCCTCTTGCTTAGAATTATTTCTCATGCTGATCTGAGATGCCACATTCCCTCCCTCTGATACTGATTGTATGGAAGAAAATTATGAATATCATTGCCATTACCTCCTGGGAAAGGTTGGCAGTAAGTAAATCTAATTCCTTTACTCCTAGCAGAATCCTTGTAATTTCCTTTCTTTCAGAAACAGATGGACAATTGCATCCAATAAATAAAATATTAGTATAAATATCACTGAGCTAATTGATGTTCATCTGAACAAAGGGAGGAAAACAAGATACATGTTGCTAACAGCTGTGAGTATAATTTACAGCATTAATGGCTTCTTATACTAAACCATTATCATGAGCACAAAGATTCTGGAATCTAATTTATTTTCTTGAACAGTGAAGCTAAATGTGGAGATAGCACACAGGGCTTGTCATATAGTAAATCACATATATTTGGAAATATAATGTAGACAATCTTGGATAATTTCTTCTCCTGAAGAGAATATCACAGCAGGGTTTTAGTTTTTCATTTGTTCTTAGCCATGTAAGAGGTAACATTTGTGTTTAAAGAATATTTTAAAACATTTCTTCCTTTATAGACAAGTGCAGGATCCTACCTATTATTTATTTATAGACCTCAGTAAGTAAGAAATTTCTCAGATTTCATCAATATCACTGGGAACAGAATTTATCATATATGATGAGAATGATTTCACTGACATCACAGTGATGAATTTCCTGTTTGAACTGTCATATCTGTTCTTGCAATATACTGATTAGACACATTAATATTTACCACTACTCAGAATGAGAAGTAAAAGGCATTTTGAAATGATAGGCAGCAGAACATGCAGCTGAGAACTGTCAGTGGCCCCTAACACAATGGTTGCTCCTGGGAACCTCGGTGATTAATTAGTGAATAAGAGTAAATCCCATTAGATTTGCTGCAGTACTTGTTTCTGAAATTCTATAAAACAGTGCTTTTGGCTTGAGGATAAGGCTGCTTTATTAATCATACTTACTATTTTGAAGGCTTGAAAAGATGCACAGATATGTAAAATCTTAACAATCTTAACAACATACATCCAGACAATTTACAGGTCCCCACTCCACCTGCCCCAACCCCCCCTGAAGTCTATATTTATGGGCACTGTGTTCCAGATCAAGCTATAAAACTTTGCATATTTCAAATTCACATAGGCTATTACATTTTTTCTAGCAAATCCAAATATCAAAAATCCTTTCCCCTCATTTTTCGTTACGTGTTAAGCTTTGAAAAAGCCAGTGACAGAGACAGAGAACTGATGATGGATGCAGTGCTGACTCAAGAAATCTCTAATAGCTCTCTAACAGATAACACATCTTGCTACACTGTGCAGCCACTTTCAGACAGATAATATGCAATTCTAATTCAAAATGTGTTTGAACATAATGTTTCTGTCTTGCTGCCTGATCCTTCAACTTATATTTCTTCACAGTTTTAAATCTTATATTATAGACCATTGTCTCTTGAAAAAAAAAAAAAAAGTATTTCTGTGGCTGTTTAAAGAACTTCTTTACTCATAAGTTAGTTTGTTGTTGTTGTTGTTTTTTCTGCATTGCTGTATAATTGAATAGTCCAACAGAGAGAGAATTAATACAATTTTTTTCTCCACAGATGAGGATGGTGTTCAGAATTTGTCAAATTGAGAGTATGATATGAAGGCAGAAAAAGATCACGATGACATTGGACAAAAATCCATGAATATTTGGACATATTCTGGGTGCTTTTTGAAATGAAACAAAGATCTCTGTATGAGGAAGACTGGAGCACAAGTTCTCCTATTCTTCAATGTATGTCCTTCAGTTCCAGAAAAGATCATATTTATATTAAAACAATGAAAGTTTTCCTAGGTTAGAACTGTACTGAAGATTCCAATGTATCAGAAAACTAGAGCGTATTTATAGAAATAAGGATCTTCTCAGAGCATGGCATCCACAGGAGGAACAGAGGAACAGGTCTACTGGGATAAGGGCTAGAAGGACTGAGCTTAGAGGATAAAGATCACTTCAAATGAAGAAGCTTTGAAGTAAGAAATCAATGAAAGAGTTTGTGAAGTTTATGCAATCTTCATACTTCCTTGTGAGGCAAAATGCACATGACTGTTATTTGGCTCTGTCATGTCTGTGGAAGAGACCCACTGTGCTGGCATATTTATTGCTTATTGCTTATACTCAGAAGACCATGAAGAGATCACCAAATTTATACATTCTTTACTCTCTCCATGGGTGATACTTATCATTTCAATATGATTGAAGTGGACAATTTCAGTTATCTGACATAAAATTAGCTACAAGTTTAAATATTTCTATGCAGTCCTGCAAGAATCTACCTAACCAAAATATTGGGCATTCCACTTCTATAAAACCAGTGATATTGTCTTAGTTGATTTGGAATTATTATGGAGAACTGTTTCTAAACATCTGCAGTGACACCGAGTTGCAGTTTTCTGCAGTATAAAGAGAAAAATCCCCATGTAAACTGGGGAGCTTCTACTTCTCAGTTGTAGATTAGTGAAAAAACTTTACTAATGTTATTATGAACGTACTTCTTTGTAAAATATCCAGCACTGATTCTTCACTGCTTAATTACAGAACAAGAAGTTATTACAGGTATACAGTTAGGACCTTCCAGAAAAGAAGGTAGCAGGAAAAACTGTACCCTGAGCTGAGTGATCATTTCCTGAGGCTGCTGTACAAGCGCGCCTTCAGGTGAGATACTTCTGTGAGAGTGATTAATAGTTATATTGTCTAAGCCACTGATGAAACCTTATCTGAAATGCTGTGCAAAATTCATATCTAAAAAGGCAAACAGGAAGAAATGGAGAGAGCACTTATTGTTCATCAGGAAAATGGGAAAACCAGCCAAAACCAGGAGAGTAATGAACCCGTGTGTTTTCAGAAATGAAGACTGTGAGGAGATCTAATTGCTGCTCATAAATGGATCAGGAGGTAAGCACCAGGGAAGGAGATGAGTTATTTAAGATAAAAGTCAATGCTGCTACTGTAACAGCTACTAGCAAATGGGTCATGAATACTTGGTGACAAAAAAAAATTTCTAACACTCAGAGTGAATTTATGGGACAAATTCCCTAAAGATTTAAAAGGGAAAAGACATTCTGCATTTTTGAAATTGCGTTTATCCATTTTGTGAAAAAAGGTTAGTTAAGTAGGTCTTCCCTCACAAGAGGTGAAAAGGGGGAGCAAGCAAGTATATACACTGGAATTTAATCACCAGTATTATGCCAGAGCTCAGCCCAGAAGCAAAATAGAGTTGTCTTTTTTACAGCAGAAAAGATGGCAGTAGGAAAAATTTGTGTTGAACAGGCAATCCACTGACCTCAGTTGCCCACCAGAGCTGGGTAAAAAGCTTGTGAGAGATTGTGAGAAAGAGAATCTTAACAGTCCAAATATTTCAACAGTCAAGGTCAGTTGTATTTGGTACCCGAATTTAGATGCCTTCATTGCCCCTGGCTCACAAAGGCAAATGCTATGTTGTTTCAGAAATCCCTCTCTCCTTCTCTTTAATGCATTTAATTTCCATCCTTAAAGTCATTAGTCATCCTGAAAATCATGGGTAGGATGTTGTTTTAGGGAATTTGAAGAGAACTGTTTATAAGAGAGAACTTTCCTCTCATTCTGAATGACACTGAGAGAAAAGTACTGAGACTTTTTTTTTTAACTCATGCCTATTCCATAGATACTCCACAAAAAACACATAATTCCTACTTTGGGACTTTTTTTTTACATAGCAGTCCTGTGCAGCCTACTGCGAGGAAACTGCTTTAGCAAGTGGTTGGACTTGGTGATCTCAAGTCCCCTCCAACTCCTATGACTCTGTGTAAAGAAAAGCAGGAAGGAAGAGCAGCTTGAAAAGCAGAAAACAAGGAATAGAAGTGCAGCAATTAAGCAACCTCCAAAATATGGACCTTCAAAGAAATGAGGTAATTAAGCTAGAGGTACTGAAGTTGGTCCAGCATATGGCAGAATAGAAAATGCAGCAAAGTCACTGGTACAAGGTGACAGGATGAAAAATTCCAAGAATACAGAAAAGACTCATTTCTTCAGTGTCAGCTTCTTCTGGAAAGTGTAAGGAGATGGCTGTTTGTTCAATCTTGGGATAGAGAAAAGAGAAACTAGTACATTTCAAGATCAAGGAGAAAAAAATTAAATATTAAAATAACACTACAAGTGTTTCCTAGCTCATTTTAATTGGAATTTCTAGATGAACATTTTTTCTTTTCCAATTTCTTATCTGAACAGAGAAAAGCAGAAGTTGAAGGTTAATAAAATGAGACGCTATTTTTTCAGGCTTCAGCCCCTCCTTTCTGCTAATTACAGGCACATTTCAAGCTTTTCATCCCAGCTTATTTGTTTTTCAGCATGTATCTTCTGCACGATTCATTTCCATGAGTCTGATGATTTCCATTTTCTGCTTCACTCAATGAATCACATCTTTGTTTCAAGAGCTCCTTATCTCCTGATGCCCTTTGGGATCAAAAGCATGAAATTTGATACATTAGCTGTTTTATCCCATTACATTAATTAGGAATGAAGATCATGTTTTCAGAAATTACTTGAACCTTATTAAGCATTTATTGGAATCACTGCATTTTAAATATACACGTTTGTAGTACTCATTTAACAAAAGATAAACAGGAGAAAGAGAAATGATCTAGAAATCAACCTGTCAGATCTGAAATAGACATAATTACTTTAAAACTATTGTTTCCAATTGCCTCCATCTCATAGGCAATAATACCCAATCTAAATAGCAAAGTACTCCCCTCTTTAAGTTGAAGATAGAATTTCCTATAGTTAGAAGGCAGGGTATGCTATTAGTCTGTTTAAGAGTTATGTCAAATCCAGAGCAAGTGTTGAAAACCACTGTGTTGAGGAGACTGTCTTGATTAGTTTTTCTTGCAGATATTTTTATCAGAAATTTATTACTGCGATACATCTGTGGATGGACAGTGGGGCAGCTCTCCTCTATATGTTTACATGTTTTAGTCACCAGTTCTTTCAATTTCAAAATATCACACGTCTATTAAAAATAAGAATTTGAAAGAGACTTCTGGCACAAAATTATTATCCTCTCTGTCTCTCCTGTTGTGCTGGTGCAAACGTACCCAGACGTTCACACAGATTTAATTTTATTCTGCTGGAGTGCAGGGGACTAATTCAGACCTATATGTGCAGCACAGAGCAAGCTCTACTGTGCAGAAGTTTGCCAGAGAACAGGATGGAGAGGAGTGGAGAAGAACCAGGTGAGGAAAGTGCAATCCACCATTTCTCCCTCTCCTCTTGGACAGCGGACCCAGTAGCTTCAGGATAGTACCAGAACAGAGAAAACCATTGTTTCTCTGCTCCGGCTACAGAGCTCAGATGTTGGAGTCTTGATCTCATGGCAAGTCTATGATCCAGTGAAAGGCTTTTAGCAGGTGGTCCAGATCAGTGCAGCCATTTAAACATGTCTCTGAATAGAGTTGAATTTAATTAGTTTTGCTAAGGATAAAAAGCTTATAGATGAGTTTTAATTCAAACACAGGAATGCAGGCTTTGCTGTATGTGAGTTTTAGAACCTTCTTTGTTTGGGATTGTGGAATAACTTATCCAACTATGAATGATCACATATATACCTTCAGTTTTGCCTGCTTTGAAAATGATTCTGTGCTCCTGGCATTATTTGTAAAGAGGGAAAATAATACCTCCTTTTGCCAAAGGATTTCTGAAAGCCTATAACAATTACTCATCCTCCCTACAGACTCAGAACGGAGAAATTCATCCAAAAGTCCTCCCTAAGCTGCTTTGTTCTATGGCTTCTGGAGAGGTTTGCTCTTTCTTTAAATACCTCAGACAGTCAAAACCTAGGAACCAAAGCAGCCTCTATGAAGTTAAAAACTTCAGGGAGTGCAAACACAGGCCAACCCACTCTGACATCTTGGACAAGTTTTGGCAGAGCAGCTGAACTCTTGAGTGCTCAACAGCACAGAATGCCAAAAGCTGTGTTCTTGACCTCTGACTTTGAATCATTTTCTTTATAGCTTCAACTATATTGTCCTTTTGTTTTCATTCTGTCCTTTGATATTTTTTTTCTTCCTAGATAGCAATGATAGGCATATTTATGCAGATTGCTTTGTAGGCAAATGTATTCCTGCATGGGCTCTAATGTGCTTCCTGTCATGTTGTTCATTATTCTTTCAGGCTTTAATAATGCTCTCAGCTTGATATAGTTAAGAATAATGAAGCATTTATTTCTATTCAAGAAGCTAATTAAAAGACTCAGTTTTATTTCTCTTAGGTGGGTTGATAGCTTAATTATAGATGTAGAACTCCAAAAAAAAAAAAAAAAGTTCTACGTTGGGTGGCCCTATATAACTATATCTCTGCTTCCATTTTCTCCATGACATTGGGTATTACAGTTCCATGAAAAAGAACAATGCAATGCATTTTTAAATAGCTATGCTTCTGCTAATGAGCAGCAAAATCATGATGAGTAATCACTATGTGAGGCTAAAGTGAATTTACTATTGTACGTTTGAAAGAATAATGAGGCCTAGCTATTGTCTCCACTTGACACCTCCAGTTCAGATTGCATGAGATAGTGTACAAGTGATATGTGGCTTTGTGCCCATCCAATCTGGACTTAACCTTTCAAAGTGGTGAAGTCTATGGAAACTCCAGGATATTCAGTGCTTCATGGGGTTTTGTCTTTGTTGTGTTGTGCACTAGGAGTGTTCTGAAATTATACTGTAATGCTTCCCAAGAGTTTGCCAGGGTTACATTTGTCATGTATTATGTTCTTCTTACATATACATATAATATATATTTGTGAAAGAGCATAAATGTGAAACAAATAATAAAGACATAAAGAAACTCTCAGTCAGACCATCTCCAGCCTATTGGAAACAGAAATTACTGTGAGCCCTCCACTCTAGTTCTGCTCACTTTCAGAGTTCACAAGGAACTTTCCCTTACAGCCTAACTCAGCCAGCAGAGGCAGAACTGCCTGGGGTACTCCCACTAGGAAATAGGGACAGTGGAACAAGAATAAAACCTTGGGTTTTGTGAATGTTGTGCAAATGACCATGCTGAGAACTCCAGAAGAAATCTGCCCTTGAGGAGATCCTCTGATGAATAGATCTGTCTTGACCTCTGCTCTGATTTCTGCTACCTCAGCCAAGTGGTTTATCTTCTCTCATCATGAGAATGAAGAGGTAGATATCCTGCTGTGTTCACATAGGTTTGAGTCATGAGAGGATCATATAGGGAGCACCATGTTAGGGGAAGAAACTGAAAACAATAAGGAAGGCAAAGTCATATATTTCTTATGCCCAACATCAACATTTTCTGACTTCTTTGGAAGAAAATTGAACTTGTTTGTGATTTAATTGCAATGACAAACTTGTCAATCATGGGTAGCAGGAAATTATCCTGGGATACTAACCTTCCTAGCCAGGTTCTCCCCTAACTTCTTCCTTCACTCACAGACTACAGAAAACACAATTATTTTCCCTGCTGCTTCTGACCATATCATCTACCAATTGTATATTAAGTTACAGGGACTAGTTCCTTTTGCTCCTTTTAGATTATAGTCTTCATTTCAGATGTAGTTTTCTACTGTATTTTTTTCTTTCTACTTCTTTTACAGTAATTGGACAGCAACTTTGAAAGCTTGTAACAAAACTGCTAAAAAAAGATTTAAAGGCAGTAATTCAATTACACTAGTGGGTTGGCTTCTTCCCTTGAAAGCTGGTTTGTCAGATACAGGAGCCTATGATAATTTTCAGACAAGTAGGAAATCTCAGAAGAGAGAGAGTTGAAGAGTTGTATAAAAAGAAGCAAATATTTCACTGTTGGAGATGGAAGAGTTTTTCACACCCTTAAGATGGAATGAGGCTCTGTAATAGAAGTCTGATGAGGGAAAGAAATCCAGTGCACAATGAACACAGGTCTCAGGACAAGAGTTGACTTGAAGGAGTTGTATTAAAGTCAGGGCTGTTGTTATTTTATATATATAACATATATAATATATAATATATATAAAAAAAATATATATATTTTATGTGTATGTTCCTTTGCTTGCTTCATCTAGTGAATAACAATAACATTTTGAGAACACCAGTGACTGGCATGAAAACAAAGAACTCAGACTTTCAGGTCCCAGCACAGTGATCTAAATTATCTAAAGACAAAAAGCTCAAATATACACACTACTTAATTAAATAAACCGAAACAGGCAGCTATCTAACATTATTTGTACAACAAATGAACTGCTCATCTCCATTTGGATGAAATCTGAAGTTACTTTTTGGGAGAAAATACTATGTAAACATAGGTGCATTCATCCACTTTAGCAAAATGCACAGCTCGATTCCATTGTCATTTCCATAGAACCTACTTTGAATATAGAAACTCTGCAAGTATGGGTGTCCAGCATTACGTAGATTAGATACTTTTCTCCATTTCTACCAGCCATCGAATATGAAAGAACATATTTGTTCTTTCATACACAACATGCTAAAACTGAAGAATTCGCACAAGCTGGGCTTGGATGACCATAATGTGAAAAACAGACAAAAAACTATTTAGAAGAGCAAGTAAAATCTCCTAAAAGATGTGTGAGGACTCTGTGCTAAACCTGTGAGAGATCCTAAGATTTAGATTGTGATAATTAATGGATCAACATCTTCTAATTTCACATAGGTAACTCCGAAAGTAATACTGATGCTTCCACAGAAACTACAACAGATACAAAGAGCACAAAAACATGATTTGATAGAGCAAATTCTCAGCTACAGAAAAACTGTTTTTCAACAGTTACTACCGTGAGATATGGATTTTCTCCAGCAGTGAACATGAGCCTGCACACTGCACCTGTAAAACTCTGCAGGGTGACCTGCAGTTGCTGTTGCCATCACCATTGCTGAAATGCACCACCCCACTGTGCTCACATTCACTGTTCTCCATCAATGTTCAGAAGCGTCAATGAATGTCAAAGGGTGCAAATTTCTTCACATGGAGAAATTCAATTCCACACCTCTCTTTCATGCACACTTGCTTGTCAGACATCATTTTGTCAGACTGTCTCTCTGCTGCTGCCATCTGTCACACAGCAACAAAATGTAACAGAATATTGGCAGAAAGATTTAAGATCTACTGTCGTACCACCAATACCCTTCCCTGTCGTTGTGGGCAATCATAATAAAGACAATAATAAAATAGGAGGCATTACTTTAGGAGCAGCCCTCATATCTCTGGAATTGGTCACTAAGAATTGAGAATATGTATGCAGGAACTGAAGACATGGAGTATCTTTGAAGAACACTGAAAATTCCAACTAAATCTAGTGTCAGAACAGCCATTTGAGACTCCTTGTAACAGATGGGACAGACCAATATTTACTGTGAGCACTGAACTCAGGAGGAACAAAAATGCAGTTCCATGATTGCATTTTTTCATCTTTCAGACTTCATAGAAGACCACACACTTGAGGGAACACTATTTAGGGTTCACATTCTTGTACATACCAAGATCTATCTGTTGTGAAGTCAGTTTTGCTATGATAGTGACCCATTCCCTGAAAAGCCTCCTTGGGAAACCCAGAACCACTTCATAGAGATAAGTTCATAGATTCATAAGGTTGGAAAGGACCTACAAGATCATCTAGTCCAACCATCCTCCTATCACCATCCCTACCCAACTACTAAATCAAATCCCTTAGCACCTCATCTAAACACTTCTTGAACAGCACTAGGGATGGTGCCTCAACCACCTCCCTAGGCAGGCCATTCCAGTGCCTGACCACTCTTTCAGAGAAAAAATGTTTCCTCAGGTCTAATCTAAATCTTCCCCAGCGCAACTTGTGGCCATTCCCTCTCGTCCTGTCATTAGTTATCAGGGAGAAGAAGCCCACCCCCTCCTCACCACAACCCCCCTTCAGGAAGTGGTAGAGTGCAATAAGGTCTCCTCTGAGCCTCTTCTTCTCCAGACTAAACAATCCCAGCTCCCTCAGCCGCTCCTCAGATGTTCCAGTCCTCTGATCATCTTCATAGCCCTCTTCTCCAACAGGAATTGATGAGGCAGTCTTCTTTTGTGTGTGTTTTTATGGGGTTCACATAATTAATTAAATAAGCTTTACATTGAGGAAAACAGGAGGACTGTATAGGTGAAGCTGATAATGGTGTTAATGGTGGGATGGGCACTCTCTAAAGACATGGAGATCTCCCACTGACACTGTTTGCATGCAGCACTTGCCTAGCAATAGGCAATTCTCAGAACGCAGGATCTTTTCTCTGACAGCCCGTGTCTTTTGTCAGTAGAACCTTCTTCTTCCTGCCTTCCATATCCTTGAGGAACAATAAAGAAGGGGAAATATCTCTCCTGCATCATGAGGATGTTGTACCTCTGCACACAACACTTTAATCCCAGAGATGTTGTGCCTGATTGTCAGCACAACCCAGTGCCACATGACAGATCTGTTATCAAAGAAAAAAACTAAACAAGTGCTTGCCTATAGATGACTCAGAGGACTTCAAAGAGGCCTGGTGAGTGGGAGGTAAAATTTCAGGCTCTTCCTGAAGCCCAGCACCTGTCCAGTCCAAATAGGAATATCACTCAGAGGAGTCATCCTAAATTTAGCACTATGTTTTGGGATATGTTATTCAACTTCCATGTCAATTTTAATTATCCTTTGCAGTGGTTGTTTGAATTCCACAGTAAGCAGCCTAAGAACTAGGTATTTTTAATCACTAAAAATATTTATTAAAGTAACTGATAAGAAATTTACCAGTCTTCCAAATGGGAGAAGTCATCAATTACTACCTGAATATTTTAATAGGAGAAAAAGGAAATTTTAAAGAAAAGGGGGTAGAAGTGAGAGGACGTGATTTAATTACTTACAGGGTGATGTGGCTTCACAGTATGAGGAGGTACAGAATTAAGGAGAAAATAGAAGAAATCTGGGATTGCACTGTGGCCCAGAATATACAAAGTACTTAAAGTAGAGGAAGGAACAGACATGTGGCATGACAGAGATGGACCCAAGGAGAAAAAGTGACCAAGAACTCTGCAGGTCATGTCAACCTTGCAGACAAAAACTTCACAATAGCCATAGCAAAGAATTGTTTCTCTTAGACTTTTAGAAGTAATTCCTATACTGTGAATATACACTTAAAAGAAACACATAAGCTGTCTTTTCCAGTGTTACCCACCTTTGGTAGTCAGAACTTCTTGCATGTCTAGGCCACAAAAGACAGACCCTCTCATCTTCATGCTAGCCAGGCTGCAAGTCTTTTGGAGCAGGAGGGTCACATCCATCCTGATAGTGAATGGAGTTAGCCCCTCTTTAACGACACGGAGGCCGCTCCTCCCACCATGTTCACATTTTGGCTTACCTATCTCACACAGCACATATGATCACAGTAATACACAACAAAAAAGACCATGATTAATACTACCACTCAGCCCCTGGTTTGCACATACTGAACAATGCTTCATTGTTGTGCTAATATGGGTAGAGATTGAGCGATGAAAATTGCATCAAAAACGTGTGTGAGGGAAGAACTGTAAACAAGAATACAAAACAGCAACAAACAGGGACTTTACTGGAGAAAGAGGAGGCTTTTCAAGCTGCTAGATGCTTCTTCAAAAGAATAGTACCTAAAGAATTATAAGCACTTGAACCTGTAGCTCTTATTTACTCCAGGAGTTTCTTTTAGCCACTAAGTACTCTTTATAAACAGAGAATGTATATTCTCTACATAAAATTGTAACAGTAGACATAATTCAAGTGTATGTTATTTCACCGTGGAAGTGTAGGCAGTTTGTGTTTTGTTTGCCTTTAGTTTAGGTGCTAGTTTTTCACTGGTGGCATTTCACATCCCAGAAGAGATTAAGAGAAAACTTATTTTTAAAATCACAGGAGTTTATACATCCTCCTGGGTCATAATTTTTTTTCTTTTATGGGTAGATATGATTCAAAACTGCTAAGATCTTTTGGTGCCTGCAAAGAGCATCCACGAGTTCCCACTGTATCGTCTCAGCATTGGAAACATTCTTCACCCCAGCACGTCACCATTTCCATGTATCACCAAGGTGACTTTATAAGCAGTTACATAAGTTTCATAAGCAGTTCATAAGCAGTACAGGCAGATACATAATGTATAAATCCATCCTATGAAAATGTGTTAAAATGGTGCTTGTATTTCCCCCATCCTTTTGTCCTTTCTTTAACCTTTCTGTTTTGGTAAACTGTAAGTCCAGCATGAGATGCATCATCTGCTACCACGTATTCACAAGAACTCTGAACCTCTTTCTTTATGATAGTGGAGCTAATATAATACAAACTACCTCCTCCATTTATTTTTTCCATTACATATGTTCTTTGCAAAACCTGCAAAATGCCAGCAGTACCTTTATTCAAGTAGTGTTGAAATCCTTATTTTTCCTTCTCCTGGAGCTCTGTGCCCCCCTAAAATTTCAGGCAACCACAATTCCTCTTAATCCTCAAACTCCCCATCTCCTCATAGTTCTATATTTTGGTTCCATATGCACTGTGCATCTCCAACCAAAATCTCATACTGATTTCCAGACACTGAACTGAAATGTATCTGTTTAACACTTGATCTGCTTGATTCACTGTACACCTTTGCATATCCACAGCCAACATGCACAACAAATTTCCCTACTCTGGCTTTTTTTTTTTATTTAATTTTTTTCTAATCCACAAGAGTAGTCATTGGGCAGATCATTTTCTCTTGGGCAACTTTTACTTCTGATTTCATTTCTCTCCTTAATCAGGTTCTCAGAAGTCACAATTAAAGGAAAATATGAGATGGGAAAAGGAAAGAAAGAAGCAGTGAAAGAATAACTTTATTTATTACTGTTAGGGAAATCTAAAGCAAATAGATTGAGTTAACTCACTGTTGTTTTTTTTAAGTTTTAATAAAATAGGTTTTCATCATTAAGTAAACTAAAATGCTCAGAGAGATAAATACAACATCACCACATACTGATCTCCTCCTAACTAATCTATCGACTTCATAAACTTCCTAAAGGATGGTCTCTTGAATCAATCATCTATGAGATAATCTTCCATCTTTGTTTTTGCAAATAAATCTAGTTAAAAACATCCTTCAAAAAACTGCTACATCATATAACTTCTAATTACTAATTATAAATTGACAAAATAAATGAGCATCAGAAATGTGGCGGCTTTTTTTTTTTTTAATATATATTTTAATTTGCATACTCACTGATTTGAGAAAGTAACTAAAGGACAGCAATTTGAAAAAACAGAGCTGAATGCTCTTTAATGCTTAAGTTATTCCAGTCCTTAAAGTGCTAGAAAAATGTCTGTGCATCACGGTAGTGCCTTCTTAGGCTCCTTGATGGGGTCAGAGATCATTTCCATAGTGTTGAAGTAATTTGAGACCTAGTAAATCTCCATCTCCAGTTTTCATACATTTTTAGAATGCAATCCCATTACATGACTCCTTAATTTGCATGACATTGTTTCTAACAGGATCTTGTCCTGATTGACACAAAAAAATTGTAACTCAGAATTAAATATGAACTCTCTGAGTTACCCACATTTCATAGTTGCTGTCCAGAGAGTAACAAAGGGTCACAATGCAAAGCTCTGATCACACACAGAAGTACTTGCAGGCAAGTTCTAAGAAATAATTTGATAACTCTTCTGAGTTTGTTCCTGGAGTAATTTATAGGACAGATGTTTTAGAGCTCCAGGAAAACTCCATTTGAACTGGAATGAGCAGCTACAGCTTATATGCAACATTAATGCCAATTAAGATAGCAATAAGACAGTGGTTATTTTCTAATTATATTTGGCAATAACAATCATATTAGATTGCAAGCAGTACATAAACATAAGAAGAGTTAAGAGTGTAAATAGAATTTAACCATCCACTTGAGTGAAATAAAAACTATTTTGAAGCAGATCACATTAAAGTGAAAATGTGACTGATAAACCCAACCTCTGCCTCACTGACAGTCTGCAATATCAGCTACACGTTAGTCTAAAATGAACATGCTACTTAATGTTATCTGGGGAAAAAGAGACCTAAACATCTCCCAGTGTACATTCTTAAAAAATATGTAGTCTTGTCAAATCAACAATTTTAGACACCTAGAGGTCCCATAATGGGTCTAAACCACTAGTCCCTCTGCGAGGCAGCAGCATCCCAATTGTTGAAAGTCCAACATTGCATCTTTTTGATTGATGGTTCTCCACTGTGTTGCATGGGCCAGCTTTAATTCTGCTTATTAGAAAGACCCTCATTTTCTGTCAGGTAAGTCAACAGACCACACAAGAAGCTCATGGAACTAGCACAGTCCAATAGTAATTAGTCCTTAAACGAAAACAGGCTATCTGCAACAAATTAACTGGAAGGTATAGTAAATGGGCAACACGAAGCAAAAGAACAACCTAAAATATGACTCTAAGTAGAAGAGAATTAGTAACTGAGCAGCAGGCAGAAGGCACCATTGGGTTGCAAGGTGTCCCTTATTTAGCTTGATGATTCAGTCTGACCAGTGAGTTATTTTCTGTTTGTTGAATCCAAAGAGGAACTGCACAACAGATTGTGCTGCAGATGCCATTGTTTAAGGGATTTTTTAAGCGTTTTGCTTTTGGGAAATAAAAATGAAGTGACAAACAACATTTACTGTTGATAGTTACCAGAGTTATTCCTGGAAACAGAAAGTGTTATGAAGTTATAAGCTGGGTAACAAAAACGGGTACATTTTTTAATGCAATGTTATTTCATTTTATGTAGTAATAGATTTGCAAATGGGAATAAGGGAGCATTGTAAATGAAAGCTTTAGAACACATTTAATTGGGAAATGTGGAAGTTATGCATTGTTTTAGTAAACTTTCTCAAGAAAAAAAATTACAATTGCTAAATTTTTTCAAATGCAGAAAAACTCAAAGAATAAATAAGATAACAGAGACACCATGAAGTTAAAGTTACCCACTTCAGAAAGCTTTTTATTACACCAACACAGGCATACTTAGTAACAAAATACACAGAACTGTTTGCATGGACATAATGGCAACAGGATTAATACAATGAGAAAATATTGCAAAGAAAGAAGAAAATGAAATGCTCACCTGACTCTGAGGATCTAGGCTCACAAGAAAAACTCCACAAAGGAAAGATCTCCAACAAGAGATCCTCCCTCAGTGGCAGTTAGCCCTTAAGTGAGGACTGAATTGCCTTCACCTGTGCTCCCAGAGCTAACCGGGTCTTTTTCTCCAGGTGCTCTATCAGTGGTTCAGGCTGTGACTCAGAAGTTGCCATACAGTGGAATTACAAGCAAAAAAAAAAAAAAAATCTGTAAAATAGGTAAAGTTTTCTGAAGTTATGGGGTTTATGCTACTGAGAGCTATCCTGCTGAGAGCTAAGCACTAAGACTGCTGTTGACTGGAAATAGTATTAGTCCCTGTGAAGGAAACAGAATTACACACCAAAAATCGCTGCTCACTGGGCTAATTAATTAATAACTGGTGACCCAGTGAAGATTAGTGAACTAGCAAACAGGAGCATGCGAAAGATAGAAAAAAAGTGAATAGAAACGTCACTGAGGAGCTTGAAATTAAAAGTGCAATGAAAATTCAAAATTTTTCCTTCCCTCCTTCCTTCCTTCCACTTCACTGCCTATCTACCTCGCTTACTTTTTGTGTTCCTTCTTGTCTTTCTCTATTTTAATTGGGCTCTGTTCTTTCATCGTTTTGGAGCATGAATAGAAATTCTTCATTAGTTCAGGTGAGTCTCTTCTCCATCCAGAGGAATAGGTATTGTACATGCATGCTAAGCAAGTCTGAAACTTTCTGATAGTGAAGTACTTTCTTAATTCGAAGTCTGTGAAGTTCTAAGCTAAATTGCTGCCTCTATGTGATGAAAGTCGTCTGTCTGTTATGTGTGTGACACTGCTCAATCAGTTATATCTATTTTTGCTGCTTTTGTCTTAGCAAAATGTTATACTTGTAGGGCTTGTCTCAACAGAGATTAGTAGAGAATTTTTAACTAAGATATTCCTCGGTGGTCTTGCCCACATTTCTTTTCTATTTTTGGGAGGGATCCCTGCTGAGTCTTCCATATTTCCCCACCACTGAACTTTGGCTTTGCATTTCCTCTCTTGCACCACCAAGATCTTGTCTATATGGAGGAGTGGCTGATAAGCCAGAGGGCTATGTTGCCAGCCAGAGGAATCCTAACACGCAGGAGAAATGGGCTGGCAGAAACATGAAGTTTTGCAGCACTGGATCAGGTTGCTCAGAAAGGTGGTGGTGGATGCCCCATCCCTGATGATACTCAAGATTAGGTTTGCTGGGGTTCTGAGCAACCTGACCTGGCTGTAGGTGTCCCTGCTCATTGCAGAGGAGTTGGACTAGATGACCTTTAAATTTACCTTCTAACTCAAACTATTCTGTGATTCTACAAAGCTCAAAAAGAAGTGCAAAATCCCACACCTGGGAGACTGTTGCACTGCTGTGGTCAACAGTCAACTGTGATATAATAGCCACAGTGGCACAGATAATTTTGCAGGTGCAAATCCACAGTAGTGTTCTTTCCAATAGATGTAGTCTTAATCAGTCAGAACTCCGACTCAACCACTTTTACAGAAAATGCAAATATAAAGTTAAATTTTTACTGGAGCTTGTGCCTCAGAGTCCAGCTTTAGATTACCTGGGTGAGTAGTGATAAAAAAGATGATTGCTACAGGCTGGAATTACGCACAGAATATCTCTGATGTTGTTCTGAAAATAATACAATAATTGACCAACCAACTCAGTGCTGAACCAAGTACGTGAGTAGAATACTATAGTCTAAATTATAGTCTTAATAATGCCAGTGGAATAATCCCAGGGAAAGCAACAGTGTAAATGTGGACCACATGTTGTGCTTAAGGGGGAGATCTCATGAACTTTTTATAGCCACAGATGTTACCTTGTCAGCATGGGAGAATGCTTAAAGGTATAACGTGAACCTTCTCTGAATCTCCACATAATCTAAATGTTGGTGGCAATTACAGAGAAGTCCAAGCCTGAAGTTTGATCCTGTATGAAGAAAATACTTCAGTGTTTTACAAAATTGAAATAAATGAGCAGAAGAGAATCAATACCTGAAGTCACAGGAGCTACTTCAGATTTAGTAGCATTGATTACAACACGGCTGTTTAATATCACACACAGGGGGATCATAACTGTTTTCAAGAAGAATAAAATGTTCTAGGCAATATCTGAGAAACAAGACAGAAAACAAAAATGATTAAAACAAATGCCAGGACTTGCTATTTTATTAGATTTTTTACAGCCAGAACATGTAAAAGGACTGATGATTAGAGTGGAGGTCTAATAAATAAAGCATATTTCTCAGTAGAGCATTCAAGTTCCTGTAGTAGCCACTGTCATTAGGCTGGCCGTCTTGTTCTAGGGTTTGAAACAAACACAGTTATAAACTCTGACATCTGCTCATGAGTTTTGCTAACTTAAGCAGTGCATATCTGCATTCATTCCAAATACATATGGAGTCAAAATCAGATTCGCACTATGAAGGTTGCCCAAAAAGTAATGCCTCCTATTTATTTCCATGGAAGCTACAACTGGTACAAAGGGAACAAAAGAACAATTTGTGAAAGTAAATTCTCATTGGAAAAGCACGCTTTTTCAACATGGTCATCACTATTAGCTTTGCATTTTCTCCAGTGATGAACAAGAGCCTGCATTCCAAGCTCTTAAAAATCTGCACCATCAGAAGTTATCAATTGTCACCACTGCTTACACACCACCCACCATCTCACTGTGCTGACATCCAGTGTTTAGTCTCATAAACATTCAGCAAGCATCGAATGTCATTTTTTCCTCATGGAGAAATTCATATGCACTTTTATGTCAGGCGCCATTTTGTCAGACTGCACTTCTGCTGCCGTCTGTCTCGTGACAACAAAATGTAACAGAATGTTAGTGAGAAGGCTCAGTTTTTACTGTCATAGCACCAGCATCCACTTCTGACATCGGGAGCCAACATAATAAAAAGGGAGGCATTACTTTTGGAGCAGCCCTTGCAGTCTCCCTGTGGAGTCAATTGAGAAAGTCCAGAGTGTAGAATGCACATCGGCTCCCACTCCTCCTGTAGACGTTTTTTTCTAGTGGTACCTTCATTTCACACAGTTACTTGTATTTGGTGTTGGAGTGTGCTGGGGGAATTGAAGAGGATTTATGTCACAGCTGTCTCCTGTGCTCTTCTGAATAAGGCATAGAGGCTTACAGCTGGCAACAGTTTTATGACCAGTTACGAAGTTTCTGAATTGCATGGTTTATAGCTTAGTGTAGGAAAATAAACCAAGTCTGTTCTGTTTGGTATGCTGAGCTACAAACGGCAGCAATTCCTCAGTCAATTCAGGAGCTGTTCTGCTCTCTCCTCTAAGGAGCATTAGTATCTGTCATGGGAATTATGAATGGACAACAGATTTATCTTTCCTAGATAGAGTTTGGGGATCTCACTTTTTTTGGTCCTCCTATTATGTGAATGCAGTAAGATACACTTACCCTCCCCTTAAAGATGGAGTAAGGCCTTGCCTATGGATCACTGCATATCACAGTGTTTCTCTGATTTCTGGAGCCTTGCTGAGCTGCTCTGAAAAGAAAAATCAATAGAAAAAGACAAAGAAAAAGGAGAAAACAACAAACGAGTACTTACACTTTAAAAATAATCTGCTGGAAATACCTTACCAAATTTCATTTGCTTCCAACATTTTTTATCTCATCAAAAGCATCAATCAATCTCGTACAATACTATCATAATATTTGTCCTAAGTGCCACATGCAGTACTGAAAAATCAGATGGACATATCCAGTATTCATGTTTGAGAGTCCTGATATGAAGCTGTCAGATTCTTCTGAAGTATTTCTGCAAGAGAAAATGCCAATACTTAGCATTCTACTTACTTATATAGTGCTTTCAGGTTATTAACTAATCAGTCTTCACTGTGTCTCAGTGCAGCAGACAAATTTCTGCGCCCATTAAACAAAAACTCTTCCCTATAAGAAAATAAGCACTTTTGAGGTATCTAGTCAGCTACACACAAAAAGTTTGAATAAATATCCAAGGTGAAATTTCTTGCTTAAATAGATGAAAATTTTTCCACTGACATCAGTAGTATCAAGCTTTCACAGTCACAATCTTTATTATACATGTGAAAAAAGCACATGCAGTTCTTATAGGTTCTTCTTATAAACTAGAATTGTATGCCCAGGTATCACCATATCAGGGACTATGTTGACAAGGAACCAGTTGTGACAATGTCAAAAGTCGGTGTCTGGCACAGTTATCTAGTGGGATGAATACATTCCCAGATTCAGACTCCTTCCACTGTGTTTAAAAACAGAGATGTACAAAATGCAGCCCCAAGCTGGACATCCCTCAACTTTGCTTTACAAAGTAGGTGTTCAGAATCCCTTATAATATTTGTTTCTCCTCTAACTTCTGTTGATGCACCAGATATTTGATATCTGAACCTACATGTCTGATTTGATTTACTAACTTCTGAATGCAAAATATAATATAGATTCAGGGAGAAGTAATATGTGTAGGCAATCTTCTTTCTTCTCCTTTTTGTACTCCTGATAAAAGGCTCATGCCGAACTGTTAACTAGTGTAAATATAGAAGTAGATGTGTTCTTAAGGCAAGTTAAGGTAAGGAGATATCCAAGTATAGGAAAATGACATTTTTAGCATTACTGAGGTATATGTGTAATAATGTGTTGTCTGACTAAGATCAGGAGAATGGAAAAATCATAGAGTCATAGAATCATTTGAGTTGGAAGTTCATGTGGTCCAGCTCTCCTGCAATGAGCAGGAACACCTACAGCTAGATCAGGTTGCTCAGAGTTCTGTCCAGCCTGAACTTGATTATCTCCAGAGATCGAGCTTCCACCACCTCTCTGGACAACCTGCTCCTATACCTCACCCCCATTATTTTAATACTCCGGAAGACTCAAATAGTTTTATAAAAGATTGTAAGACAGAAATAACTTGCCCCTATTATCCTTTTCCTAGCTCCATGAACTGGTGACCCTGCCCAAGACTTGCTGGGGAAAAATTGTAGGTATTTTCCTATCATGGAAACCAAGAATGGGTTATACTGGAACATATCTCCCGAGGTGCCCAGAACCATGCCCAATTGTGTTTTGAATATCTTCAAGGAGGACACTTCACAACCTCTCTGGCTGTTATCATGGCTGTAACCAGGAAGACCTAAGCAATATGTGTAAGACAAGATGTATATGCAGGTGTAATCTATTATACCTAGTGGTATAGTTAGAAAATGACAAACACACTTTTTGGTAAACAAGTACTCCCTTAGGACTGCAGTAGATCTTCATGGGCAAATACAAAGTTGGCTGGCTGTTACTTAGCCTAAGAGAGTGCTGCATGTTTTGCCCTGGTGCTTGATTGAATAAAAGCAAACATTCGAAGACTGTCTTGTATCTACAAATCTGACCACAATCTTCTTGGAGTAGAAGCATTTAATATTGTTGCTGATGTAGAACAGAAAAAGCAGGATGGAAAAATCCCAGGTGTTTGACCTTTATTTTTTCAAATCCAGGATGACCTGGAAACTATTTCTCCTAACAGAAAAAATTGACACTTTTCCTTGTCCAGAGACTATGTCATGAAACAACAGCCTTCAAATAATCCTCTATTTGTAAGCACCATGTTTGTGTGCCTCTACTTAACAAAAGCACCTTTGGTCTACAATTGAGAGGTGTCAAATCAGTGATATTAACTCTAATCTGTGAAATTATTCCTACTCCCATTTTTGTTGGATAACTAAGCTTAGAATCCAGATTTCTTGCCTGGATTAGCATCGATTCAGCACAATACTGCTAATTGAAATCTGGTTATGCCATATTAGACCAGCATCACTGAAGGAATAATCTGCCCTGGAGACTAAAAGATTATTTGATCATTAAAGTCATAATTTGATTAAAACAATTTTTGGGATGAGAAAATAAAGATAATTCGGACAAATATAAGAAATGGAACTGTGTTTGTTTTAATATAGGACTTAACTTGCTTTATTTTTTATCAAGTAAACAAATTCTGTTGTTTTTTCTTCTGAATACTGTGTATTTATTTGGCTTCTGTGGGAGAAATTTTTTTTTTAAATAAAACTATTCCTATTACTGCTGCTGAATAGATACTGTTAAAGCATCTAGGGTTATTTCTGAGGTTCTGTTGTTTGCCTCTTGCTTTTTCAAAGAGATGATATTTTTTTCATATTTCAGGAGAAATCCCTTTACAGCATGTCAGGTTCTCCTCTGAACTACGTTGAGTTGGTGTAGTACCAAGAAGAATGTAAATTATCTCAGCAGTTAATTGCTGAATTTACAAGATGTGCAAGAATCTGAATAAATTTTGAAGAAATCTATGAATGGTTGCGCAGGGTTTTGTTTTCAGCTTTACATGATGAATAATTCCACAGAAGGCTATGCTGTTAGTTAACTTCCTCATTAACTCAGAAATATTACATTTCATATTTTAATGAAACTTGATGCTTCCAACGATCAAGGTCAAAAGAAAAAGAAAAAAGAAAAAAAAATATTAAATCTATTAAATCCACAAACAATCTAATTGCTTGAAATGAGGAAAAAATACTAACTTTAAGGCCTCATAACTGTAATTTTTCTGTGTGAAATACGATATTTCTCTCTTTCTGTCTTTCTGTTTAATTTCCTGCATATTTCCGGAATGGATTATATATTATGTAAATATTCTGCACATATATTGCTCCTTATTATTTCAGACTTTGCACAATTGCACAGACTTTATTTAGAAGCCCATAAAACTATTTTCTCCTGATGAAAAATTTATATGTGTCTCAGTTTGTTACTCCTTTGTATTAAAGTTTTCTACAATGATCTAATCAGCTCTATTTGTACAAGGCCATTTTCCTCTAAAATGGGTAAAAGGCATTAAATCAATATTTATTCATCTATTTGTCATGTGTCCAATAAGAATTAAAGTGCTTTTCGAAAACACTTTTTCTTAACCCAAACAAATGCCAGCACCAAAAATACTGATGCTCAAGAGAGACAGGAATAACTACCATGGTTTACAACAACTTGCAGAAATGTAAGGCCAACTATCTATGTAAAACTGGATAGGACTAAAAATATGCAGTAACAATAAATAGAGGAGTCTAATACCAAGATTAAGGACATGGAGACCTTCCAAAAATACATTTTGAGGGCATGTACAGGGACTCTGTTTTTTCTATAGTGTAGCCTTGGTTGCAAGGTTTGATTGCGCTGAATTTCCCTCAGATAAGATCCAGAAAATGATATTCAGTCATTTCAGTCATTGATTTGACTTCTGTTACATCATGAAATATTTGGGGATTCATTCCACTGAAGACTGAGGAAGATGCTTAAATAATGGTCAAACCCATTGTTAGGCAACTGTGACCAGAATTCAGCCTGAAGAGCTTATACTGACGTGTAAACACTTCTTACACTGATTAAGGCAAAAGACAGGATTAATTTATCATAATATTAGCCACTGGTGAATTCCACAGAGTATATCACTTATCTTTAATTAGACACCTACATTCTGTCTTGTGGGGACAGGAATTACCCACTCGTGGCAAGTGCCAATCAGTCAACAGTGATCCAAATGAGACTTAAAGCGTGCCCAATTTTAACCATCTCAGTCTACCATGACTTTTTAAATCAAACTGCCATTCACTTAACACAGTATATATAATGTATAGAAACTCAAATAATCAGTGTTAGAGTGTCTTAACAATGGTTAAACCATTCTTTAAAGCACACCAGATTAGACAGGAACAGCATCAACTTCTCCTGTGATATGTTACTCCACCAGTCTTGTACTTCCTTGCAAATGCAGCCCAAATTAATCAATTGATCCTTCCCTTTCTCTACCCTCTAAAATAATATTGGGCTGTCAAGCAATAATTGGCATACACAGAGAATATTACCCTGAACATTTTCTTTTTAAAATCTGGATCTTAAGCTTTCTGTAAACAGTGCTTAATATTTCCTTATTCTTGTTCTTATTTTAAATAAAATACTACCTGGTATCATTTCAAATTGTAGGAGGAAAGATTATCACATCAGCTGTAGCTATGAATCACAACAATACATTAAAAAAAATAGAACAGTTTGTTTAATCAAGCCTCTTTTGTGAGAAGTGATGCCTATTTTGAAAGAATTGATGATAAATGGGAATAATTATATTAATAAAGACGGAGAAGGATAACATCACTGGTTAATTCTGTCATTACTTCAGTAGAGATTTGCATCTGAGTGTCTCATCTCTGGCTCTGTCAAATACTGAGATTACATAAACAATTCTCTGTACTCTGGGAATCTCCTTATTTGACTAAATGTGTTCAAACTCAGTGATTAAAACTATTTAATAGTTTTATTTAACTAATATTTAATTCCTTGAAAATTTCATGGATAGCTGCAAGTTACCCAAGTTTGTTTTTTAGCAAACATTTTACCTGAAATGCCTAGGTCCTGTTTTTTTTATAACTGAGAAAAAAGCATTCTATTCCATCCTATTTTATCTTGAGTGTGCTGTTTCGATATTTATATTTTCATCTGAAATTTTAATTTCTATCATTTATTTTATTTTTTTTTCCCTTAGAGTGAGTTTTTATGATACTTCACTCTCTTCTTTAGGCATATTATCATTGATTCTTTTGCTTTACCTATCAGTCACTGACAGATTTTAATATGAAGCTAACGTTCAGTGCCCTTCATGATCCTTCTCAACTTCGTCTATATTTTTAAACAATTCCACTGTATTACAATTCTCAGTAAATATTGGCTGGGAGAACTTGTTTGTTCACTTGCAGCAAATGCTACTTTGGGGCATTAGGCAGCATGCCTAGGAGCATTAAAATCTTACACTTAAATAAGTGAGTTGTGGCAATAATCAAATCTTTTGAATACTGTTTCATTTTACAATCTGTTTCTATGAATGTGAGTTAAGCATCACAATGTTTGCAAAGGAGTCATGCAACCAACTCTGATCCTTGCTGCAAGTTATTTCCTTGGCAATTACCTTCTTTCTGTCTGTCCTAAGATCCCACCTGTATGGAGCAGATGCCTGATATTCAACTAAACACCTAATTTTACCATTACATTGTGTCCTAGCCAACTTATGAACAGACTTCCTCTTTTCATCACAATCTGAAAACATAAGAAACTTTCTAAGGAAATAATTTCACTTCCATCGCTCACTATAGTGGACCACTACCAAAGGCATATCTTTCTGATGACCACTCCACAATTATCAAAGAATCACAGAATATACCAAGATGGAAGGGATCTGTAAGGATCACTTGTCCAACTCCTCCTTATAATTGTTCAAAGGGTGGACCGCTATTTTGGCATATATCCACATTAACTATGAAATGATCTTTGATCAGTAAAATGGTGTGTCAGAATCTATGATATTTGGATTGGCTGCCCAGAGAAGCTGTGGGTACCTCATTGCTGGAGGTGCTCAAGTACAGGTTGTATGGGTCCTGGGTAACCTGGAGGGTGGCAATCCTGCTCATGACAGAGAAGCTGGAGCTAGGTGATCTTTAATGTCCCATTCAATCCTAAGCCATTCTAAGCCATGATTCTATGATTTGATGATATTTGGTACTGGACTGTCCATGCTGCTGCTCATCAGACCAAACATCTTATTCCTGAGCACAAGTGTACCTACATTTCTTCTGAATATCCTTTGGAGAGTCCAGGCAGAATGGTGTGTGTGATGGCAAGTGGCTGTGAAGGACAGTTTCCTGATGCCTGCTGTTGTGATACCAAAGGAAGTCTAAATTCTCTACAATGTAACACCAGCTAACAGAGTTCAGGATGGGAAAAACTGGCTTTATTCAATGCTAGACACTATTCTTTATTTTTTTTTAAACGAGATTTGAGAATCAGTTTTTCAAGTCAGAACATTGTCTTGAAAGTGATAGAAAAAATATGAATTCCAGAAGGAGACAGGAAACTGTGTTTAAGCAAAGATGACTTCACGGTTCGATTTGCAGCATGTATTGAGCTATGAAAGAGAATTTGACAAAAAATCCACCATACTTTTAATTTGAATTAGTATTCTTTTGAGTTAAAATAGCAGATAATCCTTAGCAATTAAAGGCATATTGGTGTAGTTTAATATAGCCATTTACTTTCAGATACACAAAGATTATTAATTAGCTGGACAGCTTTGGTGAATAAGATATTTCTACTATGCTACAAAGAAAAGTGTTAGATATAATCAGGAATTGTTATGTTCACAGAAAGCCCCATTGGCTGTGTTTTTCTGCTCCTGCTGCAGCTTAGGCAAGATCAGCACAGACCAGGAGAGGTGGAATGCTCCTGAACCTGAAAGTGCTCCTGACATCAGGTTCAGTCCTTAACTGGGACATGGGCCTCATGAATGGTCTTAGATGGCACTCACACAGTTAATGTCACTAGGTGAATTTCAAGATAAAACAGATAAAAATCATATGGATTGAATTGGAAGGGATCTTTAAACATCCTCTAGTCTAACTCACCTGCAATGAACTGGGGCATCTACAGATGGAGAATTTCACTGGGAAGTTCAGAATGGAACTGTGAAGACATAGTTTACATCTGTATAATTATTAAACTCTCTTAACCTCAAAATCTGGATGTTTACATCTAATCTACCTGCCAGGAAGCAAGCTGCCCTGACTGACTATCACTCCATCCTATGCCTGGGAATTGCATGGGAGACAGTGGGTGAACTGGAATCACAACCAGAGGTGTTTTGTTTAATAATTTAACATTGCAGTTTACACCATTCAAAAGATATCTGAGGCCTGGAAGTGTTTCCTGCTGCTGTTTAATTTATCAGTGCAGATGGAGTCTGTGAAGCATCATAGAAGGCATTATTCACCCAGAGAGCCCTATACAGAAAGGAGGAAAAGCCCTGACACTGTGGACACTGTGTTTTACTTTCATAACAAAAATATTCAGATTCAGTTGAACAAATGAATTTATATCAGAAAAAAAACTGGAACTAAATATTTCACTAAAGTTGAAATTAACATGAGTTGATGATGCTTAAAAATACGTAATTTCTTAGAGGTTATTATTTTTAATATAAAAATCTTTATTTTGTACCAATTTCCCATAAAAAATATTTTATCAAGTAACAATGATTTTCCCAGAGAAGTTGTGGATGCCCCATCTGTTGAGGTGTTCAAGTTCAGGTTGGCTGGGGCTCTGGGGAACTTGGGCTAGTGTTTGATTTAGTGGTTGGCAACACTGCCTGTGGCACGAGGGCTGGAGCTGGATCATCTTTAAGGTCCCTTCCAACCCACGACATTCTGTGAGCCTATGAATGCTTACACCTCAGCATTTACTGAAGTTTACCAAGGGCTGTTCACTGTGTCACACATAAATTTAAGGACTTTCCAAGTTGGATATGGTACAATGGACTTCTTTTTAAATTTCACCAATATAGGTCAGCATTATGTACAGCCATCCACAGTGCAGTACTGGTTAAGGACAGTAAACATTTCCTATTTTTTAGAGGTTATAATAATTGACCTTTTCAGCATCTGAAGTTTCTCAGAATGTTCTCTTTGTGTTGTAAGTGCCATTGCCTGCTAAATGAACTTCTTTCATACATGGAAATAAGAATTGCTTGTGTTTTTAAGGGAAGGTCCAAAACTGAACATCAAGGCTGACAGCAGGAGGTGGTTTGATGAGCTTCCATCTGGAAAGGCAGTGCATGCATATGGAAGAGAGATCATAACCTGAAGATTAACATGAAAAAGCACTGCTGCAAATTTTCAACTGGAAAGACAGAATTGCTTTCAACTCAGACAATAAATCAGATATGATTCACATGCAGGGTTAATAGCACTATCTATGCTGCCAGAGGCATGCAGTAATCACATCTATGAAGATGAGCTCTGGTGCTGTGGCTAGTGCAATTATTCAGTGTTTCTAGAAATTCCTTCAAGAACTCTAGAGCTAAAGCCCTAGATGGGGAACTGTGCAGCCACCTAATGCCTCTCTGCTTAATACTCATTAACTTATTTAACCTCTATGTCAATTGGCTCCTTATTTTCTAATTCATACAAAGAAGTAAAAACTGCAACAAAAAATATTGCCTAGAAACAGAGTGCTGGAATCAGTGGCTGTGTTACTTTCCCTACAATTAAAACCAGTTCTGTGCTTGGGAATAACCACATGTCACTGGGAAAACAACTAGTTCAGAAGATGGCAAATGATAAAATAGCCAAGTGTTACCAGAAGATGTTTTCTGAATGGTGGGGCTGCTGAAACTTTTCCTTTATAAACTATCAAAACTATCATTTAATCCATTTTTGTTTTGTTTTGTTTTGTTTTTTAATTGGCAACTCTTTTGCCTTCTTTTACTTATTTTCCTTTCATTTCAGTTTGGAGTGCAGTCAGACACAAATTGTAGAACACAGAAACTAATATGCTCAGAGAAACAGTTTCTGTTATAGACATCACCCTAACCTCCCATGTTCCTTTGTTTCACAGAATGGACTGGGACAGGCGGTGTGTAATCTGTGATGAAAATAAGGAAAGTTGAGAATGGGCAGAATAAGATTTTAGCTTAAGAAATTTGTATGATATATATATTTCTCTTTTCATTGTTTTCCTCAGTATAAGAAATGGTGATCAGAAATTGGTGCAAATAATTATATCTATTCCCTGAGTCAAGATTGTTCTACCTGTTCCAAAGGCATTCTTTGATTATTTCAATAATTTTCTTAGGGTCTTGTCTTCTGAGAAGCATTGGATCATTGCCCAGAAGGTCCCTGTACACCACGGGGAACCCAAAGATATCTATCTTCATATTTAGATCATTCAGTGTAGTGTAGGTATGTAGCCATTCTCACTAGAGTGTTTTATCAGCCTGTTTTTATCAAGGGAGCAGCATGGTCTCAGGGACCAGTAAATTGTTAAACCAGTGAATTGTTAATGGGATGTGGGACAGAATGAGGAAATCCACTCAATACAAATCAATCTCAATTTACTTGTTGAACTAAAACTGCATTTTGCAAATATAAATTCAGTAATTACTAGCTGCAGAATCATTTGCCTACAGAACACTGAGCACTCCAACAAATGAAGGTGGCAAATACTGGAATGAATGTGTATTTATATTTATACTCCAGCATAACAGTATGTTATCCTGTCACTTACTGGAAGAGTATGAAGAATCTCAGGACAGCAGGAATACTCATTAAAACATTTCTGAGGCTCCCTTCCAATGCAGCCTGTGTATCATCTACTGGTTTACTGGTTTTATAATTGAAATACAGTCTCCCAGTGCTTCCCCTCTTGGTAGGGAATTGGGATGTTGGTGACTCCTGCTGACTTCTCATGGCTTCTTCACAGCCTGAAACTTGTCCTGAGCTATCAGAAGAGTATCATAAACTTCGATGAATCTGTATTACTATTAGCAAACTTTTGGATGTAGTGAAATTTAAATCAGTCAGACCACTGAAGGAGGCCTTGCACCCTTTTTTTCAGGTCCAGTATTTTCTGACAGGTCTGAGAGTTATCTCAAGACAGTCTCTGAGGACAAACTCTGCAGATTTTCCCATACAAAAAAAGAGACAATACTTCTGATTGCATTCTCACTGTTAATTAATGTTTCTTCTCCTGTACTTACTGTCCATTAAGGAGTTATCTTTTCCTGTTTATACTGGAAAAGATAACTTATACTATACAAGGCATTATCTTTTCCTGTTTATACTGTTTCATTGTCTCTGAGCACTTGTGTATAAATAATAACACCGTAAGGAGCTGAATACAGGTAGGATAGGGCTTTGGATTATTTGAATGATAGAAAATTCATGTATGTATTAAAAAACCGACTTAGTATACACAGAATTAAATCTCCCTCGAAAGGTATGAAAGCAGTTTTGTTTGTTTGTTTAACAAGATTTTCAGCACTCTGATTTCACACCTTCAGGAAGTTAGGATGCCCAGCCACCTCTTCCAGGTGCTCCCTCCCAGTAACACAGAAAGCATACGAATTCCTCTTATGTGCACTAGAGTGAGATGTAATCATGTTTGGAGCACGTATGAATGCATTGTACTGCATTCATTAACTGTGCTGTTCAGGATCAGAGCCTCTTAAGAGGGAGCTGTGAACATGTGGCTTGGCTCACTTAATATTTGCTCTTCCACCTGGAAAGTCATCCCCTCTCCAACTCTAATTCACTCACTTAAATATCTCATTTCTGTTTGCCGTTTCCTAATGAACCCTAGTTTTCTGATTTGATTTCCTTATTTGGTATATATATGCTATTATTTCCTTGTCTATTTCTAATTTTGACAGCAGTTTTGTCAAGCAACTGCCCTTTTTGCTATCTATAGCATCCTATCATTTCTCATTTGGCTGTCTTGTTAGTGGCAGCGCAGGTCAGTGTGGGCTATCTGCATATACATTACTTTTCTTTGTGATCTGTAGCATCCTGCAGCTCCTCATGTTGTTATCTTGTCAGAGACACTGCAAGACAGAGTGAACCATCTGTACATGCACCTTAACTCATACCTGCCTGTGCCATCTGTCACTACAGTAGTAGGTGGAAATAAGTAAAAACCTTTAACTGACTGAAAAATAAACAAACAAAAAGAAAGTTATTTCATGAACCAAATAATTAAAAAAAATCCAAAATCCAAAACAAAACCACAAAACAGACTACTTTTGGAACTTGTCAAATGATAATGAAAACCAGGTTTGGAACAGACTTCCTAGAGAAGTGGTGAAATCACTGTTCCTGGAGGTGTTCAAGGAACATGGAGATGCACCACTGAGGGACATGGTTTAGTGGGCATGGTGAGGATGGGCTGATTGTAGAGGTCTTTTCCAACCGTAATGATTCTATGATTCCAAAATTACTATCGGCAGTTGAAGGCTATTGGATCTTGATTTACACTGGGGATGTTATATTATACCTTGGATTTATGTCCTGTGAAGGTGAAGGCACAATGTATTTCACGTTTCCCACTCAGTTTCACTCCTGGGGCTCCACATATACTGAAAACAGAGTCCCAAAATTATGCTGAAAAAAACAAGATGCTGGATGGATTTTTTTAACCAAATGGTTTTGTTTAACTTCAAGGAAGAGTGAAGATACCATAATTTGCCTTTCCTATGCAAAGGAGATGGAGTAGTAGTCCCTTCTTGAAAAGTGAACATCACCATACAGAGGTGTTGCACTCATCCATTACAGTCAGTGTCTTCATAAAACAGGATTTCCACCATGTCCATCTTTACTTTCCCTGTTTTTCTAAATGCCTGACTATGCTGGTTTTATTTAACATGAACAACTAGAACGACAGTGATCTGATTGTTTCTTCTCAGTATGTCTTAGTTACAGCTAAATTCCTGGAGACAAATTTAATTTCAGATCAATTCTCACTCAATGCTGTGTGTTCAAAACCCTTTTCCGCTCACTGAGGCTGCACAGGGTAGTGCATTGTAATTAGGAGTAAATACATAGTCCCTGCCTTTTCCTATTTAGAAAGAGTGAAAAAAGGATTATTTTGTTTTCTCTAATGAAAGAAAAGCAACACAGTAAATATCAAGACCTCCTTAATGGTAACACACTTTCACAGCCATAACTTTCAGATAGAAGGGCAATATTTCTTTAAAGACCAGGCAGTAGTCCAAGAGTAGGGCAGGAGTAAACTGCAGAGGAAGATGTGGAACACTTGATTAATCTCCACAGACAAGTCTCTACTCATTTTTTACCTCAATTTTTAATCTTTTAAAGGGTTCTGGGGGAATTTCTCTTTCAGTTGTATTTATACTACCTAAAGACACAGATCTTCAGTCTGTAGAATCATGTCATAGAATTATAGAGTGGTTTGGATTGGAAGGGGCCTTGAAGCCCATCTAGTTCCAACCTCCTGCCATGGGCTGGTTGCCATCCACCAGACCAGGATGCCCAGGGCTTCATCCAACCTGGCCTTGAATGCCTCCACAAGCCTTCTCTGGGTATATTTTTACAGTTCTGTAAGTTATTCCCTGATTGGACAAACAGAGTCTCTCTAGGAAGCGATTTTGAGGAAGAGAAGCCCTTCCAGTTCCTCTCTCTACTCTGTACCAGGAGATACCCCCTTGCTGTATGTCCATGATCATTGGTGCTAGAATACAGCTCATTACTGCAATTATTACAGTCTCAGTCTAAAATTATTTTGATACTCCTGCCCCATGAGACATGCTTTCCAGAGAAATGTTCCTTCTGTGCCCATGGAACAACACAGTAATTCACTTGCCAAAGTTGTGAAGAACCTTAAAGAACCTTAAAAACCTGGTGTTCTTCAGCATCTCTGTAGCCCTGTGTCCTAATGTTGTCCTATATACACAAAGTTTTTCTTCATGGGCTTGGGCAAGCTGGTTGAGAAAATCTGCCAAACTATACTCTGCAAGGAAAAGCTCTGTCAACTGCAAACAACTTTGCCTAGGGAAATGCCATAAACTTTTAGCACTAAATGTTTCACTTGTGTGGAGATTGTACGTCAGAGATAATGGGTTTTATTTCAGGATGGCCTTTTACAGAAGGTTTAATATCACAAACTATGCTCCCACAATGGACCAGAAACCAGCAACAAAAGATCCTCTCTCTGGAAAGATCTTCTATTGACTCAGAAGCTTCAGAGTCTGCCTTTGCTCAGTTGATGATATGAGGGCAGGATTACATAGATTGGGAGTTTGATTATAAAACAGTGTTCAGCAAATTAGGTCAGTTTATCCTGTATTTAGAGAACAGTTGAGGCCGGAGAGGTCTGCGTGAGGTTCTAACACTGAGGTTATCCTTGGCTCTTCCCCATCATCAGGCTGTGGTGAGAACACTTCATTTGTAAATTTGCCATCATAACTCCACAATACCAGTTAGATCAAGCACAGCTAAAAGTACAAAAACGTTTAATTGTTAGCATTTGATTTCTTTCCTTCAAGATATATTTTTCCTTTCTTTCCTATTAAAAGAAAAAAAAAAAACCCAGAGCCTCAGACACTGCCTTGTTAGCTGCATTTATTTTTTCCTTCCCTAAAACTCATTTCCTTTACTGCAAAATAAGTTCATTAATTCCTCAATTTGAAGTGACAGCTCTTGTATTGATTGGCCACTCAATTATGCTGTTGCACCGTATTTTCAGCTTACAGAACTTTCTCAATTGCTTCAAGAATGTGTAAAGCATCGGAGCCTGAAACCACAGAATTTGAAAACTGATCTGAATGGAGGAAAAGAAAAAGGGTGCACTGCACAGTACTGTGAATTACACATCACAGAAATGTATGTAAAACAGAATTATTATAGAAGGTGGAGGAAAGAGGAGAGAGAATGATGCATCAAGCGTAAAAACAGGAGGTGCATTGTCTCTTTAGTTGAGATTCAAATACTACGCTGTAATTGCTATGTAACTGAAGCATGAGAATGATAACAACTGCTTAGCTTGGAGACTGAACTAGAATTAAATATAGGTTGGCTAGTTTTCACACATTACATATTGTTGGATAAATTGTGAGTCTTTTCTGCCAACATGTGAAATTTCCTCTTAGCATACAAAAATACTTTTTTATTGAGTAGGTGGTCAGACACTGGTACAATATGCCCAGAGAGGTTTTGAAGTATCCCTTCTTTGAGATACTCAAATGTCATCTGAACATTGTCTTAGACAATCTGTTTTAGGTGGTTCTCCTTGAGCTGGAAGAGTAGGCAGTTAGGGCTAGATGATTGTAGGAGGTCCCTTCCAACCTAAACTATTCTGATTTTTTTTTCAAATAAATCCAAACAAATTTATTTAGTCCTACTGTCTGTTACCAGTATAAATCAGAATCTTGCTTGGGGAGCTCTCTTGATGGTCTGTTCTATTATATATATATAGTATACAGGTGATAAATCTTAGTGATCTTGGGATTCAGAATATGAAACAAAATGAAACAAACTCATTTAGACTGATCTCATATCATCACAAAGTTAAAGAGAAATTATGCAAGACAAGAAAATGTCAAAGCAAAAAGAATAATGACATCCACAAATAAGACAGCAAAGAAAATTTGTGAGCATTGTAATAGGATCAATGACTCACCACGCTGATGGCTGCAAGCATTTGACATTTTTAATGAAAAGCAATTTGTTTGGAATCAGAGCAGAGTGCTCAGGAGATTTTTTTTCTTTGCTTCTGACAAGATTTTACACTAGAACAATGTTTAAACCATTCAGAATCAAGGAGAACAGGGCTGGGAAGGACTACAAGAGGCTCCTTCCTATGCTCCTTCCAGGGGAAGCCATACCAAAACTACTGACTGCAGGTGGTAGACTATACTAGAATTTCCATTCCTCAAGCAGCATATGCCATAGCATATCATTAGAGATATCTTCCTAATGTTTAGTGGATTCATTTTGCTCAGTTAAATCTAATCTTTGTTCAGCTTGATGAACATGGAAAATGTATTGGTAGATATTTATATAAACCTCATTAAATGTAAGTTTTCTAGAGAAAACAGTTTCAATTCCTCTGATTTATAAATTTAAAATCGTATTTTGCTTTCCATTTACAGGTGTTTCTTATGATTCTTGAGAAACACTGGCATCCTGTCTCACAGAGTATTTAGTGAAATTGTTTGGAGTTCCATCCTCACAAGAGGAATTAGCCTTTCCATGATGAGTTATTTATGCATGAGTTATCCTCCAACTATGGAGGAACTGTGTTTCTTCCTCTTGATTCAAGAATGGGTACCAGAAGGGGAATTTGGTTATCTATATCTGTACGAAGGTGGGGTTAATCTGAGCTTTGTTCTTAGGGATGGAACTATTTAGTTTCATCTACTGAGATCACAGCCTAAACTAGGGAAATCCTGCAATCAAGAGTCCTATGACAGTATCATAAAATTTCCAAATCAGTTAGCTTACTTATGACCATAACAGTCACACTTGTGCCCACAAACAGAATTGTCACTGCTATAGTACAGGATCTTGACTGGACATGTAGGTAATTGGGAATTTTTGTGCTGTTTATGTTTCCCTACTCTAGGAATAAACACCTTTTCTTCCCAACTTAATTGCATCTCATCCAAGAGGCTCTGCTGTTAATCAGCTGCATAATTTTCCAGGCACATTATTGAGATATTGACACATGTAACATTGGAGGTTAAAAATACTTTGTGTGAGTTAAGACAAGACTCGTTCATGCTTTTGCATTAATATGGGAATAGTGTGTTGACTTTAAGGGCTGTTTTATCTGCTTTAACTCTGGTGTAGTTCATGTGAGAATTTGATTGTGTGCAATTAGTGTTTATTTAAAACAGAATATCCAACTGTACTGATCATCTGTGCAATGATCTGGTAATCACCTATTTGAATTCTGGCTGTATTAATAACAAAGCCCCTAAGTAAAAACAACATGAAAGTAAAGTAACAAGATAGAAATTGAACTTATTTGTATGTCTGCACATACTCTATACTGAGTCCCCAAGAAGGTTCTGAATATAAACATTTCTTAAGTCTCGCAGAAAAGATTCAAGAGAGACAAGAATTCATATACATGAAGAACCAAAGTCTTTGCAAAAGTAATCCTACTGTTTAGACCTAAGTTGTAGCCCAATGCAGTGAATCTTAGTTAAATAGTATACCTGTGTCAATTATGAAGATAAATAAGATGATCATAATTGTCTTTATTGGCCAAAATTTTGTGATTCATCATCTATCTGAGGATATACAAGAGAACACTGTCATTTTCAAATTATTAGACTTGTGGGCATTTTTTTACTTCTGAATTGTTGTTTTAGCAAGGTCTGTTCTGCAAAGGAAACACTCAGTGCTTATCTTCTTCTTGGAAAGGAAATTACTAGTATCTTACACAAATCTGCAAAAAAAAAAAAAAAAAAAAAGAAGAGAGGAAACTGTTTTGTCCAGAATAATGTTGGAATAATGTAGGAATGACTGGGTAACTATTAATCTTGCATTGGAAAATAGAAGAAACTTCCTAATGATTCAGTGGAATAATGTAATCTTGACTTTAGTGAGAAAGCTACTATCTAAAAAAGATTTTGATTAGTTTTACAGGAGGCTTACAGTTTGTTTAGGTTTGGATTTGGGGTTCTCAAATATTCCTTCCAGTGTCCAATACACACATATTCCTGCAGCTGAGACCCAGTGTGTGGCATTTAAGTGCAGGTTGACAATGTGTCATGTACCAGTCCCAGAGTCCCTCAACAAAGCAGCTATAGCCCATGGCAGAAAAATACAGTTTGTTAGAGCTCTGCAAGAATAGAGCGATCTGGTTTTTTTATTATTATTATTATTATTTGGCTCAGGAAAGACTGAGAACTACAGCACTCTTTTTCAGCCTTCAGTATCAACTTCCATTTCTCCACTGAAAGAAATACTCTATTCCAAGATGGGACGCCCCATTTAAGACATAACTACAGATTCAGTTCTCACATAGTTTGACTTTCAAAGGGCAACAAAATGCACAGCCCAGTTTAAGAATGCAGTTACCTATGATTTAGAAGCAACAGAGTTGTTTAAATCTCCACTCACCTTTGTGTATTGCCTTCATGATTCCCCAGTGCTGCTTAAATTTTACTAATTCCCTATAGTAGCTGAGGAAATGGAGGTACGCATGGAAACTGAGGATTCAAACTAGTAGCCATGGAAATCCCATTAGCTTCGGTAGGATCTTTCATACATGTCTCTAAATGTCTGACTTTTTCAAGGATCTGCAAGTCCTAATAAAGTTCTATGCAATTCTGGCAGTGACTTCCATGGAGCAAACTATTGAACCTAGATATCCTAATGAAGATCAGTTGCTTTTTGTTACTGCCAGGCTACACATAATTGTTGCTTTATCAGTTTTGACTGAAGCTTGGGAAGCTGTGTTTTACAGATCAAACACCTCAGTAGTGGTATCCAGTAAGTTTATCAAAATTAATATTCCCATCTCCTCCTTCCACCCACACAATTTTCCCAAGACACTAAACTGCTGGTACCCAATGAAGGATGAAAAGTGTTTTCATCATTAAAATGCTATTTACAGGAGCCTGAAAAGCAGACAGATTTTGTTCACTCTCATCTAATGGATAATAATATGTGAAGAATTTCAATCTATGTCCAGAATTGTATTTGGTTACTATGACAATCCAAGTTAGGATCTGCCAAGCAACAGAGAAGTCAATGGATAACTAGAGTTGCCTGAAAAATGGGAAATGCTGTCTAGAAAATGGGAAAAGGGGAAAGGAGAATGAGAAGCTGTGGTTTATGACGGGGGAATGGATGATGTATTGAGTTCTTGAGTGTGTTACTCATGGGAAAAGGATGACAGAGACGCGACAAAGTTCCCAGTACTTTTAGGATCTAGAATCTGCCTGTTCCTAACTTTCTTCAGCTTGAAGTTTGCATGTGGTTTTCCATCCAAGTACCATCTACATCTGAAGACTTCATCCAGAAGCAATTGCAGAGAGCCTGGAGTAGCCAGGCTTAAACAGATACGAAGGAAACATAAAGGATTATGACCACTTCTGAAGCAATGTGTCTTTTCTTAGATCTAAGGCCTCTCAGTCTGCACTGGAAATATCTGGCAGCAAGAAGAATAACTGACCATTTACCAGTGCTCCAGTGCAAAATCATTCAGCTACCAACCATGACACAGTTCTACAAAGTCAATTTCCATTTTCTCTGCTCATTTGATACTCATCATAAATAGCCTGTTTTTCTGTGAATTCATTCAAGTGTTTTCACTAAGAAGTAAATGGCAGTTGACAAATTATTATCTTTCCTCTTCCTTTCCACCTTCTCTTATTCTCAGACTGAAGAATATCCCAAGCAAAGCAGCACTCCTTCCAGCCTGTTGAATGGCAGCAGAGCTCTGAGTAAGAAATAGGTCACAGAATCACAGAGTCACAGGATTGTAAGGGTTGGAAGGAACCTCTGGTGGTCACTGACTACAGCCTTCCTGATTTCCTAAGGTAGACTGCTCAGGAAAATGTCCAGATGGGTTTTAAATATCTCCAGAGAAGGAAACTCCACAACCTCTCTGGGCAGCCTGTTCCAATTTTCTGTTGCCCCAAAGAAGTTCTCCCACGTTCAGATGGAAATTTCTGGGCAACCTGCTCCAGTGCTCCGTCGCCCTCGCTGTGAAGAAGTTCCCATGCACATTTTTGTGGAACTTTCTATGCTTGTGGTCATTTCCCCTTGTCCTACCACCAGACACTGCTAGGAGTCCAGCCTCATCCCTTTGTGTCCCACCCCTTAGATATTTATAGATGTGGATCAGATTCCCTCTTCTTTTTTCAAGTCTGAACAGCCCCATGTCTCTCAGCATTTCCTCATAAGGCAGGTGTTCCATATTCTTTATCATCTTTATAGCCCTCTGCTGGACTCTTTCAAGGACATCCCTGTCTTTTTAATACTGAGGTGTCCAGAAATGGACACAATACTACAGGTGAAGCCTGACCGAGGCAGAGTAGAGGGGGAGGATCACCTCCTTTGACCTGTTGGCCACACTCTTTTTAATGCACCCCAGGATGCCATTGGCCTTCTTGTCCACCAGGGCACACTGCTGGCTCATGGCCAGCCTGTCATCCACCAGGACACTCAGGTCCCTCTCTTCAGGGATCCTCTCCAGCAGGTCATCATCCAACATGTACCAGTGAATGCAATTATTCCTTCCTAGGTGCAAGACTCTACACTTGTTCTTGTTAAACCTTGTCTGGCTCCTCTCTGCACAATAATCCAGCCTGTCCAGGTCTCACTGAATGGCAGCACAGCCTTCCAGCATGTTTGCCATTCCTCCCAGCTTTTTATCATCAACAAACTTGGTGAGAGTGAATTGTATCCCCTCATCAAGGTCATTGATGAAGATGTTGAACAGGAACAGACCCAGTACCAACCCCTGAGGAACACCTCTAAGTGCAGGCCTACAACTTGACTCTGCTCCACTCACCCTCTGAGATTCCCCTTAGTCTTCTCCAGGCTGAACAGCCTGAGGTCTCTCAGCCTTTCCTCATAAAAGAGATACTGCATACCCCTAACTATCTTTGTAACCCTCCTCTGGATTATGTCTAGAAGTTCCAGTTTTTCTTGAACTGAGGAGGCCAGAACTGAACACAGTACTACAGACGTGGCCCAACCAGGCAGAGTAAAGGAGGAATGTCATCTCAGCTGACCTGCTGGACGTGCTTTATTTATTTATTTAATAGCAAAATATTTCCATGATATGCCTGGTATGGACAACTCCATATGGTTCCTATACCACAGAAATATAGGAAAACTTTGATTGCTCCCTGTTCATCTAGAATTTAAGGGTTTGCAATAGTAACAGGCGCATAACAGATCAAATAACCAGCCTAAGTGTATCAGTATTACCCTCATTATTCCTGAGTAGATATTTAGTCCAAAGCACAAGGTGACCTTTAGATAAATATAAAGCATTGCAGCACTGAGTTTATTTAACCAACCAGGGAGCAAGATATGGCACTATTTCAAATGGTTTCTTCTTTGGGGTATAAAATTTGGTATAACATTAACTTTTACAAATTAAAAATTAAAATGTTACCATCTGGAAATTGCTTTCCATCTCTTAATCCTGCCTCCACCAACTATTTCTTCTAGCATGAACTTTCAAAGCCTGGTTACAGAACTGACAGGACTATCTGTTGTCTGATTGCAGAATGTATTTCATGTTCTTCAGCCTCACCAATATAGTCATCATTTCTCCAAAGTTCATGAATAAAGTTCCAATTATTATATGTATTTCCCTTCTAGTGGTGTTATCTACTTCATGCACATTCCTCAGTAGCATATTATTTGAACACCCTCAGGCAGAATTTTATCTTTAATAATAATACTCAAAAAGAAAGAGAGAGACATAGCATTTCTTCTCCTTTGTTGCCTGCAGAACATAGTTAAAATTTTCAGGGGTTTTAGTGTTTACTTGAGAGGGAACACTTTGCATTAGATTTCAAGCACATCACAGTCTGTGCAGCGTGTTTTCATCCCAACTTGCTGTAGCAATAAGGAGAAGAACATCTGTAATGTGCTTTTTTAGAGCACCTTTTATCCATTGCTCTTCATATGCTTGAAATGCAAATTAATTTTCCTTACATCCTTAGAAGGTAATAGTCATGAAAACATGGAGGGAGAAAGGGGCCATAACAGGAGAGTTTTTTTACCTCCTTCCCTCAGCTTCCATATCCAGTTTCATAGGGATTCAGCTGGCATTGACTGGGTCGACTCACTGGGGATGAGGGTGGTCCTGTGCTATGAATCACACAGGCTACACAGGGAGGCTGCAGACTCTTTCCATGACTAGAGATGAATCACCAAAGCTGGAGTCCTAACCCAAACTTTATATCCCCCAGGAACTGACTCTGACTTTAAACAGGACCCCACACAAACAACAAACCTTTTCACAGTGCTTTTTCTTGTGTGAAATGAGAAAGCTTACAGTGGGTGCAAAGTGAGAGTAAGGGAAAAGCATCACACAGCAAATGAAGGGAAGTATTCAGGCAAAAGGAGATCTCACAATTTTGCTTTCTTTTTGTTTTGACTGAACTAGACATTTCCTAGGTCATAATTTTCTAGGATTTCCAGGTTGTTTTTTTTTCCTGAGTGAAGGGCAATGAAAACAAGAAAAAGAAAATGTTGCCATTGTTTTTTAGTTTTAGCTCTTTTTCAGTTCCCTGGCATGTAATTCTCATATCTGTATTCCTTTTTATTGCTGTGACGTATATATGCATATACATATAAGTATATGTATGTATATAGATAAATGCATCTACATGAATCTATGAGACTCTATTATTGCTGTTCATATTACATATGCATTCAGTTCTTGACTCAGATGACCTCTGGTTAAAAAACGATAGAGAAGAAAGAGTTCTGGATCAAGAAACACAATCCTTGCCTCAAATTATGATACAACTCCCAACCTGCAGCCATTGAGTATTGTGCCAAGTTCTGGGCTCCCTGGTACAAAAAAGACAGGGATCTCCTTGAAAGAGTCCAGTAGAGGGCTACAAAGATGATAAAGGATGTGGAACACCTCCCTTATGAAAAAAGGCTGAGAGACCTGGGTCTGTTCAGCCTTGAGAAAAGAAGACTCAGAAGGGATCTGATCCACTCAGAAGGGATCTGATCCACGTCTATAAATGTCTGAGATGTGAAAGGCAAAGGGTGAGGCTGGACTCTTCTCAGCAGTGCTTGGTGATAGGACAAGGGGAAATGGTCACAAACTGAAGCATAGGAAATTTCTACACAAATGTGCATGGGAACTTCTTCACAGTGCAGGTGATGGAGCACTGGCACAGGCTGCACAGAGAGGTGGTGGAGCCTCCTTCTCTGGAGATATTCAAGACCTGCCTGGACACCTACCTGTGTAACCTGGTCTAGGGAGCTGCTTTGGCAGGGGGGTTGAACTCGATGTTCTCTAGAGGTCCCTTCCATCCTCTACAATTCTGATTCTGTGATTTCAAAAGCAAGATCCTAATGGTCATGATGAAAATCCGGCCTCTTGAATATCCTACTTCAGCCTGCATGTGGACTTCAGTGGAAGCTTATATAATCATGGGCATCAAGTTTATTTCTAAGAGTGAAGTAGATAAGACAGTAGACTAATTCTGTAGAGGAAATTATTTGTCATCACGAATGTAATTATCTTTGAAAGTGTTTGACCTGTAATAAGCAGAATCTATAAATGTAGACAAAGAAATTTTCAATACATGCTCTTATTCCATGTGATGTCAACAAACACTGGCACATTTCATTGGATAGCTTTCCACCTTTTTTTGTTTTAACAGCAGCATATAGGCGTCTGGGTCTCATATAGGCACACAACAAGAAATGACAAAGGAAAAAACACTGATTTCTTATCAGAACAGAAAAGATTGATAATTATAGAATCATGGAATTATAGGATTGTTTGAGTTTGAAGGGATCTTCTAAGGCCATCCAATCCAACTCCCCTGCAATTGTCAGACAAGAAAGTTGAAGTTCTTCCCAAGTACCATGGTAGATCATTGGCAGACCTGAGACGTGCTTTCAAGTGATCATTGCAAGAGGGCAAAATTTTGTCCATTGGATCATCCCTTCAGACACACCTATGCACACCTTTATCTAATTTGAACCAGGTATTTGATAACACAGATTAAGATTTGCTGGAATATTAGTCCTACAGTGCAGAAGAACATTTATCTAGGGGGAAGGAGTAATCTTATCACATTTATTCAAATACTTTCCTCTGTTTCAGCAACTTTATATTTTGTACCTCATTTCAAGAAAGAATCCCGGACATTTTTTTCCAAATTGTTTCACTTGATCAAAACTGATTTCTGTAACATGTTAATCTGTCAATTTCTCTGAAACATCTGCTGTAGAAAATATTTGTCTCTTCTGTCAGCTTACTCTGCCTCTGGGTTTCATGGAAGGACTGGAATTGCTCAGAACTTGCCAGGACCTTGTTAGCATGACAGGATGCCTTGTACTTGCCCATAATGAATCTGGTGAGTGATGTCAAGACCATAGAGACTTACAGTGTTCAGCCTGGTAATTTAATGGTAAGCACTCAAGAGTCTGTGCCTACCACAAACCTAGTGAAAAATATCTCAATACTGTGCCTGATTGGCATAGGTTTAACAAGGACAGACCTGACAAAGCAGATGAGATATAGGCTTAGGAATGTGGTAAATCAGAGGATCACGCAGTAAATTCTGAAAAGGATGGCACAACCTGCCAGGATTTCATGTGTGATGTTTGGTAGGTCATCACATTGGTGACAGAAATGTATGACGTGTATCACGATGTACACCTGCACATATTTATGTGAATGGAAGTCCCTACCATTGGTTCAGTAAAAATTCTCATTCTTTATGTACACATTTAATCCTGCCCACTCTGTGCTGTCAGTCACTTTGATCACTTGACTAATGGCGCCATTAAAGGCTACCCTGGTTAATCTCCACTTTATGTCTGCAGACATAGCCAAATGCTGAAGATGATCTGTCAGTGCTCTGATGCTGAAAAGCTCCTAAAGAGCAGCATCTATATGTATGTGAATGAAGAAGAAGAGGAGCATGTATTTTCTCCATCCATCTCCAAGCTGGACTTCGAAATCTATTAATCATGCTCAGTGTCTCAAAGGTTTTCTGTTTTGTTCATTGCCTGACCCAGGAGTAATGGTTTGGTGCTTGGCGCAGAAAAAAACAGGGTTTCTTCCTTTAATTTCTAACTTTGCAAACAATTCATAGCACAAGCTTGAGCAAATCTCTTAGAATTAGGTTCAAAGGGGTAAAAACTATAAAATAGGAGATATTTCTCTTATCAGTATTTGACTACAACCTAGAGCTTGGAGGTGGGCACCAGGTCCTTCTATGGAGCATTGTTACGGGCAGGCATCCCTGAACAGCTGTTACATGGACTGAGGAGTTCTTTAAAAAGAAGAAAATACTAGAGGAAAGGGTAGAAGACAAATCTTGCCTCATCTTAAGAGAAAAAACATCCACTTTCTGCTAAAGATCTATAGTCTGCATCAATTTGAGAGTTCTTTCGCTATTTCATTAGAGAGCAGATTAGATGGTACATTTGTGTATGCATTTCACCACTGAGCACTATGTGAGACATCTGGGATCAGTCTTACTGTTGTCTAGAGTGGTTAGAGAGTGATGATTTCAAACTAAAAGAGGGAAGATTTAGACTGTAAAAGTTTGTTTACAATATGGGTGGTGAGGCACTGGAACAAGTTGCCCAAAGAGGTGGTAGATGAGCAACTTGATATAGCTGTAGGTGACCTGGTTCATTTCAGGGGAGTTGGAATAGATGATCTTTAATGATCCCTTCTATCTCAAATAATTCTATGATTCTGTGTTTCAAAGCCTCCTCCAAGGACAGACTGCCTATTTGGATGTGGGGAAGAGAGAGATCCAAACATCTGCTTGAGACATGGGAGGCTGTAGCTGAACTCCTGTGAAGCCTGTGACAAGCATTCAGGGAGGATGTCTTCTGAGATCTTTCAGGCAGGTAGACAAGGTGATATGTAGTCTGTGGGTCTGGACAGTCCTGCACTGACTGAAACACATAAATACCACTGAGGTATCTGAATGACAAAAGCAAAGAATGAAGCAGTCTTGAATGGAAGATGTTTAGAGTTATACACATGAATTGAATCTACTTTATAATTTGCAGGTTCAAAGTTTTCTTACAGATAGCCTCAAGAGCAAAATCTTTACTTCTGTTAAAAAGAAAAAGAAAAAGAAAAGGAAAAGGAAAAAGAAAAAGAAAAGGAAAAAGAAAAAGAAAAAGAAAAAGAAAAAGAAAAAGAAAAAGAAAAAGAAAAAGAAAAAGAAAAAGAAAAAGAAAAAGAAAAAGAAAAAGAAAAAGAAAAAGAAAAAGAAAAAGAAAAAGAAAAAGAAAAAGAAAAAGAAAAAGAAAAAGAAAAAGAAAAAGAAAAAGAAAAAGAAAAAGAAAAAGAAAAAAAAGAAAAGTCCTGATTTTCAGCTGGACTTAACAAACACATTTCATTTATCTCAATAGTAACAGAGATTGTGGCTGAAATGAATCATAAACAGATGGGTATCTCAATTAGCTACTGCTATGAATCCTGCTGTTTAGGTTCATATTTAGCAGGAGGCATATGTAAGGCTCATTTGATATCAAAACAATGAACAAACTCCTCATCTGTCACTTTCATAGATATCTGCAAAAAGCCACCTGCAACACTTCAGTGCAGAGAGCAGCAAAGCCAAAATGATGAACATAGGGACATTGATTGCACAGTGTGTTTTCCTTGTTGAAGTGGAGTGAACCCACCTCAGAGAAACCAATTTCTCTGCACCACACAGACACACAATGCGATGTCACAGTGCATTTGAGATCCATGGCAAGTGAGTAATCTCTGTAGCTGAATAAATATGGGCAGCAGGGTTACTTACCTGTCAGGGTGCTCATGCACAAGCCCTTTCAGACAATATCTGCCCTTAGATGCCTTCCAGGACAGAGGAGCTTAGATGACATCCCAGCCATTCAAGTGGGCACACCAAAGGCTCACCTCCCAGACAAGCACCTCCACTTCACATCTTGTACATTGTAACCAACAGTGCCAGGGAACATGCACAGGTACCTGAGTGTGGATGTCCACATGTTCTTGGAAGAGATCCTAGCACAGTCTTGGCCCAGATAAGGCCAGGGACAAGCATGAGCCTAGAATCTTTTTCAGTAGGTGGTCCGTGTGCTTTTCCAGCAAGTCAGTCAGCTCCTGGGGAGCGAGAGTATCAGATGTCCACCTTTTCACAAGTCTGCCTCAGCTCCAGAGGTATGTCCTGATCACAAAGAGTCATAGACTCATGGAATGGCTTTGATTGGAAGGGACTTCAAAGACCGTCAAGCTCCAATCCCCTACCATGTGTAGGGTTGCCACCCACCAGATCAAGCTGCCCAGGGCTCCATTCAATCAGGCTTTGAACACCTCCAGGGATGGGGCATCCACAGCTTCTCTGAGCAACCTGAATCACATCTAATTTCTGGCAGTAAATGAAGCCACAGAGTTTTACTGGCTTACTGATGGGTAGATATCCTAGCTGTTTTCATTCTGGAGGGGAAGGCTATGGACAGTTTATGAAGGATACCTACAGAACACTCCTAGCATATATCATAGTACTTAGAGTTCAATCAAGGAGTTCAGCCAAGTCACAGAAAAGTTTCCACTGGCTTCCCTCAATGTCAGGTGAACCATTTTGTACTTATGTGACTGCTCTCAGAACTAATTCATCTGCTTTCCATCTTGCTGATATGGGACAAAGGGATTGTGGTACTGGCTCTGACCCCTGGTCATTTACTCTGGTTGCTTTTTACTGACATGAACCAAAATGACATCCATAGGAGGAAGACAGAATAAATTGCAGACTATTTAGGCAGGATAATTTCTATATCTAGTTGCCTTATTATAAATCCAAGGGCAGCTTCAAATCCAGAAAAACATGGATTTTCAGTCCTAGGATTGTTAGGAAACTGTGCAAGGTGAGCAGAGGAAATCATTCCACTCTCCCCAGAAATTAGCATCATGGAACTGTTGCAGTGATCAAGTATATCTCTATTACAATCCTTATACTACTTCAATCATCCTCTTCTTTCAAAGTTAAATAAATTGCAAAGGGACACTGTTTCTAAAGTATTAGAACAATAAATATTTAAAACATTTCCACAGATGAGTATATACTGCATGAAAACATTATCAGGCCCGTGATATAACTGGAGAGAATTTTTGAATTTTCCAATTTATTTTCTTGTTAATTCTTAGAGTTTACAGGTTCCCCTTCAAACCTAAAAGAACATATATCCAACTCGAAAGACTCTGCACCCTACAATAGAAAATAAAATATTTCTCCCAAATAGACAAATATTGCCTCTGATATTTCAACCCCAAAAATAACAGATGTAAAACAGGAATACTACTACCTTCCTTGCCATAGGACCACTTGTCAGAGCTGCCTATCCCTACAACATTCTCTAGAAAGATGGATTTTCCATTCATCTGCTGGGGAGATCATAGCATCATAGAATCATTAAGATTGTGTGAAGGACAGAAACTGTTTTCCTTTCTTTTGTCTCAAAGCTTGCTTCCTAAGGCCTTTTCTGGTGATTGGATTCTGACTAATAATTGCTGATTATATAGATGGGTGTCATGGTGCCTTAGTGTCTCTGCTTATGGTTGTAAAGAAGAACTCCTGAAGAAGAAGAACACCCCCAGGGCCTGCTTGCTGTGAAGCTTCCCGGCTCTTTCCCATCACCTGAAGTGACCAGAGAGTTCTTGAGATCAATGGACCTACTATAGACCTCGCTGGATCCATGGTGGTGATGCTCTCTCCCTCTCTTGCTCTCTGCCAAGTCTCCTTGCTTTTTATCTCTTTTCTATTGCCCACCATCCCTTCCCCATATCCCTAAGCAACTAGTATTTGTAATAAACTGGTTGGGCTAACATCTGACCCATTTTGTCTTAATCTCACACCTGGTATACACATAATCAAAGAACCACATCTCTCTCCTTTATATTGGAGCATCACAGATTGGAAAAGACAACTAAGATCATCTAGTCAGACCATCAGCCCATCACAAACATGCCCACTGTTTGTGCCACATCTACCATTTTCTTGTATGCCTCCAGGGGCAGCAATTTCACCACCTTCCTGGGCGGCCTGTGCCAATACATAGAATTGTAGAATCATTGAGGTTGAAAAAGACTGTTCAGTATTCTAGCTCCCTTCCTGTCATTGTCTGTTTAGTTGCATGCTTCTGAGGCCAGCCTGCATCTATTTCTATGTGCTTATGGTAGCCTTACTTCAAAGAGGATATGCAGAAACTGCTGAATGATACTTACATTATTATCGCATTCATGGTCTGAAATGAGAAAATATGCTTAAGAGCTATTGAGTGTTTTGTCATTTAATTATAAAGCTGCAATCTTCACTTCGTAGAGTAACTTTGAGTCCAGGTGACATTTATTGCTCTTTGTGAACTATATTTGGTTCTGTGTTTTATTTTTATTTGTTTTTGTCAGTCAAGTGCCAGAAGCTCAATGGTCCATCTCAGTTCCTTAGGAAAATTCTGCAGACTAAAGTACCAATGCTTCCAGGCAGATCTACAAGTATAGTACAGAAGAAAATAAATGATAGTCCAAAAATACCTGTTTAATTACTTTTCTAATTTGAAGGTTGATTTTGTTTGAAATTACATCAGTGTTAAAGCAAATAGAATTACTCTGATATAAATAACCTTCCTATGTTAAATATGATATCAAATATTATTTTCCCCTTTCTTTCTTGGACTGTTAAGCTCAATCAAATGACCTGTGATTTACCTTTTGTCTTCTTAATTTCAGTACAGTGTCTATATTCCTTCATAGATGTCTGAGAAAAAAAATTGTTCAGATTTAGGGCATATAAGTGTTATTCAATCTGCATTTTAAATAAGTAATTGGCAACACATTAAAAAGAATACAATGAAAAAAACAACACTGACAAGCAATTGACTGTGGCAGTGGTCCACTTTTGCAACTGATAGAAGAGAAAATCTAAAACTGGGCTGGTATAGATACTAGGAATGTGACCGCAGGGGAATAAATAGAATCATAGAATCCTTAGAGTTGGGAGAACCTTTAAAAGTCATGTAGTCCAAGTCTCCTGCAATGAACAGGGATGTGCATAGCTATATCGGGTTGCTGACGGCCTGATCCATTCTCACCTTGAAAGTCTCCAGGGATGGTCATTAACCACAACTCTGGGTAACCTGTTCTTGTCAACCCATGCATTCTCAGAAACCTTTGCAACAGTCAAAATATTTAAGAATAAAAAAGTAAAGGCCATATGGGCCCTTAGGTCAAAAAGAAGGATGTCTGTCTCACTGTGGTGAGCGTTATAGGAAACAGTACCCCTGCATGATGAACATCAGTGCACAGTATGCCATCAAATCACAATACAGAAACATTGGTAAACCCTCAGAGGTAGAGTCATGTCCATGATGGGAAAAAAAATTTCCACTGCACACTGAGAAATGTTTTGCCTTCATGAAAGCCTACATAACATTGATGTATTTAAATTTTTTATTTTATTTTTCCCTGTTCATTTAGAAATATAACTGCAACAATTATTTGTGTGACTCCAGAAGCAGCTTACCTTTAATGACGGGTGAAGTTTTTTCCAAGAAATTCAAGCCTAGGAACCTACTGTTGAAATGCAACCAATTTTCAGGAAGAAAACGAAGTGAATCATATAGTTAGTACAGCAAAGCAAAGCTGAAGTACAGAGGAGGAAATCATCTTTGTAAAACAAGAGTTCATCTTTCATGCCACATGGAGTTTTTCTATTTTAGAGAATATTGTTAACCAATTCTGGTCTTCAAAGTTGGTACTATCTGTACTGAAGTTAATGCTATGATCATGTAAGTTTTGATATATAAGGTTAGAAGTACTCCCACATGGTGGAATGGATCCAGGCCACTGTTAAAAAGATCTACCTTGATAAAAAGAGCTATTTTCATCTCAAGTTTTCTTTGAGCTCCAAAGCTATACATTTAAAAATAATCAAACTGAAGTCAAAGTAATTCCCTTGCACTTTACAGTAGTAGGTGGCTGAAGGGCATTACCTACTTTTAACATCTTAATTGATTTAATTTTTTTTCCATGTATCATAGGCTTGGGTTGGAAGGGGCCCCAAGAATCATCAATCTCCAACTTTCATTCCATGAAGGTTGTCAACTGCTAAACCATCTACTAGAACAGATTGCCAAAGGCTCCATCTAACCTGGCCTTAAACATCTCCAGGGATGGGGTATCCACAACCTCTGTGGAAGCCTGTTTCAACACCTCACCACTCTCTCATTAAAAAACATTCCCCTTACATCTAATTTAAATCACCCCTCCTTCAGTTTAAAACCATTCCCCTTGTCCAGTCACTATTTACCTTTGTAAAAATTTTATTTCACTCATGTTAATAAACTTTCTTTAAATATTGAAAGGTCACAATGAGATCTATCCTCAGCTGTCATTTTTCCAGGCTGAACAAGCCCTGATCCTTCAGTCTGCCTTCATAGGAGAGGTGCTCCAGCCCTCTGACCATCTTCGTTGCTCTCCTCTGGACCGAATCTCTGCGATGCAGGCCCCAGACTAGAATGCAGTACTCCAGCTAGGGGCTCACAAGGCCCTTCTAACAACCCCTCTTCTGATGGAATGCAGGATACCATTGGATTTCTGGGCTGCAATGGACACTACTTGCTCATATTAAGTTAACCTCACTGCTCAGCAAATTTGATGAGGGTACCTTCAATCCCATCATTTTTATCATTGCTAGAAATGTTAAAATGTACTGACCCAAGATGGACTCCTGGGGGACACAGCCTTTCATAGGCCTCCACTGGGACATAGAAACATTGACCACAACCCTTTTTCCAGCCAATTCCTTACTCACCGAATAGTCCACCCTTCAAAGCTGTATGTCCCCAATTTAGAGATAAGGGAGGGCATGACAAAGACCTTGCAAAAGTCCAGGTAGGTGACATCCGTTGCCTTCTCTTTGTTCACTGATGCACTTTATCATAGAAGACCACCAGACTGGTCAGTCGTGACCTTCCCTTGGTGAAGCCATGCTGGCTGGCTGTCACCTGCTCATCCCTCACGTGCCTAAATATGTCTTCCAGGAGGATCTGTTCCATGATCTTCCCAGGCAGAGGTGAAGCTCACCAACCTTTAGTGCCCCGGGTCCTCTTTCCTTCCTTTTTTGTAAATGGGAGTATGTTTCCCTTTTTCCCGTCCTCAGGGACTTCACCAGATAGCCCTGAATTTTCAAACATGACGGAGAATGGCTCAGCAACCCTCTCTTAGGACCCTGGGATGCAAGTCATTCAGCCCCATCAACTTGTCCCGTTTGATTCAGTCTCATGAGCTGATCATGGACTTGCTCTGCACTTATAGTGGGAGAGAGTTTGCTCAGTCATTCTCTGCCTAGAGAACATGAGGTTCAGGGATGTGAGAATCCAGTCTTAATATATTTTAACAAAGAAATATTTTAGGGACATGGGTTAGTGGGCATGCAGTAATGAGTCGACGGTTGGACTTCAGCTGTCTTTTCCAAAAGTCAAGATTCTGTATGTATATATAGATAATAGGACTGCATTTAAAACACAGACAAATGCTACAGTCACATTCATTTTAACACATGCCAGGATAGCATTACCGTTGCTGGCCACAGTGGCACACTGCTGGCTGATGGCCAACCTGCCATCCAGCAGAACAGTCAGGTCCTTCTCTGCAGAGCTCCTCTCCAGCAAGTCAGCTTCTAACCTGCACTGATGCATATGGTTATTTCTCCCCCAGTGATAAGTCATTCCAGTTTGAGCTGTGCTTCAGATGCCTTTGCTTCACCTTCTGCACCCAAAAACCCTGTGCAACAAATTCAGTTAGAAAAACCATGAGTTCTGACTCCCGTTTAATTTCAGTCTGTTTCATTCAGCAGAAATATTTCTGAGTTGAACCACAAAAAAGGTTGCTCTGGAAAGGTAGCAGAGCTTTGCTAATCCAGGTATTTACTGAACTGCTCCTCTGAACTTCTCCCACCTGCTGCTTATATTTTCTTCAGAACTGGGTCTGAAAGAATGAGTCCATAGGGATGTTCAAAAATCCATCTTTACTGTTTTGCTATCGCGTTGATTTTGCAAATATAGCTGACAGCTCTCTGAAATTTCTGTTGCTAGTCTTTCATGTAGTTCATAGTGACAGGATACACTAAAACAGGATGCATCCCTGTGTATATTCAGATGCTTAAACACTTCCTTCCACGTCCTCTGGTTGTGTTTTATTTCCTCTGATGAGTGACTGTTTCATCAAAGTAAGTGCACCCAGCTCTTGACAAAATTGATATAGCTCAATGCTTTTGCCCATATGAGCTGGTATTTTATTGAAATGTTCACACAAGCTGTAATACACAAAAGACATACAAAGACAAAAGAGTAACAATAACAATGTAATGAGGGTAGCTCATCTGAGAGCTCCATTGAGAGCCAGACATTGACAATATTCTAAATGAAAAAAAAAACAAACACAATGCATCCACAGCAAACACAAGGTTCATCAGCAATATTGTTTTTTCCATCCTTAATATATGTGTAAACCTAGCCCAAGGGAAGATGAAATCATAAAAGAATACAATCCCTTTAAGAAGGCTTCAGAGAAAGATGAGTCTCAGGATACTCCATAAAGTATCAGTTAAACAACCAGGCTTTGGAGCCAGGCCCAGTCCATCTCACACACTCAACATCTGACCCATGGTCCTGCTGTCTCTTCTCTCCACAGCTGCCAAGACACAGATAGTCTCTATCGAGATATACCAATTTCTCTCACTAGGATTTATTTTGCCTTCTTAGTGCTAGAGTCTTCTTGCCCAAATGAGTAAACCATTGCCTCTTCATCTACTGGGTTTGCAGGTGCACCTTTTCTCCTCTGCCTTTCAGAGGACACAATGCTGTCATCCAATATTGTGCGCACAACAGATATTTCAGCGTACTCCATTCAGGTTTTCCTGACAATCTCCCACATAACAGACTGTTGCCATATGCACCAAAGATTTTGTATTTCTAGAGCATGCGGTATCCTCCAGACAGCAATGACAGCAATGACAAAAAAGATCATTAAGAGTAATTGACATACATACAAAATGATGTATTGAACTGTGGATATTAATGGATAAGTTCAGAAATAACTGCTCTCCCAAGAGGATCACCTCTGAAAGCACAAAGCAAGGAGGTAGAATTTGCGTGTGAGATTTTACCAGGGATTAGATACTATATCTGTCACTAAAGCAAAGATGGTGGTTCCCTGTCATTGTTCTCTAGGAAAATCAAGCTTTGTTACACAATTACCCAACACTCTGTTTCATTTCAGTCCCTGTTCATGGCATGAACTTCATGATTAGTATGTACACACAAAATATTCATTTTTCTTGCTCTCAGAAGGTCTACAATGGATTGCCGTTAATGGATTAACAGCTACATGTAAGTATGACTGACTGTCCTTTGTCCTCCACAGTTTAGCAGCCTGGCCTGGCCTCCAATGGGAGCACTTGCTAATGTTCAGTTCTGCCATATTACTGACTTGTGGTTACTTTTTTTTGCTTACCAACCTCTTGCTTTATCTTGCCGTTAGAAAGCTGTTATGAACTTTGCAGCAAACTCTCATTCTTATTAGGAAGAGATGGAGTTAAGTTTCCTCTTCCTCAAGATGTATTTGGCATACATATGCCAATTCTGTTTTCAATTGTGCCATTTCTCTCCCAGTGCATGCACAGTCACAGCTGTGAATGAGTTGAAGGCTTAAATTTTTAATGCTGGAGGCTATTCCTAGCTACCTCTTTGACATTGCCACCTTTACTGTATCCTATAATATATCCAGGGAGACATTCTGGGTTCCATTTAATTGGGACACAATTTACATTCATCTTTCAGGTTTGTTTGTATCACTGAGATCTTAAATGGAGTCTTGATGAGGAATGGTATATGGGAAAAAAAAATAATAAACCACACTATTTGCAAACTTTTGCAACAGAAAGAGGAAGAAGAAATCTAAACTCAGAATGAAAGACATCCAGTAACGTGGAGAAACAATGGGAAACTAATGCTGTTCATTAATAGCTGGGAGAGAAGTGGTAATTATGATTAATTTAATGGGGTGAGTTGAGCTCAGGGTATTGCTTTCCAGGGTACTGTAGAAATACAAAACAAGAAATAACCTCTGCACTGAAGAGCTAAATAGAGAGGATACTCAAAATAAGTGATGAAGAGAAATCATCCACATTTTGTAGCTCTGAGGAACAGTGAAGGTAAGATTTCACCGTAGACGGTTGATATTGTCTTTTGTTAATTTAAGTCTTGTACTTTAAACTATGCAGCATCTCGTTCTCGTTTGTAAAACTTCCACAAATCAGTATCTTGCATAATTTAGAAACAGACATAAATCTTTGGAAGCTTTAGGTAAAGGAAATGTCTTTAGGAAAGAGAAGCAACACAGTTCTCTCAGTAAGCATCTGTAAGTCAGAAAGATCTTTTGTTTTTGATACATATCTTTGTTGATGGTTAGTTCATCATTTTCTGCACAGAGTGTATTTCCTCCATATTAGAATAAAGACAAGAACTAAAATGGGCACTAGAGAAACAGAGTACTGAGCAAGAGAACTAGAATACTGTCTTCTTCTATGATGCTATGCAAGGAAGGATCAGTTGTGACGAACTCCTATTAGGGAATAATTTACTTCCCACTTTAGTCTTATGAAGTGTCCTATAGATCTCATGATAAAAACAAACAAATCCTAGTTTGGAAAACGTTTTATAAACAATATTAATTTCATATTGCTCACAGTTAAAATGACAGAGAATTCAGCTGGAAAATGTCCTGGCCACTCTCCTTCAGCTGGGAAACATGCTAATGAGCCATTAACTTACTGTACTGCAATTAAATATATATATATATATATATATATACAGTCTTCCCTCATAAAATTCTTTGTTGTTTTTTTCTTCTTCAAGTTAACCCAAGTACTAACATTAAAACAAAAACAATCTGAAGGAGAGCAGAAAAGAAAAAACAAACCTGATTTCCATCTCCTGCTATTTCAGCAGTAGAAAAACTAGAAAATATAAATCTGAATACATTCAGGAGTAAATCAGGACAGAATATAACCACTGCTAACATGCTTCGCATGACCAGCATTGCCTTGTATTAGGCACAGAGTATCTCACTGCCCACAAAAGCTATGGATCTGGTGCTGACCAGTGCTGGGACATAACAAGCTACTCTTGCTGCTAATTAGGAATCCCTTCAACAGTCTTCTGTGACACAAATCTAGCCAATGAGAAACTTCTGTTTGAAGAGTCTGATTATCTTACATACAGCTGAATGTAGGTCCGTATCAGAATCACAGATTCATAGAATCAGGGTTGAAAAGAGCACTAAGATCATCAGATCCAACAATCAACCTGTCACTAGAGTGCCTACTAAGCCATGACCCCCAGAACCACTTCTAACTTTTATTTGAACTCCTCCAGGAACATGACTCCACCACTTCTCTGTTCCAGTGCCTCACCACTCTCTCAGTAGAAGGATGATTGCAAACCAGGACAGATGAGGTGACAAGTGCTCTGTATATATCTGACACTTCTGGACTGAGTACATGCTCTGGATATTCTGCAGATCAGCTTTGTTTCTCTTGGCTCACTGATGCTGAATTACGTTCAGCCCTGGCCTCTCTCCTGTTGCTCTTTGTAACGCAATAGACTGCAGCCAGCAGTGTCCAAATGCCACTGTTCCTTATTCCTGTGAGGAATGGAGAACACAGTACTGGGTCCTGTTCTGTCCTAGATACATACTCTCCTGTTATCTACTACTCTTACTATCTGAGTCACTTCCTGAGTCCCACATACCCATTTGCTAACGCCTTCACGGACAGAGGAAGGTGGATGTATTTGCATCCTCATAACAATCCATGAGGAAGGTGATGTCTAGGCAGTTAATTATGAAGCAGAAAAGTCTTGGATTTGGGGTTCTGGAGCATTTTTGACAATCTCAGATTAGATTGCTGTCCCCTTTGCTGACCTTGACATTGATATCATCCCTCAAGAGTTCAGACATTTCTGTTGCAATTTACAGGATATTTTATTGTCAAGCCCCCAAGATCAAAATCTTCCACTGAGTTTGAGATCAGTAGCAATGAGAAGCACTAGAAAACACTGATCTGTTTCTTGACTGTTCTTTCTCAGCCTTTACATCAGAGTAGTGAAACAAGGCTCTGATTCACCTCTCATTCATTTCTTAGTTTGACACTGTCTTGTATTTCAGATAAATCTTTTCATTGAAAGATTCCTAATAATGATTAATTACTGATTCAATGTCCACAGAGATTATCTTAAAGAAGAAAAAAAAAAAAAACAGAGAAATGTTTTAGAGATTCAAGTTAATGAGAGGATCCAACTGGAAAAATTAATTCAGTTTTAAGAGCAAGTCTTACAGACAACAGAGTGCCTATGAGAGAACATCCAGGATGGTTATGGAGGGCTGTAACACTGATGTACACCAGAGATAAAGCTTGGAGAAAAGGATAAAGAAGGATTCATCATTCTGTCTAATGGATGACTATAAAGAAATTGATGACAAAACTTCTTAGAGAAGCACAGGCAAAGAACAATTTGATAATTCATACAAGTTATAGGACAGGAAATACAAACAATGCAACTGGGATCCAGTGAAGCTGGAGTATCTCCGTCCATGAGATTACTAAAAACTCATGTGAACAAGGCCCAGAGAAACCTCCTGTAAAGTAGAAGTTGCTTTGAGCAGGGAAAGGGCTTTTTGTTCTGCAATTACATGCTCTACATGAGGGTGAGATCAAAATTTTATTGTCTTTCCACAGCTACTCTTCCAGTTGTCACTGGCAGTACTTCTATTTTTTTAGTTTTTAGGAAGGTGCTCTTTCATATATCTATAGTTCATCTGACAAATCGATGTCACCATGTTATTCACATGTATGTATTTTGTGTACTGCCAAATCATGTCAAAAACTTGCTGAAGTTGTATGTGGTTTCAGTCTCCCAAATTTCTGTGGTTGGACTTGGAGAGACAAAGGTATTTTAAATGGAAATTAAAGAGAATGTTGCTGTCCAAATCTTTGTGTATTTTGGCCTTTAACTACAGATTTACAAAGCCTTTTTCCTGAGATACTGTGTGACTTCATTTCATTTTTCTCTGGGTATACCAACCTGCAATCACGTTATTTCATTCATCACCTACTGTCCAGCCAGACTTCCTTAGATTTTGTTAATCCTCTTTCACAACTTGTCCTTCAAGGGAGAGCACATAAAACCTGTTCTCAAAGACTTAGGTGATAGTACTTCCCAGAAGAACATCATCCTTAATGGCTGTTGTCTGACAAATAATGCCAGAAGCACTCTGGAACTTGGAAGAAGGAAGCTGTAATATCTTTAGTTCACTTTCTCTTGGTTTAAAAATAACAATATAAACAAAAATGTACTTTTCAGCTACATTTTTGGAAACTAATGTTATGTTCTCACACTTGAAACTACTTTTCTTCTTGTGCTTCTGTCCATGTAGAATACATCTCAGAGAGCTCTACTGAATTGGGGGTGGATGGTTGTCATTCTACCTCTGACAGGATCAATTGGAACCATTGTCAGTGAATGACAAATGACCACCAACTATGAGGACAAAATTAGGATAAATCCCAAATAAAATAGGAGATGTCTGTAGCAGAAAAAGTAATATATATATATATATATATATATATATATATATATAAAGTAAAGTGGAGAAGAACAAGCTTTGTAGAGACACAAATGACATACAACATTGCCTGACTTTGGAGTTCTGTTGAAGCTTTGTGTTCAAAATATAATCAGAGATGCTAACTCAGGATATGGATAACTATACAATAATGGTAGTGTGGCACTGGAATGGGCTGCTCAGGGAGGAGGTGGATGTCTAATTCCTGGAGATGCTCAAGGTCAGTCATGAGAGGGCTCTGAGCAAACTGATCTAGCTATAGACATTCCTGTTCATTGTAGGGGATCTGGACTAGATGCCCTTCAAGGACCCCTTCTGACTCAAACCATTTTATGATTCTGTAATTCTATGAGTTGTTTGAGGAAACCTTGCCTGGGTTTTACATCATGGCCACGCAACATCCCTATCTATAACTGCAAATGATAAGATGTGTAAGAAGATGAAGCTTGGAAAGTGACAGAGGTTTATATGGGAAATTTTGGGTATATTTCAAATGTAGAAAATACTTCTAAGGTGCAATCTAATCAAAATTAAAAGGAAAAGGAACACTCAATTTTTTTAGATCCCATTCAGTCTTGTATTTCAACAGCCATGTCACTGAAATACACATATGAAAAAGCATTTTCTTATTTTACATCAATTGCAGACACACTGAGTAGCTAGAGCTGTAGAAAGTTTCAACATGAGAAATGCTTTCTCTGCCCTTTCAAGAGAAAAATACAGATATCAGGATTTTTCTTAATCTCAGATCTATTGCTTTGCTGCTTAGCTGCTTTCACCTTCAGGTTTTCCTCTTTTCTTCCTGGTAGAGTGCTGAATCAGAGAATTGCATTTAAATGTCATTGATGAATTGTGTTTGTAAATACACACTACTGTGATTTGATTTCTGCTTGTTTTTGTCTCTAAGCTCAACAATTGCATATGATATGCATATTACTGGATCTGAGAAGACATGGATTAGAATCCTGGCTATATTTTCATATTGATTATAATCCCAGTTACTCAGTTCACGATAATCAAGTCTCCTTGTATGAGACTTTTTCTTCACTGCAGTTCTGGAGAATAAACATAGACAAAGTTTGTGAAGGGAAATGATTACTGTGCCTCTTCATTGAGATAAAAGACAACACCCATAATTTGATTCTAGGTATATTTTTTTAATTATTATTCCTTTCCCATCTCATCGCTATTCAGCAAAGCTTTTTAATGTTGATTTCATGCATGCTGAAAAACATTTTACAGAATATTAATGCCATAATCAAGTGGTAAAATGAGGTCATGGATGATTAGGGTAAAACGGCGTGTGTGAATGATTTGGGCCTGAGAAAGAAATCTGAAAAAATGACACACAGCTAGTTTACTCTGCAGTTTTCCTTCAGTAAAGAATTGTTTCCACTGCTTGGAATCAATGAAGTCTTACATGGGGCAAGGTAGGATTTTGGCTGATTAAGTACACTGAAGCCTAATTATGGCCAGCTCCACAGATTCTCTCAGCATGTCCACTTCAAGCATTTAAGCATAGTTCAGCACAAAGGCATTCATAGAATCTGAATATCCTGAGTTGGAAGGAATCCACAGGATCAAGTTCATACAGCAGCCTCATTCAAAATATCAATTGGTCATATGACGAAGTCTTTCTTTATACTGAAAGTTTGGTAGTTGAAACTGATGTTGCATATGTTATCAAACAAGCTGAATGAACTTACAGGTTTTTTCAGATACTGGAATTTTGCAGTAATCAAAGTGGAAAAAATCAGAGTTTAAAATATAATAATCATTGCACTATGAATAATTTAAGAGATTGGAACATCAATGAAGACATGCTTATTTCTGTTGCCCTCATTGTATACTCTGACTATTTATGAACACTGTAGCTAAGGTCACCTTCATGAAAAGAAGTAATTAAAAAGGACTTAACCTGATGAAGATCTTTGACCAGTGAACAATGACAAAAAAGTTGATTACTGAACATTAATTAACTATGATGCCAAACAGATTATAAATTTTAAAGTTCAGTTACATGTTTCAAAAAAAAACCCACTTCACATTTCTTTATTATCTCAACCCATTTAAGTTATTAAAAGAAAGCATAATCAGGAAGGTTTCATAGGATCCTCTACAAGGTCAAGATTGGTTGCAAACTATTTAGTTCTTAAAAGCAGCCTGCTGAAGACATTCAACTTTACTGAGAACCATAATACATTTCAATTTCTGCTGAAATGCTCAGCTCAGATATATCTTACTCACAGCAATCTTTATAGCTATTTATATATTACCTGTATTGTTTTATTATTTTACCTTTAAGAAGGTAGTTTAATGCTTGAGTGCTTTTCAATTTTGCCATTCAGACTTCAGATTAAGTTTATAATAGCTAGCTTAATTTTTACAGTCTGTACCGTGTATTTTGTCTGAAAAATACCCCTGGTAATAGGCTTTCAACAACTTCGGTGTTTCAATAAAAGTTAGATGCAGTCTGATGCCTTCTTAAAGTCATATTGTCGCTGATTATACGACTGCATGTTCTTTCTAGCCATTGCGGAATGTAATTTACATTATATTTCTTTCACGGGGCTTAGAAAGGCAGAGATCCCTAATCACAGGCTTAGAAACAATTTTGCTTTCCATTTCTTGTGCCACAAACAGATTGCAAGTGAGTGAGGAGTCTGCAATGAGTTTTTAAAGTTCTTTAGTGTAATGAACTATTGCACAGCAGCAACACCAAGGGCAAGAGGCTGTAGCCCACACATAGGTGATTTTAGGCATTACAGAGTATCCCTCTTGTCATCCATGTGTAACTTGGAAAGCATGGGGTTCTCCCATAAGACTATATCTCATCAGCGAACTCCACATAGATGTCTTTGGTGCTGTGGTGTACCACAAACGAGACTAGGCAAATATCTGAGCAACCAGTGGTTTTGTTTGCATACCTACAGATAGATGTCTATGTTTGGTGTCTTAGTCTCAAATGGGACCTACCTGAGTGTCCTCAGTCCAGGTGTCTCCACCTAAACACTGGCTCCTACAGTAGTTAATGGAAAGAAGAGCAACACAGTCAAGGAATTTTAAGACTCACTGAACAAATGTAGGAGCTTACTGAGATTGACATGAAGGATTCAGTTCAAGGAGTCTCAAGTGGCACCTATGTATTAAGAAAACCAAGCCAAAGCTCAACAGTTTCACGTATTGCACTCACCTCAATGTCCAGCTCTCCACTGATACAGAGAGAACCCAGAGTGGTTTGTTCAGACACATCTGCACTGCATAAACCCATATTCATTCAGTTGAATTTCATTTTGTATCTCCTATGCAACGTATGGAAAGCAAACAGACAGAGATCCAAAAAGAAAAAAAATCCATGCCTCTGCTCTTCCAACACTGTCAAGGTCGGGAGGAAAGTATTCATTTTTCTAGAATAGCTGAGCCCAGGCAAGTTAGATGTTGTACTTCAGAGGTGAGACTCCCATAGACTGTAGTAATTGAAATGCTAGGAGCAGTTGGGCGCTCTTAAAGTTCGTACTAGCTGAGGAATGGAAGCAAGGTTATTCTCCTGATTTATAAGTAAAATAAGGAGTAGACATTAATGTCTGGTAGAGGGTAGCAAAAAACATCAGATATATCAACATCTTAAAATGAAACAATTCAGTGAATGTGGAAGCCAGAAAAACTGGAGCAAGAAGGCTGCTCATCACTGTGCTTCCTGTGCTATATATCTCCCACAAAGAGAAAAAAGGATTTAAGAAGTGGACTTAAACACTCCAACAATTAATTCACAAATTTTCATATGTGCTGCTTGTTGCTAGCTCAACATCCACAAATCATTTAAGAGCAAACTCTGGAGAATTGCCACTGAGCCAGATATGTTCCTAGTCCATACTGGAAGAAAAATCAAACCTGATTTTATAGATTCTCTTTCATGTAGGTTCCATTGCTTCATAAGCAATTAATTAAATACATACATAAGAATTAAATAAATACGAACACCCTTCTTCACAGTAAGGGTGATGGAGCACTGGAACAGGCTGTCCAGACAGGTTGTGGACTCTCCTTCTCTGGAGACGTTCAAGACTAAAGTGTATTTCAGCTTAGAAAGAAAGGAACAAAAACTGCAATGAGAAGAACTGCAAAAACTTCCGTGTGTTTCTGTTAATGAGATTAAATTCTTTGGATAAAAAAGAAGTTTTTGATATCATATCTAGTATTGGAAGAGAGAAAATGTCTGAGAAAGTTTCACAGAAGTAAGTAAATGCCTTTTTTCTTATATTTAAGAAAAACTGGATAATTTACCACTGAATATGAGTTTCTCAAACATTTACTTTTTAGTAGAAAATATCGGAAAATTAAAAAACTTCTTCCCTCCAATGAATTAGATTTCACTAACTGACATCTGTTTTTAGTAATAGATGCAATAAAACTACCTGTGCCAAGAAAGTCAGAACCTTATGCTTACTGTAATAAAGAAGAAGGATTTACATGTAATGAAGTAGAAGGATTTACAACTTGGTTCAAAAAAGTTTTACGGTTCACTATAATTCTTAAATTCAGAGTGTTTCTTAATTTTGAGACAGAAATGATAAAAGTGAAGAGGTGACCTATTATTACTATTTTTCCACACTAGATTTTAAGGAACATTCTGAAGATGGTATCAATTTTAGGAAAGGTCAAGAATTACGTCTTCAAATAATTTTTCAGTGGAAAAAGATCTTTCAGGGAGTCATTGTTTTTCCATGTAAAATTATCCATGAGAAAAGCAAAAATGACAAATCCCCAGGCATCCATGTGAGAAAGCATCTGCAATTTCAGCATTCAGAAGATGGAATTACAAGACTTCCAAACAGTTACCTGAAAGGTTAAAGGGCCTCAGCTCAAATGCTCCTAGTCTTTTAAAACAAAGAGGAAATTCTGATGCCATGGAGAGATTAGATCTGCACAGTAGTGTTTGTACCACTAGCTTGTTTTATTTATTCATCTATGTATGTATGTATGTATGTATGTATGTATGTATGTATGTATGTATCTATCTATCTATCTATCTATCTATCTATCTATCTATCTATCTATCTATCTATCCATGTCTGTCTGTCTGTCTGTCTCTCTATCAATCATATTCCAAGTTAGTATTGATAGTTCAGTTCATTTCTATAGAAATCTTTTTTTGCCAGAGAAACTTTATTTTTACATGCTTAGATACAGTATCACACTCACAGAATCGTGTGAGTTGGAGGGGACTTCTAGAGATCATTGAGTCCAACCGTGCTGATAAAGCTGGTTCCCTACAATAGATCACACAGGTAGGCATCCAGATGAGCCTTGAATATCTCCAGAGAAGGAGGCTCCACAACTTCTCTGCACAACCTATTCCAGTGCTCCATCACCCTTACTGTAATGAAGTTCTTCTACATGTTTGTATGGAACATCCTATGTTCAAGTTTTAGGCCTTTGGTCCTTCAATATATCACCATGATAAGCTCTTTATAGCAACCTATCCTGAAAGAAAACATGATGTTTACTGCTTAGGGAGATATTTTCTTAACTTTTTAAAGATGTACCCTATTTGAAGAAATTCCTAAAGGAGAGGGGTGTACAAACATTGCCAAAAGAAATCCATTGATGAACTTTTCTACCAAAAGCCATCAGATCAGAGAATTCAACTCACATGAGAAAAAAAACTGAAGAAAAAGTCTGAAGCTGTGTGCTGGTTTCTGAAGGTATAAAATATTTCACCATGATGTTCTGCTGTCTGAACAACAGCAGAATCACTGCTTTCTTAGGCATTACTGCTACTGACCCTGTGAACTGAATGATTCCAAATATCATTCTAAGACATGACAGTACACTGTCAAAGGGAAAAAAATGAGTGCAGTTTCAGCTCAAGATCATGGAAAATGTTACAGTTGACTTTGAGGAGGATTTGCCAGCTCACTTTATTATTTATTATCAGATATAATATTGGACAAGTGCTTAGCCTGAGTATGATCTCCAAACAAAGTCAGACTGAAAATGGATTGAGTTCCAATTGCACTTATTTACCTTAGTAAGATAAGCATGTATTTCCCTGGTGTTTCAGTCATCACTTTTATAGCATTGGCAACATGACTGATTTCTGATAAAGAGTTTTCTCTAAAAGCAACACAGCTACAGCTGGTCTATCCTTTCCATGTGCATGTCAAAAACCAGCACCTCCAAGGAGGCCGTGATGATAATCCTGTTTATCTTTATATTCTAAATGACTTTTCAGGACATTTTCCATCAACTTTTCTTTGTCATTTACAAAAAATGTCATATCACATCATGCCCCTGGATGGCCATGGGGGTGCAAAGAGATGTGGGTATGGGAGAAAAAAACTCTGGCATGTTCTTTATTCAAAGTGGTCATAGTGCTACTGCTGGCTGGATATGGCTATGCTGCCATGAGTTACAGTGGGAGACAATGGTGTGGTTGTCACTTCCTGAGGTCCAACTTGATTGTTGCCAGGCTGATGGAGAGACCAAAATAACACTATATAGGAGAATCTAGATGACACAGGACCTTCTAAACACACAAAAAATGGAGAAGAATGAAAGTCATGTTGGAGTGAGAAAAAATACTAAAGGAGAAATGCTTAACCTGATTAGCTTGCCAAATAATTCTCTTTGTGCTTTTAGAATCCAAGGGTTCCTCAAGTGAATAGAATGGGTCAGCCTACACGTGTTTGTTCTTTTGAGGAAGTAACATTTCAATCACCCCGAAAGCTGTGTTATATCAGCAGAAAATCTGGGCTTTGTACAGTATTTACAGTTAATGCAATCTCTGCTGCAATCAATTTACACTTAATGGTTCATTTAGTGGTAATAAAAGTTGGAAGCTATAAACATTCTTACCACTGGTAAAATTTGCTACCTTTGAGGTGTCAAGGACATACAGGAACATAATGTTTACCATTTTGGTGATGACAGGTCCCCAATAGTTGAGGCAGAAAGCCTTGAGAAATAAAAAGAATAATAAAAAAAAAGATTACTGAGAATTGTAAGTACTGTATCACTGTATCAGTTATGAGAGTGCTGAGTTAGGAAAACGACATTTATAAACTTCTTCTGTTAATTAGAAATGCCCTCCTTGCATCTGCACAGTAGTATTCCCTCTGAGATTTCAGTGCCACCAGGCAAGGCTTTCTGGAAGTCATTATGACATACAAATAGAGCATGCTAAATTAAATTGATTAATTCATCATAGTAATATTTTCAGCTGCTTAGTTTTGGCTGCCAGTAAATTGAACATCTAATCAGCAAAGAAGGACCCAACATCTGAGAAGTCTGAAATGCTGAGGAAGGTACAACACAAAGCTTACCTAAATATGAAAGATGTCTGACACACCATTTTCCATGGGACAAGGATTTTTTTCAGTGCTGTCCTGCCTACAGCATAAGGCTAAACCAGTCCTGATACAAACTATAAATTCTGCTGCTGGAGGTTTCAGGCAGAAAGGTTCAAACACGAGGGTTAACTTTTCTGTTGAATATTACCCACTACAGTTCAAGCCTTCTATGACCTGGATTCAATGGTTCTTGGCTGGCCTGAAAAGCACTTTTGTCATCCTGTATTTTCTTTATGGAAAAAAACAGTGCAGATGAGAGCAGCTAAAAATTAAATGTGGTCATCAAGCAATTTGGACATGTAGAATCCACTCGCTGTTCACTTTCTGCCCTGGAATGCCAAATGACATAAGATCACTTTTTGGCAGAGGGAAGAGTTAAGTGGAGGGTTGAGACTGAAAACACTGAGCAGGTGCAGGGAGTGTAGGTGGAAATATAATTCAGCTATTGAATATTTGTTCACACAGATTGGACTTCTTTTTGTATTTTCCATAAAAGCTTGGAATTTAGAGGGGCATAGTATTTTCTGAGGCCATCAAATTTCAGTCAGTAATGAACAGACCAAGCTAATGTGAATAAAAGCATGAGCTACTTTCATTTCTCTTCTAGAAATTCAGACCCTCTGAACTAAAATGCCAAGGTTCAAAAATTTCAGCTAAAGCATTTTCTTTTACTATTTGCCCTTTTGGACCTCTTTCAGACTTCAGGCTGCTTTCATTACTGTAAGGAAGTCATTTGGAACAATAAAAGTCTTGAAAATCTCATTGGAAGACAGCAAGAGCTGTCTATCTTAATCCTATGTTCTCAAATAGAAGGTGAAGATGCAGAAAGGAGACCACTATTTTTATACAACAAAAATGAGGCTGAGTTGTATTTACAAATGCTTCTACTGTAAAGCAGCCAGAAGAGAAAGAATTCCATCTTGGGAAAGCAACAATGAGTTGGGGAAAGTTTAACTTGTGCATCTGTTTAGTATAAGAGAGAGAAGGCAGAGTTTCATGAGTAAGATGAAAACACATCCCGAGTGTCTCCTGAGCTTCATGGAGACATGCTAGGGGAAGCTAAGATCCTCCTGTGCAGGGAAATTCTCTTTGCTTCTTTTTGCATCCTCTTTTCTTGATTCTGTGATTTTTCTCAAAGAGAATGCACAAGTATTTTAGAGAAATCTTGAAGAAAGAGGAAAAAAAAGCTCTCTTTGCCCATAAACTGTATTTTCCCCTGTTGTTTGAAGTGGTGTTGCCCTGTCACTTTCTTCTCTGCCTTGGCAGTCTGGCATGAGATTTCTTTCCAAGCTGGCAATAATCTTTACTGAGAGATGGGATCATTTTATCCAAACCCAATGGTGGACTACTTGTGTTCTAGAAGGCTTGAAGCACTTACTTTGAACAATTACATCTGTCTGCAAAAAGCTATTTGCAGACCTTGTCCTTGATCCTAACAACCTCCTTCTACTTCTTTGTCACCAAGAACACTAGGCCCTTAAATAAGAAGTGATACTTGTTATAGAAATGCTTGCCTAGATGCTACAAGATGTCACAGCTCTGGTCCCCATGTCCCCCTACTATCTGCAAGTTTTGTGTCATATGTACTTGCTTCCAAGTGCAGTGTTCTGGGGTGAAGACTGAAGCTGCAGTATGAACAGTGTTTGTCAGTATGAATTTTGGGCCAAAGCCATCCCTGACAACATCCTGAGCAAGGAGCAGCCTGTAATTTAGTTCATCTAGGAGATGTGGGTTCTGCTGTTCTCAGGATCTGGGCATAGCAAACTCAAGCCAGCCTCTGAAGGCTGAATGACAGCAACGACAGACATAGACAGGTTTCTTTTCCCCACCTCCACAATCCACAATCCAATATGTGACTTTTTCTAAGAGAATTTGCCACTGTCAAGATAGCCAGAATTCAAGTCAAATTACAGGATTCCACTTAAAATTAATGAACACATGCTTGAGACATTCTCCACAAACCTAAGGAAATGAGGCAACTTCCCTTGCTTACATCAACAGAAAATATTTGCCCTGGTGATCATAGATAGAATCATAGAATGACTTAGATTAGAGGGAACCTTAAAGACCCTTAAAAATTGTCTAATTCCACCCCCATCATGCCTTTTCTCTGAAGTCTCAGAGTAGAACACTTGGGTAGGATGGGCTCCATCTGGAGAGGGAGGGAACTCCCTGAGCAACCATCTGGTCATTTCTTGTAACACTGCCCTTGTGATCTCCAGGCTGTTACCTCTTCCACAGTAGTATAAGATACTCTGGTTGCGAGTAAAAATCACTTTCACCTCTTTACAGCCTCTTCAAATCCAGGAGAGCTTTCTTCCCCTGTCTTCTTTTCGGATTAGATATTCATTAGAATTTACTGGCAGCCGTAACTAAGCAGCTGAAAATATTACTATGATGAAGATCAATTAATTGATTTATATAAAGAATAGAAACCAAACTTTTATTCTTTCTCTGTCTCATGCCAGAATTACTATTTTAAATAAACCAGTGATACAAGAGCCATATCTTTTCTCCTTAAAAAATGTTTTTGATATAGTGAAAGTTTGTTTTTCTTTTATTCATATCTTTGAATGAGCTGTAAACAAAACTTCAAAAACATCCATATTGTTAAAAATATTATCTGTGAGAATTAGCTATGTCCCTTGCTCTAGTTCATCTGTAGATGGTGGAAAAGAGTTCTTGCTCACCTGAGTTGCAACCCCCAGGGGCTACACAAATATGTCAATAGCAATAACTGATGGATAGTATTTTACCATCAGCTGCACTCCCTAGCTTCAGCTGCTTGAATTCTGTGTAAATGAACCTATTGCAGCTCCTAGATTTATATAAAAAATAATTTGTAAGTTTACAGATTTATTGCAAACTTTCCTTTTTCCAGGTAGTCCTTATCTTCCAAAGGTCTTCAGAACTAATTTGTATTGGCTGAATCCAGGGAATGCATCTGTCTGCAATTAAATACTTCTTTCCACTAGCTAGCTCTTTTTTTATTATTTACTCTACAGCTGCATTATTTAAGTATGAGGCATATGAGGTAGGATGTTTTATGAGCTGCACAGCAAAATGCAACTACATTTCAGTTTGAATTTCTCTATAATTAATAAATAAAATGAAAACTATTAGTTTGTACAAGAAAACAATACACAAAACATGCAGAGTTTCTTACCTGGAAGACCTTAGCAGAGAAATAATTATTCCCTGAAATTACATGCACTGTGCTTGAATTTTCAACAGCATCTTACAGCACAGACTGGTGTTTCACTATTCCATTTTCATGGTACTAATCCTAAACATTTATTTGGAATTAGAATATAGATTGTAATTCTTCATGGACAGAAACGCATTTTGTATCACCAATCTACTAAAACCCAAACCAAATTAGCATTTTGATCTTTACTTGCTGCAGATCACAGCATGTGTCTGTTGTCTATGTTTTAGCAACACAGCTTGGGAGATAAATAGAATTGCAAAAATATTGGGGGAAAGATGGTGAAACCATGGGTTAAACAATAGTATTGATCCTCGTTGCAACTGTGTCTGAGTCCTGCAACCAGATTTGGAAGCTGACTTCTGTGACAAGGAGTCATAGTAAGTGCCATTTTAATTTCCAACATGGCATTATTGACCTTTTCCTCTTCCTCCTCCTCCTTTTTCTTTCTTTTCCTTTTTTCTTTTTCTTTCTTTTTCTTTTTCTTTTTCTTTTTCTTTTTCTTTTTCTTTTTCTTTTTCTTTTTCTTTTTCTTTTTCTTTTTCTTTTTCTTTTTCTTTTTCTTTTTCTTTTTCTTTTTCTTTTTCTTTTTCTTTTTCTTTTTCATTTTCTTTCTCTTTCTCTTTCTCTTTCTCTTTCTCTTTCTTTTCCCTTTTCTCTTTTCCCTTTCCCTTTCCCTTTCCCTTTCCCTTTCCCTTTCCCTTTCCCTTTCCCTTTCCCTTTCCCTTTCCCTTTCCCTTTCCCTTTCCCTTTCCCTTTCTCTTTTTTCTTTCTCTTTCTCCTTTTCTCCTATCACCACTCATTAACCATTCTGATGTTTTTTCCATTGCAGTGGAAAAACACAACTTCCTCATCCAAAACCAGACTTGAGAGTGAAAATGAATGTTACTTTCCCTCAAAGACAAATACAGTGAATATATATTGAAATACCTATTCACATTAATAGACTTTAAATGTTATTTTTAAAAATATTTAGATTATCTTTAAATACTTAGTAGGAAGTGAGGAATCTCACAGTGGACTGCTGATAGTTTCAGAATGCTTGACTAGGGAGAGGAAAGCAAAGGTAGCATTTAGCTGTATGGGAAGCAGCATAGGAAGTAATGAATTCAAGGAGTGAGATGCAATCAAACATATGTCATGGTGAAAAAACCTCAAAGCAGGTATTCTGGAAACAGGGATCTGAAAGGCTCAGACTGTTTATGGAGGAGGAAGGCAGGAGGTTTTGAGAGAGCTTTTATAAAACAAAGAATGATAAAAAGGTCAATCGTGCAACAAGAGACTTTCAAGGCAGCCAAAAGGCATTACTGAAGGCTTATTCAAAGCATAATCTGAATAATGCATAATTAACATGAAACATATTGTCATAACATTTCACTAGCAGGAAGAAAGAAGAGAAATGTAAAAAGAAGCTCAAGTGTTAGGAAGTTCAAATATTAATCAAATGCCAGATACGATGTACATAACATTTATAGTCCTTTATTGTATGGTCACAGCCTGCTTTTTGCCAGGGACCCCTGCCTTGAGCATAGAGAAAGTGGATACCCACATGGAACTGCTGTTGTATGCATTGTCCAAAACCTACCAACTGTTTAATGCTTAATTTGTGTAGTACAATGACCTTTGTATTAAGGACTTCAAAGTCAAAGTCCTAAGTGTAATATACTGGCTGATCATGAGGTCACTGGTACCAACACTGTGACACCACAGTACATTTCGTACTGAGTTTGCCTGTAATTGCTCATTTGCTTCCATTTTCTGCAAAGAAAAGACTTGAGGTCTAGACAGGAACCAAGTTGAACATGAGGGAGCAATGTGCCATTGCAACAGTGAAGATGAAACAAGTCTTGGACTGCATCATGTATTAGGACACAACTTGAACGCTGGCTCCAGATTTAGTCTTTTCAGTTAAAGAGTAACACTGTAGAACTGGAAATAGCCCTGAGAATGCCACTAATAAGAACACATAGTTGGAGAACATGGCTCATGAGGAAAGGTTGAAGTAAATTGTTCTGCTAAACTTAGATTAGGAAAAGCTAGAGGAGATATAATCACAGACTTCCAATAATGCTGAAGGAGTTGTAAAGAAGTGGAAGTGTCGTCTTACACAATTCTCCTGCAGTTAACAGGGACATTTACAGCTAGATCAGGTTGCTCAGAGCCATGTCCAGTCTTGCCTTGAATGTCTCAAGGGATGGGATTTCCACTACTTCTCCGGGCAATCTGTTCCAATGCCTCTCCACACTCACTGTAAAAAAATTTCTGTCCTTATATCCCGCCTGAATCTTCTCTCTTGTAATTTGAATCCATCTTCCCTTCTGCTATCACAGCAGGTCCTGCTAGATAGTCTGTCCACTTTTTCTAATAATCCCCTTTTAGATACTGAGAGGCCACAACAGAGTCTTCTCCAGGCTAAATTTAAAAAGAGAAGTCCCTGCCAATGGAGATATTTCTACAATTCAGTGTTTCTCTTTGTCCTATACTAGAGTAGAGAATTAATATCTTCATGATCACTGGCCTCTGCTTTGAAGGTGCTTGGAAAGAGTAAGAGAGAAAAGGAACAAGAAGCGAAGTCATTGACAGCCTTCAGCCTGATACAAAGGACAAGTGTGACATAAGGGATTTTTCCTATCTTTGCTGCCTAAATATTCTGAATATTTCCTATCTTCTGCTATGACCTTTACTATGACAGTGGCTGTCAAGTGTTTGCCCTAATGAGCATCTCTTCAAATGGAAGAAAGTGTTGAACCATATCATCCAGCAGCATCATATTGCACTGGCTCTTAACATAATGGATTTGTTAGTATTGCCTCGGTTAGGAAAGTGTAGCAGTCACTGCTAAGGTGAATTATGAGAGGTTTACAGTGAAAAGTAATCTTTGTGTACTAAGATGATGACTCATACGGATCCCTTCAAGAGATGTACATATTAAAAACAGCTGGAAAATATCAGACAACTTAAAAAATAAGCCATTGCTTCTCTAACCTCTGATGTTGCATATATACTTGGGAATTTAGTACTGATCATATCTCATTTCAGAGGCATTGGTGGAAAATACTGCATCACAGTGGTTGCAGTATGGCTTTTGATTTATCTCACTGACAGCCATCAGACACTTCAATGTCTTGATGACAAATAAGCACGGAAGAGGACAGATACGCAAATTACAATAGGAGTGATTTATGTGCAGTGAGGAAGAGTTCCATATGTGCATACAATCGTATTTTCAAGTTGGCTCCTATATGCTTATCTGAAACTATTTCTGTGCCTGATTTATAAGGCATCCAGTGGGTTTTTGATTGGTGAGCACCTGCAAGGCTGACTTTACTTTAGAAACACATCCATATCTTTGGATCATCCAACAGAGTAAAGAGGAGATTTTGATATGAACAGAATGTACATTCCTCATGTTCTGCCTCAGTACGTGCCTCTTTTCCACACGTTATACTGCGAGCTGGAAAATGAGGAGGAAACAGTATAAGAAGCAGTCCTTTGATTTGAAAAGAATATATTTCAGCTTCACATATATCTCTAAAATGAGAGGTCTAGCTTCAGAGTCACTTCCCTGGAAAAATGGGTCTCAATTAATCCTTCAATAATGCTCATTGCTGATACATAGTTTAGATGTTATAAAGTAATAACAATGAAAAAATGACCTGTGAGGCCAAAGAACTGTTACTGATCAGAATTTTATTGGATACATATCTGTTCAGTTCTGATACACTACGTCAAATGAAATACCTGAGGCCCAGTTACTAATTCTGCAGCCAAAGACCAACTGCAAAGCAGTGAGGCAAGGGCTAGTTTATTTATGTGAAGATGGGTATGTCAACAAATCTTGTGACTCACTCAAAATCATAATCTCTGGAGAGGTAAGATCGAAGTGCAAGAAATTCTGGCTCCCAGGCCCACCCTTGGACCCCATGCAGGTTTTCTTTGGATGAGCTGTGAAGGCCATAATAGGCAACTGATGTATGCAGTTTGTCATGTAGCACAGCTGCAGAGGCACTTCTTGGAGTTTTCTTTGCTTACATTTGTCACTGCCGTGACATGCACCCCTGCATTAAAGAAACAGTGGGTAATATTTCAGAATGGATACTGCTCAGAATGACTAATGTAGGTACTTGTTACGACAGATATCATCGGGTAGAGAAGCGGGTCAATAGCATGAGTGAACTGCTGAAAGAGTCTGCAAAAAAGTAACAACCAAATAAACCGCAAAACCTGAAAGTGTCTAAACTTCAAGTAAGAACTGTATATTAAATTATAATGGACAGCCATTTCTTGTGACTCAGTGCACAGATGCACCATTGCAAAAGTTACTTTCCTTAATTAATCATAGTAGTTCTTTGGGGATCTTTCCCCTGGCACATCATTCTTCATTATTTCTTACCATTAGCAACATTTGAATCTTCAAGTGCTTTTCCAGCCTCTTCCATTTTTTCTGTAACCCTCCTTACTCTGTTCCAAATCGCTTCCAATTTATGTAAAGCTTTCCCAAAGCTGAATCTGCTTATATATTTAGAGGACAACGCCTATTCCTATCAATAACAAATAAAATTGGATGAGAACAATGCTGTGTTCTTAAAACCAAATGGACTATTATGGTTCATGTCTATAAAGCTACATACTCTTTTCTTTCTCTTGCATTTGATAGCTACAAAATTGTAACTAGAATTGTCTGGGGTGCAGTTCTTGGCACAGGACAAAACTATGCCTGTAGTTGTTAAGGACAGATGAGTTAAGGGAGATCCTGTTATCAGATGAGTGTTATTCAATTTAATTGTCTGTTACTGTCTTTGAGAAGGCTGACATTGGAATATATTTTGTTCCTTCAAAATTTATCTATTCTGCTTTATTTCCTCTACTTCATTTCCTCTGTAATTTAACTTTTACCTCTCCTTATACTTACTGAAGTCCCTCAGTACTTGTCCAACTTGTTTGCATTTCTCCTCCTGTGGTTTTACAGTTTTCCAACTCTTTTGCAATCCCAGTGGCTGAGAGAATGAGCAAATGGGTACATGGCACAGAGCTGCCTGCTAGGTTAAACCATGGCACCCCACACTATTTATACATTAAACATATATATAGAAGTGATGTATCTATACATCATTTCTACAAACTAGACTACAGAGTTTTGACTACAGATTCAGAGGCAGATGAGATTCAAAAGAAAGGAGTAGGATGAGAAAACATTTTTACTCTTCCTCTCTAGCAGCTATCACTTCTCTAACACTAGCTTGTTCATCATCCTTCACTGTTGTCTTTCCTGCTTTGGTGGGTGAGGATTTCCACTACAGAATAGGAAAAAAATCATTCACTGTGATGCAGCAAGGCATTTCTATATTATCATGTTCCCCAGCTGTGAACATGGAGCCCCTTTTCAATACTGCAAATAATGGATAAAATTCAACCCTATACTAGACTCCACTGGAGCAAAATCATGAGACTCATCAGATGATCTGTTGGTACGCCATGAAGTATGGTCCAGAACTTCAGTACAATATCTGATTTCCACTTAGTGACAGATATGCTGTTTCAGCTATTTTCCTCTCTGTTACTCTCAATCAACATAATGAATGATATCTGTATGGTGGTTTATCATTTCTCTTAACCCACTACCTTAATCAACTGTCCTCTCCAAGCAAAGTGGTAAGTACTTGATCCCACTTGCTACACAAGAAAATCCATCCAGGTAATTGGAAGACTGTGTAGAAGAAATGGACCTGGAGGTATTGGTTGACGCTCAGCTAAATATGAGCCAGCAGTTTGCCCACATAGCCAAGGCAGCCAATGGCATCCTGGCTTGTATCAGAAATAGTGCAGCCAGCAGGAGGGGGAAGTGATCATCCCTCTGTACCCAGCTCTGGTGAGGCTGCTGTGTTCAAAAGAAGGCAAAGAAGCTGCTGAGAGATCTGAAGCATGAGTCTTACAAGGAGCAGCTGAGGGAATTGGGATTGTTTAGTCTGGAGGAGGCTCAGAGGTGACCTTATTACACTCAACAGCTATTTGGAAGGGGGCTGTGGTATGATGAGAGTCAGCCTCTTCTCCCAGGAGGCTAGCAATAGATCTAGAGGGATTGGCCTCAAGTTGTGCCAGGGGAGATTCAGGTAGGATGTTAGGAAACATTTCTTTTCTGGGGTAGTCGGGTGGGTAGTCGGGTGTTGGAATGGGCTGCCCAGGGATGTCATGTAGTCACTGTCCCTGGAGGTAATCAAGAAATGTTTGAATGTTGTATTAAGGGACATGTTTTACTGTGGAAATATTGATTGCAGGTGGATGGTTGGAATGGATGATATTAGAGGTCTTTTCCAACCTTGGAAAAGCAAACATCTAGATTCTGTTTTACCCAGGGGTGTATGCACTTGAGAAAATTCTAGCTGTAACTCTACATTAATCTTACATCAGATCTACATTTTCCAGGTTAGCTGTTAGTTTTCATTGTCTTCTGAAGTCTAATTTAAAAATGAAGAAGGAAAGAAAGAAGGAAGGAAAGAAGGAAAGAAGGAAGGAAAGAAGGAAAGAAGGAAGGAAAGAAGGAAAGAAGGAAGGAAAGAAAGATGGAAGAAGGAAGGAAGGAAGGAAGGAACTCGGAAGGAAGGAACTCGGAAGGAAGGAACTCGGAAGGAACTTGGAAGGAAGGAACTCGGAAGGAAGGGAGGGAAGGGAAGGGAAGGGAAGGGAAGGGAAGGGAAGGGAAGGGAAGGGAAGGGAAGGGAAGGGAAGGGAAGGGAAGGGAAGGGAAGGGAAGGGAAGGGAAGGGAAGGGAAGGGAAGGGAAGGGAAGGGAAGGGAAGGGAAGGGAAGGGAAGGGAAGGGAAGGGAAGGGAAGGGAAGGGAAGGGAAGGGAAGGGAAGGGAAGGGAAGGGAGGAAGGGAGGAAGGGAGGAAGGGAGGAAGGGAGGAAGGGAGGAAGGGAGGAAGGGAGGAAGGGAGGAAGGGAGGAAGGGAGGAAGGGAGGAAGGGAGGAAGGGAGGAAGGGAGGAAGGGAGGAAGGGAGGAAGGGAGGAAGGGAGGAAGGGAGGAAGGGAGGAAGGGAGGAAGGGAGGAAGGGAGGAAGGGAGGAAGGGAGGAAGGGAGGAAGGGAGGAAGGGAGGAAGGGAGGAAGGGAGGAAGGGAGGAAGGGAGGAAGGGAGGAAGGGAGGAAGGAAGGAAGGAAGGAAGGAAGGAAGGAAGGAAGGAAGGAAGGAAGGAAGGAAGGAAGGAAGGAAGGAAGGAAGGAAGGAAGGAAGGAAGGAAGGAAGGAAGGAAGGAAGGAAGGAAGGAAGGAAGGAAGGAAGGAAGGAAGGAAGGAAGGAAGGAAGGAAGGAAGGAAGGAAGGAAGGAAGGAAGGAAGGAAGGAAGGAAGGAAGGAAGGAAGGAAGGAAGGAAGGAAGGAAGGAAGGAAGGAAGGAAGGAAGGAAGGAAGGAAGGAAGGAAGGAAGGAAGGAAGGAAGGAAGGAAGGAAGGAAGGAAGGAAGGAAGGAAGGAAGGAAGGAAGGAAGGAAGGAAGGAGGGAAAAAGCAGAGATCAAGAGATCATCTGGGTATTTAAAACAGTTTTAAGATTTTTAAATCTGAACAATCAAAAAGGGCAACTCAGAATTACTCAGAATTACTATTCACTTTGAAAAAATGTAAGCACGTGGTTCAGTAGCTGATATTCAGCAGAGTCTGTTAATGAGAATGGCCAGCAACCCCAGCAATCTTTTTTATTTCATATACTACGTCCCTAATGGATTATGTGCCATTTTAGACTAGAGTGGGAGCTTCAAAGAGATGTTAAATTTAAGTGCATATATCCCCTTGGGCTATGGTTCATCAATGTCCAAAGCATTGTGTTAGGTCTTGACTGGCATATGTACAGGAAGGCTGTCTGGGATCTGGACACTCAGCAAGGCACCTACATTACGGTGTATGTTGCTGTTGAAGCATCCAGCATCAGATAAAGGAATGTACCTCAGAATGCGGTCTTCTAAAGAGCTTGAAGCCTGGATGAGAGAGTGGAGAGTGGTGTGCCATTGGTTATTGCTATCTCCTGCCTCTTGCAAGGTGGCCATCCTTTTTTTCTATCTTTCTGTGTTTGGAAGAAACTTACTTTTTCTATTTTTTTATTTTCTTCAGAAACACCTGTGTCAGATGCAGGACTGTGTCATACTCCTATCAGACATGTTTGGAAGGTTTGTCCTGTAGAAGTGCCAAGAGGTCAGTGTGACAGACACATCGAACATCAAAGCACCTGTGCATGCCCTGTATGCACGTTGGTTGTGAGACCCCATACAATTCTTTATCTTTCCCTTTTGAGGGTGAAAGAGAGAAATACTTCCTCAAGCACAACAATGAGAAACAGCAGATCTGATGTCCACACTTCACTGTGCATTTAAGTTTGTGTGAGGGAAGATGGCTCCCCAGACTGGCTTACTTAATTGGCACAATTTGTTTGCATTTACAACCTAGAAGTGGGACAAGAGTTCCCTCTAGACTGGCATGTTGGAGTTAACAGAAGCAGAATGTCTCTCCATGTCTGCAGTTGACTGAGTAGTTCTGCCTTTCTGAGTGCCACAAAGTCACTGCATAAATCCTGCTCTGCACTGAAGATGAAACTCATCTGCTACACGCTTGCCAAAGTGCAGACAATCCCCTTCTAAATAATCTTTTCCAGGGAGCAGGAATTTTATGGGTCTTTAATGCTCCATCAGGTGTTAATTGTAACATTTTACTGTCTGAATAACAAACATATCTCCCTCGAGAAAGCTTTGGTTTGCATCCAAAATTCTGTTCCCAGAGCAGACAATACACTTTGATAGCAATGACCACATTTTACCCTGAGCTTGATGAATTTCCATGATCAGGAACTGAGCAAGAAATAGTTTTGTTAGCGATTGTCTTTAATAATACTTAAGTGCCTATGTGTTATTTTCAGGATACTGCTGCTGTGGAAATCAGTGATTCCAGGGAATAATATTCTCATACCTCTCTCTTATTCTTATATGAAAATGTGGCTTGATTAAGGTTAAAATATATCAGTGTGGTGCATGTAGGGTAAAAATCAATGCTTCGTTCAGGTGATCCAGAACTGGACCGATGCAGAAACGTGTGTATTCACAGTATCATGAGCAAGTTTTTCTTTGTTTCTGTAAGAAAAGAAATTCATTATGTTCTCTTCTTCCACACCATGGGCTCTATAAAGATTTAAGTATGGACTCTCAGTCAATATTTTTAAAAGGTCACCTAAGTGACTGAGAAACTAGGACCTAATTTTTAGAGCAGTTTACTTGGCACCTGTCTTTTGAGTATTTGTGGAAAATTGGATTTAGGTTCCTAAAACACACGGTAACTTCTACTTTTTTTCTCTCTCTACATTGTACCTTCACAACAGTGAGATGATGAAGCACCACTCTGAAATATTACAGGCCCCAGTTTTGATTTGACTCAGGAAGAGATGTTGTTTTTCAATACAGAAAGTCAACATGAATTATTTTGTCAAAAAAGTCTTTGAGGCAGCTATTCTTGATGTGTTTTCACCTGTAAATTAAACGTAATCTTATAATGGTACCCTTTAGTAACTGCTCTTCAGAAAAATAAGAAAAATATAATAACCGTCCCTTTCACCCCTTCAATTGCAATTTTTTATCCTTTATTTTTCACCTTTTGATCTCAGAATCTTTTATGAAAGAAATAAAAAACAGTAAGTGCCTAGCCCTAAAATCACTGTGGTATCAAATTTATGGGCTTGAGTTCAAAGCTCCACTGTAAGTATGCCATTTTCACACATGGATGACACTGCAGTACACAAATGCAGATGCCAAAATTTTCATCTGGTGACTTTGGGACTGCCAGCTAGGAAAATGCTCCAAGAAGAAATCACTATCAAGCTTGGATGACATTGCAGCCAAGTAGATGGTGTGGCTACTCCAATACTGAACTTCCCAGGGCCAGAGGGGCAGTTCATGGCTAATGATCTGGAAGTTCAAAAGTGTACTTCGTGTTTTCTGTAAGTAACCTCACACTGGCATCTGGCTTATCATACCGTGATCACAAACATTTCCTGGGATGTGTTCTGAGCCATTGCATTTAGCCACTGGCTGCTGTTTTCTCCATATATCATGGGAAAAAGTACTTCCCCTGAAGAAAGATGTGAGTGGGGAACATTCTTGCTTTATGCACCTGGTATGTTTAATTGCCTCCCATGTGGAACAAGTCATGTTTTAGGAGCATGGTTTAGTTTAGGGTTGTGGCTTAGTGGGTGGGTGGTGATGGGTTGATGGTTGGACTAGATGATTTTAGTGGTCTTTTCTAACCATAACAATCCAGCCATTCTGTGAACAGTGCTAATGTTATGGTACTACATAAGGGGGTGTGGGTTGTGTGGCCCTGCCAAACTCAGGGATAGTGTCCAAGGACTCTCAGGCTCAGAAAATCAGTCTCCTGCAGCTTTAATATTGTGCAGGCTCAAAATAGGGCTTTCAGAATTTTTTTATTGTTTGTTTGTTTTTGTTTTGTTGGCTAACAGAACACAACAGGTTTTGATGCAGCCTACAGGAGTGGATGCTTTGGGCATGCTGCAACCATGCCTGGTTCTGCTGAACTGATGTGGAGATTTAGGGCAAAAGCTCAGATCTTAACCCTGGTTTAATAGAATTCACTTCACTTTTGCAGCCATATTAACTTCTGGCCCCTGTGTTAGCGGGAATTTTAGAGGGAGGGGGAGTGCAAGGCACACTGCAGGACTTCACATATTTTTCAAATGACTTGCCAAATATCTGATCTCATCAAAGGCATTTGTGCTCAGTACACCCTTGAAACAGAGATTGCTTCCAGGGCCTCCAACCAGAGGGTCTTGTGGGCTTTCAGAGCTTGAAATGAATCTAATCATATCACAAAGAGGAGCGAAGATGAGCTAGGCTCCAGGAGACCAAGGAGACTGTTTATACTTTAACCTTACTTTTTCCTGTTGGTGTGAATCAATCTTTTCTTTCTGCCTTTTATAGTTCTGATATAAATTAAATAGCCACAACCGAAGAACTCTTACAGTTTGTCTGTGAATGTGTTTTTTGTTGTTATGGTTGCTTGCTTGTTTTTTATGTCTTTCTGTTTTAAGAACTGTTTATTTTCATGGATGCCTCCCTTACCATTTTGCGGGTGATGTTTGTATTCTCAAATCATTGCAGTGGCAACAAAGGAAAGAAGCAACTGCTTTCTGAAATCCACAGAAGTCCCAACATTACTCTTCACTTAATCTTGGGTAATAACCTTTCTGATTATGTTCCAGGTTAAATGCAAGAGCAAAATGTTCCACCATCCATGGCAAATAAAACAAAGCTGTTTTGTCTCCTTATTAGTGTTGTTTTTCCTGTCTGCTAACTCTTCAGCCTCTGCTACTCGTTCTTTCTGCTGTTATTTTTTTCCCCATGCAATTGAAGTACTGCAGCCTTGTGGTTTGGTCCCTTAAGAAGACAGTTGTGTTTCACCAACAACAACCTTGCAGCTCCTTGTGTTTTTATCAAAAACAACTTTCCTTCTTCTCAGAAGATGTGGTTTAGTGGTCACGATGGTGATGGACTGACGGCTGGACTAGGTGATTTTAGTAGTCTTGCCCAATGTTAATAGTTCTATGATTCTCTGAAGCCGTGGACCAACAGGAAAGTTATACATGACTTGTCAATGAACTCATTATAAAATCCATATTTTCAAGTTATTATATTTTTCTAATTATTATATTTTCTAATGGTAAAGGCAGACCACAAGGAAATATAAAAAAATATTCTCTTTTTTCTATTTTATTATTTTCTGGGTGTATTTTGGAGAACATCTTTTACTTTTCCCCATTTCTTCTTTCTTCTAACTTTTTCTCTTGAACATAATTTTTAACTTATTATCAATAGGTTTTTCCACCAGTAAAAATTTTCTAGAGCCTATGAAATCCGTGTCATCATCTACTTCTCTTCACTCTAATTTGATGTCTATAGTTCTTTTACTGAAAGAGGTTGTAAATAATCTATTTTACTATAGCTTTCCATGACAGCAATAACTTGCACACAACACAGCTCTATCTCTCCTACTCTTCTCTGCAGTTATCCTAAGATGTCTCAACCAAATTGAGGTTTTCCTGAATAGTCACTTATGTGCATTTTCTCGCTTTAATTGCACCTGAGATGCTTCTCAAGGTAAGAATACAAGAACTGTAAACAGAATTTAAAGTGTGGTAAAAAATAAGGATTTATACAGCAAGGTAGTCATCTTTCCTTCATTCTTTACCCCTTTTCTAATAATTGTTAACATTTGACTTTCTTTCTTGACAACTGAAGGGCACAAGTACAATGCTTTCCCAGTACTGTCACAGCCTCTGTATCTCACAACTGAGTGTTAATGGTCAGCTCAGATTCTGTCATGTTATATGTACGACTGGAAATGATTTCTATCTTGTGTCACTTTATCTCCAATGAATTTCACCTGCCAGTCACCGAGTTTGGAACACAAGGGGCATAGCATAGGCTATTTCATTTACTATCCCAAATATTTTATCATTATAACCAGAGTTGGTTAGCTTACTGCCTTTTCCAAGCCTTTTAAAAAGCCTAATATAGGTAGTAGAAAAAGGACAAGAAGTAGATGCAGTTCAATGAGAACAATGGCTCAGAGAAGCCCTTGTGTCCCTGCCCTCTGAACAAGAAACCCCCAGCATTCCTCTCATGATGGCCTTCAAGCTGTCTGTATTTTATTGCAAGGGAAACAAGTAGTTACCAGTGTCTAAAACTGTCATAAATTTCTTACAGCGGATCTCAGAGGCAGTGAATTGTTTACCCCACATGTTTATCCAATGGCAAGTAAGGGGGAAGTGAAGACCACAGAGTTCAGAATTTTCCAACCTACCTTATGACACACAGTAACCACATCGAGTGCGATTTTCCAGTATCATCCAAGGAAAGATATCAAACACAGTCATATTTCTTCCATCAGAGAAAGATATGTTAATGCTCTTAGTGTAGATCAAGTTTAATTCTCATGCTTTTTGCTTCTCACTTAGTGGTTATGAGTTACCCCACAGTCTTGACATTAATGAAAACAGTTCTTGTGTCATATAATGGCTACTAAATATAACTATGGCAATAATTATAGAACCTTGAAATCATAGAATCGTACCATCATTAAGGTTGGAAAAGACCACTAAGATCATCTAGTCCAGCCACCAGCCCTTTGCCACCATGCCTAGAGAACAGTGCACCACAGTCACATCTACATGGTTTTTGAATGCCTCCAAGGATGGCGACTCCACCACCTGTTCCGATACCTTACCACTCTTCCTAAGAAGAAATTCTTTGTAATATCCAACCTGAACCTCCCCTGGTGCAACTTACAGCCATTACCTCCTGTCCATACCATTTATCTTGTATGTCTAAAACGACTTGAAATATTGATTGATCCAAAAAAATTACAATAAAATTCTGTATAGGAAATAGAATGGTTCTCAAAAATTCTCTGCATTGTTAAGTTCACATAACTGCTGTGGTAAAAGAGTATTTTGAAAGCTGCTAAATGAAGGACGTAGAAGCTAAGAGAGTTCATGCTTCCTTACTTTGGCTTCCTTGTGTAAATAGAGTCTGGAATTAAATGTTCATGTACATATATTCTATTCAAAACCTTTTTTATTTTTGCTGGAAAGCTGTCAGAGTCTTTGCAGAGCAAGGAGCTTCAGCTGTCAGTGGAGGGAAAAGCACAAAAATCACAAACAGAAACAGATATAATATCATTGTTCATTGATTACATGAACTATAGAAATAGAAAATGCCCATCCTCTTATACTGGATATGCACATGATACACTGTATATCAGTGTATTTTGGAGCTGAATCAGGGACTTGCTCCAACAATCTTTGCTCTTCTGCTTCATGACAGATATGATTGTAGTAGCCCACATATAACAAACGTAGCAACTCTCATTGCCCCAAGATCACTGCAATTTTTACACTGTTTCTTCAAAATATTATCATAGATCTGAACTAATGCTGTTGAGACACTGAACATACAACTCTATTTCTAAACTGTGTTTCTTTTAGGTTTAATTATGACTCTGAATTCTCTTGATTTTCAATACTTTTTTAATATGTAAATACAATTCCCCTTGAATATCTTTTATTATTAAAGTGCACTTCCAAATTTAATTCTAATTTAATATAATTTTTAATATAGAGACCTACGTTATTTTTAGTAGTTAAACCTTTACATATGAGAAATACAAAGAGGCATTCTGGAAAAAGAAAACTAAAACACTCCCTTTATGTGCTACAATGATAAAGAAATATTGCAATATAATTATCCAGATATTCCAAAGTATTGAGTACTGCTATCTACACATTTGTGAGTTTAAGCTTAACTTTGGAGTCTGGATTTGCAGATATGCCCTAGCTGAGGAACCATATTCCAAAGAAGCCAAGGAGATTTGTTTCACCCTTAAAGCCAGTTGCTATGAATTTTCTCTAACTGTTGCTCATGGGGAGCTTGTCAAAACAAACAAACAAACAAACAAACAAACCAAAAAACAACAAACAAACAAAAACAACAACAAAGAACAGCCTCACAAAAACTTATCAGTCTTCAATCCCCCATTCCACACAGACTTTTCTATTTCCTCTCATCAGCCTCTTCCTCCCTCCTACCATATTGCCTTCAGCTCTTCAGAATCTCTGGAAATTGATTGTTCTTGGCATATTTTCCTGAATTAATTTGTTACGAAAGGGAGTTGGTGAAAAAAATACTTTTTTTTTTTTTCTAATGACATTAATTTCAAGTTTTGACTTTTTTCGTTGTGTTTGAACATTTCTAATCTAGATGTGGCTGATAATTTACTTGCAGAAGACAATCATACAGAGCAGTAATCATTCAAAATTTCAAACTCTTCTGCTCTCAAGGGCAGACAGACCATTTCCACTCTTAGTAAGAATGTGGGTTTTTTTTTTGTCAAAAATGCCACTGTAGAGAAAGCAAGTTATTTTTGAATAAACTGTTATCTGAATAATTCTTAATTTTATTATCATGCAGATTCAGAAAGGGAATGAATTTCCTCAGGAACCTTACTTTCCCTTTCCTAAGATTATATTTTGAAGAAAAAAATACATTTTCTGATGCCAATAATTGCTTTTTTAAGAAGATTTACTTTATATTTATCTATAGATATGTCATTCTTACATGTATAATAATGTATAATATATATAAAGAAATTCACTTAAAAAATTGAATATATAACAGTCCCCAGGTGTCTCTAGTTCAGTTGCCTACCAATTGCATGGGAAACTCCTCTCTCTGTTTGTTTTACATTGTCCTTATGTTGCCCTGTAAAATTACTTTACTTCTCCAATTCCAGTTTACTTTTCTTATTTTAGGAAGAGGTGGGGGGGGTGGGCTTCTGCATAAGGAAAAAGAGCACTGTAAATACATTCCTTTAAAAGTCTTTGAGACCTTTATGTGAAGTGTTGTATAAACCCTGAACTTCTCATGGATTGCTGACACATTTAAGACTGCTGTTACAACTTAATGAAGGAATGTGTGATTTATGTGTGTTTGCAAAGATTTCCACTTTATCTGATACCTCTTTTAGGAGTTTGCTTCCTTCTGGGCAGCTGGAAGGCAACGTCCAGGCTTCCAGATCACTATTCATGTAATAGGACTATGACAAGACAGACAAAAGAAAATCCTATTTTTCAAGGCCTTTATCAGGCAGTCCAACATAGATTAACGTTCCCCACCTCTACCACACTGTTTAATTGTGTGTATCACACTGTTTTGTTCAAATTTCTAGTTACTCATTACTGGATCCAACAGGGATACTCAAGAATTTGTTTAGTCTATAGATCTCTAGAGGCATGGAGGCATTCAAACAATCAAAAATCTTTTTTGTACTGTTTCTATCTCGGTACCTGGTTGCTGTCATTTGTGCAATCTAGTTACATATCATCTATTTTACCACCACACAGGTATTTAGCCCTACCTGTTCAATTATCCACACAAAGTTTTATTGTAACTTCAGGAAATTTGGGACCTCAACATAAATTACCTTTTTTTCTCTTGTCACAGTGTCATCACAAAACAAGAAAGATAAACTTGGCTTCCTCTCCGCATGCTGTACAGATTGTAGGAGCCAGGTTTGATAGCAATGTTGCAGACTGAGAGCCCATGTGATGACATCTCAACATCTTCACCACTGCCTAGTTTAAAATCTAGGATGTTTTTCAGTGGATCCCTAACAGTTGTGCTTCTTCTTATCTGTTCTGTAAGATTTCTGTCACTTGATTTTAGCTTTCTAATAGCAAGTTCTCAAATCTCGATTGATCTAATCTCAAGCAGATTCACCTTGTTGTCATTTGAAAACAAGAACAGCTGAAAGCAACCTCACTGTAGCTTGAGGTTGATATCAAGTGAGAGCGTGGGGATGTTGTTGTTGTGGGAGACAGCGGGGAAATATCTCTGGATTGTCATATAGGATCTTGTGCGGACTCCTCAAAGGAGTTACCACTGTGAATTCCCTGCCTGAAATCTTCTTGAGTCCCTTTAGGGATACCTGCACCTGTTGCTTTCCTAAAGTGTCTGTATACTAATGCATGCAGCATGGGAGATAAAAAGGAAGAATTAGAGGTCTGTGTGTGGTTGCAGGCCACGATCTCATAGTGATCACAGAGACATGGTGGGACAGCTCACATGACTGGAATGCTGCCATGGATGGCTATGTGCTTTTTAGAAAAAACAGGATGGTGAGGCAGGGTGGTGGAGTTGCTCTTTATGTGAGAGAGCAGCTGGAATGTATCAAAATTCAGCTGGGGGAGAGTGATGTACAGTTTGTTCTGGATATCATCTCCAGGCAGTTGGAAGAAAAGAGAGTTATCAGGAGTAGTCAGCATGGGTTCACCAGGGGAAGGTCATGCTTGACCAACCTGGTGGCCTTCTATTATGTCATTATTGTCTGGGTGGATGAGGAGAGAACAGTGGATGTCCATCTTGATTTCAGCAAGGCATTTGACACTCTCTTCCACAGCATCCTCATAACAAAGTTGAGGAGGTATGGAATAGATAAGTGGATGGTGAAGTGGGTTGAGAACTGGCTGACTGGCAGAGCTCAGAGGGTTGGGATCAGTGGTGCAGAGTCCAGTTGGAGGCCTTTACTTAGCTGTGTTCCTCAGGGGTCAGTGCTGGGCCCGATCCTGTTCAACATCTTCATCAATGACCTTGATGAGGGGATAGAGTCCACCCTCAGCAAGTTTGCTGACAATACAAAGCTGGGAGGAATGGCTGACACACCAGAAGTCGAGACCTGGACAGGCTGGAGGGTTGGGAAGAAAGGAACCAGATGAGATTTAACAAGAGCAAGTGTAGAGTCTTGCATCTAGGGAGAAATAACCACAGGCACCAGTACAAGCTGGGGGATGGCCTGCTGGAGCAGAGCTCTGAGGAGAAGGACCTGGGTGTCCTGGTGGATGACAGGTGGTCATGAGCCAGCAGTGTGTTCTGGTGGCCAAGAAGGCCAATGGGATACTGGGGTACATTAAAAAGAGTGTGGCCAGCAGGTCAAGGGAGGTTATCTTCCCCCTTCTGCTCTGCAGGTCTCACCTGGAGTATTGTGTCCATTTCTGGGCCTCTTGGTTCAAAACAGACAGGGATCTCCTTGAAAGAGTCCAGCAGAAGGCCACAAAGATGATAAAAAACGTGGAACACCTCCCTTATGAGGAAAGGCTGAGAGATCTAGCTCTGTTCAGCCTTGAAGAAAGAAGGCTCAGAGGGGGTCTGATCCATATCTATAAATATCTAAAGTGTAGAAGGCAAAGGGTGAGACTGGACTCTTCTCAGCAGTGCTTGGTGACAGGACAAGGGGAAATGGCCTCAAACTGAAGCATAGGAAGTTCCACACAAATGTGCATGGGAACTTCTTCACAGTGAGGGTGATGGAGCACTGGCACAGGCTGCCCAGAGAGGTTGTAGAGTCTTCTCTGGAGACATTCAAGACCCACCTGGATGCCTACCTGTGCAACCTGGTCTAGGGAGCTGCTTTGGCAGGGGGTTGGACTCAGTGATCTCTAGAGGTCCCTTCCAATCCCTACAATTCTGTGATTTTGTGATTCATAATTGGTCCTCTCTCCAATGTTGATGCTTACCATGAACTCTGAAGGAAATCTATCTAAACAGCTCACACTTTCTTCAACTGTAAAGAATCAGACAAGATTTTAGTATCACAGAATCATAGAACTGTGAGGGTTGCAAGGGACCCCTAAAGATCATCTAGTCCAATCTCCCTGCCAAAGCATGCTCCCTAGACCAGGTTGCACAGGTAGGTGTCCAGGCATCCATATCTCTACAAACAAAATATGCACTTAATTTTTGTTCCTTCCCTCCCTTTCCCACCTGGGATTTTTACTAAATGAAGGCAAAGGAAAAATTTGGAAAAGTTAGATCTTAAGACTGTCCATGCCCTTCAGTTCTCCAACTTAATGTGGTCTGTGCATGCTTCTGACTTGTTCCAGGCTCTCTCTCAAAAACTGGTTGAAAAGAAGCCAGAAATGCCACAGGGTAATGACAAGATTCCTCAGTCTGGTAAAAAATGAATCTTTATCTCTCTGGGCAAGAGTCATGTTGTGCTCCTCACCCATGGGCCCATAAAACAGACCATGATCTGCTTTCCTTAGTGGAGATGTATAATTTTCAAACACTTTGTGTGTGTGTGTCTATGAATCTGCTGCCCCAAGAGCAGACAGGGTGATTTCTCTACTACCAAGCTGAACTGTGGATACTTGTTGCTGGTAAACTTGACTTGTGCTGCCCAAAGGCAGCTGACCATTTAAGAGATCATCATAGCTCATCATAGCAAATGAGACCAAGAAAAAAAATGAGATTTTCTTCATAGACATGGATGCAGTGTGATACTCTGCTCAATTTCCACTACAAATATAACTGATGAATTAATGAAAAATTGGCCTTTTACTTCTTAATAAACTCTTTTCATTGTTTAATGAGATAAATCTCAGTGATGCCCACTGCTCCTAGCTAACTTAAGACCATGAGAGAAAGAGAATCAGATAAAAAAGGCAATTTTCCCTACCATTCTGCTTCAAGCAGCAGATAACAAGAGTTATCTGTAGAGAATAAAATGAGAGATCATAAGGAACATTGCAAAAATAGAGCGACTCTCAGAATATTTTCCCAACATCTGTTTGTTCCATTGAAAATTAATAGAGTTCAGTAGTTTAGTAACAGCTTGAATAGATGAGAGGTAGTACGCTGCACAGAGTTGTAGCAAAAAAATGTTGTAATTCCTAAGTCAAGCGTCCTAGTTTTCATGTTCTAAATGCAATTTCTTTCATAGAATCATAGAATGACTTCAGTTGAAAGTCATCTTGTTCCTGGAGAGAGTCAAGCGTTGGTCTACCATAATGACCAAAAGGTTGGAGGAGGGGACCTCTTCAGAGGCTGATAGAGCTGGGACTGTTTAACCTGGAAAAGAGAAGGCTCAGAGTGTATCTTACCAATGTCCATAAATACCTGAAGGGAGGGTACAAACCGAATGGAGCCAGTCTCCTTACAAATGGTGTCCAGAGATGAGGCAAGAGGCAATGCGCTTGAATTGGAACATCAAATGTTTCATCTGACCATCAGGAAAGACTTTCGTACTTTGGGTAAGCTGCATGGGCGTGCTCCTGGCCCCTACTCTGAGTGTCCCTGCTTGAGTAGGGGGTGGGCCAGATGGACCCAGAGGTCTGTGACAACACCAACCATACTGTGTTTTTATGATTCAGTTATATTTCAACTACATAGCCATTACTGTAAATACAACTTGAATTTTATTGCCTAATATACACATTAGAATATAATACACTCACAATAACTTATTTTTAAAAGTGATATGGAGCTGCCAAAGATAAAAATAAAGCTGAAACCCAAAATATACACACTGACTTACAGAAATTCAAAATTAATTTTACAAGAAGTGTAACAAGTCATTATGAAAGAAAAAAAAAGTTTAACTGTTGGAATTTGTTAGAAAAGAAGAAAAGCCTTCTTCTTAATTGTAAAATATATTGGTAATTTTTAACAAACATTTTAAATTGGAAGACTTTTCCAGACTTTTCCCTAGAATAAAAGCTGAAATGAAATGCTCTCAGATTGTTTTTGTCTGAGTAGTCCTGAAATCAGTGTTTTTCCTTCCTTCTCTTCTTGTGCAAATTGAAAAAAAAAATCCTGACACAACAGCACCACACCAATTTGCCACAAGTGACATAAAAACACATAAATTCATCCTGAATAATTTCAATTGAAGTATAGAATCGTTTTGAATGAGTTCACACACACAAAAAAAAACAAAAACGCAGAGTTCACACACACACACAAAAACAAAAAACAAAAAACAAACGCAGAACTTTCTGATAGTTCTATAATATTTTTGTAAATTAGTTTGTGCAGTTGAAAAATTTTTGTTTTTATTTTATTTCCCCCCCCCTAAAATAGATCTTTCAAAACCATTTTGAAAGCAGGATCAGATCCAAGCAAGTAATTGGTCTTGACAAACTCCATTCAAACATCCTGTAAGGGAAAACACCATTACAATTCCTTTTCTTTGTTTGTTTTTCCTTAGTTCCTCTGCCTGGCATTTAATACATCACTGAACCCGATGGCTGAGTTTGAAATGTTTTGCTATTTTGGAACATGCTATTTGTTATGAATATTTACTTCTCTTGGATAAGATAAAAGCGCCGTACCTCCAATGAAGTGACTCTATTGAAGTATTGTTATAGCAGCCACTAAGGGTAATCGGAACCAGAATGTCTTGGGCCTAAGAGTGATGCATATTTTACAGTTTGTGTTCTGTGTTATTAAAGGCTTAGTGATTACAGGCTTGTTGGCTTTCTATCTTCCAGTAGAATTTCAGTAAGTTTGATCGTAGCTCTCACAAGGTTGGGGGGTCAGAGGGAGAAGTGCACAAATATTGCAATAATTAAACGAATAGAGGAAATCATGGTAAAGAACAGAGATATACACAGAAAAAAGAGTTTGTGGAAATTATTTGTATTCAGTATTGGTGTCCAAATCAGGATGATATGGATCAGAAAGTTAACTTTAGTGGAGAGAGTGAGAAATTTAATGCTAACTTTGCTAACTTTATGTTATTTTTACAATACAGAAAATGAATCTGTGACAAGTAATATACTCGTTTCAGACTACTGTTTTGCTTGTCTGCTATATTATGGGTTTATAATTGTGTCTGAATTCATCTGGTCCTCATCCACTGTGAGGAGATAATTCTGTCCTGCAATTACAAATACTGATTTACAGTGACATTTGCCTCTTCTAAAGAGTTTCAATAACTTCTGCAAAAGAATATGATGCAGAAACATTAATTTCTTTGTCTCTCTGATTAAAAAAATAATAATTGTTTTTCTTTGTAATGGTATAAAGGGACATAATAGTGATGAGTAATTTTAAAAAGGGTTTATATTTCTAAATCTCATATGTAGTGGCTGAAGGCATACAGATAAAGATTATGGGATAATAGAAGTACTACAACATCCAATTTTGACATATTAAGTGAATAGAAATAATAACCCATGAGCTGCACACTGGAGTTTTGGGTTAAAAAATGGACCTTGAAGAGTAATTGAAATATAACTCAGGAAAGACACAAATTAGTTGTTTTGGTATAGAACAGAACTTAGATGAGATTAATCTGTGAATTTAGGAATGCTCACATCCTGCATTCAGGTCTGCAGCCAGACATGGACCTGTATTTCACTTTATTTTCTCTTTCATTGTGAATATTTCCTACGTTTTCCTCTATTTTTCCATGACAAATCATATCACTAAATGACTTCAAAATAGTATCCAGAAATAAAAATTACCAAAAGGCTTCAAACTAGAACCCCAAAATAAAAGATCAGACTTCCAAAACACTGATAAAAGTGTCATTAAGTAACAACATAAAACCAATAAACTGGGAGAAAATGGATTATGAGAGTTCATCTTGTGACTGATTATTCAGTCTCTCCTCTCACTGCTGTTGAGAGTAAAATGCTCACCATTAATTTTCATAATTTCTTACCTCTCGTAAAGTAATTGATATGCTCAGTTTAATATATTTAAAAAAAAACCCAATGTGCTGCAGATGACATAACAATAAATAATAATAACTCTGAGAACAGCATAAGAGAAAAAATTTGTTATGCAAATAACAATAACTAGGATTTTTCTACACTATTGCTTTCATTGACTTTGGGATTTAGATGCAGTTATAAATATTAAGTACTTGGATCTTTCTGATGTTTGAAAAAGAGAGGAAATTAATAATACTCCAGAAACTCCTATTTCCCCATTTGAAACATCCCAAGTATACAAGATATCCATACTAGCAGATAATATACACAGCAACAAAGAAAAGGTTATTTTCTAAAGACAGAGACCAGGAAGAATCTTGTGGTATACTGCTAGTGCAAATACGCAGAATAAGACTCAGGTGACAAATCACAAGAATCTGCACATTACTGAAAGCATACTGGTCAGGATGAACTAAAATCTCCATTGACTGTGCCTCTTCTTGAAGCTTGGATGCTCAGTAAATATTTAGATTCCTTAATGTGGAGTTGAATCTTATTCTTATATTTGGTCAGATGAACCCCACCTGGAATTTTTGACTTTCACACTGCAGCTCAGGTTGCTACATGGGCTGCACATGAACATAACACCACTTACAAAACACACATGGTGCCAAAGTGCTCTGCTTTGTGAGGTGCTGTGGAAATAAACTCTTGTAATATTGTGGGCTTTCATGGTAATGGAGTCCTTGAACATAAATATTAATTGACTGCGATTTTACCAAACACAGAATTTGTACAAAACATCACTTTTCTTTCTGAGTAGAAAAGTAGTCAGTAACCACAGTACAGGGCTATACCTACATCTCGGTCAGGACTACTCTCGTGTATTTCTAGAACCTTATTTACTTTGTTCTCTTTTTGTCTTCCCCCGTGTCCATATGCACCACCTGAGCTTGCTGGCTCTGTGTGATGGGAATCCTATTCTCTCTTCTACGGTTTTTCAGAGACCAGAATGAAGTAAGGACTGCACTGGAAATCTGTATTACTACTGCATATAACATGTCTGCCACCAAACCAATATTGTGACAGGCACATAAAACCATTTAGCCATCTTTGGAAATCAAATATAAAAATATATTTAAGAGCAATAAGCACAGAGGAACAAGAGATGCCATGGCTTCGGATATAAGATTGGTATTTCAATGAAGGTTAGTATATCCCAAGCTGTGATTGCAAAAGATTGACCACTGGCAGCTGTCCTACACAAAAGAGCCATCCAGCTGAGCTGAAAAGTTGTATGAAATTAGTCTGGTTTGAGACCGCCAGCCTCCTGCTTTCATTGTGTCTGCTGTGATCAAATTTGCCAAGACTTCCATTACATTTATAACATTGATAATGGGGCAGATGAATGCCAAAGTATACTGTGTCTCTGTGGCAGCTTATCTAATTAAACATTTAGATAGAGAAAGGTATAATTGCAAAATAATATATATGTTTTTATCATGCGCTTTCCCTTAAGAAGCTCCTGCCTTTCCAACGGAGCAAATAAACTTTGACAGATGTTTACTTTCAAAGTGAAAAGATAGTGGAGTTCTATTAACACAAACCATATTCAACAGCGAAGCTATTTTTTTTGCTGCACTTCATGCCAGCATTCTTTGTAGAACAAAGATTTCGGTGCTGAGTAAAATTTGATTTGCATGCCTGAGGGAATAATAAAAGAAACCTATTATGGAATGAAATGGGCTGTAATCACATTGAGAGGATAGAGATTGGGTGGGGAGTGGGAGAAGGCTACTGCCTTGTAAATGGACTGTTGAAGAAGAAAACATAATTTTATCCAGCACACAACACATACTCATGCTGAGGAATAATGTATGGATAATGTATGCAGATTTCCACTGCCTTCAGCTGGAGTCAACATCAGGGGTCAGCCTCTTTCCAAGGTAACCTGCGATAGAATGAGAGATAAAGTTGCACCAGGGCAGGTTCAGGTTGGCCTTTAGTAAAAATTTATTCTCAGAAAGAGTGTTAAGAGTAGTAATTTATCAGAACAGGCAGCCCAGGGAGTTGGTGGAATTACTGTCCCTGGGAATATTCAAGAAATATGTAAATGTGGCACTGAGGGACGTAGTGGTCGTGGTGGTGATGCATTGTGATGGTTGGACTTGATGATCTTAGTGGCTTTTTCCAACTTTAATGATTCTATGACTCTATGAACCAAGCTTCCTGCACAGTGCAGTGGGGAAGGAGAGATGGTTGGACACTGAGCTTGGGAACACCATTCTCATTGGATTGTACCTTAGCAAATGTTCTAGAACTGAGTGTGACAGACTGATACTGAAATGGAAAAGATCTGGGGCAGCATGATAAATGTTGTCTCCATGGCACAGAGTGCTTCTGGAGCCAGTCTCCACGTCTGCTCCCCTGGATGGGGAGCAGCCAAGGTGCAAGCTAAGCAGTGATTTCAGTACTGGAGGAGAAGCTGCTGCTACAGAAAATATGGGTGAAGACAATCCCTTCTATACGTGATACTCTAACTGAGCAAAAATCACAGCTGTTTCTCAAGGAAAGATCAGCAGATTAGATAAGGTCTATGCATTCAGCATGATTTGAACAGTGACCAGTTCCCAGTTCTTCACCCTTGATGGACAACAGCACAAGTTTCCCATGTGTGAATGTTCCTTGCCTCTAGAACAGACCAATCTCCACTCCACTGCATCCCTGTCTGTTTCTGCTACTGCTATTTCCACTGAGTGATGTGCTGAAAACTGTAGATTGCTTACTGTGATTTTGAGAATATACAGCAACATATGGTCTGTAAGCTTACTGTCACACAGGCTGTTCCTGTTAATGGAATTTCTGCATGTGCTTATTCACAGACATGCTGAACACTTAAGGGCTTCCTAATTCTTCTTCTTCTTCTTGTTACTTCTACTGACAGTCCTGGTGCCAGTGCTTCTGCTTGCTTATTCTACTGTGATATTAGAAGGAATTTTCCCTTAAAACTGTTCACTATGCAAATGTAATTCTAATTGTATAGAGATCATTATTTTGGTTGTATAAAAATATACATTATATTCCCAGGCAAATGACTGATATTACTGGAGATATAAAAAAAAAAAAAAAAACCAAAAAAAACCAAAAAACCCCCCAGAGAACCAAACCAAAACAACAACAAAAAAGCAGTTATAAAAGAAGTTCAACAGCAAACACTGAAGCACAAAAAGCAATACCAAAGCAGATCCTCTATGATTTAAGATTTGAGTTGTCCTTGTTTCCAGAATGCTACATAAGTGATTGTGGTGACAGCCACGCTTGTTGTGATGGGCATAATGCCATTCATTGATTTTATACTTGAATGACTTGGATACTACACAGACTGTCAAGACTAAATCTATTTAAGTCATGACAATTTATGTTATACTACAGTACATTACTTTTTTAGATCATAAGACTAAAACCATTCTTGCATGAAATAAACTGAAACTTTTCAAACAAATGAACAAAGCACTCCTCATCTTTATTCAACTGATGTTTTCTTGTCTGTGAGGATGATCAACAAACCATGAATCCAGAGGAGCAATGCAGAAGACCAAACCTTCCTCCATCTGTATCCTGAAGCGTTCCAATGTAGGTGCTCAAGACCCTAAAGCATAAGCAAATTTCTGTACACCAGCTAAGACAACTGATATCAGATAATCCATGAACAGGATGTCCCGTTTCAAGTGCAGAGTTTTGTTTGTTGCCTTTTATCCAAATCTGCTAATTGATTTTCTATTTTTAAAGGTGAAAGATGTGTAACTATGATGAATTTTCCCCCAAGATTGTGCAATATGCAAATTTAAATCTAACTATGAATGATAAGTTTCATTGTACAACAATGTATGTTATATTCCCAGGCGAATGACTGATATTAAAGGAGATATTAAAAAAAAGTGGATAGCATATACATGGGCTACTTCTTCGACCTGAGAGCTGCCAGAGAAACTGTAAATACTGTTTTGGTCAGTCAGGGGAGGAATGGAGGAGAGGAAGTAATTTGCCAGAAGAGCACAGTCTAAAATCTGTGCACAGCCAGACAGTGATACCCCAGTAGGATAAACAGAATTCTTCCACTCATACAAGATAAAAATACCTACAATCTTTATTCTCTTACACTGATTCTTAAAAAAATATGTTGGTTTGGAAATTCTTTCTGCTTCTCAAAGGTGTATACCTTGTGGCACTGATAGCTCTCACAGCCTGGTCCTTGGATGTGCATGCTGCTAAAAAGACCTTCACATCTGTTGATGCAGAACTGTTGGCTGAACCTCTGATCATTGGGATGTATGAGGATCAGTGCTGACCTGAGACCATCCAGCCAATCCATCAGGTGATCCATCTACCAAATCCATATTTCTCAATTTATATACAAAGATGTAATGCAAGACGATGTGAAATGTCTTGCACAAGTTCAAGTGGATGATGGCAGGTGTTCTTCCCTTATCCATCAATGCTGTAACTCCATTGTAGAAAGACTCCAGTTTTGTCACCCAAGGTTTGCTCTTAGTGAAGCCATGCTGAGTGTCACCACACAGATTTTTGTTTTCCATGTGCCTTAGTGCAATTTCCTTGAGGATCTGATCCATGATTCTGCTGGACATACGAGTTGAGGCTGACTGGTCTGTAGTTACCCAGGACTTATTCCATTTCTATAAATGGAGACTATGTTTTCTCTTTTCCAGTCAGTGGAACTCTGGGTTGCATGACTTCTCACATTATGATGGATAGTGACTAAGTAGCTTCAACTACCAGTACCCTCAGGACTCCTGGATGCATCTTATCAAGTCAATGGACTTGTGCACATTCAGATGTTATGTGGTCTTGAACTTAACCTTCTTCTACTCTAGAAATACAAGGATGGATAACTCAGTGATAATTAATCATTAAAACAATCATTAGTAAACTACTCCCTGTTCCAAAACATTGAATCATAGATCACAGAATCACCAAGGTTGGAAAAGACCTCCAAGACTATTCAGTCTACCTGTCCACCTACCACCAATATTGCCCCACTGAATCATGCCCCTTAGTAAAACATCTAAATGATTCCTAAACACCTGCAGGGTCAGTGACCAACCTCCCTGGGCAGCCTGTTCTAGTGCCTGATCTTTTGGAGAAGAAAATTTTCATTATATTCAACCTGAACTTCTCCTGGTACTACTTGAAGCCATTCTCTCTCATGCTATCACTAGTTATGCAGAAGAAGGGGCCAACCCACACCTTGCCACAACCTTCTTTCATGCATTTTCCTCCCACTCTGCCCTGGTCAAGCCTCATTTGGAGTACTGTGTCCACTTCCGGAGTCCCCGGTAATAAAAGACAGGGATGTCCTGGAAAGAGTCCAGTAGAGGGCTACAAAGATGGTAAAAGGCCTGTAGCACCTCCCTTATGAGGAAAGGCTGAGAGATCTGGCTCTGTTCAGCCTTGAGAACAGAACACTCAGAGGGCATCTGATCCATGTCTATAAATATCTAAGATATGAAAGGCAAAGGGCTGAGGCTGGACTCTTCTCAGCAGTGCTTGGTAACAGGACAAGGGGAAATGGCCACAAACTGAAGCATAGGAAGTTCCACACAAATGTGCATGGAACTTCTTCACAGTGAAGGTGATGGAGCACTGTCACAGGCTGCCCAGAGAGGTGGTGGAGCCTCCTTCTCTGGAGATATTCAAGACCTGCCTGGACAACTACCTGTGCAACCTGGTCTAGGGAGCTGCTTTGGCAGGGGGTTGGACTCAGTAATCTCTAGAGGCTCCTTCCAATCCCTACAATTCTGTGATTTTGTGATTCAATTGTAGAGAGTGATAAAGTCTCCCCTGATCCTCATCTTTTCCAGACTAAACAAACCCAAATGAGAGTGGGTTGTTTTTTTTCTGTCTGTTTGGTTTTTGGTTTTGTTTTGAAAGTCTAATAGGGAGACAAATTCTCCCAAAATTTAAAAAGAAAAAATGTATATATTTAGAGTGGAAGACCTTACAATTCTCAGTTCTGTGGACAGGCAAAGTAGAAGTTTCCTCAACCTTGTGCTGGTTTTTGACATTACTAGACAAGGCAAAATATTCCTTCATCTTCATTTGCAAGATAAGATTTGACATATAACTTCCTTATTGGAACCTCATGTTGCTCAGTTATTTCCAGACATTACTTAAGAAGCTTTAACTAGAATAGCAAGACAAGGCTTCTATGTGAAATTCCCCTCTTAAAACATTCATGTTTTCCTGACAAGTATTTTCTTCGTTTTTTTTTTTTTTTAAATGAAATACACATTAAATCTACTTCTACAAATTTCAATTGCAAATTTGCAGACCTTATTTTTTTTGTTTTCTCGATTGCTACTTCATTTTGTTAAGACTTTTATCTTTGCCTCTTAGTTGTGTATATACTCAGGCTTATATATTACTCCAGGCTTAAAAAAAAAGAAAAAAAAGAAAATTCCAATAATATTTTTAGTTTACAATAAAATGTAAATCTGGAGACTGGAAATATAAGGCTTTCATCAAGATCTTCAAAGTTTAAGTACATTTGAGAAAACTAGTATTATTGTGACATTTCTTTGTTTAACCAGAAAGTTGAATTCCTCTGCATGCCTCTGCATCACCATTAAGATCATGGCAAATAATATTAGCTAGCAGTTTGCTGGGCTGGGGAGATGGAAGAAAAGGGGCTATTCTATATGATTGCTTTTAACAAGTGCAGTGAAATGGAAGCATGAACAAACAGCCACAAAACAATGAAAATTTGCAGGCAATGCTGAATGGAGAATTGTTGAGAATACACAGGGAGGTAGCAGATTAAGACAGACACCCTCAGAAAGGTCAGAATGAATTCTTAAAAATAAATAACTAGATAAATATATAACCACACACAAAAATAAATATAAGAGAAAACATAGGGTGGTATAGTTCTTTAAATATATGTCCATCCAAAAGAAGGACATATGTATTTTTTCAACAGAAATATTAATCAGGGAACAAAACCTGAAATGAAACACTTTGAAAAAGGATTTAAGTGAGATGTGGAGAGCACTGAGTTCAATGCTTCTCTGTAAAATAGCACAGTTTTTAAATACAAAAATAAAGACTCTTGTGTATTTTCTTCTATAAAGGCAACTTTTCACTTAAGGATATTTTAATATAGATAACAAGTATTTTCTTTTGAAAGAAATCTTTTTTTGTTCAATACTTTAATGAAAGCATATGCAGTCTGTTTTTCTCATTATTGGAAAGGGTACTGAAAAATTACAGTGAGTTGAGAATAAAGTGCTGACAGTAATTAAAGATGTGGTGGAGAGGCTTGCTTACACACTTCTCAGGGTGCTTTTACACAGGCTTGGTTTTCTCTGATGGTAGAGTTCCTCAAGTCATTTATTCTGTCCTCCTGGCCCTCAACTGCTCATTTTCATAGAATCATAGAATACTAGCATCACCAAGGTTGGGAAAGACCTACAGGATCATCCTGTCCAACCATACACCTATCATCAATCTATTTCTCTAAACCATGTTCCTCTACACAACGTCTAAACTTTTCTTGAACATCTCCAGGGTCAGTGAGTCCACCACTTCCCTGGGCTGCCCATTCCAGCATCTGACCACTCTTTCAAAGAAGTATTTTCTAACATCCAGTCTGAATCTCCCCTGGTGCAACTTGAAGCCATTCCCTCTAGTCCTATCACTAGTTAAAAGAGTGAAGAGGCCAACCCTCAGCTCTACAACCTATAGTTATAGAGAGTGATAAGGTTTCCTCTGAGCCTCCTCTCCAGACTGAATGTTCCCAGCTCCCTCAGCTGTTCCTCATAAGGCCTGTGCTCCAGACCCCTCACAGCTCCATTGCCCTTCTCTGGACATGCTCCAGGGTCTCAGTGTCTTTCTTGCAGTGAGGGGCCCAAAACTGAACGCAGTACTTGAGGTGTGGCCTCACCAGTGCTGAGAACAGGGGGTCAATTACTTCCCTGCTCCTGCTGGCAACACTATTTCTCATACAAGCCAGGATGCCATTGGCCTTCTTGGCCACCTGGGCACACTGTTGGCTCATGTTCAGCCAAGTATCAACCAATACACCCAGGTCCATTTCCTTTACACAGTCTTCCAGCCACTCCTCCCCAGGCATGTAAATTTGGGCTTGCTGCTGTCAAAGTGCAGGATCTGGCACTTGGTCTTTTCTCCACTGGCTTCAGCCTAGTGGTCCACCCTGTCCAGATCTCTTTGCATGACCTTGCAATCCTCAGGCAGATGGATACTTCCAGCCAATTTGGTGACATCTGCAAACTTACTGAGGATGCACTCAATGCCCTCACCCAGGTCATCAATAAAGATATTGAGGAAGACAGTTCCCAGTGCCAACCCCTGGGGAACACCACTTGTGAACTTCTATCCTGATGCAGCAGGTCTGCCAGTGCAGCTGCTCTAAGGCATTGTGCTGGAAACCAGCATGAATTTAGGGGAAAGAAAAGGAAAGAGGAAAAATAAGGAGAGGGGAAGAAAAACAGAAAGGAGAAAAGGGAAGGGGAAGGGGAAGGGGAAGAAGAATTTCCCTTTTAATAGACAGAGATACTGTTTTAATCAATTCCATTTAGTCCATGACATGAAGAGGAATTTTGAGATTAAAATTATGAAGAAAATCATAATATCATATAGTAAAATTTGAAAGCTAGACGATGTCTTACATGGCAAAATGTATAAAATATTTGAAAATGAATAAGAGAAATCTCAAGAAGAGAGTCTTCTATATAATAGGAGCAGGTTACAGAAATTAAGGATTCTATTTCTAAGCTGACCATGATGTTTTATTTTTAGATAAAACTTTCTATTGTATTAAAGTTTTGTTGTTGCTGTTGTTTAGATTACTGATATTTCAATTTAGTTGCAATAAATGTTTTAAACGCATGAGTTGTTCTGTGATTATTTTTTTAATATGTTTCTGCTGAATGCAAAGGAAAATTGAGCTGTAACATTCTATGCTTTCTGTAGCAATATCTGTCAATGGTTTACTGGTTCAGCAGGTTCAGCCTGGTTTTGTGACAATTGTTGTGGGGGACCCGCAGACTCACGCCAAAGGAAAGTGGAAAGGGGAAAGGGAAAAGGGAAAAGGGAGATGGGCCTAGAAACAGAACAGTGGCAACGATCTGAGGAGGAAAGCTAATTTACTAAATAAGATATCAGAAAGCAAAATAACACAATATAATACAATATAATTGGAATTGAAGCTAATAAACCAAATAAAATGAGCAAGAGAGAGTGTCCGATAAAGCGAAGGCCTTACGCTAACGCTGAAGGCGGACGGCAGCGAGCACCCACTGCTGAGTGGATCCCAAAGGGAAGAGAGAGTCCCGTGACTGCAGACAGTTTTTATCTTTCCCTCTGAGCATAAACACGTAACAATGCAAAGCATCGCACAGTCCTCTGGGGAATGGAGTTCTTCTCTTCTGAGACAGGTATACCTGGAACTGTCAATGATCCAAGGAGCTGGAGGATTGACTCTTTAACTCTAAATGCACTACATGATGTTATGATGTGGAATACCAATACCAAAAATCATAAAACCATGACAAGATGTTGGATTAATCTTTTTTAAGAAAGAGTGAAAATATTCTCCACCTTTTTACTATTTTCATTTTTTGTTAAAAGTTGTTCTTGACAGAAACATAAAAAGGAAGCTGAAAAACAATCTCTGAAGACTCAAAGTCAGATTAACAGGAAAAGATTAAAAATTTTTAATTTTTAAGAAATGAAAGTTATTGCTTCTGGATGATGCCTTAAAAATGCCTCAAAAGCCATAGGTGAGAATTGAATCGTCATGAATATCCATTCATCACATTAAATACTTGAACTCTATTTAACTTATAGGAAGAGATTGCTTGGAGCTTAATTTTAAGCTATTTCCTATTAGAATTTGCCTCACATCTGTAGTTGGTAAAATATTGGAGATTTTCAGTTTGGGATCAATATGAACTATTCCACTAATGCCAGTGTTGCAGAACCTGTGAAATAATGCTGTTTATATGTAAATGATAACAAGAAATTAGTAGAAGCAGCACTGAGGGACATGCCTTAGTGGGCATGGTGCTGACGGGATGTCAGCTGTACTTGATGATCTCAGTGGTCTCTTCCAACCTTAATGATTCTATGAAGAACCATGTACAGCCCATAAACATCATAATGAATGATATAGAAGAAAGGAGTGCTTATAATGAAGTGATAGAGTGACTTCTCCACTAACTCCTCAGTCAGCAGCAGCAGCACACAGGCATCACAGCTGCACAGATCACTCTGCACTGCTCTGCAGGCAGTCTGTGTTTTACAAGGCTGTTTACAACAGCAGCTTGGAGTGATGCTATTTATAGGCTCCTTTCTCCACAGAAATACGTGTGATAATAATATGGGCAATTTCATATATGTAGCCAAGTTAACACATCTGGGATTTCTTTATTGTTAAAATAGAAGACAATGGGGAAGAGAGCTGCCCAGAGAGGGTGTGGATGTCCCATCCCTTGAAGTGCTCAAGACCATGTTGGATGTGGCCCTGGGCAGCCTAAGCTGGTGGATGGCAGCCCTGTCATTTTCAGGGGGTGGTGGAACTAGGTAATCTTTGACGTCTCTTGCAATCAAAGTCTTTACAATTCTATAACATGCTAGGTTGTTTTCAGTCATTAGCAAACAGTTTCACCTCTTCTACCCCTGTCACAGAAAACCACAAAATCTTCAGGATGACAGGATCACACAGTGTCCTATCCATATAATAGTGTTTGTATTGCATGCCTTGCAAGGCTGATTCCTCTGGGAAAATTCTAGAAAAATCTCTACCCCCTTGCATAGGGATTCTCTTCATTTTAAAGTCTTGGGATACGGGGTATATCTTGAGGTATATTTAAGATGTAGCCATTTCCATCTTTCTGCCTTACACCACACATATATATAAAATGCCCTTTTTAATGGGTATCCCTATAGCTCTTACAACACCCGACTGCCCTTTTCTTCAGCCTCATCAGGTGCTGAGCTGTTCTCATGGGCATATCTTGTACTTTATGGCTACTTGAAGTGAATATTATCCTAGGACTCTTTTACCCAAGTCTAGAAGACAAGGTTGGACTACACAGCAAGCTGTCTGTGAGAACTGATGGTCACAATGCTTAGGAGAAGTTAATACTCTCTAGGAGGCAAACCGTGTTACATTATTGTAAAGGCAGAAATGTGCATGAATGAACTCTGCTCAGTGGTGGGCAGAGCATTTTTCATCTCAACCATTAGCAGTGACCAGAAGCATAGAGGACATTACACTGTACAAAGGTACCAGAAGATTTTGCAAATTGACAAATAAGTTCCATAGCTCAAGGAGAAAATAATGATAAAAAAATATATATAGCGATGATTACTCATTATAATGCTGCAAGACTTTTGTTTGTGCAGCCATGGTGTTTTCATAGATGCTTAGCTTGTGTTATTACTGCAATGGAAACTTACACTTCTTAACTTTGGAGGAAGGTAAAAAATAAAGGGCAAAATTCCACTATAACAGTTTGTGCTGATTTTCTTTTCCTATGAAAATAATTATAATTAACACATGCAGCATTATTAATGTTCTCCAGACTTTCTGTATAACAGAATTATACATGAGATTTACTTTACTTACTCAGTTACACAGTTTAAAAATTTGGGATCTATTTTACAGGTCACCCAGCTTCCCACTATCATCTGTGGAGAAATAAGTTCTTCCACAAAGTAAGTCACACCATTATCCCTAAGCCACAGGTGTGCCACCTTTTGGCTTGGGCAAGGCAAAGCCAAGGAGAATTGTCTTGGACTGCATATATGCAGGTCATTCCAAATGTAACACCTCCTATTTATTACCATGAAAACTACAAGAGATACAATGAGCACAGCAATACCTGATAGAATAAATTTTCAGCCACAAAACACCATTTTTCAACATAATTACCACCATGAGCTCTGCATTTTTGTCAGAAATGAACAGGAGCAGGCATGTCATGCTCATAAAAATCTTCATGAGCAGAGATGACCCACTGTAGGTACTGCCACTACTAGAAAACACCACTCACCTCCTCAGAGTGCTCACATCCACTGTTTGGTCTCCATAAATGTTCATCAAGCATCAGGGAATGCCAATAGATATCATTTTTTCTGCATGGAGAATTCAGTGACATACCTTTCCTTCATACACCCTTCCACATGAGACACTTATGTCAGACTGCCCTGCTGCTGCCATCTGTCACACAGCAACAAAATGTAAAGAACTACTGGAAGGAATGTTCAAACTCTACAGCCATCCCACCAGCATTTACCTCTAACATTGTGGGCCAACATAATGAAAGAGGAGGCATTACTTTTGGAGCTGTCCTCATAACATATATAATATAGTTAATGTATATATGTAACAACAACAAAAAAAAAATTCATAAGAATATAAAAATGGACAGCAGCAAAAGCATAAAAACAGTGAGATCTTTGACTTGTTTCCATGAAACTAATGCATCAGCCTGGTTCGATGTCAGTGGTTGCCATCATGAGGTATCCAGGTGTTCATCAGAGATTCTGATTAAATTTCATTTTTTCTGTCCCTCATCCTTGAAAACAGTTGTTCAAAAATATACATACTGTCGAAAAGTGATCACATGAATAAGGCGTGACTGTAAGGGGTGGGATATTTCTCTCTATTGTCAGAGCTTATGAAAGTCCAGTGAAGACATGATCAGATTTTTGAGCTGAATGTCTGACTGCAGCTCTATGTATTCCATTTGAAAATTTGCAGATCATATATTCATGCTGATTGAAAATACAGTTGTAAATGTACTAAAAAATTGATTTTTTTTCAGCTTTTTTTCAAATTCTATTATCACAGTTGAAAGTACAGCAGCATATCTTTTGCTGTTCACAGAATTGTCTTTAGCCAAGGTATCAAAGTATATAAAGTAATTTGCCACTTTTTGAGTGAACCCTGCAATATTCCCTCTCCTTGTTCTGGTTTGAGCCCAGATAGGGTTAATAGTGCACTGATGTTTGGTCTTTGCTGAGTAATGTGTACAAGCAAATGATGCTAGGATGGTGCAGGGCAGGGGGTGGGTCACACTGCAAGTCATGCCAGGCTGTGGGTTGGACATGCTTGCTAGGTTGGTGGTCCTGTCTCTGGATGAGATAAACCGTAAAGCTCATATACTCTCTCTACTGCACATTAAGAGGTTGTTGCTGACTACCTCAAGACAATTGAATTTTTGAGATGAATTGTGCACCAAGTGATGACTGAGCTGTCTGTATTTTCCTTTTGGTGGTTTTCATCAGCTCTTGCAGAAGTTTCTCTGTTAAAAAAAAAAAAATGCAGAACACCAAAATACCTCAAATTAACAAATAAACAAAATAAAAACAAACTAACTAACAATAAGACATAACTCTCTAGTTTCCTGTTGAAAATAGAAGCTTTTTTGAGAAAAGCAGAGACTTTCTGCAGATAGTTAACTCCAAACTGAAGCATTCATTGATGCAAACCATAATGTATTCATAGAAATATTTGTGAGGGTTAGAATCTAATAGTTCCATTCATCTGAGACAATTCCACAGCATGAAATTTGAAACTGATGAAACAACAAAGTCTCGCATGAATAGGGAGCTTGTCTAAATTCAGATTCTGTAAATTTAGTTGATTATATCTTCTGTTGAGTGAAACGCCATTCTGTGAATTGTAGCTACTTCTGCATGAGTGACATATTCATCTGTTGTCTTGAACCATGTAGAAGTATTCTGGTAAAGGAATCTGGAAGAATGAGCAGATCGGATGAAAATATCTAGCATTGCCTATAGATGGAGTCTGACTACCAGTCAAATCAGATCATTGGTCTGGTTTGTGCTTGGATTGTTAAAGGAATTCAATTTTGCCCCTGCAGTAGGTACAGGAGGAAATTCTTCCCTTCCATAAAAATGGGGAAGTAAAACTGTAGACTAAAATGGCAGTGAATAGATGGAATGCCAGCCATGCTTGTGGAGTTCATTAAAGTGGTATTTTTCCAGATACTTGTGGATTGACTGTCAAGTGATATATGAACAAATAAGACCACATTTAGGGAAAGTAAATTTTGCACATCTCTACATAATAAATGCTATTTACTTTTTGGGTGTATCTGAAAGAATTTCAGTTTTGTTTCTTTCTCCAAATAATAATGAGAAAATGAGAAAACTCTTTTCCTTCTCTGAAGCAGGAAGATCAGACTCCAACACAGTCCCCACTGTGTTAGCCAAATACTTTGTTTTCTGACCATTCCAGAGAACTTTAAAAGTTTGAACGTCAGGACTATAAAACATTTTCCTGACCAGTGCTAACAAATCATCCAACAGACAGGCAGGTGCAACTAAGTGTAGACTCTAGAACATATGAGCTCTGAAACAAATTCATCTTTACGCAACGACAGCTCTCATTTATATCCAGTGTGGATTGAACTTGCTGATTCAAACAAGACTTGGTCCTGACTTTCCTTTAAATATCCTCCGAGAAAACATCTTTCCTTTCTTACTCATGAGCCAATTTCCATTAGAATTCTACATTGGTCTTTATAAAAAAAAATAACAAAATAGAAATGAATTTGGGAAGGATGGTATGACACCACGTTTGACAGAGCCATGAATCACACTGCTCAGATGGATGGTTATTCAAAGCCATTAAAAGTACTTCCATATTCCAGCACAATACATTGTTTAGAGAGAGTTATACTGGGCTGGAATCTGATCTCTGTTACATCAATTTCATAATGAACTTTATCAGAAGTAAATTTTGATTTATGTAGGATCAGGGTCAGACTGGGAAATTTTCTATACCTTCATAGCATAGTCTCCATCTCATAAATAAGTTCAACACACAGAACTACGTAAGAGAAGGAACCAAGTGAAGTTACTACAGTATACCCCTAAAATGCAAAATGCCCAAGGTAAATTAAAATAACCAAGATTTCCCCCCTTCTTTCCCCCCTCCACCCCAATAAAAGACAGTATGAAATGTAACAGCTGGCTCTTAAAATACTTTTGTTTATTTTCTTTTTAAATTGGGAATAACTCATAAAACTTCAGTATCCAGTGAGATAAAATTTGATCAGACGCAGACCTCCAGGAAATGAACTTTAAATTGACAGAGTTAATGTTTGAATTGAATCTCTTTTGGAGGTTTATTATTCACACTGAAAATCTGATTTGAGGCAACAGCAGGCACTTTAAATGCAATACTTCATCAGGTATGTGACTGTTTAAAATATTTTTGGATAATTCGTTTCCTTGAAACAAAAGGTATCTATAGAAGGGTTTAAACACATATGTGCAATGATGGTGGAATTCATAATAAAATGAGAACTGTTGGCTTGGGGTGGCAATTCACTTGATTGAATTCTTTGTTCATTATGTTGAATAGCACTGTGGAACAGAATTTGGACTTTCTAAATCTATCAACACCGTGTGTTGCAGCCATAACCCAAACAACTTTCTAACAAATACTGACACACTTGACACAGTTTTAAATTACTTCCAAAGCAACTTAGATTTAGAAAGCCTTACCAGGAAACAATTAAATAACAGAAAAACAGCACAGTAGTTTTCCATTGGCTCTGTAGTAAGATGGGGGCGCAATTCTCCCTATAGTTTAAAGTGTTGTGAGTCCACAGAATACACTACCACTGCAATAATAATATAAGTGATAATCTTATGTGATAGAAGAAGAAAAAACATTATCAAGGTTAGAAAAGAGACTTTAGAAATGCTGGTAAGATAGAAAAAGAAAAATAACAGAATTCTATTTTTCTCATGTTATACAGCTGTAAAGGCTACCGTGCATAATGAAATATAAAGGCCTATTGTAATCACTGTACTTTATAAAGAAAATATGAGCCATATAAACAGACACACATACAGTGAAGTGAATTCGGTCTTAGAAACAGAAAATGCTTAGTTCAGATTTTACTTATTCCTAAACCTTTTTAATCCGCTTGTTAATGAAATATAAGGATTGGATGAAAACATCCAAATTAAAAGAAAATCATATCTTCAGTTGTGAAATCTGCGGGCTATATGGACTACCTGGATCTAAAGGCCAACTCTAGAATACGAAATGAATGGGTCTTATACAGTAAGTGCTCATAGGAATTCAGAACACAGAGATCATTAGCCATGTTTTGACTTCTTAAGCAGACAGCTTTATTGCTAGTTTTTAGATAAATTAACAAGTTAATATTGTTACCTCTTTTTAAATAGGCTGAGTGCTCATTGGAAGGCATTATAACCAGGTCTGGCTAATTGAGGTTTAGTTTATCTGCACTTTATTACTACTGTATGTGTAGTATCATCAGTGAACTTAACAAAACTTTGAATATGATTCACCATCTTCTCAAGAATACTCTTGATAGAATAACAGACTATTTTGCCAACTATAAATTTTCCATTACACTTACTTGGACTTTTTATAAGCATACATAACAAAGAAAGCCTTGAGTTTCCAAAAATGCTTTCAGTCCCAAGTTCAAGATTTCTTCTGAGCACACAAACAAATGGAGTAATATTTCCTGTTTAAAATTCTCACTGTGTATGTACTTTTGAAGATTTTATATTTACTTTTTTTTTTAATTTTATTTCTGTGGGAGAAACAGAAGAACAAAAATGGAGAATTATGAGGAAAAAAATACTTTTCAGTATTTTATGAATTCTTCAGGAGTAATAAAATGTTGAAATAAGTTTTTTCTATAAATATTTTTTGTAGTCCTCTCTAGAATGTAAAATATTTGTTAATATAGGATCATTGTATTAAAATTTTAGAGGTAAATCTGATACACTTGAGAATCGTCCACTTAATTGATTTCACACTGATCTATAAGATTAATCTATGATGGTGTTGATGACATTTGGACCAGGCCAAGACCAGGATGTAAGGTGCATTTCTTCTGTCCATTTCTGTTTCATAGAAGAAATGGAATTTCAGTGTCCACAAATAAACCAATTGGAGTAATTTTCTTAAACATTTATGAGATGGTCAGTTAGACCGTTTTGCTTTCCCTTTAAGTGGTGAATCAAATTGTTGCCAGGAATTTATGACTGGGATTGATCATTAGATTGTTCAATTCGATTAATTACACTGCAGTTCACTCACCTGAGAGGATACCTTCAAAGTAGTTATACAAAAGCATTTCAGCCCTTCAATTACTAAAAGGTGACCATGGAAAATGTTGATGTGTTGAAGCATCACCACCAACACAAGAGGTTACTACACAACGTTGCTAGGATATTTTGTCTCAGCCCTGGAGCTGTTCAAGGACAGACTGATCTAGTGCCCAATGTAGTGGTCAATAACCTTGCCCACAGTAGGGGGTTGGAACTAGATGATCTTTAAGGTCCCTTCCAAATCAAATAATTATATGACTCTGTGATTGTTCCTGAATTATCACAAGCAAGCATTCTGAACTTATATCTACAGAGAAACATGAAAATGCTTTGAATCCCATTCAGTCAGGACTGTAAATATTTCCTGACTAAAAAAAAAAAAAAAGGATTGAAAGAGTCTGAAGCATTCAACATAATGTGACTGCTCTGACTCCCACAAATCCATGCCCTTCTTTTTTATCTATCCCAGACCCAAGAGGCTACCAGCTAAGGACCAGAATATGAGATCACACTTCCTTGATGCTAGAATCATTCCCCCCTCACTTTTTCATTGATAACTGTGATCATTCACACTCCGTAGGGATTGGCAGCATCTCTTAAAACTCTCAAGACACAGCTCCCAAGGAACTAAGCTTCTGAATTCAATAACAAGCATACATGAGATAGACCACTCACTGAGTGGCCAACACAAACAGAGTCATCCTGACTGAAACAAAAATGTCCTCATCTGTTCTCTGAGCTAGGCACATTCCTGGCCCTCAGATGGTGACCACAATAATAAATACCCTGGAGAAAAAACAGCCTTATTAAAACTAATGAGTCAATGTGTGTAAAGGGTTAAGTCAATAAAGTAATACAAGGATGAGTTTGACTGGTATTTAGGAAGATTGCTGAATCTTTACAAAAATACATCTCTGTGGTCGTAAATCCAGCTACATTTTCTGAATTTATATTATATATGATATTATATTCTAGTCTCTCATCGCTGATGCAACATTACTCTATTCAAAATAAACCTGAGAACAAGTTAGCAGTTCTACAGTGATACTTGAGTCTTCACCATCTGCAAATGCAGTTTTCCCAACCACAATCAAATCATTTATTATATGCAATTACACATCCTTCCATCATTTCTCTATCAGCTGTGGGATTTAGTGTTCATCTCACAGAAATCAGAGCAAATGGACTTATCCTCAAATTTTAGTTTATCATTTTAGTGCAGCAAATCTTAGCAAATAGCTTGGATTCACATTTCTAGACATCTCCAAAATGTTTCTTTCCCCCTGCTTTTGGACTGAGTTCTGCTCTTCAGATTAGTGTTGCTGCCTTGTATTTGGGCTTCCTGTGTTCATTCCTCCATAAAACTAAGCTAAGTAAAACTTCTCTATGCTATAGTAACTGTTTACTGGACACTTGAGCAATTAAGAAATCACAGCTTTCTGGTCTCTTGCTTTCTTCTTTATGGACTTTAGTCACTTCATATGGGATGAAAAGAAGTGGATACAGTAGGCCAGTAGAACAGATTAGGGAGGTGCTGGAGACACTGTCCCTAGAGATTTTGAAGAAAAGGGTAGATATGGCACTCAAGGTCATGGTTCAGTGGGCATGGTGGGGGATTTGTTGACAGCTATAGTAGATGATATTAGAGGTCTTTTCCAACGTTAATGATAATACAATTCTATGAAATCAGCTTATTTGTGGCTAATAATTTACTCTTGGGCCAGCAAATAGCTCATTCAACTTCTTAAGTTTAGGTGCATGAGTAAACCCTGAGCATGACTGCTACTATCAGGAAGCTGTCTCCACCAAGACAACACTCTTTGTCACTATTTATATGAGACTTCCTCTTCAGGGGAGTTAAGCTGGGAGTCAAGTAGAGCCAACCAGTTGGTCTGTGTTTAAAGATGTATTATGAGGAGTATAGAAATTCTCTGTGAAGACCAAATTTAATTTTTTGTTATTGCAAAGCAATCACAAGCAATATTCAGGAAAAGCCTTGGACTGACAACCCTGGGCAAAACGCTATTCTTTACTCACAAAAAGCCAGTATTTGAGAGGACTTAAGTGTCTCAGCAATAACCTTGAAATAAGTAAGACAATAGTCTCCAAATCCACACAGTCATTAGTTCTTCCAGAGAGCTCTCCTATATAGGTCATGGGGAAGAGCTTTGGTGACATGGATGGTTGAGAAGTGAGATTTTGGTGCACCCAGGATACTTGTCCTCTACCTAATTAAATTCCTCTGTTATCTTCTTTATTCCATGTCCCTCGTGAACTTTTCACTGTCTTGCTGTTTACGTTATGCAGAATGAAATAAAGATATAAATTCCATTGAACCTCTTGTTGCTTCACTTCTATAGTGAAATGGTTTCAGTGTTCAGATTTCTTCTTCAAACTGATTAACTTATCAGAGACTGAACAGTATCAACACAAAAACAACTAAATATTCTGTTCTACTGTGTTCTTGCTGATTAGGTCATTATGATCTTACTGGAACATTTATTCAATCTAAAAATTAAATATTTTACACATGACATTTGAAAGTAGAACAATATAAATACTTACAGTGTTTTGTGGCTTCTTTCTTTAACAGTGGAGAGATTCTGCAAATTTTCACGTAGCTATCTCACAAGAGCAAACCAAACTACAAGAACAATAAGGTATCTTTGGTCATAAAATGATATTTACTACAGAAAAGAATGAGGTGGAGAAACTCTAAAATGCATTTCTTGTAGAATCCGACTTTGCTTTGACATTATTTTCCTTTTTTTTTCATTACTTTTTTGAAAAAATCATATTATCACTTGATACGATTTTTATCTTTCATGAAATGATTAATAAGAACTGTTGGCTTCAAGGTTGCAAATATACTGCAAATGTCAGGTCATAAATCATGGCTTTTTTGGTCATGAGGCAAGAAAATCTGAAGCTGCTTGTATACTCTGTATCAAATAGCAAGACAAATTTCATAGTGAGACAGAAGATATCACACATATGATCTTACTCTTAGGGGAAAAAAATTGTTTTGGAAAATTTCTAGCTAAGAATATTAAAATGTGTAGGGAATCTTTACTCAAGATGCTACCGAGGGTCTTCCGCATAAAGGATGTTATCACTAGTTTTAAAAAGAAATCATAAAACTGCTTATTTTTTTTCCTAATCTCCTTAATACCAGCAGTGCAGTCTATGCCCCAATACGCAGCTGAGTCAAGAGAACTGAGTCTGGAAGAAACCAAACAGAAGCTGAGATCCTAGTGCAGGCTCATTTTTTGGAGTAGTGTAAATACATAAAAGCCTTCTTAAAAATAATTTGGTTTTGAAACTTTTAATCCTTTTCAGTTTACATCATGAGGGAGGTTTCATTCAGTAAAATATTGGTTTCCTTTACCATGCTGTATCTTCATAGATGGGAAATTTGTTGATCTTTAAGAACTAGGCTTTTCTTAGCTGTGTCATTGAAAGTGTTATATATATTCATATTTTATTATTCAACTGAATTTAATAAATTCTATGTACTTATGGCACAATCATACAATACTATGAAAGGTTACTCATGCAACTACTTCTAGAGTTAATGTGGATATTAACTTGGTAACTTCTCTTGGTCACAGGAACCAACGGAAGAAAGCTTCTGATATAAAAAGGAAAAAAAATAGCATCTGCAAGGGCTATTTGTGTAAAATTGTAAAGAAGCAAGTTTAAAAATAGCTATGGAGAGGATAAATATACTTGACCTGTTTGAAACAGATATTCACCCCTGAAAAAACTGAAAGGAACCCTCAGAAAAATAGGTTAAGATAGTTTGAGAAATCCCCGCAACAGAATCAAAAGATTAATTCCACCTCTAATGCACAGGTGCTATTAATCCATTAGAACTGTTAATAAGGTGAGTTAGGAAAGAGTTTTATCAATGAGCAGGGCACAATAACTTATCTAAAAAGTGGCAGTGCCCACAGGAGAGCACAGTTCTCTCTTCCCATGATGATATGTAAAAGACGTTATAAAAGGCTTTAAGAGTGCCCTTTGCTTCCTCATAAATTTTGCCTTGTTATCAGAGCCTCTGATCTCTGCTTAGCCCAACTCCAGGTGTAAGAGTGAGAAAATAAGCTAACGCAGAAATCTTAAAAGAAATAAGCTCTATAGATAGAAAATACTATTCGTGCTACACTGCTGAAATAGCAACATAAGATTGGGAAAAATTCTTTTATATTTTTCCTGTAATTAGTTGAAATGTTATCTTGATTGAAGATAATGGAATCTCTGGTTAAACACCACACCTTCTATATATAAATTATTTTTCCTGTTAGAGGAAGTAGTATAATATTGGTTACAATATTTAAAAATAAAAGTATGATACAAGCTTGAAATCTCTGATAGTCTTGGGATTATTTATTTTGTGTATTGTTTTGATTTCCCATTTTAGAACTCAACCAGTTATCATAGTAGTTACTCAATTTTGCTGTGTATTAATAATTATCCATGCTAAAAGTAGGAAGACCAATATGCTATTTAGTAAAATGATTTTGGTATATTATAATTTGTTTCAATTGTTTACAATAGACCAGGGCATAAAATACGGATTGCTTTTTTTGTGGATGGATGTTCACTGAAAGACTGTCCATTCGCTGCTGCTCTCTTTTCTACCTTTACCTTCCTCTTTAATGACAGCACAGTCAAGATTAGCATTCTGGGACTTTTTTGCTGTCTTTAATAGCAATTTCATTACACATCTGGCAGGAAATCCTACATGAGATAAATAGTGGGATTCATTACACCCAGTAGAAGCTTTCCAACATCATTTAGAAGAGATAAACGTACGTGACTTTTCATATGCTTTAGGGATCTGCAGCCCTGTGGGGAGTTTTCCTAGAGTAAATGTTGTTAGAGTTCTCTACCCAATATGATGGAGTTTATATTTTTTGTAAAAAAAAATTCTTCTGCTTTATATTTTGTAAAGAAAATGGACTGGGTTTGCTTATTGTACTGCATTTATTACATTTAAGATTTGAAATTAAGCTAGTTCTTCTATTCAAAGCACTTATTGTTATCTCTTTGACATAATGATCTAAGGGGCAGGCAAAGTCAAAGATTGTGAGCTTAGCTACATAGCATTAGCCAGTTTTAGTGTGACCAACTTGACAGACATTGTTAAGCTTTGTTTGGGTCTGTCAGGGTTCTCAACAGGTTAATAAACTTCACCACTAAAAGAAGGGAGCAAAAATTTCTACAAAATATTTTTTTTCTGAGAAAACATAAGTGAAATATGTATTTGCATGTAAGAAGATGGAAAACGGAGGATTTAGAAAAAAGAATTCCCCCAAAAATTCTTCTTTCCCTTCCTCCCCTCAGAAAATCAAACAGTAAATATGACAGAATTGCTGAAAGATTAAATTATCTTTACTTCTAGGATACCTAAATCTCAGTTCACCTGATAAAACCATGCACGACAACATATTTTGCTTTTTAAACTCCCTGAACACATTACTTTCTAAAATCTCTCTCTGTTCCAAAGATGGAGTTAGCTGACGCACTCATCCTAATGTGTTTGAACAGTTAGACTTGCCTAAAGCACTAGAACTTTAATACATTATAAATGAATCACTATGGATACAGGGTGTCTTGATGATCCTGAGTATTTGCCTTTGTATAACATTTTGATATCTGTAGTGTTTGCCTACCCAGCAGAATAACAAGTTTCATAAAATTTGATTATTTTATTAGAGCACTCAAATTAAAAATTTTAAAGAGATAATGAAATATAAGATAGATGAGAATAACAAAATTCGCTGGCTGTCCAGTTTTGTGATGTCTTCACGAAACTTTGAAGAAAAAAAGGGACTGATAGGTTCGATCCTGCAGCCAGTACCCAGGGCCCTCTCTCCCCACTTGGGTACAGAGGTCTTTAGTAGATGCATTGCAGTGCATCCCTCATCCATGAAGGACTGAGGAAGACAGGAACTCTCCATGCAATCTTCCAGCTGTCTTGCCTGCTATGTGCTGACACTAGTACCAAAAGCAATATGTCACATAAACAATGTGTGGAGCTGATTTCAATAAGAAAATGTGGTTAAAAAAGGCAATTTGATCTCCCCTGTGACTTTACATTTTCCTGCTTATTGTTTCCTCTGAGTTCAGCACGAGGTCTGGCTGAAAGCTGACAAAGGAAGGATTGCAGGATATGACCCAAGGTATCATGAAACTCAGATTGGAAAGCCCCATCTGTGATTACATTTGGCAGTGCAAGCAGGGCTGTTTCCTCTTGCCTCCAACTATCTTGTTACTGTGGATCAGTGGAGTATGCAGACCTCTGAAGATATAACAAAATAGGTCTCATCCTGCCGGGCAGTCTTCCCACACAAATCAGGACTGCATCTTTTACCACTTTGGGTTGTCTCTTCAGGGATTAACTTCCAATACCCTTTAAAATTCATGGACTGCCTCCCAGGGATTGCATTATATTTAGGTAAAAGATTTAAAAGTTCATTCATTCATTCATTCAATTTTATTACAACAGCCAGAAAGAAAATGGTGAAACGTGATGCACTTGGGTCGAGGCAATCCACAATATGAGTACAGACTGGGAAAAGAATTCCTTGAGAACAGTCCTGTGGAGAAGGACTTGGGAGTCCTGATGAACAAAAAGCTGAACATGAGCCAGCAGTATTTGCTTGTAGCCTGGATGGCCAACCATATCTGGGCTGCATCAACAGAGAGGTGGCCAGAAAGGAGAGGGTGGAGACTGTCCCAGTCTACTTTGCCCTTGCGAGGCCCCATCTGGAGTACTGCACCCTGGGACCCTCAGCACAAGAAAGATGATGAGCTGTTGGAGTGAGCACAGACCAGGACCTCAAGGATGATCTTCGGGCTGGAGTACCTCTCTTATGAAGAAATGTTGAGGCAGCTGGGCTTGTTTAATTTGGAGAAGGCTCTGCAGCCCCATTGCAGCCTTACAGTGACTGAAGAACTTTCAAGCAGGAGGTAGACTGACTTTTCACATGGACAGATAATGATAGGGCAAGGTGGAATTGCTTTAAACTAAAACTGGAAAGGTTTATGTTAGATGTTGGGGAAATTTCTTTACTTAAGAGAGCGGTGAGGCACAAGCTGCCCAGAGAAGCTGTGAACATACTATCGATGAAGGAGTTCAAGGACAGGTTGGATGGGTCCTGGGCAGCCTGATTCAGTGCCTGATTTAGTGTTTGGCAACCCTGTCCACAGCAATGGTGCTGGAACTAAATATTATTTAAGTTCTCATCCAACCTAAGCCATTCTATGATTCTATGAGAACAGCCCTTCTTCGGCCTCTAGAAGAAGAAACAAGAACTGACTATGTATATAATACAATGAACAGAACAGTATATGACCTCAAAGATGAAGCAGAAGAAGGATGAGAGAGATGGAATATAACTATTGTCATTTCTTAAACAGCTAATTGCAGCCTGTGAGGAGTTCAAATAATTATCTCTGTCTGTTTTCAATGCAATATGCTTCCTTGGTGTGTCTTCGATTCCCTGAGGGATGAGGAAGATGTTCTCCAGACTCTGTTAAATTTATTTTATATAGATTTTATACATCTCTATTCGAGCTAATGAAACTTGCTCCACTCTGTTGCACCTCTTTCTCATCACCCAAACCTTCACATATTTGATGCCTTTCTCTTGTCCTTCAGAGCAACTCTTTGCTATCTTCCATGCTTCACCATGTGCTTTTTGAATATTAGCTACATCCCTAGTGCATGACCAAAAAGTCTACAGAAGATAGTGAACTATAAATGAGATTTATATTGGTTTACTTCTCAGTTGTCTCAAGTCTGCTTTTAGTAGGGCTTGTCCTTGCATTTTATCCTCTTAGCTTTTTTTTTTTTTATAATTAAAGGAACTGATTATCTAGTAAAGAATCTTCACGTTCTCTTTTTCTCAGTGGTTTTCTCCCTCCATTATACTTCCTGAGATTCCCATCATGTGATAAGTTCATAAGTTCATAAGTTCATAAGTTCATAAGGTTGGAAAGGACCTATAAGATCATCTAGTCCAACCATCCTCCTATCACTATCTCTACCCAATTACTAAATTAAGTGATGTCAAAAGGAGATATGGAGAGACCATTCAATTAAGACATCCCTTGGAGAAATTAAAACTGTCAGGAGAAGTTTACAACCAACTATTTTTGTGGAGAGTGACAGATCCACAGATGATAAGTGGGTGATCATGGTTGGACTCAATTCTTAACAGTGCTTGTTCAGTTGCTGCTTTGGCACAGGCTCAGGTGTCCTTTGAAGGTCCCTGCTCTTCATGTTTCCCTATAGGAAGGAAAGGCTGTGCAAGTGCATGTCAAAGAGAGTTTAAAGATTAAGTTTTCTGAATAATAAATGCATACATTCACATCAGCAGTACATTTGTGAGTGTTTTCCTGGGGCATTCTAGAAGTAAGCACTCTAAATGTACTTCACAGGAGTTAGATCTCTTACTGGTTTCGATAAGGTGTTCACTACAGTCAACTTGATGATGCTGAGATGCTTCCTATTGTAGGACAGTAATGTTCAAAAAGGAGCACTAAATTCCATTTCTGATTTAGCAGAAGTGTTTTACATATGTTTTACATATGTTTCAGGTAAGAAGTACTAAGAGGATTGGTGTATGGAGGGGAGTGCAATCAGAGACGTGGCAAGGAGGGCTGTGAACCATTGCTAACGAATACATGAGAGCTGCTAGGGAACAGCCCATGGGCTTCCCAGAACCTCAGCAAATGAAGTCAAATAAAAAGGCAATGAGATTTGATCACACAAAAGCAAACCTATTAAGAGTAAATAAGTGTGATGAAAGCAGCAATCAATGCAGGCACCAGAGGATTTAAATAACTTGCAGGGAAACAATAATTTTGTTTTAGCTGTGTTTTTCATGCAATCTAGCAATCATGAACTATTTTATATTCCTCTGCAGCCTTCTCTGAAGAAAATATTTTCTTATTTTTCTTTAAAGATGTTTGAAGTTGCTACATTTTAAAGCACTCTGTAGCATCTTCAGCTGCCAAGGACTGAAGATTTTTACAAGGAAGAAGCTTTGCCTTCAGAGCATCCCACTTAGAGTAGGTCAAGAAGGTACACCACGCTTCTGTCTTTTTTTTTTTTTTTTTTTTTTTCCATGAAGTGGAAATCTCAGAAAGAATAATGGAGGGAGAAAGCCTTTGGGGGGAAGTCTCACACAGCCTAGAGTTGTGCTTATTGAAGAATGAAAAAGCTGGAGGAGTTCAGTTCTCCAACATCAGGATCTGGCTAGACAGTGCTAGAAACTCAATTGCATATTGGCAACTTCATAAATAAGTCCTCCTTGTGAGGGCTGGCTGTTTTCTGACCAAGTCCCAGTTACCACTTATGCTTTAAAAATTACCTTATACATTTGAAATGGTCAGGGATTTTCCCACTATATTCTGGGAGAATGTTGCCACTGGAGGGCTAAAAATATTTGAAAACAGGAAGAAGTTGAAATTAATAAGGATGAATTCTCAACTGCCTGGCTTTCTGCCTGCCCTGTTATACATTAGAATTAGAAACTCTAACAAGCAATTTCATTGCAAAGCCAAAAATAACTCCTTTGCCTTTTACCACCTTAAAAGAAATAATAGTTTGGGAATCATATTGTTGTTCTTGGCAGGCCACTACCTCTCAGTTCTCACTGAACTTCAAAAGGCATAATTCCAGGGACACAGGACACCTAACAGGAAACTTATTTCCTCATCTTTCTATTGCCTTGTGGACTGATAAATCCATAGAACTTACTTTCTCATATTTAGAATAATCTACAGATTCAGTATTGTTATATGAGCTTCCAACCATATGTGCACAACAAAAGAGGGCTCAAGGCTTTATAGATTTATTTCTGATTGAAGAAGTGTTCAATTCAGAAAGAAAAAATATGAAAAACAGTGCAATTTTTTGCATCATCTAAACATTTTTCAACAGTAGGAGACTTCTCTTATTTTAAAGTCTTGTTTAGGTTGTTGGCTTATTGTTATTGGAAATAAAACAGAATAAACATGTCTGATCTTGACAGCAGTATGATCACATCGTGAAGGCATTTCTTGAGTCTCTGGCCTGTATCATTTTACTTAGCAGCCATCTGTCCCCGATGTGAAGATATGCTTGGCAGCCTGTTTTGTTCCACTTCCTGCTAGATACAGGGTGAGAGACAATCCTTTACCAAGCTCTCATTAATTAGCCTAAAAGCTATTAAATACTGATCATTTGAAAGCCAGATTTCAATTATTACACATTATGTAATAACTCACACTGGATGCACATTATTATCCCAAATAGAAAACTAATTAAAGACTGAATTAATTTCTAACATAACAATTATCATTTCCCATTAATGGAAACTACCTAGTGATATATGAATTCTGCTGTAAAATTCAAATAACGTAAGTTTTTCAGTGGATAATCATGTACAGATGCATTTTAACTTTGAAATATAATTGATGAACAAAATATTATTTCATAGAATCATAGGATTAGGTTGGAAGGGACCTTATAAAAGCCCATCTAGTACCAACTCCTTGCCATGGAGATGGATCCCACCCATCAGATCAGGCTGCCCAGGGCCTCATCCAACCACAGCTTCTCTGGGAAGCCTGTGCCAGTGCTTCACCAAGCTCTGTGTAAAAATTTTGTTCCTAATACAAATTCTAGATCTACCCTCTCTTACTTTAAAGCCATTGCTTCCTGTACTCTGTTACAACACTTCTTGAAAAAGAATTCCTCCCAAACTTTGCAGTAGACCTCTTTAGGTTCTAGTAAGCCACCATAAGGTCCACCTGGAGAGCTGAACAACTCAAACTATCAGTCTGCCTTCACACGAGAGGTGCTCTACCCCTCTGATCTTCTTCATGGCACTCCTCTAGATCTTCTCCAACAGCTCCATGTTCTTCTTACATTTGTGGTTGAAGAAGTGAATTTTCTTCAAGCTTTAATTTGTGTGCAACTCATTTGCAACCTGGAAGTGTTTACACTTCTTGATTAAAGTTATTTGTAACTAATAGTTAAGACATCTGTAATCACTGTACTTTTCTATCAGTGTTAATTGCATTCTAGATTGCACTATTTTGCTGTGTTTAGCGAAGAGAGAAATGGCATCCTTCTTCTGTGCTTGCTGTTCAGTATGTACTGCATCATTAATGTGAAATACTGCACAGCTGGTTTGCAATTCATCTTAAAGATGAACTGTGGTGCCTTAATGGTCTTGAACTTTTAGTTTAAGAAAATAAATAATATAAATCCTTTGATGGAGGGCAGAGGGGAGGAACCAAAAGTGCCCATTCCTGGCAGTGAGGTTATAAAAAACTCTGCTCGAAAACGCCTTCCTTATGATTAGACATTACTTATTTCCTGGCATCATTTCTTGCACTGGATTAATCTTCACTGGCCAAATATTTTGCACAACACTGTAGATGCCAAGGAATTACCTAAACTTGCACATTCTTTGGAACAGAAAGGTAATGTCTGTACCACTGAAGCCTTCTATAGATCTTTATAAATGCCAAAAAAAGTTCTCAGGCTAAATTGATGGTATAGTAATAGCATATTAAATCCAGTTTTTCCTTTTGTTTTGTAAACATGAAAATAACACTGGTTTATAGTCAGGATCATTTTTCATATAATAGTAATATTTCACAACAGGGACAATAAACTCTTTAGGAGTTTAATTATTTTCCCTCTAATAGGAAATTTTGGGCCAATGCATTGGAAAATCATGACTCAGGGCACTTTAGTTGGAAGTATAAGTTAAACTTCTGCACAGGCCGTAAAGACATGAGCAATTTACTGTCTGCATGAGATCTTTATATATATTACCTCCTACTACTCTGAAGTGTCTGGCCGCCCCAATGTTGACTGATCACTGATGATTACAAAAACATTTCTCCAAATTCAGTGAGCAACAAAATTTAATTAGAAGTTGTCTGTCTAATGTGTTGCAAGTCTCAGGAAAGGTAATTGTCAGGTTCAGAGTCTTCAGTGTGAAGACACAATACCAATCTTTTCATATTTTCAGTGAAGTCTAATAGTCTGCGACTGGAACATCAGCATGAGTTGCAAGGTGTTCTGGGAGACAGGTTTGTAATGTGTCCAATAATATGACAACAGGATCAGACAATTAAATGGATAAAATGTTAATTTTACAATATCTACAATATTTACAAAATCTCTTTTTTCATACAATTTAGTCCAGACTGTCAAATGTATTGCACAGAGAGTCATCAAGTAAAATATTGCTGTGCAATGATAATCAGGCACCATCCTGGTGGTCTTCAGGTTCTAAGAAAGGCACATTTCTTCCTTTCTAATTCAATATGCACTCTGTGAAATTTAATACAGTTGTGAGGGCCCAGGAAACATATAAAATGTCTCCAGTGTCAAAAGTATAGTATCAAAACATAGCAACATTTCTATTTCTAATGACTTCCCATGGGAGATGGATAACAAACCCTTAGAGGCGACCCTGAATTTCTCCTTTGTTTTGTTTTGACTGTGACTGGAGCATATGAAATTAAAAACCATGTGAGAAATATTTTGCTCTGTGGGACAAAATTATGGAAGGGAGAAAACACAGAAGTTAAGGATTATGGGAACCAGAGCTGAGGCTTCAAGCCAGAATTTTCATCCAGTTTAGTCCAAGTAGGGATGTGTAGACTCTTGAGCGTAATGAAAATATGCAGTTGTAAGGCAGGGTCTCTTCCAACTCACAACATTCTGGTAACCAGTGAGTGAAGATGACATCTATGCCCTCCTCAGTATCATTCCTATACCCTACAAGTTATCTGTCAATCACCTAGTATAAAATTCAGTGAGTGATTTACTCAAAGGATTTGGTATGTACTCCTGGACAGGTGTTATTTTACTAAGCAAGTTCCTATAAATTTTTTTTTTCACTTTTATTCTTCTGCTTACAGCATTATTCTATTGGAAAGTTTTATTCTTAATGTAAGCAGTTCAACATATTAAAATTAGAGGCTATTTTTCTTCAAGTGTATAACAGAAATCAAAGCATAGTTGGGGAATAACATTTTTTAATGAAGAAAATTTTGTAGAATAAGATGAAGAGATACTGAAAAACACATTGCTAGTTCTAGACAAGAAGTAACTACTTGGCACATAGGCAAACAAAGAGAAAACTGAAACAGATGATAAAGTCTGAAGACACAGCTGTAACCTTGGGTGTAGTTTTGGATTTTTAATGAGATTTTGTTATGGAACAATCTTTATTATGGATGGAGGATTTCTATTATCAATTACCACATCTCAGAAAATTGTGCCAGATAGGATGCCATACAAAAAAAGTTTGACTACTTCATTCACAAAACCTTACAGTGATGGAGATTCCCTCTTAAGTCAGTTTCTGTGAGTACTTAAGTCCTACTCTTTAAAAGTGTTTCCCAGGGACTCACTGTTGTCTCTATTACTTCCTTAAGCAGGAACCACGAACATGGAAAAATTCAATCCTCATTGTTTGAAGAGGAAAAAGTATAGTTTGGCTTTCAAATGCCACACTGAGTTTTCAACTTTTAAAGTATAAAATCAACCATTTCATTCTTAAATATAGTTAAACCAATTTACCATTATTCAGTCACGTGGAATTATTTATGTCATTTTACAGTATGTCCTTTTAGACTACAACCATATCTGAAAAAAAAAATGAAAAAGCCCAAGCAAATAAAGAGACCTGAAAGGCTATGCTGTGAAACTTGTAACATACAGGAGTTTGTTGCAGCAGGAAACAATCTTCCATTGTAACTCTGGAATTTTTTCTATTAAAATTTCAAATTGCTGTGACAACGTATGTAAGCTTATAAAGGAAGGTTTTATTTCTGTAAAGCTGTCAATGCAAAGAAGAATACATATGCACATCTCATGGGTATTTGAATAATACAAAATAATCACTCCACAATGGCAAAGAATTGCTGAGAAATTTATCCTCCCTTTATTACTAGAATTTTGTTCTCCACCCACCTATTAAGTTTCTGTATCACTGCATGCACAGAGCTTTCTTTCCATTCACTCAGCTGTAAACTGTATAGCCATCTAGATGAGGAGATTTGTCAGCAGAGACCTCTTATTTTTGTAAGAAGAAACCCAACCAGACTATTCCCAAGGGACACAGAATAACTCCTCTCTCACGGTAAAATCCAAACCATTCTGTGACATACTGTAAAATGAGACTATTCATACAAAGCCACGTCACAAACTGTTCATAACAAATGAGACAGGCAGGCACCTCTCCTGCCAACTGCTAACACCCTGCTTACTCTCTTCCTGGAGCTGGTACTTCTTAATAACATCTTTCAGAAAGCAAGGCCAGAAGAGATCATTGTCATTTCACAAGATAAATATTTCATAAGTGAGAAAGTGATTTAGGTGCGTTTGCCAAGTTAAAAATCCCGATAGAAGCCATGAGTCAGTCGCTATAACAAGACAAATTGCTGCCTTTAAGTTTCATTCAGATACTGGATCTTCTCAGATGTTCATTATTAAAGAGAGTGATAGATGTTGGCACAGATCTGGCACTTCTTAGATTGGAGCTAGTTTGGATTTGCAGGCTGTGGCATATGGCAGTACACTATTTCCTTAAAGTTGAGACTGGATCTCTACAATTTGTGCTGATTGCTTGGATAGCAAAACACAACTTGGGAAAGGAGATGCTGACCTGTGTTACAAGAAAAGAGAGAGAAGACTCAAACATCCAGTCTTAACATAAGAACTGCCAATTGGTGTCAGTCCATGTGGAGTGGTGTCCAGTTCATGGGTTAGCTTCTTCCAGCACAGTCTTTTATCTGAGGGTAAGCACTGTTAGGTATATGCACTAGACTCTAGATAGCATTCATCGTGCAAAGGCAGGACTTCGACCTACAAGCTCTTGTTCATCAGTAGGAAGGCAACCAGATTCTTTCAGGAGCTGTAGGCAGCTGTGCAATGGAGAAGCCAGAAGTATACTGAGCATCAGGAAGCTGGATGCTAGCGTGTGCTTGCTAACTGCAACATGAACACCAGAGCAAATTGGGAATTGGTTTTGTGAGTTCGGAGTTGAAGTACATAGAAATTACACTGTATTTTCATGGCCTTCTTCATCTGGCATGGCCACAAAGAGTGGATCACAGGATCATAGAATGTTTTGGGTTGGAAAGGACCTTAAAGGTTGTCCAGTTCCAACCCCCTTCTGTGGGCAGGGTTGCCACTCATCAGAGCAGGCAGCTCAGGGCCTTTTCCAACCTGTCCTCGAACACTCCTAGGGATGGGACGTCTACAGGGATGGAGATTCCATTTGTCCCTTCCTCCCAGTTCATGAAGGGTCATTCTAAGAGCAGTGAGATAAGCTGAATATCACATCAGGGGATAAAAAGGAAATATGAAGACAGAACTGTGTGTACAAGATTGAGGGAGGGACAAGACACTTTTAGCAGTGTAGAGAAGAGACAGGACTCTTTATTTAGCAGAGCAGTTAATTCCTCTTCTTTGGTTCCTGGGAATGTAGACATTTTGGACCATTGCTTATGTGCCATAAAATCAAGTCAGGCTAAAACACAGGATTGAGTCATATTTTTCTGCCTGGGTTTCCAGAGAATGAGGACACAGTTTGTTACCCATATATCTGCCCAGATATATCCAATAATTCTGGGAGGAAACAACACACTTTCTGCAAAGTTACTGGTTTCTACCTGTAGCTTGTGAGAAACAGAACACAGATGACATCCTACACTTACAACAGTACATTTTTTTTCTCTCTAGAAGGCAGCTTGATTCAAGTGCCTAAAATAGAGCCTCTGACATTGGAACCAGCTGCCTTCAGTCATCACAACACCCAGAAAGAAGTGATGTCTAGCTAATGAATTCCTAGGGCAGACTGTGAATAATTTTCACAAAATATTTAACTTGGAAAAGTGAAAAATAACTTGCTACTGTTCAATTTCTTACATCTGAATTTTAATTACAAAGATATTGACATGTTTTCAATTGACTTTCTTTTGTAATCTTACTTGCATGTTCAATGCTGGTATTTGAAATATAGACCACTTGATATTTTTTTTCCCTAAAGATCAAAATGCAGTAAACAAAATTAAAACAATACATTTGAAAAACATAAAAACATTTTAAAATATTTAGTTACTTTTAATCATTTTAGTTGTCCAAGTTTTTTGTTTTATCTTTTAATTGCAATAGATGAATGCTTGCATTATTCTTCCCCTCCTTTATTCTTTGCAGTACACTTCTAACGAGTGCAGGTGGAATGCCTGCAGCTTTTTTTAAACAGATTAACTACCTTCAGTGGGCCTATAATTTCGAGCTCAAGCTTCTTACGTATTGTCTGCAATTTTGTACTGTCCACAATAGTTATCTTTAAATCATCGGAGCAGTGGGAAGCCTGGAGAAAACCATAGCTATCTTTTACAGGATTTCTGCCATTTAGTGCTGCACTGTTTTCAGTCTGCCCTTCCTTCCTACTTATACATATAACAGACTTGAAAGGATATGGGTATTAATTAGGTTCCTTAATTTTGTGTTAGTCTGTTGGAAAAAATACACATACTCTGCATTCCATGTGTTGTTTGATAAAAACTGCCCTGATGGCTGATTGCCATTCTGTATGCATGACTCCCAGTTTCATTACACCTCTAGCACATTGCTGAGTTTATGACAGATATTTTGAAAAGATGTGAGATGCAGCCACTGTCAAACATTGTGAATAACCTGAGAAAGAATACTTAACGTGCTTGAAAGCTTATTTGATATATCCCCTAAATATATCAGCCTCACAAAAGGTATTACCTCTCGCCACAAATCATACTTTGCTCATTGGAGCACTACATAGCATACTTAATTATTATAAGCACACTGGGGATGCAGGATTAAGAAGTCTACATGCATTTAAAGCAGGATTAATGTCTTCACATAACAGTGGAAACTGATGTAACTTCCATGCCACTGAGAAGCAAATTTGCTATGGAAATAATGCCAATTTACTGACAAAAATTTGAGTGTCTATTAGGTTGAAGAAAACATTCTACTTTTTACATTGTCTCAGCTTCAAGATTCTGGAGTCTTGAACAAAAAACACGCAGTAATTGGCTTTTCAGACTTGTTTCCTAAAGAAATGAAGCTCTATGTATTTTTGTAGGCTCTATTGGTCTTTCATTTTCTTCCCGACTCTTGAATCTACTAGCCATTTTCAACCAAATTTTCAATAAAGCTGAAGTTGGGAAAGATATTATGTTCCTAAAGTTGTTCAGAAATTGGAAGCTGAGTAGAATAGAAAGATTTGAATTAGTCCTCATGAAGACAGAAGCAAATAACTCCGGTATTACCTGTATTGTCTGGAAGTAGGAGCTACGAGCAAGCAGAGTCAGTACACACCTCTATGGCTCAGTTTGCCACAGCACTGACCAAACCACCTCTAGTCAGCCATGGAAGTGGGAATGGAGATGGGACCATTGGACCAAGGTGAATTTAGGGGACAGAGCTCACAGGTACTTAGGAAAATTGTGTTTGTTCATTGTGTTGCTTTTGAAACAGCTTTTTCTTTGTCATTTTTGAGATGTCTGTTTTGTCTGTAATCAGTGAATTTTATTGGTTGAAATACACAAATGGCAAACTCTTTATCAGGGTCTGTGGTGATTGAACAAAGGGAAATGGCTTCAAGTTTAAAGAGAGCAGACTTGGGTTGGATATAAGAAAAAAGTCTTTTACAGTGAGGGAGGTGAGACACTGGAACAGGTTGCCCAGAGGTGTAGTGGATGCCCCAGTCCTGGAGACTTTCAAGAGGAGACTGGATAAGGCTCTGAACCTGTTCTAGCCGTGCATGTTCATTGTAGGGAAATTGAACTAGTTGGCCTTTAAAGGTCCCTTCCAACTCTAAGAGTTCTATGAGTCTAAAATAAATAATGAATTATCTAGCCTTGAAGGTTTTCAAGGATAAGCTGGATATATGCCTGAGCAAACCTGTTTAATCCTAGAGTTCACCCGGCTTTGAGCAGTAGCTGAATCTCGAGACATCCTGATGTCTATTCCAACCTGATACATCCTGTGATCCCATGAAAGCAGAAAAGTGTCTTACTGTGTTGCCAAGAACAGAGTAGAGCTCTGGATATAGATAGGTTTGGTTATTGCAAATATCTTTTATTTTAATTATTTTAATATCTGTCAGATGTCTTTTACAAGTCCTTAAGGATTTATCAATATGAAAGAAGGTATTGTTAATGCTTAATACTTACAATCATCGGAGAATTTAGCTGTAGCCAGAGCGAAGCAAAGAATGAAGGTAGTTTAGTGACTAACTAATTAACCTACAATAGAGGAAATCAGAGTTTAATAGAGTTTATCAGTGTAAGTTTTTGCAGGTGACAGTGGACAGGATTCATCTCACATAATTTTAGCCTTCCAGAAGTTTGTTAGCTAATTTAATCTAGCTCATTAGATTCTCTTATGGATTGAGAAAGAAACAAAGACCTCAAAATGAGCTGCTGTATTATGTTCTGGTGGGGTGGACTTTCTTTTCCCCTTTGCAGAAAAAAGAGAAGAGAGAACAGCATACCATCATTTCACAGGGGAGCATGTAGGTAAATCCAGACTGAACTGCAAGATACTCAGAATCTGTCTAAGTACCTTAGGTGAACAATTACTCTGTCTGCTGTATTAACAAACGGGAGGAAGTGATGACAGCTGTATAAAATAGTGCTGAGAGAAACAGTGTAGGTACTTGTTTGTGACTGCTGTGCATACACTGGAAAAAGGGGATCGTTTCTCATAGAGTTTTATGTCTAACTTGGTAAATAAAATACCCAAATACACAATGGTAACTTATCTTTAAAGATAAATTTTGTTGAAATTCACTTTTGAAGTTTTTTGATTCCTCCTGGCAAACCCATTCAGTGCTACTCCCCAGGCAGTCAAAAAAAAAAAAAAAAAAAAAAAAAGGCAACATAATACAAGATAAACAGAAAGGTGATACCATCCAGTGAATTAAAAACAACCTCCCTTCCCCTCCATACATATGGAAGAATGTAAAAAAAAAAAAAAAAGAAAAAGAAAAGGAAAAAAATAATCCACATAAATATGTAATTTTGATGTTCTTTTCAGGCATGCACGAACTGAAATAGTTTGCCAGTCTTTGCTGTTAACCAAATCTCTGGGACGCAGGCAAACAGTTATTGGAGGAAAAGGAATAAAGGAAATAAGGAAGATTAAACTGGTACAAACTTCCATGCTGTCAGGCTGGTATGAGTATTACAAGTGAGTGGTAAGAAATTCTTATAAGAATTTCTAATACAGCACTCAGATTTCATTAACTTTTTCCACTGAGCCCTTACAGCTTACAAAACTCAGCATCTACAAAACTTTGCCATTCTCCCATGAAGGAACTTGCTCTTGAAAGGCTTGCATCAGTAGAAAGTCAGCTCTCATAGAATCAGAGGTGCACTCTTTCATTTAATCCAGCTCCTGTTGTAAGAAGCACCAAGGTCTTCTTAGAAGTACTGAGGCTTAGCAGCAGTGAACCTCAGCCTACTTCAGCATGTGCTAATCTTCTAACAGCTACCACAGCACTTGGTAGACATGAAGAAGGATTTATTCGCAGAGCTCTCACCCTTGGCATTATGTAGGTTTGGAAAAGCTATGGTTAAAGTGGTTCTCTTTCAGACTTCAAGAATTCTGGAGGAAGAGAGAGAAATGTGGAAAAAAAAATATCTCCCACAAAATCAGGAAATGAAACCATTTCCCCCTGAGTAGAGTTACCTGGGAGTTTCCTAGAGATAGTAATAATGCTGGGCTTCAGTCTCCCAGTTTCACTTGAGCTTTTTGCCACTTTTAGGAGCCTAGGTTTTTTTTGTTGTTGTTATGTTACTGTTTGTTGTTAGTGGTGGTGGTTTTGCTTCTGAAAATACACCATATCTAAGCAATCACTTCTTTTAATCAGTGCAGTGTGATTGCATGTAAAAGCATTCTCAAAGGCGTGCTCCTCTGTACACAATAGAAGCAGAGTGTATACAATTTCCTTGCTCAGAAGTGCTGTGTATGCACAGAGTAGGAAGCCAGATGAGGAGCCTGTGCCAAGCCAGGATCATGGGGAGATCTGGAGATATGCTGTCATTCTGAGAGGAGATAAAACTGGCAAAAGTATGAAGGATGTAAGGAAAAGCCCTAGAAAGGATTCAGATGTAGAGAAGGAGGGTCTGCCTATTTCTAGAGGCTGTGCCTGTTCTAGTTTAGTAGGTAACACCTACTGAAAGAAACAGATACAGACTAGGTCATATCCATGCCACATAGATCTCAGCTGTAATCTGTCAGCCCCTGTGTGATCACACTGGTCTTAAGGCATAGTTGTTAAAGGTAATGCAGTATTTTGTAATCTGTAAGTGGAAAATTAATGATACCCAAAAGTTGCTGCAGCAACAGATGTTAAGTATTTGCATGGTCATACGCCTCGAGCTATATTTAGTATTAGTTGAGAACTATTAAAAAGTGGCATTGTTGTTCAGGGATAAGATTACTTATTTAGACAGCTTTAAAAGACAAGTTTTCTTAAAATTAGAAGTTTTAGAAATTAAAACTTTGTTAGATAATGCATATATTTACATATGCATATACATACATACATTGTTCTGTCTCTACTTACCAATATAGATGATCTATATATAAATATATATACATATAATATAGGTATTGATTTTCCAGCCTGAAATCCCATAAGGAGTACAGTATTGGATGCAGTGGTGATGAAATAAAGCAGCAATGGGCAGTTAGGTTTGAGCTTGTGAGTATCATAATACATTACTATTAGATTGTTAAATTAATGATTAGAGGAAACTGTTCATTAAAGGGAAGAAAAAATTATATTTGTCTTAGAGCAATGTTAGCTAACAACTACTCTGTTCTCACATGTTCCAGAGGTGCAACATATGTCCTCTTATTATCACTATTGACTTATAAAAAACATCTTCAGCTTCATGGCCATTCTTTTTTAAATATTTCTAGCTTATTGCAGTTCAAAATGCTAGAGCAAGGAAGAAGTTTCGCTTATACTATAAAACTCAACCCTGAGATAAGTTGTGAAGGACCATAAGGAATCACTTAACCAATTAAGGTTTTGTGTATAAAAAAAACTTAGTATTCAAATTTACAGTTTGTTTGAAAGAAATGGGGGATTATGGGAGTCTACTTCACAGTATCACTGTGTGCAGCTGTTCACACCCTGACTTGTACTGAAGATTTGTTTCCTCAGTCAATGAACATTTTACCCTTTTTGCATAGATTTCTAACTGAAAAACACCTATCTTTATTGCAATGTCTTCCTTGTGAAGAAAGAAAGCAAGCTATAATTCACTAGAACAAAGTAAATATATATATATCTATGTATTATGCCCAGTGCTGCATCACTCTATTGACATTTTAAAATAGATTTTTCATTCGTAATATGTATATTAATTTCTATGGTTGCTCCAAAGATTGTAAATTTTCCTCCTGGAAAATTCACCAAGGAATTGCTCCACAGAGTAGTTGTACATGTTTTCTAATCCTTTGATAATCTGCATTTGCTGGTAGGTGGGAGAGTTGTGAAACTCCTATGCATTCTTAAAGCCATAGATTAAATGCTTTCTACATGTAGGCAGTATCAATCACTAAGATTAGATGTCAGGCCCAAATTAGTTCTCTAAATTACCTTCCTAGTCACTGAGTATCAATAGGCATCCTCATGTTGAGAGTTAACCTCTTATAAGAGAAACTAAACTTTTAGTCTCTTAAATTAAACAGAGCCTGAACTCAGGAACATAAGTCCAAGTCTTGGTTTACAGGATATTTCAACATATTCCAATAACTTTTGCATCACTCTGAATAAAAAACATTTTAGAAGAAAATATCCTTTAGAATTTGCATTGCACACTCTGCTAAGTACTAAAGTTTCCCTAAGAACTTCACCACAAGTTTAAATTTTCAGCAGCTCTTATTAACAGGTTGCAGACTCACAGTCATGGACCTATGGCGTGGGCTTCCCTAGTGTAGGATATAAAAGCTTCAAGAGTTACAGTCGATGGCTTTATTCACTAGCAAAGGTACCCTTGAAATTGTCCTCTATCTCTGCATAAAACATTTCAAGATTTCAGAAGTTTTCCCTACAACTAGAGTAAATTTATTTTTGTCACTTAGGGTGTGCTTGTAATAAAAACACTAACATATATTTCTAGGTAATCCTTTGGGGGAAAATAAAAACTGGAAAAAAGTCATATCTTGGAGATATTCTTGTGTTTTCTTTGTTGTTTATTTTGCAGGGTTTATTTTTTTTATGAGACGCTTGTTTTATAGAAACTTAAGTGATTTTTTTTTATTTTCTGAAATGCACCATTTGAGTTTAAAGGAAGATATTTTATCATTTTGAAAATCAGCTGGCATACATTAGCACACTTGAATTAGAAAAGTACATTTAAGTTCTTATTTGTTTTCTTGGCAAAGTAATATATTTTTATTGTTTCATAAAACCAGAACAGTATATGATTGAGTTATCTGTTTTTGTCTTTATTTCAATGAACATGATCACTTCAAATGTGATAGCTATAATTCTTATCCTCAGCAGTTTCAGCTTTTGAAGTCCTTTGGCAACTTGGTAATAAACATCAAAAACATACTTGCAGAAATACATAGGAGAACTAAAAATGTATTATTTCAACAAGATGTCCAAAAAGAGAGACATATGACATTTTTTAATGGTTAAATTAATGAGTTTTCTAGAACCAGCTCTTTCGTAGCTAATTTTCCTTTTTTCTTTCCCCAAATTTTTATTTTTTATTTTTTAAAATATAAGCCTAGATGAGCTCTGTAAGGATGGGAAATGTGATGCATGATATTCAAATGAATCTGCCATTTTCTTGTTAGACGTAGGATTTCAGTGCATATGAAGTACACCAGAACAGAACAGCAAGCATAGCAAAAAAACTGCTTTTCATCTTGACCAAGATCAGTTTTGGACCAGTTTTTGAACTATCTTTAAGTAGCTGGTCCTCCATTCTTTGCTCTCTCTGGCAGGTAATTCAAAGTCTTTCCTGACAGGCAAAATTTGGGGCACAGAACTGGGACTACAGCAGCACACCTTTTTATTTTTGGTCAGCACAGACTGAAATAGTCAAGTATTTCTGGAGAGAAAATGCGTGATAAAATCTCTTCATCTTTTCAAAATTCCATCACACTGACATTATATCAACCATTTCTTCCAAAGCAAAGTCTACCTTTACTGAGCATGCTCATGGAGTAGCTTGTAAAGGCCACCTACAAGAGCAACTAATTGAAATCATATTTTAAACCCAATATGTTCAATTGACAGGAAACCATTTCCTAATACACTTGTTTGCAAATGCAATTAAAATAATTCAGCAGTACTACACTGCAAAGAGTACTTGTGCTGTGCTCTGCAGATGCATACTTATCAGACAGTGCATGTACAATGTTTTGAGTGGTAAAGAGGATACTCTTGAAGTAGGCATGACTTTTTAATAGACCTGTGAGACTGGGTTCGTCTCACCTAATGTTGGTACCTGAGCAGTCTTAGTAGTGATTTAGGCTCCTCTGTTAGGAGTGATCTGAAGTAAATTAGCATGCAAGTAAGGATTCCAGCTGCAGTCACCTTGAAACCAGCACAGAAGCACTTATTTCTATTTTGATCCCTGCTCGGTAATATTTCCTGAGCAGAAATCTATCACAGCAGTAGGAATTAATTTCCTTCCTTCTGAAACTCAGAGAGCACCAAGTGATGGGATTCAGCTCAGAATGAAGATATTTTAATCAAAAAGGCAGATGCATTTGCCTAAATGTAACCATTCAGTAGCATGCTATGTACATGTGGAATCTACACGCTGGTTATTTTAGATGCTTAGAGTACTTGCAGCCCCATGAGGACTGGACAAAGAACTTATGGCACACCTGTGCCTTTTCGGTGGGACAAGTGGACAGAAAAAGCATCTTAGTTGCTAAGATGTCACCAGAAACAATAACTAACTAGTCGAGTCCTATCACACGTGGTCCAGACACAGCTCCTGCAGTAAACAATGCAGTCATTTTATTAAACATAAAGACCCGTTGTCCTTTTAGGATCTTTTGGATATTTCAGCTTATCTTCAGCTACTGCAAGTGCTTTAAGACCTCTGAGACATCCTCATGGTGCTGATAGTACATGGGATCTAGCTGAATGAGTTCATGGAATCCAGGTATCTGTCACAGAACAAGTTGCCTCTGTCCTAGCAAATGAATTTAAGTTCAGACCTCCATTAACCATAACAGGAATTTAGAAATCTGTATCTCAAGTAGATAACATGTTTAAACAACATATATATTCAGAATTTTTATCTCGTACAGACCTCAGCTCCAGTTTAATTGGCAGTATATGAGAAAAAAAGACTAGTTCATACAGAATGTTAACCTCAGCACCTAATTCTAGGGAAAGAAACTGTTCTCTGGAGACACAGGAAGTGCAGAAGGAACTTTGTGAATGTACTTTGTCACAGCTGATAAAATTCTTACAAATAATATCAGTACAATACATTTCATTGTATCTGCCTATAGATTTCATGAAAATTTTAGAAAAAAATGCAAGATAAGATCTTAATTTCTTTACATTCACTTTAGGAGTCTCTTTAGATAGACAAGTTTTCAAGAACATGTTAAGACTGCAATTCAATCTCCACTGAACTTTCCAATGACCTAGGAGTACTGGATCACAGCCTGAGGGGAAGACAAAATGTATCTTCCAAGAGCATGAAAAAAATAAAGAGATGTTAAAATAAATTTAGGAGCAAGCAAGCAATTTTTATAGGCGCAGCAAAACACAATGCTAGAGAAAATGTGGTGGCAAAGCAAACATGATATTAACTGCTAAGTTTATTTTCTATACTTAATTTGGCTATACTGTTATCTGAAGTAGATCCTTCTGACAGAGCAAGAGGTAAGTGATTTTGAGATGTTTTGACTTTGTGTTTTGACTTTGGAAGGAGGTACCTCTTACTGAAGATAAAAGGAAAGCACAAGGAGTGGTCTTAAGCAGGAGAATGTGCACAACAGTGCTTTGCAATCCAGAAAATGTTGTGGGAGACATTTTGGCTGATATTTCTCTTTTCTGGGGGGGAAAAATTGCGAATGAGTTTGATATTAGTAAAGTGAGAGACAACTCCACGTATTTTATTACTGGGCCATGTTGACTGACAGGGCTGGATAATGTGAAACTGACCTAGAAAAGTATCTCATGAACGCATGACTGCAGAATGCAAAATAGTCAAGAGTGTAATTGTAGTGTATGCAGCTCTGAATCAGGTTTTTTTTCTTTCTAATTTGAGTTACCCTTCAGATGACTTGAATTCACAAATCCTGGAGCACTGAATGCCATTTAAACATTTCTTCAGGGTTCAAGGCGTTTCTTTCACAAGTGAATTACAAAATGTGTCCCACCCAGACATCATCTCCATTGATTTCACCTGGTGAGGTGAATCAGAGTGAGACTCAGTTAACAAGCAGAGGAGTCGCATCGATGTGACACATAAACATCCTTGTGCTCATGGCTTACATACCCATTTTTTCATCTGGTCAGGGTGGATGCTCAAAGTGCTATTCTACTCCACAGCAAGAGAAAGTACTGAGGTGGCACAAAGCAGAAACACATGCAGCACCCTGTGAATGTGTTATATTGCCTGACAGTTTGGCAATGGGCTTTTGTGATGAGCTGGATGAGGCGATTTGCAAGTGCTGCTTCCAATTACAAATAACACTTCATCAAACACAAATGAGCGAGGTAATAAGACATGTAGCTGTACAGCAAAATAGAGGGCAGTCATTTCAAAGGAAGTTCTAGTGAAAGTAAAAGTCCAAAATTTATTTTGAAAAAACAATATTCTTTCAAATTTCCTGGTTTAGAATGAGAAAGTTTCAACTATTTTCTTTGTTTTGTGTGTGCTTTATGAAATAAGACAGTTGGTTTCTTAGAGAAAAGTAGATAAATTTAGGAGATTTTCAATCGCTTGCAAATTTTTCACACAGAATGGCATTTTAATAACTTGTAATCCTTCAGGGTCTGGATCTGCAGCAATGTTAATGTTTCTCTCATTCTTAATACTGTGTGAAATCTAGTTGCTAAGCTTACATCCAGATGTGGTTTCCAAATGAGACTCTCCTCATCTCTGCTGGTGGAGATTATTATGAGCACGACATGCAGGCTCTTGTTTATTCCCGGTGAAAATGCACAGCTAATGATGGTGATTATGCTGAGAACTAGTGTTTTGTATCTAAGAATTTCCTCTATCCAACGGTGTTATTTTTCTCTTAGTGTCTACTGTAGTTTTCATGGAAATAGATAAGAGGCATTTCTTTTAGAGTGACCTACATATTTAATTCTAGAGTATCTGAACACATGGATTTGTCAGTTTCTTTTTAGATAACTTCCAGAACCTCAAATAACATTCAAATCTTAATTAAAAGTATCAAACTGTTCACAGCTTCGGTTCAAGGTACTTTTAGAGCTGAGCTGTAATGAAAATAGACAGAAGTAGTATGATCACTTTCTTCTGAGGTTTGCAGTTCAATAAGTATAACCACAGCATGAGTGCTCATCCTATGTTATCTTCTTCCTTGACTGTGAGTGTAGGAGAGCAGCATGTTTTCCAGGAGGGGTTATTGAGCCAAACCCACAATTTTCCCTTTACCTAAAGCCAAACATCCAGACACCAACAACTTCAGTGGTCTGAGTGTGTCATACAGCCAGCAGGCTGCCTGCCAGACCACTTCGTCCATCAAGCTTCCTGATTTCTCTTACTTTCTTCAGCACTACTTCCCTGTTACAGTAGATGTGTGTAACCCATTGGAAGCCAATTCATCTCGTGCCAGTTTTGGAAAAACCTCTCAGTTGTAAGTTTGTCCTCTTTTGATTCCTTCCTTCAGGAATTCACATCTTCTGTGTCCCAATTCACTGAAATATTTTAGCAATATCACATTTGAGGAGAAACAGCATCACTTTACTTACAAAGGGGCAGCTTCCACACGCCCAGGTCTCAGGCTGCTTGAAGTCAGCTACTCTACTGTTGATGCACTTTTGTCATGACTCTTTCACATTTTAAACAGTTAAACATTGAGTGAAGCAAAGAACGATCACTTGTCTATGATGGGCAGATAAATATAAGGAGCAGGATTAACTTAACAATTTCCCTCTTCTCAGCAGAATACTAAACATACTTGGTATCTTTTACCATACTGTGTATATCTTAGCTGGACTCCTTTCTAAGGATTTTATTTTTACAGCCTGTGCTAGTTTTCCATCAAGAAAATACTGCCTGCACAGGTGGAATAATCTTCAGTGGATCAGTATTAGTGAAAGTATTTTAAATAAATGTGGTTTATTTCAAATGGGATGAGCTGAGTATCAGCTACATCAGGTCTGCTGACAAACAGGGACTTGTTAGGCTGTGGTAGGATTAACAGGCTTATATCATTCTTACCACCCTAATTTCTAACAAAGCTGTAAAAGGAAAAGGTTTTTCAGGCATTTGCATGCTGTGACATTAATTTATTAAGGTTTCTTTATTCCATCCATGGTTTATATTCCCCCCAGTATCCCTCAAGAATGTAGAGAAATATTAATTACAAAAGTGAGATTTCTACACCAAGAACTATAAATATCACTGAAGTGCATATCATTTTTTAAGATCATGAATAGCATTCTCTGTTGATATAGTATGTAAAATAGATTCTTGGTCTCTCTTGTTATCATTTCATCCCTGGGAAGTTTAAACTATGTCTATGCTAGGGAATTAAACATGTCTGGATTTCTCCCTGGCATGAGAATGTGGATAAATATACAATGGTATTATTAAACTCTATTAACATACAAATCAGGGTAGTGGCATCTGAAGTGCCAAAGAGGAATGGACGCAGTCCCCCCTGGAGGAGGTCTACACGACCTCAACCGCAGCCACATTGAGGCCTATTCTGGCATTTAATCAGTACAGGCAATGGCTTCCAGTACCTGACACTACTGAATGTAACAGTAGAGACATAGTCCCAAGTTTCAGACCATTGCAAGAAAACAGACTACATTTTTGGTGCTTATCCATGTTTGCCATGGGTAGAAGCTGTATTGGCAAAATATCAGTACTGATAGAGTGGACCACCCACATCCGTAGTCCGCAGTGTTGTAGTCCCTGCAATCCTATTAGCATTACATTTACCTTTTTTTTCATCCAAGTCATTACTTCTTTTCATCCAAGTCAAGCAGTGATTGAGAGATACAGAGATTTTGGATTATGTTGTCTAGGAAGGATTTTGATGAGCATTGGTGAGAAATTTCTGGATGCATTGTAGATCTCAATACAATTTTTTTTGTGATGTCAGTTAAATATCCACAGGCAGAAATAGAAAATTTCCTGCAGTGGTACCCATTTTGGTGCATATTATAGAATCATTAAGGTTAGAAAAGATGATCTAGTCCAACCATCGACCCTTCATCATGCTCACTAAACCATATCCCCAGGAGCCACATCTCCACATTTCTTGAACACCTCCAGGGACAGTAACTCCACCATCTCCATGGACAGCCTGTTTCAGTGCCTCATCACTCCTGAGAAAAAAAATTGCTAATATGCAACCTGATGAATTATCTTTATTCCAGTGCAGGTTCATTTCCAGTGCTGCCATGGAGACAGCATGCAACTCTGATAAAACTGTCAGGGACAAATATACTTCCATGCACTTCAGAGCCTGCAGAACCACACAGACATCTGGGACCTTTTCTCCATCTGAGCTGCTGTAATTTTTAATTGTTTGTCACCTTTACTGAATAAAACTGCATCAAAATTTATCTGCATGGTAAAACAGGTTATAGAACGAGAGAAAACAAGAGATGGAAATTCACTATTATCTCAGATTCCTAGGGTTGTTTTTATTGAAAGCAAGAGAAAGGAAATACCTTTTTCTGCTTTGCTCCCAATCCTTGCTCTATTAATGTGCTGCACCTTGTCCCTATTGTTGTCCTCAACTTTTAGCAGACTCTGGATGTTTTTCAGACAGGCTAGAAGATCTCAGCCCTTTGAAAAACCCTCCCAGCTACAGACAATTGGTTCTTTCTCTTTAAAAAGGGAGGTAAATGTTGACAACAACTGGCTTAATGTGAGAGGGTTTCATCCTGGACAAATTTTGATCTGTGATCTTGCCTTCTTACCATGATGCATCCTTATCTTCCACTGTTTAATTAAAAAAGACAGATTTTTCTGCTTCCAGCCTTACTGTCTTATAGTGCAATCTCTCAGATTTATCTCCAGAGCAAAAACAGGTACGTTCAAATTTAATGATCTCGATTAGTGTTACTAACAGATATAACACTCCATGCAAAATTGATTGAGCTAATTGCAATAATATTCAGGTGTAGGGACCTATACTGATGTAGTACAAGTCCTGTCTTTACTAGGATTTTTCATTTACCATTTCAGAGAACATTTTGTGTGGCAAAGATGAGAAAAGAAATTATTTAAAGCATGATTGACCCTGGATATAAACAAAACAAAGCAGTTCAGTTCTTCAGCATGTAAAGAATGATGTCAGATTTCTTTTTTTTTTTTTTGCCAGAATTTCAGGGGTCACTCCTACCCTCTCTAAATAAAATAAAAACTAAATTAAAAAGTAAAAACACATAAAGCAGGAAGACAATATGGAAAAATTCTATAAATATATGTACATACATACATACATATATACGTAGTAAGTTTTCATTAACTCAGGAATTTGCTGACTTTAGGAACAGTTTTCTCTGCAAGACTGTAAATAGAAAATAAAGTGTCATTTATTACAGGAACTGTAGCGAAGAGTCATAATTATCATTGTGACTCTTGAAAATTTTAGCTGATGCATAAATCCAGAGTGAAGCTTTATGTAAAGGTCTATATTTGTACAGATAAAATTATCACAGATATAGAAGTTCTCCATATAGGTGATTTAACTCTCAGGTTGCCCTGTGTGGATTCCAGTGCTGGGCTTGATGATTCTCATAGATCCCTTCCTGCTCAGGAGATTCTACACTACTTTCTTGTGTATTCATAATACTCCCTAATTTCTTTTTCCTTCTTAGGCGAGGAAATAATTACTAAGCAATTGCACCAACTAGGAAATATTTTCTCCTGGTTAGATACATGTATGGAAATGAGAAACATCAACAAAAAAATGCTTGTTTGCTTGAGATAATTTGCATAAATGTTGATATCCATTTTGATAATGTTGAAAAATAAAAGTTAATCTAAAAAGAGAGCAAGATGTTCTGCTTAGCTTCCATCAGTATAAATATATAACCATCCTGCTGTTATTAATGCATACATTCTGGATTTATGCCAGCAGAACAGCCATCAGAGCCTGGCCCAAAAGAGGAATTTGAGAAAGGAAAGGTCACTGTCAACTCTAATTTTGTACCCAGTATGATGAATTATTGGCATGAACAACAACCACTTAACCTTCCAGCTTTCATTTCACTGCACAAACATTAATGGATTTCTCTCCCTAACCCCCATGTTAGGAAGGTCAGTGTTATCCCGGTTTTAAAGATGAGGAATTGTGCAGAGAAAAGCAAATATAAGGGGTTTTATGATTCTGAGCCTTACTCTGGCTACCTAACTGCAATGAAGTTGGCTCCTGTGGCTCAGATCTGTGTGAAATGGTTATGATCTACAGCCTACAACTCTGCAAGAGGTCATGGAGACCTGGAGCACAGGCTCCATGGAGATACAAGCTTCAGTGTGCTGTGAAGTTGATGCTAAATTTGTACAGGGATACTTGTACAGGGATGAAAATACTAAGAGGCTTTTAACCTTTCTCACTCTTCTTTTCACCTCCATCCCGGCAGGGTGTTTAGAATTTTTCATGTGAATTACTGCCTCAGCTCTGCTACCTGTGCCTACCTGGTGTCCCTGCTCCAGATCAGCAGCACTGCTGCATATGCTAGGGAGGACTAAAGGATCTGAGCCATACAAACATGCATTTAAGCAGACAGCTGAAGTTCTGGATGAGGATGACCTCCTACACTTTGGAAATAAGCCCTTTGCCTAGATCTGTGTAGAATGAATGAGTAATTTATCTTCCACTCCCCTTGGTTTCTCTGACAAGACTGATGGAACACTTTGTTGAATAAAATCCTTAGAATGAATGTTGAATTTTGGGACTGTTTTTGATCCCAGTTTTCCATTCATTTCATAACAAACACACATGCATATGATATGTTAAATTCCTGATTTGTATTCTGAAGGCGCAGTTTCACCCTAGGTCACAGGGGTGTGTTGAACTCTGCCTTTGTCTGTGAACCTACTATTCCCTATTTCTTTAGGTACAGAAACTGAGTAAAATACAAGTTTAAAAAAAAGATTAATCATCTGACAAAAACAAAAACATTTATTTTTCCATTGTGGCTATTCCTACTTGAAGGCTCCCATTGCATAACGGAGGACAAGTTTTTTACAGCAATGACTTGTAAAAGCATCCTCAAGGTTGTGACAAGACAATTACTTCATTAATGTCATCAACAGAGAGAAAGCATCTTTGAAAATGCAACTTCGAATCTGCTTATGCAGAAATTTCCAGAGAATGAGATCTCACAAAATCCCCATCAGAGATCTACAGAACAGTCTCCAGTGCTGGAAAACATAGACCATAATGACCTTTGACCTGTTTTGTTTTAAAAAACAATTTCTGTCCTTATTAAAACATTTTGACTTTTCTGCCTGCCTTCTCACTCTCTCTACGACTCTTTTAGGCATGAGCATTAAAAATCTTGTTTTGGTGGTTGGCTCATTCATCTGCACAAGAGTGTTCTCACCTTCAAAACACATCTGTATCTTGAACTGGAATCTGTACAATGACTTGAACATTTTGTCATATATAGTGTTTATTTATCTTTATTTTCTTATTTTATTCTCTCTCTATATATCTTTATTTATTATTTCTTTCTTCAGAGTAAGGGTGACAGAGCACAGGAACAGGTTGCTCAGTGAGGTTGTGGAGTCTCCTCTGGAGATGTTCAAGACCTGCCGGGATACCTACCTGTGCAACCTGGGCTAGGGAGCTGCTTTGGCAGGGGGATCAGACTAGATGATCTCTAGAAGTCCCTTCCAACCCCTACAATTCTATGATTCTGTGATTCTTTCCATAAGAAACTTCTTTGCAGGAAGATGCCAGCACCAATTCCCAGTGTAGATAATCACTCCTGTTAACTCCAGGATCATTTGCAGAGATCACTCACTCAGCTATGCCCATAATTTAGGTTCTTTTAAACTAGGTAAGAAAACCCAGGTAAGAAGTCTCTTAAAAAGGCCAAAAGAATGAACCAGAGAATTAAAGACCAGCCAGACAAGCTTAAACTGCCAGAAGTAAAGAATATTTCAAGTAAAAAATATTTGAAGTAATAACCAGGCTATTGGCAAGCAATTAGAATTTAAGGTGACTCTATAAATGCACAGAAAACATATTTAAAACAAAATGCATTCACATGCAGGTCAGCATCAGTACTAAGGATCTCTAGAGGTTGCTGTTCAATCTACAAATACCTCAAATTCAATCCCAAAACTCTAATTCACAGAATAATAACATTCATTTCAGTTTTTCCATGTGTGAAACTCCTAACACAGTAAATTTGTTCTTAAAAGACTGGAATGGGACATATAAGCTCAGAGGAAAATAATCCTTTAAGATGATAAAATAGAAAATAAATGCAAGTTGCCATGTTTTCCAAGAGAGAAAAGAACTAAATAATAAATCCCAACAACAGACTGTATCTCCTGTTCTCACTCATAGAACACATTTTCAATGGATGCACATTATTTCTCCAATTATCCAAGTGTGCAAAGCTGCTATTCGCACACAGTGTAAGGTTAAAAATTTGAATGCACATTTTATTCTAAATATGGAATTAATTTTCATTCACTCCTATCATTTTGTCAACACTGAAATAAGTTTATTCAAAGACTTCACAAAATGTGTGGAAGGAGATAGTAATACTATCTGACAAATTTTATCCAAATGTGGCAAATGTTCGTTACTTTCTGTAAGGAAATTTTAAGATGTAAGTTTACTTAGGTGGCTTGGCAGAAAGATCCATCTTATAGGTATTGCTGTGAAGAAAGTCTGACTTTCTGAATTGTGCTGTCTGCTGCGTCAGCAAAATGAGGGAATATGTTATTAAATCACATTCTTGTAAAGAGTGACAGGAAGATTGCGCTGAGGAAATGGACTTGCAGGTGTTGGTGAGTGCTGAGCTGAACATGAACCAGCAGTGTGCTCAGGTAGCCAAGTAGGCTAATGGCATCCTGGCTTGTATCAGAAATAGTCTTGCCAACATGAGCAGAGAAGTGATCATCCCTCCCTACTCAGCTCTGGTGAGGCTGTATTTCAAGTACTGTGTTCAGTTTTGGACCCTCCACTACAAAAAAAAAAAAGGCATTGAGGCCCTGGAACATGTCCAGAGAAGGGCAACAAAGCTGGTGAAGAAGTTTTATGGGAACTGGCTGGGGGAATTGTTTAGTCTGGAGAAGATTCTATGATTCTATATGATATCAAAGAGAGCCATGGAAAGCCAGTGACTCGTTGTACCATGACTGTCAATCTGAGTGAAATGCTGTGAAAGCTTTGAAAATGAAAAGAATGTCCCCTAACACATCTGAAGACAAGAGCAGCTCACTGAATACTCAAAGGCACATATGCAATAGAAAACAAACAGATCTGGGTCTCAAGTTCAAGAACTAGGCCATGGTGATTCGTACAGTTTAATTGCTAGTGTGCTCTTTGGCCTATATTTGCCCTAGGTCAACTGACATTGTCTCAGAAAATGATTGAAATGATTTGAAAAACAGGTCATGCAAAGGACCATTCCCAGAAGACTGACTGGTAACAGACAACACCTTTCTGCAGGCAAAGTTAGTTGTAGGATGTTCCAATTTGTTTTATTTAGTAGTAAAACTCTTCAACCAAGAGTCTGGGATTAGGATTGCCTTGCAAATATTTCTTGGTATCATTATATGTCTACATACAGTAGGGGAAGTGTACTTTTTTGCCATTTTATTTAATCTGTCTCCCATTTCATAATGAAGATGCTTTCAGAACAGTTTGAATGAGTAATTTAGATTCCTTCATTCATTTGCAGCAGCTAAGGATTCATAATGAAAAAGAATTACATAAGTTCAATTCTTTTGTTATTAGATTCATCGGAGTCCAGATCACAGAAAAGGGCACTATGACCCTTTTTACCAATTCTCTCTTCATTTCATGGTTCACTAGTTTCCATAAATATCAGAAAGAACAAAAATATTAAGAAGTGTTCAGTAATTTCCAAAGTATCCAAGCTGAAAAAGTGCAGATGATTATTACCATTACTAATTCCTCCTTTAGAATCTGTCATAGATAATCTTTAAAATGTCTTGAGGGAAGAAGCTTTTTCACTAGCAGCCAGATACTCATTGAGATATCATTCAGATATATTTGTTTATTTGCATTCTATCATCATATTGTTCTAATACCATGAAAATTTGCACATTATTAAGAAAATGCCTGCTTCATAAATTAAGCATTCAGTCTTATAGTCTGACTGGATGTAAATAATAAGGAATGACTCAGCACTCATTTATAAGACATGGATAATCTGAAAGCAGACGCTTTCCCAGAAGAGCTCAGATAGAGTTTAGTCAGCGGACACAGATCTCATAGACAGAAATCCTGACTAGACATAAGGAGAAATAAATCAAAATAAGTGTGATCAAAGATTGAAGTAAGTTATCCTGAGAAAGTGCAGCTGTAGCATGTCTCCCTTTGGAGAGAGGCCTTGAGAAACTTAATTTAATTCTGAAGTTGGTATTAGCCTGTACAGAGTATTAGATTAGATGAACTCTGAGGTTTCTTCCAAAAAAACCCACCATTTCTATGATTTTGAATCCAAGTATGTGAAAATTCATTAATTTCAAGCTATAATTAGAACTCACAATATAAAAAGTCGATCTATTGCTTTCCCATAAAGCAAAACATTACACATTTTAGCAGCCAATGTGAGTTCTTATACCACCAGTGAGCTAGATGCTGTGTAGCTGTAATCAAAGGCCAGCTTGTGCATTGAACAACTCATAAGTTTTCTGTCATAACTACTAACATACAACTCTTGAACCATAATTTTCTTTAATTAAACATAAGGATTTTTCATGTGGATGCCTACATATGATTGTTAGACAATTTATTGTGTGTGTAGAGCTAATTACTAACCCAAAAAATTTCAGTGGAGTTTCACCCCATTATGTAGTGGCAACTTTACTTTTTGCATATGATCACATACATCCTAAATTTCACAATGGCAGACAATGACTACATCTCAATGACAAGACAACAACACAAGACAGCAATGACTGCAATTCTGATAACTGTAATGGGAGTTTCGATGTAGACAAATACATTCTAAACATGTACAACTGAGATGAACGCTGTCCAAAGTACTTTATAGATAAATTGAATATTTTTATCTTTATTTTCTCTGCTGGGAATCTCTATTTTTCTCTGAAGGAAAAATGCATCTCAGTAAAGAATTATAGATCATTAAGATTGGAGAAGACTACTGAGATCATGTAGTCCAACCATTAAACCATGTCTCTCAGTGCCACATCTCCCAAGTTTCTTGAACATCTACAGGAATGGTGACTCCACCACCTCCCTGTGTAGCCAGTTCCAATACCTCACTATTCTTTCTGAGAAGAAATTCTTCCCGGTTCCCTCAACCACTCTCCATAAGACTTGTGCTCCAGATGCTTCATAGCTTCATTGCTCTTCTTTAGACGTTCTCTTAAGTTTCAGTGTCTTTTTTGTGGCGAGGGGCCTGAATTGAACACAGTACTAGAGGTACATCCTCACAAGTGGTTGTGTGTCTCCCTAAAGCCCCATGCAAGTCATGTGAGAGAGCAATTGAAGATTTTCCACAGGCAGCATCAATATCATACAAGAAGACACAAGACTTATTACTGGTCATTCATTTCTTAGCAACATTAATTAAAGATCTGAAAGACAACACAGGATTTGGGTTTGATTTTGAATGTGACTATGTTCGCATAGCATGCTAGAACTAGCAGGCAGGAACAGTAACAGATATTTTACTTGCTACAGCAACCAAGAGAGACTAGCCATGTCTTTTATAAAAACAAAGCAAATTATTTTTGCTATTGAAATTGTATATCGTTGCATTATAATAAGGAGTACTGCAAAAAACTCAAGGTCAATGTATAAGAAAAGGCATTTTGGGATCTTTGATACTCAAGCATTTATCTGGTCATTCTAATATTTGTGTATGACATTTATGCCAGGCCACTATACACTGGAATAGGCTAGGAATACACAGAATAACTCACTGGCACACTGCCAGTTTTGAAAAAAAATCTTTCAAATTCTTCTACTGTCAACAACATTGAGCAAATTGCTCTTCAACTGGCCTATCAGACGTAGGGCTAGTCACAGTATCTGATGCTGTAAGGAAAGACTGACCCCTGGTGTAGGGAAACTGCTTTGGCAGGGGGGTTGGACTCGATGATCACTTGAGGTCCCTTCCAACCCCTATGGTTCTATAATTCAAGCATTGGAACAGGCTTCCCAAGGAAGTGGTGGAGTCACTGTCCCATGAGATGTTCAAGAAGTGTGTAGATGTGGGACTGAGGAACATGGTTTAGTGGGCATGGTAGGGATGGGTTGATGGATGGAATAGCTGTTCTTAGTGGTCTTTTCCAATCTTAATGGTTCTATGGAGGTTAGCATCCACTTGATTTTCTAGCTTTCCAGTAAAAGATATTAAAATCTGATGGCTTGTTCTGCTTTTCCTTGTCACTCTCAGGCATGCAGGATTTTGATCAACTGCACTGCCATAAGAAGGATTACAAAATTAATGAGATTTTATTTACACTGAGCTAGCAGCAGCAGTACTAAAAATCTCACAGTTTCAGTATACATTAGCTGATACTGAGATTTCAAGGCTTCTTACAGAGCAAATCCAGGCCTAGGTTTCCAAGTTGCCACACCAGTTTAAATCAAATTCTGTGTCTGGCAAACATATACCTCAGTTTTCTTTCACTACACTACAGGAGAGAGTTCTGTTCTTTATCCACCTGAATAACATAAGCTGGATTTAGGACTTAAATCAATGCAAATTTTTTGGCAGATTGTATCTAGGACTACATTTCTCATTATAACTTCCATCTAGAGATACATAGAAGGGAAATTAAAAATACATGAATCCAGGTGAAACCAAATCAATATTGCTGCCTATTAAACTTCTACTCCATCTGTTCACTACTGGAAGCACTTTTTTCTGCTCATCATTTGATACCTTCATTGAGAGCAGGATAGTTTTCTTTCCTACACTCTGTCTCAGAAGAATTGTCCTGTTTTTCTCCATGAATAATGGCTAATGTTCACAAACTATTGGAAAATCAGGCTCACTGAGTTGGTGAAGTCAGTTTGGGGAGACTAGGTAATCTTTTGGCAGAGAAGATGTCAAACAATTTATAATCATATGTCACATCACAGCAAGACAAGTTTAGACTGGGAGTTGGAAGGCTTTCATGGAGGTCTAAAAGATTTTCATTCTCTCTAGGCAGAAGAAACATTAAGGATTTGTTCTATAGATTGATGCATAAGACCACAGAAGGTTATTTTACTCCCTGCAAGTTGTCAACAACACAAATCACCTCCTGCATTGTGAGATTTGTTGCAGGTAGTATCCATTAATTAACTGGAGATCTGCCTACAGACAGGGAACAGAGAGAGCAGGAGCTATTGTGGTGACAAGATGAATAGTTAAGAGAAATATGAGAATCTCCAAGTATACCAAATCCACAGATCCTGCAGGTTATGAAACACTCATTCTGTTACAAAGAAAGCAGAGTTATGATGTACCAAGGTGGTAGAGCCTGAAGGTCTTCAAGACCATCCAGGTCTTGAATATGCTTGAAGGGAGCTGGCAGAAAAGCTGAGAAAGGACTTCCTACAAGGGCATGTAACCATAAAACAAGGGGTAATGGCTATAAACTGGAAGAGGGTAGATTTAGACTAGATAGCAGGAAGAACTTCACTGTAAGGGTGGTGAGACAATGGAACAGGGTGCCCAGAGAAGCTGTGAATGCTCTCTCTCTGGAAACATTCAAGGCCAGGCTGGATGGGGCTTTGAGCAACCTGGTCTAGAGGGAGGTGACCCTGCCTGTAGCAGCAGGGTTGTAACTAGATGATCTCTAAAGTCTCCCCCAAACCATTCCATGATTTTAGGATTAGTACTCAAAAGGTTGTGTGTGTATTCATTCAGTTTGCTGAATCTAATAGTTCTACTGCTAATGATTTTGGAATCCCATATCAAGGGATAAAATCAAAGAACTCTTAATGTTTCTAAGTAAATGGAGAGATAACTCACAGAGATTAGAAAGCTTTCAGCTTTTGGATGCTTGCCCGAAAGTGTATATTCTGAAAAAAAGAAACAAAGGAAAGAAAAGTCATTTTCCACACATTTTAGTCATCAATAATTTTTATTAATGTTATTTATTACTTTTTAATTTTTGTAAAAAAAATCAAAAGAATGGAATGCCATTTTCTTCTCTGAGTGAAGAGCGATACTCAGAAAAGCATATGAAATGGTTTGAAAAACTTTATATTCTTTTGAAAGGAGTCAAAAGCTAAATTATCTCAATTAATATGTCATCTTTGCTGAGAAAAAACTGTATAGGGCTACAACACAATATTCAGACTTTCTCAAAGGATAAAAACAGTGTGTAAACAGGCATATTACCACAATGATTTTTTGTCCTGTCTTCATGACAGATATTGAAGTTCCTATTGAAAAGAAAAAAAAATAAAGAAAAGAAAACTAGTGGAAACTATAAATGCTTTGGAAAGCAAATTTTAAAGGAATTGGGAGCTCAATTTTGCATGTGCTCCTGGTGACAATGAATAAAAAAATACATGACTAATAAATAAATAATAGATATATACACGAAAAAATAAAAAAAAATACAAAAAAATAGATAAATACATGAGCAGTATATATGTGAAGGCTATGAAGAAACTGGAATTATAAATTGGTGCAAGAAAGGCATAGATAGAATCAGTAGAAATAGTTTGGAAAGCTATATGCTGTTTTCAGGGGAACCTTCCTGACAGACAGACCTGTTAATCTATTTATTACTGAGCTCTGAAGTAAAACTTTTTTTATCAAGGTTTTCTGTCTCAGCCCTGGCAGATGTTTCCTGGGAAAGCTCATCTCTTTCATCTTCCTACCACCTTACAAGGAACCCTTGCTCACACACAGTTTGAAGGTCTCCTGTAGTACTTCATCACATTTGTGACCAAAATGTTTTACAGGGCTTTCCATTTGTATTAAATGAGGATGATTCATCATTATCTCACAAATTCTACCCAGCACTGGCTTGGACTGAAAACTCATAAATTCTTATGACTGATTAATATTGGCACAACCAAGTAGCTTCACTTTTAAGTCAAATAGTGCTTTCTATTCTAATTCAAGTCTAATTCAAGTTTTCATATGTTATTATCAAATGATGTCACACTGTTTTCGACAAATGCAGGCATTTTCCTTTTGGTTAGCAATTCTGAACGTGGCATTGTTTTTCTTCCAACTCATGAGAAATCTATTGCTGTGGTAGTGGCAGAAGCTGTGTCTTGTTTGTCTTTCCCAAATCTAATCCACTGGCATGAGCTAGGAGTGCATGGATTTGCTTGGCTTTCTGGGCCTAGGGAAGGCAGAACATGAATAAGGAAGGTTCATGTGTTGAAAGAGATCACTGATGCATCTTGTCAAGAGCAGCCTATAGGCCAGAACAGCTCTACGAGAAAACTAAGTGGATGATGAGTTCAGGTATTTATCTATGGGCGTAGAGGATCTACAACTCTCTTTTGCTCCTGTATCAACATTATTAGCTGTATACAATGAGTCACAGTGCAGAACTTCATAAACCCTAATTCAAATTGCAGCTGTCTGCACCCCTACTGTCCTGAGGTGGTGACAATCGATCTTTGTTCAGTCTTGATTCTGATAGGATCAGAGCAATCTCTAGGACATAAAAAAGTGTTAAATAACATCACTGGCTAAAAAAGCCATTGTCATACTCCACCTTCTACAGAGGGCATTGCTGTAGGATGAATGATAGATGTATCTAAAACATGTCTGTCCCCAACTCATACTGGAAGGCTGAGATGAGTTGGCAGAGATACAGTGTCTCTTAGAAAGTACAGTAAATTTTCTTCCTTGTCAGAAAACCTCACTGAAGCAGAGATGCCAGTGAATTTTAACCAGAGATTTACTTAAGGGGAGAATGTATTAAGTTAGTTAAGGATTGCATAATTAGTTCTTACATAATGTTGATCTGCACAAAGAAAATAGAGATGACTTTTTTAGCCCACTGGGCTGAGGAATGAGAGTGGCTTTTTTAATTCATGTATGGGTTTTCTAGCTTTATTAGAGAGACAGCTTGAGTTAAAGATATGATTATTATATTGGCAATTACATAGAGTCCCACTTTAAATTTAAAAGAGGTTCATAAATTGCTTTCATGGTGTTTTCCAACCATCTGCTGAATGTGTTTGATGGCTATCTGAGTTATTAGTGAGTGATTTGGTACACTGTTAATCACTGTGCTCTCATACTGCCAACTTTGGCAAGAAATTTTGCTTCCTCAAGGAATTTCCCATTCTGCAAATCAGAATTTAATCCCAACCAAACACCATCTATCAAGACTAAAGTCTGCCTTACACAGCATGAATTACATTATTGCATTCCTTTCCAGTGATAAGTCGCCTGAATGGCTTGGTTGTTTTTACTGTTTTCTTGGTTTAGGAAAGCAAAGCAATTCTTCAGAATGAGTTTTCAATTTATACGGTTGAATAGTTTAAATTCCATTCCAACAATATATAACACATCAGTACCATGCTCTGAATCTTACCCAAGCTTCTTGGATGAAAGACAGTAATCACTTGCGCTGAGCAAGCTGAGGAAAACCTTAGAATTAAAATGACTATCCACAGGATTTGTATTTAGTAGTGCTAAGCTTGACATCAATACAAACCAGGAGCAGTGAAAAATAAAATATGCTTTTCCTTAATATGTTCTAGAGAAGTCTTTTCAATCTGATCTGCACTGACACAACATGCTGATTGTGTGAAAAGTCATGCTTACTGCAGTGCATTTGCTACCATCATGTGAGGTCTCATTAGAGCTTAACTCAGGATTTGAAGGACTGTGTGAATTCGTGTGCAGCCACAATATATTCTGCTGATGAAAATTCTTGATGCAAAACTGAGTGACAAGCTTCCAGAATCCTAGTATGCAAGATGTGCTCTACAAATGGAATTGTAATGTAAAAGTACCCCAAATACAGTAGTCTTTTGCAGAACAGAGAGAGAATATGTCTGTAAGTACCAGAAGTCAGAGGTCTACTAAAAGTGTTGTCTTTCAAGGAACTGAAAATTGGATTGTTTGCCATTTACAGTCATTTTAAATTTGTCAACAGACAAATTATTGATCTTCGTACCAGGGAAAAATTCAATACAAGTCACTCTGCTACTCAAATTCATATTGATGTGTCAATTCTATGCACAGTCCATACTTATTTTTGGTCATAACATTCCTATGCATCTGGCATATCCTATTTTAAGGATAACTCCTTGGAAAAAGGAAATCTGGAATTTTTGTAGAGTGCAAAATGTAGTGTTTTGAAATGAATTTAATTTACACTGAGATAAAATAAAGGAAAATAAAACAAAATCATATTTTTCATGCAGAGAGAAAAAATTCTTGCCAAATAATTTCTTTATGAATGAAATACTCTAGTTAACAGTGAACACTGTGTTCAATTTTGAAATAAAATTAATTATGCAGCAGATATCCTTCCATTTTTTCTAAAAAATAATTTAAAAACTTAATTACTGCAATGTTTGTTTTGGTTATTTCTTCTGGATATATTTAAGAATACAGAGGTTTTAAAGATAAAGTAATTCACTCTTTGGGTTGTAAAAGATAGATGAAACAAGGAAGTCCATTCTTATTCCTGGAGTTATTTCTGAGCCTAATCTCAGGTGTGATACCAATATTTTTACAGTGATGGGACAAAGGGGCAGCTCTCTGCACCCACACATGAAGAAACTAGATCTTAGACACTTCTGTTTGAAGATAGTAGTAGAAATTTCTCAGGAGTCAATATTTTATTGGGAACAGTGTGATTTCAAAGCCCTGCTGTAACTTCTGGCACTCTGCTGACTCCATGTAGGCAAACTGCCATTCTCCTTCCATCCATTTCTGCAGTGAGCAGCCTTACTCCCCAGAGCATTCTGAAGGCTAAGGCCAAGAATTTAGGATTGGAAGGGGGACGAGCAATATCTTCCATTTCCCCAGCTACAGGGTCTGAACTGTTGTCTCGCAGAAAAATTTGTAATTTTTCTTTCCTGTTCTCAAGAAAGGTCATATTTTCAACTAAACCATCTAATAAGGATGGAAAGTCAACACCACCATCAACATTAACAAATCAAAAGCAAAACAAAGACAAGCAAACTTAAAATTGACCTGTTCAGGAACATGCGTAGCAGTCTAATAAATTCTCTTCCCTGCCCAACCAAACTTTTCTCATTTATATTCATAAATTTTCCCAATTACAGACTCACCGTGCCGGTTTCCACATTTGTGAAGAGTGGAAACAAAAATAAATGAGAATACAGAGTGTTGTATGCCACAGGAATCAAGTTCATGAACAGCACCTGTCATCAACATTTTTTTTTTCAGGAAAGTTTTCTTCTTCCTCTAAAAATAAATTACTTGCTTATGCCAACAAAGTATACAGTCTTATCAAAGAATCTTGCAAACTGACAATTGCAGCAACACAGAAGTGTCATCAGATAACAGAAAACTGAGTTCAACAAACTGCAAGGGCAGTAATGTTTTATAAGCATCACCTATTACTTTTTGCCAGCCGAAGTGTCAAACTAAAATGGAATTTCTTTTATGATATATCCACAAAATTCTTTTCCAAAAAGATACTCACACTTGACCTTGTTAGTATTGTACAGCATGGTGCTAAGTAATAGATATTACCCTCAGTTTCAAACAAATTAAATTAAGAAAACACCAAATTTCTTCAAGGGATATATATTCAGGTGCCTGTTATGTCCACCATTAAATTTCACTCCTCTGTTTGTGCAGCTTTATCCTTCTCTTTTTATGAAGGCTATACGAGATTCAACATTTGAGCCAGTGGAAGGATAAAGTTGCCCTTTAACAGTTTTAATAGCCTCTGAGCAAAAACACACTGTGATAACCACCTATCTGGAAACTGAGGTCTCAATAGGTAGCTGCAGTAATGGTATATCCAATAGCTGCATATTGTACAAGACACTCCTGAGTCCCATGATTACTGCTGCTTAAGCACAAGTGTTAAAGCTGTGGCTTAGTAGAGCACTTAACAGTATCCTTATTATTAAGGATTAAATCTAATAAAACTTCTCAGATACTTAAAATTGCATAAAAAATTACTGTGCAAAGTCATGAATTGATGCACTATAATTAAATGCAAGTCTGAGACTATGCCTTCATAAAACATGCTCAAACCACAGGATATTTTTTCTCCATCTATACCATCAAGTGAATCCTGAACTGAAATTGACTACAGTGTTTTTAGGAAACATCACTGTTGGACTGAATTTACCATCATTCAACCTAGTTTGCTTAATAAATTTTGACTGTATTTACTGCTTTCTAGCTTGTACTGAAAACACATAGTTAAGATCAAGCTTGAACTTGCAATGACCAGTGTTTCCTCATTCTATAAATAACCTAGTATTGGAAATGGGAGCCCTGCTAATCTCCTTCAGCATCCTACCACCATTCACATTTGAAAGAGTTAACCAACACTGCTATTGTATATTTAGACAACACAAAGCATCCAGGTCTGATTTCTATGCGTGTAACCAAATTAAAATTCAGGATGTCATGGACCTTTAGGATACACCTGTCCTAATCTCCTACTGAAAACATGCCCTGTTATACTGGAATGCTCAGAACCCTCTTGTTAAAGCCCTGCTTGTCTCTGTAGATAGAGATTCTACAAGTTAGAATCCTTGCTTTAATATTTGACTCTTATCATGGTAGAAAATATTTTACTTGCATCTAATCACATCTTCCCACATACCAACTTGTAGCTTTTGCCTCTTGATGTATTACCACGCACCTTCAAAAAAAATCTGTTCTTGTCTTTTATATAAACCTATCAGATGGTGGATGACAGAAGTAAGTTCCTCTGCACACTCTAAATCTTCATTCTTCCAAACTAGATTCATTCATCTCCTTTCTCTTGTACATAAGCTGACCTCGTAATGTCCAAGCATTAAAGTTCTAAACTGGAAAATAGATAGATTTTATATGCTATGAAATTATTAGTCTCTGAGATAACAGAGATATGTAACTTAGAACACGACAATTTACAAAATTATTTTATTCTATGCTGCAAATTATAGTTTTAGAATGACTTCAAACACCATACTCTGGCACTACATGTTCCTACTACTACACTACTGTTCCTTACATTTGTTCAGAATCAGATTTGCCAATTGAGATGCTTTCTCTCCAGTTGGTCAAGCACTGCTAATACAGCTGAAATCAACACCCATTTTATCCACTACTGTACAAAAATTTTCAATGCCTAAAAAAAATGAATCTGAACTCCCTACACTCCTGAAGTCAAAACTTTTTCTAGATACAAAAAAAAAAGTTAATAATAGTTGCCAGCATTTGAGACAAAGAGAATCTGGATGATTTCACAAAATATTTTGCCCATGAATAGCGTGCGGCCAAACCTCTAGAAGACTCGGTTTCATTTCCAACCATTCCAGAGCTAAACATTCAGACTGTTTCACCACCATAATGCAGAAATGTCCAGCATAATATAATTAATCATACTGAAGGACATGACTTCACTGGTGTGTAGTGTTTACATAGCTAAACAAATTTTAAAGACTTGGGCTTTTATGGGTCTTGGACTTTAGAGTGTCGACCAACAGGTTTGGTCTCTGTTCCCTTGTCTACTTTCCTTGAAATTAATACAATCAGGATGTGTGTGAAGTTTCTTTATAGAACTATAGAATGGCCTGGGTTGAAAAGGACCTTAATGATCATCTAGTTTCAACTTCCCTACTATGGGCAGATTTTCCAACCACTAGACCAGCCTGTCCAGAGCCACATCCAGCCTTGCCTTGCCAGTACGCCTCCAGGGATGAGGCATACACAACCTCCCTGGGCAACCTGTTCCAGTGCATCACCACCCTCTGAGTGAAAAAATTCCTCCTAATATCTAACCTAAATTTCCCATCTTAGTTTAAAACCATTTCCCTTCGTCCTATCACTATCAACCCATGTAAACAGTTGATTGCCTTCCTGTTTATATGTTCCCTTCAAGTACTGGAAGGCCATAATGAGGTCTCCCCAGAGCCTTCTCTTCTCCAAGCTAAACAAGCCCAGTTTCCTCAACCCCTCTTCATAGGGGAGGTGCTCCAGCCCTCTGATTGTTTTAGTGGCCCTCCTCTGGACCCATTCCAAGAGCTCTGAGTCTTTCTTATGCTGGGAGCCCCAGGCCTGGACACAATCATCCAGATGAGGCCTCACAAGAGTTGAGGGGAACAATTACTTCCCTCTCTTGCTGGCCACCTGTTTTCTTAGTGCAGTGCAGGATATAATTGGCCTTCCAGGCTACAAGCACAAACTGTTTCTCATCCACCAAGACACCCAAGTCCTTCTCTGCAGAGTTGCTCTCATGGAGTGCTTCTCCCAGTCTGCATAAATACCTGCACATCTTGGGGAGTTCTCATGCAATACCTGCTGGGAGCTGTGCACCTGTGAAAGGCAAACACATCAACTCCTCTCCATGGTGCTAAGGTACACCACCTAACTTCATCTGGTTAAAATCCAAGATGTAAATATCTCCATATCTAATTGCAACAGTAGACATGCAGACACCTGAAATTTAGAACGTAAATGCAGTTCATGAGAAGTTGATCAATATACCTGGAGGAGCTCAGGATGCTAACCACTAGGCCAAATGTACTTAAGGTTAAAATGTATACCAGCAGCTCCATTTAACATTTTCTCCTTTGCTAAAGAAAAGACCAGGATGGCATGGTTAGATACTGCTATTCCTCCATAAGCAGTCAGGCTACATCCTGCCCACAGAGATAACTTATCAGTTCTCCCTTTGTATTCTGTTCTAAGACATCTCTATAGGAAAGCTCAACTCAACAGCGTTAATTACCAACTTCAATTGTACCTTGTACCTGCATATTATCTTCTCCCTCTGTTGACAACAAACTTTCTTTTTTGGATGCTTAGTCAAAAAAGATGAATCCTGCTCTGAGTTTGTCAACCTGACAAATGTGTGAAGAGAGTCCTGCATCCATGTCTGTTCTTTACCAGAGTAATTGAGGGGATTTATTTCTAGAAACTCCTACTTAACGTTAATTTTCACATACACATCTGCATTTATGAGGTGTTAATAATATAATGGTATTATAACTCAGTAAAATTTGACACTCATACTCGCTCTTCTGAAGATGCCTCAGTGTTTATTCAGGTCTCTTTACCTGCAATGATATGATCTGTTGCTTGTTTAAAAGGAGCTACTTAATCAGAGCAGTGTTTTTGCAGACTGAAGAGGCTTTCCGCTGCCAATGTTGGGTGTAATTTGCCCAATTTTATCCTCCTGATGGGAAGGACCACGAATTTCATCTGGAAGAGGCCTATGAATAAAAACTCTTATCGTCTCTTGTGAGAGAGAACAGCATTGCAATTAAGTAGTGTTTCATGACTCTTGATTCCCTGATGATTTTTCACTCTGTTCAGTATTTAAGATATCTGCAAGGGTTGCTATGATTCTTTTTCTTTTTTTTTTTTTTTCTTTTTCCACTAGGATCTATACAAACACCTTCTGTTAAATAGAAAGGAAAATGAACAAAGGAACATTTGGCCATTCCTTGCTACTGATGATCTTGAAGGTCTTTTCCAACCTGAGTAATTCTATGATTCTATGATTCTGTGATCTGCATGAGCTAGGGGAAAATACAAATAATCAGACTCCCTCACAATATGTCAGGCACCAGGTTTTGTTTGACTATAATTGCTCCCTTGATTACTGTGCATACAGCCTCTGCAGCACTCTCAGGTTTGAAAAACTATCATCTCCTACTGTAATTCACAGAAATGAAATAAAGATGCAAAATTGCTTCTGTCTTTCCAGTTTCCACATCTTTTTCCAATTATTTAAGCAAAAATAATCCAACCTTGATCTAATATCTTGATTTTAGAGAAGTTACATCAGTGTTTCTAATTAAAACAAGATAACTTAAATGGTTAATCTTTATTGTCTAGTACACCTTGCTTTTCAGCCACTATTTTGTTAAGAAAAGCAACAGAGTTTTAATACAATTCTAACACGACAATGATAGAATGCAAATTATATAACATTGATTTGGGATGCAGAAAACAGGAGTGTTTTAAAGATCTCGTTAGAAACTATGTTCCCAATTTGGAATAGTTTACCTAAGCTCAATGTCATATATTTATTTTTCCTTCAGAATTAATTGAATACATTACTAAGTAACTATCCTGGGCTACACATATCATTTTATCCATTAAAATGCCAGAAGAAAAGTCATTGCAAACTCAAAACAGTGCTTTATATCTCCCATCACACCCGACTGTTGCTGAGTCAGCAAAAAGAATTTCATAATAAATTAAAAGCTTCCCATCTCCTTGTGGCAAGACACATCACAGTACATTAGAGCCATCATTCACACATCACAACTAACTGGGACAGGAACATTAATGAAAACCAAAACCAGAATTACAGTCTTAGCAAATCTTTTAAAAAAGATATAACATTATATATTATATAATTATATTATATATAATAAAATTTTATTTTGTTATGGTTTTCAAATATGCTTTACAAGATGACTTATTTGTAATAAAAGAACATTGTTTTTTTCTGTATGGAAAATTGTCTTTATTTGACATTAAAGAATCTGGAATGTAATTATTACTTTGACCTTTGCAAAAGTTCATCATAGCTGGACTGAAACAATCCTCGACTCTTACAATTTTTGTCATTCCTCTTTTTTCCTACAATTCCTGTGCTGTCACAGCTGAGTAGACATTTTACAGAGCGCCACTGAGGTAGAAAAAGCTATAGACGTTTTCTCCAATTATGTGATGGAAAGAAGTTCTGCTTATACACAGCACTCCTATTTATCTTCACTCTGAAATATGAAATTGTAATCTAATGTAATATTTGCCCTTTTTTTTTAACATTTCTTCTCCTCTTAGAGGTAGGATCTAACAAAATCTCATTGGCTGAAGACACCTGTAAGAACTGACATGAAAAAGCAATTAAATTATTATAGGTTTTTTTTTTTTTTATGAAATTTGTCCACAAATTTTGCCCAGCTCTGATTTGAGGCCAATGCTTGAATGATTTTTTTTTTGCATCCTTAACTATTAAAGCTGCAATCTGCACAAGTCTGATAACAGTCTTCCACTAATGCTGAAATATGTTTCCAGCATGCAAGCAATTCCTATAAAGGAAAAGAAAATTGCAGAGCAGCAATTATCATCAATAACATTTCCTTCCTCTCGTCTCATGACATGGGGTTGCTATGTGAGGGATCCCATGATTCTAGGTGGAAAGTAAGTCTGACTTTGTGAAAACAATAGCATTCCGCACAAGGTATATAAGTTAAACTCTTCTGAACAGCAGTAGTCAGAGAAGTGTACTGTTTTACCCTTAAACCAAAGTTCAACCTGTTTTATTAATTCCTTTTTCTTTTTAATGAAAAAGGCTTTAAGCTGAACGAGCCTGGGTCTTCTTTTCTGGAACACTCTTTCTTGTCCAAATGTCAAGCTGTCAGATTGAGCCTTGCTGGGCTTTTCTCATACTCCATCTCTCCACAGACTTGCTAAGACTTTCTTTGCAGCTGAAATTAAACTAGCTACCCTGTAATTTTACATGTAGCTTGTCACCAGTAGTCTAAGTAATGAAGACACCTGCTGGTTGCTCACCACTCAGGCTTCAGAGAGATCTCTCCTGGCATCGATTTTAATTAGCTCATTGCAATGCTTTTTGCCTTCTCATCCTTCTTTCATCATGAAACCTTCACCCATACTACTTTTACAGTCACACTTTGCAGACCTTGAATTGTACTGAGATGCAGCTGACTCGAAACTGGACCTCTTGTGTTGAGAAACCCCACTTCTGAAGGCAGAGCAATAGAGCAATTGCCCTCTCTTCTTATGCCCTACTTATTTTCAAGGAGTATAAGTGCTTCCCATAATTTCTGAGCAATCTGAATACTGTAGAATCTATACTGAAATTATCTGACCTCATTAAAAAGGAAGTATTTTGGCTTCTGACACTGAACAGTCAAAATATATTATTGGATGAGCACAGGTGTGACTTACAGGTATCCATCATAATTTTTGTCATGAACCACGAATTTATAGCAGCCTTTTTCCTATTGGTGGACAAGATAGGGATACATTTGATTACAGGTAGACCAGTCTTCTGGAGTGAGAAAACAAAATTTATGACTACACAAAAAGCTGTTATCATCATTTGATGTGGAAACAACTAAAGGTACAGTTATATCACTGCAAGAGACTACCTACAGAAAGGTACAGAGATGAGCAGCACCAATGTCAGTAGTCAAATGCCTGTGAAGACTTTGTGAATTGTTAGCAACAGGGAAGTGGAGAGCTGTGCTTTAGAAAAGACTTAGAAGAGCCATCTGTAGCCTGTTTCTTGGGCATTCATATACCATATTCTGCAGCACTGGTCAGACCAGGAATGACTGCACCCATAGAAAAGGCAACAAGGGGAGACATCAAGCACTGGCATACAGTTTAATGAATCTGGACCATGACAGCTAGTTCTGCTATGATAAATACTTTTTGTTACAAAGAAGGCTATTTCTAGAATACAGCAGCATCACAATGGGCCTTTAAAAGTGAAAAGCTGCAAGACACGTCAATAGCTTGACACAATTGCATAAGGCTTAGTGGACACCGCTTAGTGTTAAACCCCAGCAGTTTTGGGATGAATGTCTTATGGAAAGAACACTGAAAGAATCAGCACTACAAGCAGGTAGGCATGGTCTGGTACATGATACAGGCGGTGCATCTCCCATGATGACCATAAAAGACAGCAGGCATTGAAAGACTGAAAGTCCTACTATGGCCTTGAACAAAGTGGATGATTTCTGACACTCCTCCAGCCCTCTTATTCTATTCTAAAATAAGAACTCCTCAGTTCTTATTTTAAGAGAAAATAAGAACTTTAGGCCTCTCGTACTATTTCCTTGCTTTTTTATTTTTATTCTTTCCTTGTTCTAGATGTTCAGGCTTCACTTCATGACAACCCTCAAAATGCTGCCATGGTGAGGAAACGACACCAGTTATGCAGGACAGCTCTCTTCCTGCTACTTCCTAGCTCAGAAACCACTTGAGGCTTGCAGTAATAACTCATTATTCCCTAGTCTGAGCATGAGCAATAATGAGCTGGCTGCTCAATTAAAATCTGATGTCTTGTAATATAAACAGTTCTCATGGCTTACAAAATTTAAGACTCCTAAGTCTTTAATTAGTATGCTAAGAAATTCTGGGAGCAGTGAGTAATGTAGAACAGCACACTGCAGTTTGGAGTTTATCTGTCTTCTAAGTTCAAGACCTTGCATATCATGAGCAACTTCTATGGTTGACAGACTGAAGAAAAGGAATATGCGCCCTTTGCCAATAAATCTACTGTTTTGATTAACAGAAGCCTGTTTTTCATTGACATGCTGACCAATAATGTCTTGTTATTTCTGAATTTCCATCATCTATATTAAAGAGATACAAATGTGAAGGCTGGACTATACAGTGGATAAGGAATTGACTGGAAGAATGAAGCCTGAGGGTTGTAGTCAATGGCTGTGTGTCCAAGTGGAGGCCAGTAATGAGCAGTGTCCCTCAGGGATCTGTCTTGGGTCCAATAGTCTTTAAAATCTTTATCAGTAACATAGACATTGGGATTGAGTGCACCCTCAGCAAGTTTGCTGATGACACCACGCTGAGTGTGTAGTTGATACAGAAGAAGGAAAGGATACCATCCAGAGGGACCTTGATAAACTCAGAAGTTGGGCCCATATGAACCTAACGAGGTTCAAAAATTAACAAATTTCAAGGTCTTGAACTTGGTTTGGAGTAATCCCAGATTTGTATCAAGACTGGGAGAACAACTTTTTACATGGGTTGATAGTGATAGGACAAGGGAGAACTGTTTTAAACTATGACATGGGAGATTTAGGTTAGATATTAGGAGGAAGTTTTTCACTCAGAGGATGGTAATGCACTGGAACAGGTTGCCCAGAGAGGTTGTGGATGCCCCATCCCTGGAGACACATAAGACAAGGTTGGATGTGGCTCTGGGCAGCCTGGTCTAGTGGTTGGCAACTCTGCCCATGGGAGGGGAGTTGAAACTAGACAATTGTTAAGATACTTTTCAACCCAGGCCACTCTGTGATTCTATGATTCTATGATTCTATGAAGAGTAGCCCTGTTGAGAAAGACTTAGGGGTCCTGATAGATGAAAATCTTAGCACAAGCAAGCAGCGTGTGTTTGCAGCCCAGAAGGCAAACAGTATCCCAGGCTTCATCAGCAAGGCAAGAGAAGTGATTGTCCCCTTCTACTCTACTCTCATGAAGCCCCATTTGGAGTACTGTGTCCAGTTCTGGGGTGCTCAAGACAAGGAAGATGTGGACTTTCTGGAGAGGCTCCAGAGGAGGGCCACAGAGATGATCCAAGGTCTGGAGCACCTCTCCTATGTAGACAGGCTGAAAGAACCAGGCTTGTTCAGCCTGGAAAAGAGAAAGCTCAGAAGACCTCATTGTGACTTTCCTATATTTAAAGGAAGATCACAAATGGGAGGGAAATCGTCTTTTTACCCAGACAGTGACAGTACAAGGAGAAATGGTTTTAAACTAAGGGAGAGTTAATTTAGATTAGATGTTGGGGAAAATTTATCACTGAGAGGGTTGTGAGGTGCTAGAAAATTTTGCCCCCAGAGGTTGTGGATGTCCTGTCCAAGAAGGTATTCAAGGACAGGCTGGATGGAGCCTTGGGGAACCTGATCTAATATTTATTCTAGTGGTTGGCAACTCTGCTCGTGGCAGGGTGGTTGGAACTTGATGATTTTTGTGTTTCCTTCCAACCCAAATCATTCTATGACTTTATGATTATTTGTTGTTTTGTTCTGGATTAGAGGGTGCTGAAGATGCTCCTAGGTTCTACTTTTTGTATTGCACCTAATACATGGCTTGGACTCCCAGGTACTGACCAAGAAAGATAGGGAGATAGCCCTCAGAAAGTAACATTGCTGTGAGAGATCTTAACAGCCTAGAAAAAAAAGTGTAACTGCTAATACTCTTGTAGAAGTCCTTTTCCAAAATTAAAAGGACTCAGGGAAGCTGGAAATAACTGTGTGGTAAAGATGAGCTTAAAAAAAAGGTTCAATTATTCAAAAATAGCAAATTGAAATATTTATTGCAATGATCTGGCATGAGAGGGATTCTTTATAATGTTAAACTGCTCTTGGGAGAGATAGGTCAGCAGGTAATTCTGATGAAGGGACCAGACTGAATCCAGTGGACTGAACTGTTTCTAGCACAGACCAAAAGAGAAGGGAGGTTGTCTGCTACATGCTTCATCAGCATTCATAATAATAATAATAATAATAAAAAGGTTAGTATTGGCATAAACAAAGGCTGAGGATGAAGTGTTGCACATTCTCCTGCTCCTTCTAACCCCACCATGGAATGTTTCTTCCCCTCAGAGGTCTGCTTCTGCTCAAGGGAGTTGATTTACCAGGCATACCTCACAATAAGCTACTGTTTTGTTTTGTTTTTTTTTTAATCCTCAGAAATGGACAAAGAAGGGGCACTCATCTCCAATGCAAAGTTGGGGATGTCTGCAAGGTGTTCTCCATATCAGCTGCTGTCAGACTATTGTACCTGTCTGTGTCTGAATTCCTGTAAGCACATGGTAGCACTTCTGATCGACAACTGTGTTTCAAGCACTTTTATCTATTCAGGCAAATGCATTTGTTTTGAGCAGTTTGAAACTAGCTCCTAGTTCTGTGAGGCAGGGTATGTGAAATGTTCTCTTCACTGAACATTGCAAAAATCCCTCACTACAAATCATCTTTTGTTTTAGGGCTTTTCCTTTAACAGAAACACTTTCTTGTTTTAGTTTGATGAGGCAAAAAACATGCTGTTTGATACTTTACTCTGATTTTCTGCCTTTCGTTTTAAATACTCATCTTTTGCTTTTTGATTATCTGGGGAAAACAATAATTGGACAATAAAATTTATCAAACTATACAGAGCTGGAGCTTTGGGTGAGTTTTCTCCTTAAGTGAAAGCAGTTGAAGCAGGCTTCTCCACTCTTCCTTTCTGCGAGATATCTTTTCCTCTTCTAAGCAGGTCATGGCATGAGGCTTGGGAAAACAAGCTGCAATTCCCATCTCTATTACCACTTCAGAAATGGAAGATGAGAATGAATGAGCTCCTTCATGTGGCAAATTATCAATGCTTTTCGTCAGCTCTCCGAGGGGTTGAAATATCTCGTATTTCTAGGGGTGTAGTCACAGCCACCAAACCAGTTAAAAAGCTCCCCACCAACTTGTCTCCAGGCAAATATACTGCAGTTCTTGAGCCATCCATTGAATCAATACAATCGTTTCTGCATCCAGGAAACAAATCTTATTTCCAGCTTGTCCAATGGATCTCTGCATCATGAAGCTGTTGCCTCAATATTTTGCACTGGAGACATAGGGAGATCTGCTCTCTTGACTGTTAACAGGAACATCACAACCAGCTCTTCAGCTTCAGATCACACACACAGCCCTCTCTGTTCCCTCTCTATTTTGGAAAAAACACTGTACTCATAGATTTGATTTTTTTAGGGAGTGCTGCACTCCTCAAAAATGTAATACACGTTTGTATTTCTCTAACGGAAGTAACTGGGAGCTATTAAATGCACAGAGCATTTAATAAACCAAAAAAAAGCAGCTTCCAAGTCCATTTGTTCATTTTCCTGCCTCCCATTTTTCCAGATGCACAGTAAAATGTACAAACTTTATCTGCTTGTGTCTTTTGCATTCGTGTTGAGGACCCTCTGGAAGGCAGCATGACCTTCGGATGTATCTACCATTTCCTCCAGTATTTTCTAATCAGCAAATATGTTAAGGATACTCTCTGACCCATCATCAAGATCATTTATGAAGATCATAATTATATATAATAGTATATTCACTATATATAATTGTATATTCACAATACAGTTATGTAATATATATGCAATAACAATTTAATTAGTGAGTTTCACTATAGAATTCTATATTTACTTTTAAACAGTATTTTCTTTTCTGTCCCCAAGAATTGCCAAGATTTCCAGATAAGATGTAGTAGGACTAAAACCATTTATGAAACCTGTAGCAGAAAACTTGTGAGAAGACTATCAATCTGGAAATGGTTTGTGTTCACAGGTCACAGGGCTTATAGAACTATCTAAACTGTCCTCTGTCTAATTAAATAAGATAGAATCCTCCATGAAGGGTAGATTAATACATCTAGCCAACCTCTTTATCTAAATCATAATCTGTTGTGAGGTGTGAAGCCCTCCAAGATTTCCACTAGACAGAATGATGCCTTGGGAATAAAGTCATTATAAGATTTCAACAACTCCAATATGTGTTTAGTTGAGAGACAGAGAGCAGTATCACTAGGGGGTTCTTAATTTCTCTCAGATGCTAGAAATGTCACTGCTGCTCATTCCCTGAACAAGACAATGTATCCTGTGTGTACATGGTAAAACCGACCCGAAAAAATGAATATGGGAATTGAGACTTCTTTTTACCAAGCTACTTCAGATTATTTATAACCTATTATGATTATATGTACAATTACCAATCATGCCAAGGTTGTAGGATGTAGCCTGTAATAAATATCTAGTTGTATAAAATAGCATGGGATGTCAGAGATGGGCAAAGTTGGTGTGCAATGGAAAATAAGAGAGAATGTGAGCTGATGGGCAGATGAATGTGGATATCCCAGGTGTAGGCACTGCTCAGAGCCAAACAGCAGGGCTAATCATGGCTGATAGTGGAAAATAATGCTGAAATTGCTGAAATAGAGAAGGAAGATTGGTTAGTGTTACAGGCCTATATCTGATTGCTCTGCCTAGCACTACAATGAAAGATTTATTAAGAAGTAACCATTCATATAAATGGTAGACAATCAGCAACACTGAAAATACTATGTTTCTCCATCCTCAGTTCTATCAGAATTACATTAAAATAGATGTTATCTAAAGCACTGACTAAAGTGCAAGAAATTTCTGCCTATTTCATACAAACATTATCAAATTTACTGAAATCAATCAAGTTATTCTTGCATGTGCAAATTAATTTGGGGCTATGGATCTATGAACACGCCTCAGTTTTCTCAGTAAAAAAAAGGACATGAATTCTTCTCAGGAAGACAGATGGGCTGTAAGAAAAGAACTCTCTGATAGCTGTACAAAGAGCACTTCAGGGCCATCATATTTAACAAACTTGAAAGGCTGGCTGTCACAAAAACGCAAGAAATCTCCTTTTATGAAAGTACAATCTAGAAATATCTATGGAGTTCAAACACAGAAGATAGCATTTGTCAAGACTGATTTCTTACTTCTTTGGAAAACATCCTGAGACTTCCTGGGCTCGAGTTTGATATTTGAAATGACAACTTTCAAAATACTACATGTTTATACGTAGTTGCGCCTCATAATTTAGCAACAAACAAGCAATTTGGCATCAACCATCTCCTGAGTTTCACACAGTTCCCATTTTGGTCTGGCATTCAATTCACTTTTTGCAAAATCAACACTACTCTGCAAATACTTTTCCTGCTTTTCTACAGTAAGTTTATTTCACTTACCAAAGGCTCCTTGTTCTCAGCCACAAAGACATACAAACCTGTGAGTCTCCTTTCTCCCATTTCAGAAATACCCTCACATTCCTCCATTCCCTACATGCCAGCAGTACTGTGTGTTTCTTTCATTCTTCCCATACTGGAGGCTCTGTGGAGAATGGTCAATCCTGATAAAGTGTCTGTAAGCAGGCTGAATGTAATTACCTGCACTGGAATATCCAGCACTCTGGATTTAACAGTCATTAAAGATCTTGTTAAACATTTGTCATACCTTCTTAAATTGACACACTCAATGACAACTTGGCATCTGAAAGATGGTAGTTCAGAATATGTTCAGCTCTTACACAGGTGTATGTGCTCCTCAGTCAAAAAAGTGTAAATGGCTCAGTCATGGAGACAGTGTAATGGATGGTACATCATGAGACGTTGCAATTCTTACAGACTTTGCACCCAAATATCTAAAGAACATCTAAGTTAAGCCTTGGCAAAGCTTAAAGTTTTGTAAGTCACTGTTAAATGGAAGGATTTCATCACAGGAAGACCAGGGATGTGACTTGTCAAATGTCACAGAGAAAATCTACAGCAGAGCGAGGAATGGAATTGTCCTTGGGAGCTTATTTCTACTGCACACAGATTTCTCCCTGCAAGGATCACCATGCCAGAAGCTATATGGGAGTTTAAACACCATAAGCTGGTGAGGACCACTATGGTCCAGGTTTACACTAAATCTTCAGAATGAAAGATTTATACGTACAAGGCACAGTGACTGAATAAAGTAGTTACTATAAACAAAAACACCCATGTGAGGAAAACATGTGAGGAATACAGAGTCAGGCTGCTCATGGGATAAACTGCTTGGGTATGGCATTGTGCTGAATTTCTATAAAATCTGACTGGTATACTACAGCAGTGGAGTAAGTCCAAGATTACTTTTCAGTACAGTATTGCATAAGCATATTTAAAGAGGATGTAACTGTTGTGAAAAAGCTGTTTGCTGTGGAAATGCTGATATACTACTGGTTTTGTTTGTAAATTAACTTGCAGATGACCCCCACCAGCCCTTCCTGCACAGCTGGTGTAGCTCATGCTGTGAAGGCAATCGACCTGCTATTCCTGGAGTCTAAGCTATTCAGTTAAGGTACTTACAAATGGTTTCATGACTGTAGCTCATTGCCAGCAGACAGCTTCTACTTTATAGTCTTATTTTTAATATGCATTTATATTAAAATGAGATGTAGCATGATCCGGTTTTCATTACAGGTTCAGATCTTAAAAGCAAGTGGATAATAAATCTCAAGTTAAACCCCACAGCTACTTAGCCACGCACTGAGTGCTAATGGGGAAGTCAATGCACTGTAGACAAATAAAAGAAAGTGACTTTATTTGAACAAAGCAACTTATCTCTGGAATCATATTCTCTATATTCTGAGTCTCTGATAAGCATTACTGAATATAATGTTTGTTACTGATTCTTCAGATACTTGGTGCCAGTGGTATTTGCTTATACAGCTGTATTTGTAATCCACTGAAGTCCTGAGTAAGGGGATTCTTGATTACTCTTAGTCACAAGGAGCTTGTGACTTTCTTTCAGACTGGCTGCCTTCTGCCTGAATGAAATTAGGTTAAGTGAGAGTCATATTGCCTTCATAGTTTGTCTGGGTATAGTTTGTCTGGGTACACGCTTAACCTTGAAAAAAAACAAACGTATTTCCTCTAGGAAAGAGTAAAGCAGCATCTCAGCTTTGTTGCCAAAGGCATGTTGGACCCTTTATTTAAATGTCAAGTGCATGTTTCATCCTAGTGCTCACACTCTAGTAGAATCTTTCATAGGTAACATAGAGCAACTTTTACTTTCTCTGAAAACATCCTGATAGCTTCTCTAACAAAAGCAAAAAAAAAAACCAAACATTGGTCAAACAAGCGAACCCACATGCTTTGGTCTAAATAATATCACTTGGGAAAGAGATGAAAGAGAAAGACCAACTCCATCTCATATAACAAGTACTGTGTACTAACTAGTGTATTGTTAGCACAGGAGCTCTGAGAGAGCAGGAATTAAGAGAGGGAACACACTCTGCAAGAGTTAAGTTTATCCATCCACTGGTTCTCAGTGATCCTATACAAGAACTCTACACTGATCATGACTGATCATAACTGATCAGTGTAGTTATGTATTTATAGTTTACTACAGGAATTTTGCATCAGAGAGGATTGGCCTGGTGAACTCCAAAGCTACAAGTAGTGTAATTTTTCCTTTTGCTTTGATTTAATCCCTTCAAAGTCAGTATGAAATTCACTTTGGATAAAGTGCCTGATTGCAGTGTTAACAGATGAATGTGAACACCAAGCTTTTCTGAAAATCTTATATTCTTACAGAATTCTTTAAAAAATTCATGTGTTATTTTAAAATCAGTGCACCATCTGTATTTTTTCCCACCATTTATTCACTGCAGAAATAGTTGGGTTAATTCCTGACAAAGTGTTGCTCTTTGGATTGAAGTTACCTCTGAAATTTTTTTCCCAAAGACAAGAAAGGTCTATATAGGTAAACCTGGAGAGGATGAGGGTGAAAGCAAAAGCTGGAAACATTACCATATTTCATATCATGAAGCCTCCAACCATCTACAGTTTCACTAATCATTCTGTTCATGCAGTGATTGAATTGAGATATCCCATTAAGTTAATCACCTAGAACAGAGAGAAATTAGTGCAGCTAGAATAACAGAGTACAAGCAAAAAATTAAAAGAATTGGAAAATTTTAGTGTAATGCTGCCACGTACTAATGCTTGGAGCTCATAAAAGGGATTAAAGGATTCCATGGAGGGGGAGATGTCACTTGAAGCATCACCAAAAAAGGGCCCACAATGGCATTTGGTTTGAAACAGATAGAAGCATGTTAGGGAACTGTGGCATGTCTATATTACAAAGATGAAAAGATTTCAGTCAGACTCAAAAAGTGAAAAAGAAATACAGTAGCATTATTACTTTAATATTATACGTATCCACATGCAGACACTGGAGAAAAGCATTTCCTATGATTAAAGTGAGGCATAATAGAAATGCAAATGGAGAAGTCTTTGTGGGATTACCCTGGGGAAATAAATAGGACAGAACTTTTAAGTAAAAGGCAGTTTGGTAGTTCCAGGAAATCTGTGGTGAGATTTTCCCGAAGTTAGAGAGAGAGGTAAGATTTGGGACCCTTGTTAGTATACTTTTTGTTCATTAGCACTAATTTCCATTGTTATCTTTTCCTTCAATACTATATAACTTAGCACTGTCTATATTTTGACTACTTTCCTGACCTAAAAAAGATAACTGATCACCAACTCTGTAAACAAATTTAGATCAGCCATGTTCTGAGTCCATAGAAATTGACATTTGTGATGCACTGTTGTTCGCACTATAACAGTAAAATGTTTTCTTCAGACACAGCCCTTTTCTGGCTCCTTAAAGAATAGAGACCTACCTTGACATTTTCTATTCTGACCATTTGTTCAATGTCTATTTCTGCCCCTATTCTTATTAAGTATTCGTTGAGCTCACCTTGAGAACACGACAATTTTTTACTGTTAGACCTTATATAGATCCACAGCCTTTCTCTTTCCCTAATTCCCACCAATCCCATTTTTACCTTTACCTTGCTGGTAAACTGCAGCTGATCTGATTTGTTTCCAGTCAAATCTCTTGTAAACTGTGCAAGGCCCTCACATAATTTTGTTTTCTAATGAGACCACGTGCCTTTTTGACTTGATGAGCAAGAGTCAGAAAAGAACTTACTGTTTTATCTTTCCTTCTATTTCTTCATCATCTAGCAAAAGCAGTTTCCCCTTTCACTCTTTGTCATGGTCAGCCATAGAGTCTTTATTGGTGGAGAGCTGCTTTTCGCAGCCAAAGTGTATGCTCAGCTCAAGTTATGCATCAGTGTGGAACATATTTCTGACTTCCCTTCACAGTAAAGAGATCAGAATCCAGACTGTTTCTGTAACTAGCTCATACACTGTGCCATTTATTTAAAACCTACTAAGAGCTGAGATCTTCAGGGCCTTTCTCTGTTGTGACTTGTGTAGAGACTTGGAAGAATCACCTCAGCGGACCTGAGTGTGTACTCAACTCTTTGTAAGGGTAGAAAACAGCAGGACAAGGGGAAATGGTTTTAAGTTGAGGGAGGGAAGATTTAGGTTGGATGTCAGGGGTAAGTTCGTTACTAGTTACTAGAGAGTGGTGAGGTGCTGGAACAGGCTGCACAGAGAGGTTGTGGATGCCCTGTCCCTGGAAGTGTTCAAGGCCAGATTGGATGGGGCCCTGGGCAACTTGGTCTACTATTAAATGGAGAGGTTGGTGGCCCTGCCTGTGGCAGGGGATTGGAGATTCGTGATCCTTGAGGTCCTTTCCTACCTGGGTCATTCTGTGATTCTGTGATTCTGTATAAGCAGTTGAAGGGGAAATGTCCATACAGAATCTATCACAACTCCATGCTACCTTGAAAATCATTGCCTGCCTCTGCAGATTTGTGGGTGCTGGTGCAACACGTTAAACAAGTTAACTGGCACATGCTGAATTTCCTAAAGAAATGCTAGCAGCCCACACTCGTGATATTTCACATAACTGATATAATCAATTACCTTGGGCTCAAGTAGGCAAGAATGCAGCTATTCAGACCTGTTTGCTTTTAAAATCCATCTCTATATTTGTGAGATCAATTCTACTCTGGCGAAGAGGACACAAAAGAACATCTTGCTTGACTCATCCACTTTGGAGGTTCTCTTGGTACAGAGTTGGGTGAACCTTCTGTTGTGTTACTGGACTACCTAGTCAGAATCTTACTAGATCCTTTACATACTCAGATACAAACTATTCCAAGATACTGATTTGTAAAAATGTCTAATGTTATTACCTCATCTTTCTGACCCTCCTCAGTTACTGCTGGAGCAGAACAGTCATTGAATTTATCAATTGATTTTCAGGTCAAGGTGTAGGTGTCCTGGCAAATTAGCCTCAGAGAGAAAAGTAATCAGAAGGTTCACACATTTATAAAGTGAAAAGCCACAAGCTGTTTCTGTTTAGGAACAAGAAATTATATGCTCTGTGCAAAGTTGAGACCCAGTATCTCCCAGTATGCTTTGGAAGACCCTACTTAGTAAAGAACATAGCTCTCTGCAACAACAGTCAAATATAAAGGTCTCATTCTAAGCTTTTGAGTTTGCAATTCATTCCCCAAAATTCCCAAGTGAAAGCACTTCAGATGAAACAAGTTTCATAACAGAGAGCTCTGTTCCAAACTGCCTGTCTGAGGAGCCATTACAAGGCCTTTTGTCTGCTTTTTTTTTTTTCATGAAGTCAAAACGTTCATTTTTGTTCACACCAATTAGCACTTGCTTCCTGCAGCCATAGCACTGAGAGCAAGTCCAGAGTGAAAGAATAATAGTAGCCTGTGTCATGCAAGCAGACACCAAGCATGTCAGCTGAGCTTCAGACAATCTGAAAAGGGAACATACATCACCAGTGAAGTATGTTGATTTCGGGATAATCTGTTCTGTGTTGAGCCCTGACACATAACGTGCATCTTCACAGATGAGTTAAGGCTGAAGTAGTTAATGTGTGTTGACTTGCATTACTTCAAAATCTAATTAAAATACTGTAAGACTTCTTCATGTCTAGAACAATCATTGTGTTTACTTCGTGCTACTTCTTGAAGCATAAGGAGCTCCCAGCCTTGGGTGATTTACACACCAGGTCTTGTACTAGTCTCATGTTTTATCATCCTTACAGCCCAATATATTCTGTCCTTGCCAGATGTGGATAAATGTCATCTGAGTCAGTTCTGGTTGCTTTTAGGGATATGTAGGAACAGAGTTATCAATAGCTGCTTTGGAGGAGACTTGCATTCTGGCTTTATTGGCATCTTCTCTAGTGTTAGGCAGCACCAAGCGGAGCAGAGCAGTAGAAGTCTTCATTTGCAGTGCCCTCTAGTATGTCAGACTTTCCTCCATGTCTGGTGACCCCAGATTTAATTTGTAGAACCTAGGGTGGACATTAGTCTCTACTGACACCATATGAAATTCTAGATATGCTGAAAAAATTTCCATCAGCTTCAGTTGCATTTGAGTTGCTGAAGCCATAGCTGTAAATTAGGTACTGGTGTCTTCACAGCTGACTGCTGTATTTTGTTCATGGCTCCTATTTAAATTTGGTGCTCATAGCTGTATTACTTTTAATTACAGTGAGTCCATCACTCCTTTCTGTGATTTTTTGAAGAAGGACCAGTAAGTAGGAAGATGACATCATCTGCTGCTAAACTGAATTCAGATGAACTGGCCTGAAATGAATTTACTTGCAACACAGTTTGACATTTTAACAAAACACTGGCAAATAACTATCATTTCACTTTTATTGTGCCGAGAATGGGAATACACAGGGCAGAAAATGACATCATTGCACCTGGAGAGCTGGGGAAGTGGGAAGGAGGGAATCCATATGTTGATTTTGATTTTGTGTTTAAATGACACTTTTTTTTACCACTAGGGATGCTGAATGCCCTTAATTAAAGAAGTGTGCTTTTAATTTACATTTTGGTTTTATAAGAAAACTAGTTAGAGAAATGAAAGAAAAAACAAAAAAAGCATGGTCTAGTTGCAGGTCTCAGCAGGCTGTGTATCAATAAAGATCTCCAGGATAGCATTTTTTTTTCTATAAGATAGACCAATTCCTTTGTTATAAAACTTCCTCAGTAATTATACATAATGACTGCAGTTTTACATAATAGCAACACTTATATATAATGATTGCATAGGCCATGATATCTTAACTTTTGCTGTATTTATCTTTTAGCTTTCAATTTTATAATATTTAAAGAAAGAGTACACATCAGTGTACACATCAGTGAAGAGACAGCATTAAGGCATATATTTACTCTTAAATAAAAAATAGAGTGAATCTGTTAGAAGAAAAGGAATGAAATTGTCTCAAAATCACCTTAAAATGTCAGACTTCAAGTAGTGGGAGCCACTTGTGAAACATCAGCTGTCCTCACTGTGAAACACTAAACCCCAAGTACATAGTGAGGAGTCCCAGAAGTTGTCCATCTTGTCTTCACTTCAGTGAGTCATCACTTTCTGAAAAAACACCTTAGCTTTATACTTGAAGAATAGGTGGGCAGCTTATAAAAGCAAGTGATGAGCTAAAAGAAGTAAAAGTGAAATTCACACCTGTCAAGAAAGCTGATGGTCCAGACATGCGCATGTCAGAAGTCTCTTTTGCCCAGCTGCTGACCCTCACTCCTAGCCTGGATGAATAGTTCATGGGAACTTCAATTTTAGAGGTCAGTAAATGGTCTTCCTCATCTTGGGCCAGATTATCAACTCTAAAGTTGCTAATAATGAATAAAGTAAGTAGTTATGTAATTCACTGATCCATCTGTATTTAGTTTTGGAGAGTTTGCTGCATCCAGCTGGATATGCTTTTTTAGTGAGAGGATATTGAGGACTTTACTGTTTGGAATGTAAGTTCATATACAAACACTGAGACCTCATTCCTGAGTTTTGTTTAGCGTGGGTTGTTTGAAAGCTTTGATTTAGCATGCCCCATCAATACAGTACATCCCTATAAGGAGAAAAAGCATGTCTGCTGCCTTCTTCATCTGAGTAAAGTCTTGCAAAAAAACTTCAAATCCTGCCTATTACACCTTAAATTTTATGGTCTTTACAGCAATGTGAATTGGTTCGTATTTCAGACTGCTTAGGCTATAATTTTATTTCTTGTAAATATTCTGTTGAATAAGTTGCAAAACATCTCCCAGAGGAAACATAGAAAGGGATAAAACAGCAACAGCTAGCCTTCTAACAGCCCAGAAAACCATCATCAGTACTGTGACTGGACTGCAGAGGTCGATAGTGGTGATAAGTGAGCGGTTGGGGTAAATGATGCTTGAGGTCTCTTCTAAGCTTAATGTTTCTGTGATACTACAGTCAATAACCAGCAATTATATGGAAAAAAGTGTACAATAATAATAAATAAAAGAATAATAAATAATAATCCTTTTTATTTAAGTTATAGCTTAGTTTTTGCAGTTTACCTCAATAATAGAATAATAGAATTATAAAATCATTAAGGTTGGAAAAGACCTCCAAGATTGTCTAGCACAACTGTTCACCTACCAGCAATGATTCCCAGTATGCCATATTCCTTAGTGCCGCATCTACACGCTTCTTGAACACCTTCAGGGATGGTGACCCCTCCACCTCCCTGGGCAGTCCATTTCCAGTGCCTGATCAATCTTTCTGAGAAGATTTTCCTTATATCCAACCTGAACCTCCCCTGGAGGCCATTCCCTCTCCTCCTATTCCAAGCTACCTGGGAGAAGAGACCAATTCCCACCTCTCCACATCCTCCTTTCAGGTAGTTGCAGAGGGTGATTCAGTCCTTCATTTGATTTCTGGAAACACTAGTAAAAGTTTCTTACATTTAATTTCCAGTACTATGTTAAAAAAAATCAATAAGTCTTTGTTCAATGATAAACTTAAATGCAGGCATAATGGTAAACCTGGGAATAATCTAATTGATTTCAAGGGAACTAAAAGTACTTAAACACCTTCCCTGAATTAAGAAATAATTGCATTTTAACTTCAGGAATAAACTTTGTTTCATTTGCAAGTTCAATATAATTTATTCAAACTTCCAGTTATAAATGGAGTGCTCAGATCTGTATGAATAAACTCAGTGGCATATCTGAAATTGAAAATTAAAGCTTGCATGAGGAAAAGAAAACTAGCTTAAGTTATTCAGGAATAAATTAGACTAATATGATTTCTAAAGTTCATCTGCAAAATTGATGCTTTATTCTTGCAAGATGAAAAGTTATAAGAACTGACAGTAGTATAATATTACAAAGATAGGAGGTATGAAAGAATTACTGGAAAGGAATGAAGGGTCTATTCAGAAGAAAGTTTATTTTGCTTTCCCTGTCAAAATGGTTTCTGTTACTTCTCATATACTGAAAATGCTGTAATTTTTTTTTTCTTATGCAATACTATGAATAGCAGAAGCAACAAAAAAAATTAGATAACACTTGAACATATTTCAAGAAGTATTGCAGTGTGCTAAAAAATAATAGATTTGTTAACTGAGGGAGATTAGAAAAACATTTTTTCCTTACCAAATAGGGATAAAATGTAACCAGATGACTGGTCAGATGATATCCCCCTCTTTTTCATTGCTGTTAGGGACAATGGAAACTTTTCTTCTAGCGCAAAAGCTTCTTTGGCTCAAATCTTTGTGAAAGATTTCATTACTTTAAAAATACACTGAAGAAAGGAATTTTAACAGAAAACTGTAAAACAGTATAATAGGATTGTGCTGTTAATTGGATGTGAGTACTTAGGGGATAGCCCTGGAATTGTCCCTTCAAATGACCACTTGCAGAATCATGTCCTCTGTTTGCAAAAGAAATTACCACCACAGCTATCAGGGACCACCCATACTCCTTGCATATTTATTTTCATAAATAAATTCTTAGTACTGCATGAGATCATTCAGCTAATTTCACCTGGCTCACAATCACAAGACAGTAAGACTTTGGTTAATTCAATCATTCTGTTGAGTTTACATCCAAGATGATTTCAGTTTATAAGAAAGAGTAAAGCTGCGTTTCTAACCTCCATGGTGACTCAAATTCCATATGTTATTCATCACTGTTGCAAATACAGCACATCCTTCCTGTGTTGCTGCAGTCACCTGCTGTCTGCAAGCCGTTATCAGAGTCATGCGTTATTATGATGAACAGTGCAGTAAGTTTGGAGAAGATTTTACACATAAATCAAAATAGCTGGAGGTTTGCAAGTTTAAATCAGGGTCCCCACTTGCCAGAAATAAAATGATAAAAATGTCTTTTCACTTTTTTCAATTATTTTAAATGTTGCTATAAGCAACTGGAGAAAATTGGTTTTCCATTTTTAAAGACAAAGCATGGGGACTGGTGGCTGTGGGTGGCAGGAGACATTTGGAGAAGGGGCAAAAGCCATTCACAGCACCACTACTTGGTCCTGATCTTGGTAGCTCGCAAAGGGCAGATAAGAAATGTCTATCAGGCAACTCTTGTCGCTGAAATATCTCCTTGTGAAGTCTCTCTTCTTGTGTCTCAACTATCGCATGTGATGCAGACTACTTTATATAATTTTCTTTTCTGCAAAATAGGATCCCAGCAATTTTGCTGAGGTGAGATATGTTGCTTTCAGTTGTATAAAATCAGGTCTATTACCAGGTGGCATTGATAGAGCTGATAGTGTCTGCAGTGCAGCAACCTCTCTTCCTTCTCTCTCAGAGGCAAATACATTACAGTTAAGAAGTAGGTGATCTAATCGCAGTATTTATTGGGCTCCCATTAACTTAGTTTTCTCATGCAGGATCTTGATTCACTACTTTTTGAGGAAGGAAAATCCCTAAGCTGCTATGGATGAGCATTGAGGCCCAGAGAACAAATGAACTGTCCTGCACATCTGCAGCACTACCTGCAGCTACCTGAGTCACCCTGAAGTGCCCATGCTTTGGGGAGCATAGAGCACGTAGGGGCAGGCACCCTGCCACTTGTCCTGCATTTCTGCCATGCTGGCTGGGCTTGGCCAGCATGGTCTTCATTAGAAGAGAAGACATGATACTGACACCTGAACACGTAAGTTAGACACTGCTTTGAGAGAGTTACTGAGGCCTTCATCCTCTTAAAAACTCTGATGAGTATCAAATAGATCTTCAGTACAGGGCAGAACAGGAGAGGCTCATCAGGGAAACCCCTGTCAGGTAATGTTCTCAGCTCCACAATTCATCTATCTGGAAGCACACTGGGAAATGTTAGTGTCTCCGTGGGGAATTTTCCCCAAAATATTTTTCTTTTTTTAACTCACATCTGGTTTTCATTAAATATTTGAAAAAGATGATCAGGGCACTTCCTATTTTCTGAAACTGTCTTTCCATTAAACAACATGAAACTTAGAAAGGAAAAAATGTCTGCAAACTTCCTTCAGAAAAAAAAGAAAAGCTGTGCAATATATTTTATGTATTTCTCTTAAAAGAATGAAATGAAAAGCGTTGAAAAGAGGGGCTTTCAACCCTTTTCAGGACTGTGTCATACTGGTAAAGCAATATGGGAAATATATTCAATTGCATATCTGTGGATAAATGGAAGACTTCAGTTTCTGAGACTTCTTTTTCTTAACACTGAATTCTATTTCAAGGCGTACGTACATGCTTCTCTGAAGTATTACCCGAAAAATCCTCTTAACACTTAACAACAGCTTTCATCTCCCTGCTTCCTGCAAGAACTAATCCATACCTACAGAAACAAGGGATCTTTTGTTCAGCTTCACTCTTAGCACACATTTTCTTAGATGTTTCCTCTGTAATGTAAAGGATAATATGGACCCAGCAAAGTAAATACAAAGGCAAGCTTAAACTGAATGCATGAATCTAAGTCTCTCTCAAGCAAGGAGGATTGGATAGGCACAAGGACATTTTCTATAGGCAGTTACACAGATTTTTATGTAATAGTTAATTTGTGGCTCTGATTACTTCTTTTGCTTGGCTTACAATGAAGGAATGAATTAAACACTGAGTAATTACACTGTCTAAGCTGTGTCATTTCAGTAAATCAGTACCAATCTCTGGTACTGACATCAACTGGAATAGATAGGATCCAAAGGGGACTTCTGGAAACCTTTCACCATCAAAGCAAGGCTCTTACATGCGCAGTATCTCCTAGCCCCACCAACTGCCCATCTGCACCAGGATTTGTGCTGGTGTCACTAAACGTGGGATAAAACCACTTCAGAGACAATCCTAAAAGATTAAGGGAAGAAATGCCAAAAGGTACTATCAGAGCATATTTCTGAACCACTGTCATAAACAGTGTGCCCATCCTGGGGAAAAGTGGTGAGAAAAAAGTCCTTTTTTGTTGGGTGTGATATAGGTTTATTGTGCAAATCTGGGTTTCTGCTCGTAGACCACTTTTTCCCTTCTAACTGCTGTTCCTTTCACTGCAATGAGTCTTATCTCATAGGAATCATGACTCTGGCTTCTGTTAGTCATAAAGTCATCCAGGTAAGCTTGAGGAAAGAGCGTGAGGCTGTTGGTATTCAGATTAAAATTATTCAACCATGTATTCCTGCAAAACGATATTTGATGCATGTTCCCTGTTCGCTTCAGTGCTCCTCCATAGAAATAGGAATTTTCAATGGCTCATTTAATGGCATGTATAATTCACTGGTGAGTTACATACTGCCCCATCTGTGCCAGCTCGCAGAGCATAAGGGTTAGGATAGCCCACAGCCACAAAGCCAGACTCACAGCACAGCCTCATTCATCTCTCTGAGCTCTCCGGCCTTCCCTGCCAGCCGGCACAGCAGTTTGCACACAAGCACCTATTAAAAACAGAATAAACTGAGCATTTCCTACTCATTGTAACACTGTGTCATATGTTTGCCTTTGTTTTATTATGTCTGATCTCTATTTTATCCCAGATCTTCCTAATGTGGGGTCAGTGGCTAGCACCGGCAGATGAGCTAGCACCTTCCCCCAACAAGCTATCTGTTCCTATGTATGGAAACTTTTTTCTACTCAGCTTCAAAACCTTCGGAGTCTTTATCTGCCTCATTCCTGGGTGTTCTTTTCCTTCCTCTCTGAAATACAGCTGGAATGATCCCTGCTTGGGAGTCTCTTTGTTCTTTTTTTACCTTTTGCCTCACTGAGTGGTGCCTCAATCCGTCAAGGTTCTTACTGAAACCACAGATAAATAATGCATACATTTTACCATTTTAGGCTTTAGTTCTTTGGTCTTTGTGACAGATTTTATAGTCTGCTCTGGTTTTAACATGTCAACATTTTAAAATTAATAAAACTTTGGAGAGGGAATGGCTCTGTGTATTCTGCATGTCATGATCTTCTAGATCAAAGTAAATAATTTTTATTAGAACTTAACCTCGCCTCAAATATGTCTGGGGTACAGGCTGCCTCAGAAGGAAAAAAAAAGAGATGTGGGCTATTTTTCCAGGTACAGAGCAAGTGTTACCATATCAAATGGTGACCTTGTGTAGGGACGCTGCTCATTCTTTCCTCTCAAGTCACTCCCTACTGGCTTTGACCTGCTCAGGCGTCTCCCTTTACTGATCCTTCTCTCTGCTGCCAACTGGAGAAATGCTGGAGTAAAGTCTGACCTCAGTGATTCATACAAGGTCACTCAATGAATAAGTTTCTTTGTGAAGAAATGAAGGTGAGGTGAGACTCACGTCACTGCCCCAGCCAGACATCTGTAGTTCTCCTCCTACATTCTGAGTGCCTGACCAGTGCCAAGCTCTGGTTCAGTCCATACTCACATGCAAGTCCTCAAAATCCTACATATACATGTGCATGCACACATCCATAATTATTCCCCTGCTTGCTGCTGTGGCTTTCTTTAAGCTGCTGATGATGTAGAATTTTAAAGTACAAACTAGAGCAGCAGCAAGTTGCTCTGTTGTTTAGATCCTGGCAAATGATGGATGAATTTGAAATGCAGCTGCATTGACAAAGGCTAGGGTCAACATAGGAATGGCAAAGTTATTGAACGCAATTTTAACAAGTGTTCCTTCCTCCTTTGATGGCTCCAAAATGCTTGCTTAAAATATTGTTTAGGTTATATGATAGATATACAATGATATATTTGTACAAAATGGAAAAGACTTAAAAAGAAAACAATTTATAGAAATACAGTTGGCTGCTAACGCTGAGATTATAGGAAGGGGGATGGCAGTGGTTAAAATAAACGCTCAGTAAAAGTCTGATACCCATATCAAATTGCAACCCCCTGCAAGATTTTGCCCAAGTTAATGCTGTAGAAACTGCACAGCCATAGAACCCTAAGTGCTGAACACATCCTAGCCTCAAAAAGAAACCTGAAAATACTCCAAAAAGTAGAGTAGCTCACCTAAAAGATGGAGGTTGAGAAAATAATTTACCATACATTACAGATGACACAAGACATTAAGATTTTGGCCAAGGCATCTAATAAGCTACAGGTCTGGAGGAAGTAAGAGTGCAGTGGATGGCTTGTTATAAATGTGAATTTATTGCTCTTGCACTTCGAAAGTCTTTCCCTTCAGCCATTGTAGCAAAGTGTGATTCATTACTGGGAAGCAGAGTGACATTTCAATCTGAGAAATTTGAAAAAGGGAGATGTGAAAGCCTTCATTAAAAAAAATGACAAGGTTGGGTGGTGGGGAGGTATCTAAGAAAACTTTGTGAGAGATTTTGCTTTCTAATATAAGTCTCTATTAAATTAAATAAGCATGAACTTTATAGAGAAATGAGTCATTATGTCCTGTGAGATTATATCTACCTGTCATTAAATTCAATGAAAGAACTTCCATTAATCAAAAAAAGAGAAATATTTTCATCTAATCACCAGAGGAACCTAGAGACCCATCAGCTTTTTCAGGTTTGGTTTAATTCATATGCTTTTCTTTTCATCAGCCTTTCCATTACCTGTATGCCTCACAAAAGCAATGCAAACTGTTTCTATAAAAGGTAGACAAAAATTAAAGGTTTCTAGCTTGCTGGAAAAAACAGGTTGCAAAATCTAATTTCAATGTAATACCTGCTATTGTGTTTTCTTCATTTTATGCATACTTTTCTTAGCTAATTTAGTCAATACTTTATGAAATCACTGAAGAAATTTGCTCCAAAATAAAAGTAGCATACTCATTTTTCATTGAGAACTGAGTGTGTACGAATGAGAATGAACGAAACAGGAAAACTTAACCTAAACTCTAAACCCAAAGTTCTGAATGCCTGAATTTTCAGTGTTAGTGTTCATTTAGTGTGTATTTTTTGCATATAGTTCTTGAGTTTATTTTTCTCAAAAAAAAAAAAAAAAAAAGATGCAAAAACATATGCAAAATTAATATAGTATTTGCATAATAGTTTAAACAATGGAGCCTCAGACTTGCTAATGAAATACTAGCGTAATAAAAATGATAAACAGTTTGTTTCAAACAGGAGAGCTTTGCAGATGCCTTTCAAAGGTAAAGAAGAGGTAGTAGAGACTTTACTATAACATAATCATAAACCCCATAATCCATTGCTGAAGGTGCTTGGACTCTCCCTGAATCAGGTCTGGGCTGGCAGCTCCCTAGAGAAAAACTTTTTCACATCTAACAAATACAATTTGATGACAGTGTCAAATACACTTCAACCCTAAATGACCATTAACCTTGCATTTACCAGTTTTTCAATGAAAAAAATGTGGTTTGTTTTTTTTCTCCAAATCTGTTCTGTGCAGCTATTCTGTGCTACTCTGAATCAGAATTACTCAGCAGTTCTGAGAATGTTTTGCATTTGTATAGGTTTATGTATAGGTAAAACCCCAGGAATGTGAGGATGATATGAGGCAAAAAAGCAGACCAGGAAATGGCCAAGCTACTATGGAAGAAGTACATTTCATTCGCTTTTTGGTGATACCACCTTTCAACTGCCCAACCTTTCCTAAGGCACTTGTATTAATAGGTATTATCTTGCCCATGAGTTAAATGAGTTAAAGAGCTAACTCATTCCTGTGTCTTGCCTAGACCTTCCAATATACTCCCAAGTCAAAGCCAGAAGCTAGTGCCAAAACTATTTTAAGGCTATTTTCTGCACAAAATTTTAAATATGAATTTAAATATGAAATTTGAGAAGATCTATAGGCAGCTACTCTTCTAGCATGTAATAAATACAGAGATCTTTTATGACAGTTAATCACCTCTTTCTGGCTCTCACACTCTTCTCTTTGTAGATAAGTATTTGAGCCCTATCTCTTCTTCCAGCAGGAATTTTTCTGTGAAGGACTGTATACAGAAGCAAGCTGGAGGACCTTAATTTTCCCTTCTGTCTCCAAAACTACAAGTTTTCAACAGTTCATACAATTATAGAGTCATAGAATCACCAAGATTGGAAAAAATCTCCAAGATCACCCACTCTAACCTACCACCACCATTTCCTCACTGAACCATGTCCCTTAGTACATCGTATTGTTTCTTTAACACCTTCAGGGACAACCATTTAATCACCTCCCTGGGAAGCCCAATCCAGCACTCTTCTGGAGAACTTTTTCCTAACATCCAACCCAACTCTCCCTGGTGCAAATTGAGGTGGGAGAAGAGGCCGATCCCCTAGTTGGTTTTATCTTTATCTTTCCAGTAATGTTTCTAGTGTAATGGAGCAGCTGTCATAATTAGAGCATACTTCCAATCATTACTCCTAAAGGTCCACCTAACCTATACACATATACATCCACCTAACTATATACATATGTATCTGACAGCCATGTCCTGCAGTCCAAAAACATGCCTGGGGATGACAGAAAACAGGGCAAGCACTCATCAGCCTTTCAATTTTTCAGTCTAAGTCTAAAGTGGTTTGTTCCCAGGGGACATTTCTTCAGTGTTCTTGCAATGTCTCCCCTTAAACTCATTTACATTTTTGCCTCTTTCACAATCTTTTGTCCAAGTCTACCATTCATTGTAAACAAAACATGCTTGCTTGCTTTGAATAGCTCCTAAACACTTTCATTGGCTTTTTGCTCTTCTAATAAAAAACTAGATGAACTTGTCTTATCATCTAAAGGCATTTCTATCAGGTTCCCAGTTTTCATCATAAGAAACTATTTCCTAGGGCCATAATATGAGTGTCTTGATGTACTGCTATCTCAGTATGTTCTGAGCTGTTTTGCTCACTGTGATGTTTTTTCTCACTTTAGAATAGGAGAAGGAAGAAGGAATTACATCGTCTTGTGACTGGGATCATGTGCTTCACTGAATAACTTTCATAGAGGACAGTGAGAATTTCTCTCTCCTTTTCCTGTTCTGTTTACAATCAGGCTACTTTAGTTGGTAGGAGAAATCTGAAAGAAGCAGTTTCTTAGCATGAAAGTGACTCTTGAGCAGTCTGGGTTGTGGTTAAGCTGCCTCCCACACATTAACGTGCAGAAAATCAAGGCAAACAAGCAAAAATTTTCCCTTAAACTGTGGTACCTCAACAGACAAGTAAAGCTGCACCATACTGAAGGTACACATAATCCACTGTATGGGGAGTCCTGCATTCCTGATATGTAATAATAGTCAAATGTTGGATTATTTGCTGTTCTCTGTATTTTCTGAAGCTTTCTTGCTAATGTCAGACTACTGGAGGGTGACCTCATCTTTACCACATGCACTGTAATATCCACTTGAAAAATATTATTAGCATGAACTACTCTGTCTCTTAATGTCTCTGACATATAAAATCCTATTCTCCTGTCACTTCTTGGTGAACTACGAGTCAAGTAACCTTCCACTGTAATTCTGACAAAAAACAAAATCAAAACAAAACATATGTGTTCACTGCTTTTGATATGCTTTTGCTTTGTATAATGTAACAGTGTTTTTTGCTTTAGAACAGACAAAAAACAAGATGCCCATTTATTTTGTCAAGGCCATCTGCTGGACTTGATTCTCTCCTTCCACACCACACAAGGGATGGCTCCCTTATCTTCCTCACTGTCCCATCCAAGAACCAGTAAACCACAAAGCAGGTATCACTAGAAGGGAACTTGTGAAAAACCTTGGCCTGCTGAAATGTCCCTAGTCATGGGGATGGGGAGCTGACGAAGATAGATGGCCCTTCTCCTCCTGATTAAGGTTTCAGCCAGAAGACTGACAGCCAGCATGGCTATTAGGTGGCTGTCAATCCTTGTGAGTGACGTGACAGGTTGGAGAGTTGCGTCTCCAGGACTGTCAGCTTCTGAAGGTACAACATGTTCAAGGAGATAAAACAGAGCAGGGAGCGGGTGAAAGGCATTTGCAGGCTCTCCAAAGTGCGTGATGGCACCTTGTCCCTTCCAGCAATAGGTCTGTCTGCAGTTTCCATCACAAAGTAGATTCATGGCTTTCAGCTCATCTGAAGGTGGCACAGAAGGCCCAGTGGGTACAGGCCGAGGGTGAGGAGTCTAGTGAGGGAGAAGCAGCAGAGGGGCCCCAGGTCCAAGGAGGAGGAGGGCAGGAAGGGCTCCTTGCACAGGTTGGAGAAGTCAGCGTATGTCAACAGAGGTCAGCAGAGTTACTTTCAGTTGGCCCCATCAAGCACTCAAAATCACTCCCCTAGGTTTTGTCTTCAACAGGGAGCACATATGTATGAAATGAAAATAACAGGACCAGATTGCTAACAGGCTGAAACTGTGACAGGAACAGCTCAGAAAAGATTTACTGAGAAATGTTTTTAGTCTGAAAATAATTGGGTGATGGGTAGGATCAGCGATTTCCAAAAAACTGGAAAATTAAAGGCTGAGAAAAAAGTATATGGGAGTATAATTGCTGGAAAGTAAACATGGAGAAGCTAATTTTCTCCAGGTCTTTCCTTTTAATTAGTTTCTGGTTTCTATTCCCATCCACATTTTCTGGTCTACAACTTCCAGTAGAGGAATGATGAAACACTAGAGTATTTCCTGATGCTTTTTTGACCCAAACAGTTAGCTAAAGCACTGCAGTCTTCTGTATTTATTCAGCTACAAAAGTCTGGTGATGGAGACAAATAGCTCTTTAATGGAACCCGTTTTGTTTACAGAAGCACAGTAAGTGTGATTGCAATCATTTTCTCCCCAGATCCTTTCTAGCACTCCTCCTGCCCTCCAAAGTTGTCTCTTAGTCATAGTCCCACTGTTTATTCCTCCCAGATCTGATGTTTTCTTTTTGGCCACTCTCTCCACTTGTGTCATCTTTTGGCTTTTCAAAATCTCAAGAACTTTAAAGGAAAATAGAGTACTGATCATCATTGTTCATGCATGCTTTACAAGCGCCGTTACTTTGTCCATTGCTTTATGTCTGCGCCTAAAGTAAAACTGCTGTCATAGTTGCTAACTAGCCCTGTAAAAAAGGCCTTTTGAAATCTTAAAATCCTTGAAAGAGATACAGTGGTTATACAAAATTAGTAACATTATTCTTCCTTGTCTTTTTTTTTTTTAAGGTGTGTATATGATGCATCAGAACATAATTAACTTACTGTTCCTCTTAGGACTTAAAATATAGTGGTTGTGAGTGGTTGGCCCAGCTCCAAGTGCTTCAGTGATAGTATTCATCCACCCAGGAGCATCTTGAATGTTTGATTGCAATTAATAATTTCACAGAAATGATTCTCACCTTGTTAATGGTTTCTTGTTCAGTGTTCACCCTGATCTCAGGGGCCTGCTCAAGGAGGTCTGCAATACTCCGTACCTGATTGCTAACTGCTGTACTTGGGACAGATAGGTTTTCTTTCCAACCAAAAGAAGAAAATACTGATTTAACAGTCAACAGTATCTTAACAAGAAATGTTAAGCACACCCAGATTTGATAGTTTACTAGCTGTGCAAGTTGGTCAGTAGACTCTGGAGGTCAGTGCCAGGGGATCCTATGATTGCTAAAGCTGATCTAGGTTCAAATGTAATAGGCTATTAGGCACAAAGACATGGCTACAGCTCAGAAAGCCTTAGCCTTGCTGGTTACCAGAAGAACAGAGAATACTCCTATACATTTGCTTTACTCTTTACTCGGCACTTAGCATTCATGGTAATTACTATCAGAGACTCCTTGTGCAGATAGACCTTTCTTAGGATGTAGTATGATTTTTCATATTTAGGTAGTGTGCACTAACATCTCTGACCCAAAAACCCAGTACAGTACTAAACTAGAAGGAGACACTGCAAACCTGAAGCATTTTTGAGCAGTCCTCTATCTGTTGTACAGCAGAGGGTTAGCCTGAAAGCAATAGAGGATAAAACAAAGACAGCACACACAGCAGGTGGCTTGCCATGGAGATATCACTAGAAAGAAAAGGATCAGGATTCCTGCATTACAGAACGTCTGTAATGCAAATCTCTACCAAGTTTTCAGCCTGTAAATGACACGGCTGTAGCTGGGGTTGAAAAAAAACAACAAAGCGGAGCATAACTGTGTCTATATTCATAAGGACACGTTTGCCAGCCACCCTTTTGGCAAATGTAAAAAAAATGTGCTTTTACAGTGAGCTGCAGCTAACACCACTAGCCTGGAAATAAAGAAATGAATTTTTTTTTTATATTCATGAACGTCAGCCAAGGTATCCTTCTCCATTTAATCTACACTGACATTGTTTTTATTGGCACTCCCAGCACATACAACTGAATTGCTGTATGACACCCTGCCAATGCCTCCTGAGAGGTATCCCTGGATGAATCTAATTTTGCTCCTACTTTCAGGGTTCTCAGACAGATTCCCAGCCACTGTCTTTTGGACACCCTTGCAGAGCATATTTATACTGGTAATTTACCAAATAATTATCCTCCCAGATTTTAACTCCCTAGCACTTGCTGTTAATCTCCATGCCTATCTTCTCCCAGGAAGGAAGGGGCAAGCGTATTGGCCAAAATTTCAGTTCTGCAGGAATTTAACTGTAAACTTGTTTAAATTTCAATCCCAAGTCACATCTGACATTCAGAACTTGTAGTAGCCACCATTGTTCTGAGAATATCCTGAACTCCCTATAGCCTTAATTACTACTGTCTACTCTTTTTCAACAGCTCAAAATTTCATCCAATAATATCTCACAGCCTGTTGTAGTGTCAGGAATGTGTTATATTTTTTCAGTGAAACATTTTAGATGTGTAACATATCCCACCTCACAATGTCTTTCAAAGGAGCACAGTATCCATAAATGTGTGCTGTGTTTTGCTTAGGAAACCTGCCAGAACTCTGTTTACACATCAAGCAAAGAAAAGTATTTGATTTCAGCCTTCCTTCTGTGAATGTCTCCAGAAGTAAGGAAGAGAAATTAATTCTTTATTATATATGTATTTCACTCTCTGGGACTCCTGATTTGTTTGGAGAGGCTTTCAAATGAACAATGAATTTACCAGCTTTTTAAAGTTTTTCTCAAATGTAACGAGTCCTCTGGCAATAACCTGATTAAGTTCCTCTGCTAGCCTCTGCCTTAGGACCAGAAGAACAGTGGTAATTAGTTTAATAGATGGAAAAGCTGCTTATATATCAGAGATGCTTCTTGGGTTCTGTTGGTCCCTTGTCCTTCCAGTAGATGCACAGGACTGTGCAAGTTTCTTCTCTATTTGATTAAAATGCAAACCCTCTTAGTGAGAAATCAACTGTACATCTTAAGTTTAGCCCACTAACTTGCTAGACCTTTTGTTTTTTTCATGTGTATGTTAGCATTACTGTTGCTTGACCTGACATTATGTTGTGTATTCAATCTGGAATCTTCAACTTAGACCATCACTTGCTTTTTGACATGAAATTCCTCACTTATCACACTCCTTCTCCGTAGTCTCATGTTTAATTGAGCCCAGTCACCTTGCAGCAAAACAAGATTAAGCTGGTCAACTCTGTAGGTTAGTAAATTCAGAAAAGGTTCCTGATGATGCAGGTAAAGAAGGAAAACCCCAGCACTTTTCTGGCCTATTTCCCTGTATATCTATCAGATCAAGAAGAACTAAATAAATAGATTAAGTTAACGTCAATTGTGTGTCAGCTTTCGATATCATACAGACTGAACAGTGGGGCCATATCAGAAGTACCTAGGGAGGAGTGAACCTGACCTTAGCAACAGTGGTACTAATGGTATAAATAATCTAGAGATGATAAAGGAAACAAAAGAGACTGTTAAAACTTTGTATAAGAGTATGTTGGTACCCTAAGTGCCACGAGTCCTCCTTCAGAAAATAATACATAGTGAGTGGCAGTACAAAGTGGCAGCTTTGAGGGGACAAGCAGGTGATGAGGAGTGCTAAGAGGAAAGGTAACATCTATGTTATGAGAAAAATTGACATATTTTGAAGAGACAGCTTTAAGACAACTAGCAGTGAGATGCAAAGTCAAAACCTAAGTGTCAAGCAAAGCTGAAACAACATGTTGCTTGTTTTGAATTGTCAAACAGAAGTGAGAAACTGAATAGGAAGACTTGAGGTGTCAAGCAGAGCTGAAACTACTTGGGCTGGAGGTGAAGAAAGCAGTAGTTTTACTGAAGGACTACCATAAAGGCATACTGCTACTCAGCATGAAAGCAGTGTCCTCTCATTTGTAGTAAACTGAGAATATCCAGGGAATATTGGGATTAGTATAGCTTTTCTGACAGAAGATGGGCTGGCTACAAAAGTTGCATTCATAAAAACCTCTTTAAACAAGTATGGGTGAAGAATAACGGAGGGAAAAATAACATTCTTTTAAGCACTGTGCTTTGTTCTTGACTTCTATTTAAATACACACTTAAATATGATTCACTGACAGTCTGAGGGAAGGGCTGAGGTCAGACTTCTGCCAAGGTATCCTGAAAGTCTCTTACACACACTTCTGTTCACATAACCTTTTTTTGTTCTGCATCTTAATGCAAAGTTACTGTATTGCTTTTTCAAGTGCTTATTTCTCCTCTCAGAGTATGGATAGATGCCTGTTTTGCTATTTTTTCTCTTTCTGAAGGAATGTACCATTTCTGCAACCAGCACCGGACATCTGAGTCCCACTCAGATTGTGCCTATCGGACACTGCTCTCATTGACAAAATGGACGCCTACTCAAAATTTTTCTCCAGATGTTTTCTATGTTTTCAGAGAGTTTCTCACTACATGAGGCATTTGATTGCCCCATTCTTTCTACTATATATATTTTTTGTTTATACCAACCACATGTTCTGTCTTAAGTCACTTGAAGCCAAAAAGATCTGCTGCTCCCAAGGTCTGCCTCATGCCTCGTCTAACTGATCCACTGTCTCAGTTCAATTCAAGTGATCTCAGCTGACTCATCTCAGGACAGCTATATCAATTGCCCACCACGTGGACAGCTTAATATACTTTAGGTTGGTCAATCTTCCTAACAAAATACTTATCAGGGTCTGCTGACATTGAAACACAGCATTTCCCAGTGCTACCCAATTTCTTCCACAGTCATGCCAAGAAGAAGATAAAATGGTGAGTTTGGACACATTATAAGTATTTGGTCACACTTGCAATCCATTTTCCTCCAGAAAGTCCTGCTAGTGTTTCATTATATTCCCACACCTTTTTGGGTCAAGACAAGTCAGTGTCTCAGTGCACATTTGGTGTGTTTTCAGTCATGATGAAACGTGAAAGTTTTGCAGAGCTCATAAGGAGAATTCACTGTTGATTTTTTGTGATGATATAGTAGGATGAGCTACACCCATCCCATTCCATCATTTTTTGTCACTCTACTATTTTGAGAAATCAATGTCATTGCTATGAAAAGATTTTGGAATTAGATCAGGAAAGTGGAAGAGCAATCACTGAGAACCTGTTCATTTAACACCCTGGAAGGCAGCTAATGCCTGGCTGAGGCAGGGAAGTTTCTCACAGAATTTTTTTCTCCCTCTAATTTTTGAAGAACAATGGCTCTTAATAGCATTCATCTTAATGGGCTGAACACTTCTATTAAAGGGTTGAGAAAAACTACTGAAGAACCTGAAAGCTGGGCCCAGCACTGTAAATGCTTGAATCGTATTTAATTCTCCTTAGCTATGAGAACAATGGAAATAAAATCACATCTGAAAGAAAAGAAATATGTGAAAACTACAAGGAAATGCCTTCAGAACATAGCTTTGCAGACTGACTGAGGGAAAATGTATTTTAAAGGCGGAGGGCAGTGCCTGAGTCAAAATGTACAGAGGTGCTGACTTCATTTATAAATAGTGTAATGGAGAGTCATCGCATCCACTGATCCCCAAGTGGTTAGACAACTAGGGAGAGGCATCCAACAAGAAAAGAGAATTTCAGGAAGATACTCTGCTAGATGAATATTGGAAAGTGTTGAAATTTTTGGATAAACTATTGAAACTGGTTGGTTTGGGTTCAAAAGGCTACAGGTTAAACAGTTGCTAACTATTCAGCATCTGCTAAAGGTGTCATAATCTTTTTACAAAGCTCAGATAAGTGGTGAACAAAGTGCCACCCTGTGTTAACACTGTCATCATCAGCAAACAGCAGTGATTCATAGACATTTCTGCAGTAATTACCAAAATTTTGCTGTAGTGCCTCAAAGAAAACTTGTTAAATTGTATTTTTATTAACACATTCTAAAGCTGAATAGAAAAATTCATGTTCCTGGCTAGCCCTGGATGTAACTTTTACTACTGAACAATCCCAAAGTGGTTGTCTTCTCACATCATCACCCAAGCTCTCCCTATCCATACGCCAAAATACAGTCTGTCCTCAGTGATTCTGTTTCCATCTACGTTACCGAGAGCCTTACTTTTAAGTCAAAGTGAAGGAAGAATTAAACTTTGTCAGTGTCTATGCAAATATCCTAGACAGAGTGCATAAATATGAAAGTATTACATCAGTGAACATGATGTGAAAACTTTGTTTAAGACTATAAATCCTTTTACACCTGTGTAACACTATTTGTCTATTGGGAGAAAAGGAATGAAAAGAAGTGCTTAGGGGAGAAGAGGGTAACAAGAAGAAAATACTAAGTGGTAAACAATAAATTTTCCCATAGCCTGAAAGAAATGGAAATGTGGCTAGAAATGAGTAAGTGAGAAAAAGCGTGGGTTTGTACCCAGAAAATGCAAGAGGAAGCAAAAAGGTTAATGAATTCTTCAATGTTCTTAAGACCCTAATGGTGCTGCCTGATAGCAAACACATTTGCCCTGAGACCCACAGTGGTTCCAGTCTTTCCTGCTGTAGCTGACACTCCACATTCCTGACATGGCAATGTGTGTCTTATGAAGTACTTTTGTAAAAAATCTCATCTTGGTTTTATCCTGTCTTTTTCTGTTATCTTGCTGTTGCTACTTTACATCAAAGAGTATTGGCATATGCTATTGCAGGACTCTTCAGTGGTTGTATAGAGGTAGCACCTAATTTAAACCTCTCAAAGACAATGGCACCTTTCCCATTACTAGGACAGAAGATAAAAATACCTGCTGAATAAGCTGCTTAGTTCTCTAAAATCTGCCTTGCTCATTTGCAAGATTATCTGAAGTCCTTCAAGAAGCAGTTCATCATAAAATTGATCCTATTAGCTGCACACATACATTGATTTAAGTTAGTGTCTGAATTTCGGACTCCTTAGTATTTTGAAAAGTTAATGTCAGAGATGTTCTGAAATCAGAAGTTTAGTTCAACTTCACATCCCTTCCCCCAGATAATTAGATTCTCATAACTGCCAGAATATTTCATCCGCTGCCGCTACAATATTCTTGATTGTGATTTTGTAATTCCTTATTGAGCAAGGAATTCTTGACTCCAAAGCTATATTGTTATTAAGCTACAAGTTCACTGAAATTGCTACTAACAGAGTTTATCCAGTCATTATGTTCAGATGCAGATCTAGCAAACAACCCTGAGTGTTACATATAGAATATACTGGCAGTAATTCTAAATATGTTTTGTAGTCATATTCGTAGGAAGAATTATTGTATTGCCCTTACAGGTCCAGTCCTTAATGAAAAATGTCTAAAGATTGACGCAACTATACAGTTATGGGAGAGGTTGAATAAACTGAAACATACTTTTACAAAGTTAAGCTTAATACAGAAAGAGAAAAGACGAAATTCTCAGGTTACCTTTTAACAAGCTGAAAATTCAGATTTTGTTAATTTGGAACCTCCTTCCTCTGTATTTATTTCAAGTAACCTTTCATAAGTTTCTGTTCTGTTGTTCCATATCCATAGCCCCATTCCTGGAAAGTTACAGCATCATTGACTTTAGTGCTCATTTAAGTAATTTCTTTTTAAATAATAATTTGAAGGATCTGTGGGAAAGTTTGTATACACTTTCTTGTTTAATTAGTTCACCTAAATACAGGAATGTTTTATGTAAATAGAAAATAATTCTCCCTTCCACCCATTTACTGAGCTTTCTTTTCTCAGGTCTTTCCTAATGCATTCTTCCTAGCCTTCTGAGGAGCGGTTTTCTTGCCAATTCACTTCAAAATTTTTAATAAAGGCACACCCAAGAAATTCAGGTGGCTCTTCTACCCAAAATAATTATCTGCCGTAACACATTTCTCAATATAAAAATAAGTAATACTGGAGTTGAGTATTCTATGCCTAGCAAATAGACCTTGCAATCTGCTGGAATCATGAATGCCAATTTCTTCATTGATTCACTAACTAAAGAAGAGATATTAAAAAGCAACAGGAGGCAAAAATAGTAGCAGCTTTTTTTTATTTGTAGCCATATGCCCACCTTCCTGATCATCACTTCACACATCATCACTTAGATAAATATGGAAAAAAGGTAAAGCTCCACTCCGGGAAGCAGGGACAAAGATGGGCAGAGACCAAAGCCACCTCTGAGAAATGCCTCCGGGCTTTCACTCTAAATAGTCTTCTTCTGACTAATGGCTCAGAGTTAGCTATGCTAGTGACATTCACCTTGAACATCCAGAGGTGATTCAGGCATGGTAAAAGTGAAATCTTTCCTGCAGTGCGACAGCATGGCTTTCTGCTGGCTTCAGAAGTGGCAGTACAGCCTGTGCTGCCGCGATCTTATTTCAAGGCCTCCTGTTGCTACATAACACAAAAGAGAATTCTGTGATTACTCCCCTTGAGCAGTTCCTTGCTTTTTCTATGTTTATTCAGTAAGTTTGAAAGGTGAAAGGAAACTTTGGATGAGTTCTCATGGAATGTGCAAGTTACCCAAAATCTCTTGATGGCTGAATACAGCATATAATGGCATATTAATACAGCATTCTTCAACTCATGATTTTATTTGGTAATTTTAATGATGCCATTTTTTGCAATTACATTTATTAACACCTGCACATCGAAATATGGTATCATCCCCTGCTTTCCTTGTACGAGCAGCTCTAACAATAACTTAGATGAAACAATCATGCTGCATAAAAAGTTTGCATTTTATCTTTTTGGATTTGTCGTTAATCTGTGCCAGGAGGTGGTGCCACAGAGCAGGAAACAGTTCAGGTATGGTCTGGCATGCACATGTGGCAAGATTAAGAGGTATTTATATTTTTTTGCCTTTTTCCAATATCTATTAATGATCATGGCTGAAGCCTGACAATTCAAATATATTAGGACAGAAAGCAAATACCTGTTTGTCCTTTGATTTGTGTTCCTTTCATGCCAATTTTGCATTTTTATTTGAATGTTTTATCATAGAAGGATTCCAAACTTCGTTCTACACAATAAAATCTCCCCAACTCTCCATTTTAAATTGACAATAAACTCATTAAAGATCTGTGGCATGATCCATCACCCTTACCCTTTCTCTTTTTCTTTGCAACAGCCTTATTTACAGATCTTGATTTATTTTGAAATGAAAAAGCTTTCAATCATCTGAAACAGGTTGAGGACCAATATGATCTGTCTCTGACAGCTGATCTCCTGAACAGTTTCTGTTGTCTTTCCCTATTTACCTGGCTCAAGACTGCTTAGAGAAGTGTTGGTCTGCACAAAGCAGAAGAAATTCTATACATCAAAGTATGTAGGAGATATTTAATGTACTTCAGTGCTCAATAATTGTATGAGACATTTGCAATATAAAATGAACGTTATTTTAATTATTATTTCTGCAGAGATCCTGCATGTAACCATGCACTGAGACAGGCTACTTGGTATGCCTCCAAATAATTTCTTTCTGAGAGGTGTGTCCCTCATTTCAAGTCACACAAGAATTGTTAAACCATGATTTCCAATATTTTAGGTGGGGTGTACTTTACAGGTTCATTTGTCACTAAGGCAAGAAGACATTAACCTGTTCCTGAACCTACATGACATTAAGCACTTCTCTTGTTTAATGTTTTGGTCATATGCTTTCAAATGAGTTTGTTTTCAGACTGGTTTCCCCACTTCTTGTTTTCAGTATCTTGACTATGAACTTGTTTTAACCTTGTTGCTATCTTCATTCTTCTGCATGGCAACCTGTTGTCTCTACTTCAAATCCCCTTTCCTCTCTCCTCTGTCCTCCTGACACCTCTTCCTTGACCTTGTTGGTCAAGCTTACTCAGGGTCAATTACGCCTCTGTAACTCTGTAGTATGTCTAGTATCTCTGTAGTACTCTGTACGCCTCTGTAACTCTGACAACTCTGTAGTCCAATAGAAAGATTTCTTTATCCCTTTCACTAGGTTTCATGGAAGTTGCATAGGAGAAAACTAGTTTGTTTGCTATAAACCATATCATACACCTGACTGTCAATTTAAAAATGTAGACAAATATGGTACAGTGTTCAGGAACATTTCCTGATACTGCTGAATTTAGTAACAAGCCTGAAGGGTACAGTAGAAACTCACAACTTGAAAAATCTCTTAAGTTTAACCACCTTAAACTGTTGCTGAAGTCTTTTTAAGATCTCCTGCGTGGCAGCTTTATAGGCCAAGGTTCTCTTCTGGTCTTCGCCTCCTCTACTAATACAAATGTCATCAGTTATCATCTCAGAGCCAGCTGTTGGTTTTATCATGTAGCACCACAGGGCCTTAACCTTTTTGTGGTAACTATTCAGCAGAGCATGCCCTGCTTGGCATACACCGGCATCTGACAGAGCATGCTGTAAAGACTGGCTGGGTTCACTGTTTCTGATAATGTTTAATAACTGTATTAATGTTAATGTCTACAGCAGCTTTATGCCAATTCAGATCGGATTACCCCTTGCTGTTGTACTACTATATTTTTATTGACATGACAACTCCTTTTCTACTGAAACTGGTAAGTCAAACAGATCCAGATTTTTCAACAAATTTATGTTACCCCGTCTCTCACTCAAACTTACCCTGTAAATGATGTTTGCATTGAAAAAGGAATGCATTTATAGGCAGAGACGCTTCCTTCCTCATTTCGACACTGAAAATATTGTAGTGTCATGCTCCCTGGTGTCCCACAGTAGATAGTAATTCTGCATGTCAACTACTATAAATGACAAGATAGACAATGTCTTGTTCCCTGGGCTTTTAATGTTTGACAGGTTGCACTTCCCCTTTCACTTTTAACTGTGAACATCAGGCCTTAGCCACATGTCTCCAGTAACATTTTGGTTTTTTATGATGACTGATTGTCAGCCTAACTGGGATCAGACTGGTTTAGACGCATGCACCAGTGTTTGTATACAGAAACCACTAGAATGTGTTATAATCATGCCACAGATCTTTCCCTGCTCTCTAGAAATCTCCCTATCTTTGCATCCCAATCTTTGGGATTCTTTGGTTTTCCCTCTTGGAGTATTTGGTTTCTGGGACATAAAAGTTATTTGCATTATACTATTTCGTTCCACATGGAGATTCTTCATTCAGCTCTGAATAGATCAGACCCTGTGTCATGAACAATTAGACATATTAGTGACGTACTCTACACAGGATAATTCCTGCTAAGAATTATACTGCACCCAATGTTCCCACAGTCTCTATGGCCCTACATGAGTGCCTGGAATCTCCTTCCTGCCTTTCACAGTGCCATCATTATTGTCCACACTGGAACATCCTCAGTCAATTTGATTGTCATGTGTGTCCCATGGCTTTACTTTAATGCTTGTATTCTTGTTCTGCACAATGGCTGTCCTTGTTTTGATGCCTTCCTCACAGATGCCTATTGTACTTATTATTAGCTGGCATTTTTTTAAGGTTAAATCTTCTCTGGTCTGCTAGAATCTTAAGCTCTACTAACAAACCCATATCTGCTTTAATATCTTTGCTCTTCAAAACAGGCGTCTACATTTCTTTTGCTAGTTGGATTCTTTCCATATAAAACAGTATCTCCCAACGGCTTTGCTCCATCTGTATCCACAGTATTTATCAGATACTCTTATCTGCTATGCCAGTAGATAAGACATTATTCCTGCCTTACTTATTTCTTGCTGTTTTTCTTTGAAGCTTTAGATGTCTTTTCTTTCTTTTATTCTCTGTGATAAAGGCGAGTATTCTTCTATGCTCTCCATTGTTATTATCGTGCTTGAGAGGAGTTCTGGTCTGGAAATGGTTGAATCCTAGTAATCCAGATCCTTTTGTGGTACCTATATTTTTAGGTGCTGCTGTGCTATGTTAAGCGTAATTACATTATCATGTGCAAATAACTTTCATGACACACGTTTTGTAGTGGAATTATATGTCTCCTGTAATCTGCCAATGACTGTGGATGATGTGGTTGTGCCAGACCTTTGTGGTGCCTGACATTATTTCTTGAGGTAAAGGACAAGGGGCTCAGTGCCTAGTGCCTGCCATTCCAGAATAAAGGACTTAATGAAAAAAGGTGTAAGCATGCTAGAAGACATATGTCTTTCTTTAGTAGAGTATCATTCTCAACCAGAGGAAATTTTGATACATCTATACAATTCCTCACACAATGGACAACTTATTCTAGATGTCTGTAAATGATTGCAAATATTAACTATACCCAATTCTTCTTTCAGATGCTCTGCTTGGCTCCTTCTTGCATCAATGAAAGCTCCTTGGGCACCAAGTGTTTCTGAAAATCAGATTTTATTTTGGTGCCTGTCAGTGGATTATATGTGCTTGGCTCTTAGCACCATCTCATCTGCTCAGTGATGTATGGAGCAGTCCTATGGGGCAGATGGGCTGTCAGGTTCCATTTCTGCTGTGGCAGTTTATAATTAAGTGCATTTTCATGCAGATCATTTTTCTTTGGGCACAATCTGTTTCAGGCATAATCGCTCCTCTGAAATCAAATGCTCCCAAACCCATGTAGCAATTAGAGTGACTGGTCATCTGGCACTTCATAGAGTTCATAAAGACATAGGGCAACTGCATACGAATTCCCCACTTATGCAAATCAGACATGCAGAGTTTTCATCCTTTATATTTCTTAAATCCTGAGATGCAGAATGGTGAAAACGCAGTCATTGGCTGTCAGCTATTTGAAAACCAAATTGTGTGTTTCAGTGTGCATAATACAAATGAGACAGAGAAGGCAGTTTTAAGGTCAACTTCATGTTTCTTTGAAAATTGCAGGGCAAGGGTAGTGTTGGCTGGTCAGACTCATGGCTGTGGCTCCAGTAGAAGTAGTAAATAGGTAGGAGTGCACAAATAAAGATTATGAAGAATTAATGCCACTATTAGGAAGCATGTGCTTGTGGAACTAGTAGCAGCAGGGAAAGTTCAGAGGTGAGAATGTGAAAAACAAGTAAATGTGATGAAAATTGCCTTCTTGTGCTGAGTGAAGTGAGTGATGATGCAACAGAGGATGGATCTTGTATCTACATTGCAAAGTAAATTTTGCAAAGATGTAAAGGCAGAAGAAGGGTTTGTACCAGACAAAAAAAAAAGAAGAAATAATGCGTTCTGAGATAGCATTTATGTCCTCTTCACCTCTCTGTGTAAAGAGAATGGAATTAGAAAGTTCCTTTTTTCCTTGTAATTTGCCAGAGCAGATTCTGGAGAATTTAGAAAAGATATTTTTGTCACACCTTCCATTTGTAAGTTCTGATAGAAGGGATATATTTTGATAGATCTTGTAGGCAGAACATAAATAGTAAAATGATCAATGCTCAAACGGAACCATGTGTATCTTGAGAATTACCCAAGCTTGTAACTGGAGATAGAGGCAAGTTGCCAGAGGTAACTTTACAAATTTCTTCAGTCCATTAAGCACCCCAGATCCTTATAAGAGCATAATGAGATGGAAACATCTTGCAGATCAAAAGGGTGTAAGGGGCACATGTTGTATCATGTTACCCAGAAGGGTTTTGGGGTCACACCTGGGCTCGGCATCTCACTGTGCTGTGGACAGGAGAAAGGTCCTTTTGCAAGCTTCTTAGTTTTCAGTGGAAAGGAAGGCAGGAAAGATCCAATGTCCCAGATGAGAGTTAAGTAGGACACCAGTACATTGAGTGACTTCATCCTTTGCCTGCTCTGTACACTTTTAGTTAGAGTGACAGTGCCCTAATTACAGCCCCTCTTTCCAGCTGCCACAGCTGCAGTGAGGCAGGTGCTGGTTATGCAAAGTCTCCCCCGGGGTCAGAAAAGTAGGTTTGGTGTAGCAGACATGCAGCACAATGGGTACAGGACAACACCAAGCATTTAAAAGTTATGTTGGATATTTTTATTAATAACATAGATTTCTTCTACCATCAGGACAAGGAAACTCCAGAAGGCAAGTTGCCAAATTCCTTCCCTTACTAATTAATGAAGACAATGAGTTAATTTGTTCACATCGATTTCCTGCTTTACTGGTGAGATGAAGTCCCAGGTCTCTCCAAGATCCCAAAAATATACTTTCAGAGAGCAGAACTGCAAGGAAGCATTTGTTCTAGAATCAGACACTGATCTTCAGCAGCAGCAGAAAAATAATGAGTTTGATTCTGGAGTGGATATGTACTCTTCGGAATAAAAATGATAAAAATGCTCAGTACTTCACCTTCTTGTCTGCACAAACAGCAGACCCAGCAGTACACAGCCTTCTCTATTTTCATCTATAGCATGGATGCCTGCGCATTAAGGCTCTGTGATTGATAAGGCACACATAAACAACACTGTTATTTTTTAAGCAGGACAGAGTTTGCTCTTGGGCTTTCTGCCAGTGCATCTGACTAGGGTGATATACACAAGTGGATGGATTTACAGCCACCAGTTGACCACTTGTCTTCCCTTTCAGCCTGATGATGAATTGCTCGAACATGAATGTATAGAGATATGGATATATCATACCAGTATATCTTATAGCCTGGATCACTCTGGGGTCATCAAAATCTTTCTTCTTTGTTCTGAAAACAACTCCATATGTGTTTAGAAGAAAAAGCAACAACCCCTCCCCCAGAACTAAAATGTTAAAAATATATGGTAATTTTGCAATGTTATACAAGTGTCAAAGGAAGAATTACTCCTGTTTGTATCATGACTAGATGTTTGGGGGAATATAGATGTAAATTATTATAGTTTTTTAAAGGGCAGGAAGGATTTTGCATCAGATTTCATACCCAGTCACCCTTCTAGATTACAAAGTAAATTTTCCTTTACAGTCATTATTCATTCACTGAAATTTAGAGTAGAGCATCTGTAATTTCTTTTTGGTAGACATCTGGTCCTTATCCTCACTAATATTTCCAGATTTTATTTCAAAAATCTCCCAGTTAAAGTACCTTTAACTAGATCTTGCCTATGGCAAATCAGTAAAGCAAGCTCCTAATGCAGTGCATGGAGTACCTCTAACAGGAAATGTTAGTGTAGTAGCGATGTGTAACTAGACCAGCAGACGTCCAGCTAGACCAGGTTGTAATATTCACTCTGAGATTCCAGGTGCCTACAGGTGCCCAGCCACCTCAAATCTTCCTTACTCCACTTTGACTGGGTATAGATTCAGTGGAAGATGAGGATGTTTCATGATCGAATTATGCGGAAACCTCTGTCTGATATGCTCACGTCACTACACTCAGATCTTCCCTTTTAATGCAGATAAAGCCCCCTGTGGTACCCTGATACAAAGAGAGAGCAGTTAAAACCAAGCAGACTGCCATTGGGAATCTGTTCTTTCCTTTTAAGTTTAATTTGAATAAAATACTTGTTAATTCAGGGCTGACATGACAGCATTGCCCCAAGATAAACAGCAAAATTATAAAGGAAATTGTTCACAAGCAATGCCCTCAGCTAAAACTTTCTTGACTGAGCAGAGATAATTTTCATGCAGCATATTTTACAGAAAAAAAATTGAATCAGTTCTGATTCACATTAAATGAGAGAATTAGTTATCTGGGAGAAGAGGACATCCCCCACCTCACCACAACTTCCTTTTGATTAGTTTTAGAGAGCAAAAATGTCTCCCTTGAGCCTCATCTTCTCCAGATTGAATAAACCCAGTTCTCTCAACCATTTATCATAAGACTTGTGCTCCAGATCCTTCACAGCTTTCTTGCCCTTCTCTGGACACACTCCATGACCTCCATGCCTTTGTTGTAGCATGGGGCCTAAAACTAAAGACAGTACTCAAGATGTGGCTTCAGCAGGGCTGAGCAGAGATAGACGATCACTTCCCTGATCCTCTTTTTGTACTGGATTTGATGATCCCCATGGATCTCTTCCAACTCAGGATATTCTATAATTGTGTTGACTCTGAAAATGCTGAGAAGTCCCTCTGGGGCAAGAGAACTAATCATGATGGATTTGCCTGAAATCAAGAAGTTAACTTTCTTGGGCTTTGGACCTAAGAATGCCAGAGTTAAAAGAGATGTGCTGGGGAGCAGGGTCTAAAGTCAAAGCCTCCTTGGCAGTGGGCAAAGAACTGGGAGAAAAAAAAGGAGCTTAAATTCAGGGGGGAACACATGTCAGAGGTATTCACTGTGATCAAAAGACCGGGCAAAGAGTTGCTCAGGTTGTTCTAGGGAGAACACATAGGCTCAGCTAAAATTAGATCCAGATTTGTCTTAAAAGTTCAAACAATGGAGGATAAAATGTGTAATGAGAAAAAACATAAGGATTATTTTTCTTTTACTATAGCAGAAAAAGGTTAAATTCATTCACCTACACCAGGAAAATATTGCTTTTTTTTTTTCTTGCTCTGTTCAGAGAAGCAAATTTACCGCTTGAGATATAGTTTATATCAGTTATTGGTTAACCTGTCAGTACTAGGAAGGATTACACTGACCAAGAACAAATCTTCCATTCCAGAGAGCTATATGTATACATGAGTTTAGTTATTCTAGTTAAAATAAATATTTAAAGGAAAGAGCTGCCAGCACAGCCAGACTGGTTCACTAACAAATCTGCTTCAAGATAAAGTGGAATTTCCCTTCTCATACCAGATCTGTACAGTTGGTTTTTTTTTTCCCTTTTATTTTTAAACTTTTTCCTCCTCTCAGAAGTTCACATTAATTCACCAGATAAGAGTTGCGTGAGAACCGCTACATTCCAAGGGGATTAGGTAACAGGGTTGGAAGAATGGAATGGGAATGGATTGTTGAAGAGTATTGACAAAAGTCAAGAGTCTTCTCCCCATACCTTTTCCCAATCTCTTATCTGCCTGTCTTTTTCCTGGTACCAAACTGCATTAAGAAATTAAATCCTTAATTCAAGTACATGTACTTCAGCAAGTTGGGGGTCAGCCTCTTTTCCCAGGTAACTAGCAGTAAGACAAAGGGGGTTGAATGGCCTTAAGTTGCTCCAGGGCAGGTTTAGGTTGAATCTCAGGAAAAATTTCTGCTTAGAAAGAGGGGTGGGGCATTGGAACAAGCTGCCCAGGGAGGTGGCGGAGTCAGCATCCTTGGTGGGAGGATATAAGGAACCATGTAGATGTGGCCCTGAGGAACACGGTTTAGTAGGCATGGTAGTGATGGGCTGGCAGTTGGCTTTGTTGATCTTAGTGGTTTTTTCCAACCTTAATCATTCTGTTACAATATGATTTTGTGATTCAATTGAAGTTTAATTAGCCCTAACCCTGGTTACATGTCTGACTTCCCCCACACCGTGACGTGGCAGCTAGGCATCCAGGGCAGGACAGGAAACTGTAATGAATAGGCAATTTATACCCCAAAATACAATAGAGAACATGTAACTGCATTTGAGGGTGATTCATTGAACGAACTGATCTGCCAGCAGGAGATAAAGTGGGAGTGGAGGAGAGCAAACAGTCCCAATGCCTGTACACAGCCTTTGGCTCTGTATCTACCTCTGACAGGGACCTGCAGACTTTTATAGACTGGCGATGTTTTCACAGTTTATCATGACAGTTAAGTGTACTCAAACCGAGAGCAAGAATTACAGATGTACACATGCTTCACCCTCACTGATCTTGTTGCAACAGCACTGCTGAGGAAAGTAGATAGGAGACTCCATTCTGCTGCCACAGGATGTGAATAAGTGTCATTGATTTCAATGGGTACTGCTGCTGCTCTGTTTGGCTCTTGGTAGCTGGATCTCTGCAGTAATTGCAGGGCTAATCCTGCTGCCAATTTTCTCTCTATGCTTGTTGTTTTATGCTCTGCTTTTATTGAACTAATCACCGGCTATTAGGCAGAAACTTTCCCTCTGGCCTGTTATTCCATTATCGTTTGCTGTGAGTTTTTTTGCACTTCATCTGACACATTCAGCACCAACTTCTGCCAGAGATGAGGCTCAGAACCCTAAGGCACCTTAGGGGTTCAGGATGCACGTAGGGCTTGGAGCAGCAGAACAGGAAACACTACAAATGCAAATGGAAAGAGCAACACTGCGCGCACACTCAGCTGCTTTAAATACTCCTGCACTTCACTTGCCCTAGCTACTGCAGCTCTCAGAGGAGATCTACATACTCCTCTGTGATTCCACAGCCTCAGTTTTCCAGACATTTCAACTTCAGAGTACTGCATTCCCAGCTCTGTTTTCGTAGATACAAGTCTCTGCTAATCAGTTTTAGCAGGCTCATCATTTGATTGACTTCAAAGCTGTAGCTCAGTTGCTGTGTCTCTTAACAGATAAGAAAGGCCAGCTGGATGAGGGTTGTTTTGCCTGCCTTTAGTTTGTAACTGTCCTTTGTGAGTAGGTCAGGGTTGAAAGTTGATCTGTTTCATGTAACATTTGTCAGATTTCTTTCAGTCATTGTTGGATTGGTTTCTCACATCTTTGTCCAGAAAATGTATTTTCATCACTTGTAACAAAACATTTCCTTGCCTGATGTCACATGTCCACATTGAAGGAGTGATGCCTTTGCTTTTAGTGAATCTAAGGTTAAGCAACAGCACTGATTTGCCACTGAATTTACCCTCTCCAAAGGAAACAAAAAAGCAAAGTCCAAGCAACAAAAAACAAAAAGTACATAAAACAAAAATTACATCTAGAACAATAGTTAAAAATTATGGCAACATCTTGCAGATGGCTAAGTTTCAACAGGTACCTGAGGTGACACTTTTATTATTCTGCACTGGAGGAACAGAACGTGAAATGATCTTATAAGCAAACGTAAGCAATATCCTGAGGAACTCAGAAGTGGAAAGCCTCAACAACTACCTGTCTTTTTGTCTATCATGAAGTCTAAGGTTTGGGATTTTTATCAGCAATGAAGTTTTCATGGCAAGTATTTTATTCTGTGACTATTTTCTCCTCCCTTCCTATTTGTGAAATAATTTCAAGGGGCTTTTGCTTATTCATTATCCAGACGTGTTACATATCTTTACCTATTCATGTTTGGTTAAAAGTCATTCTGCACATAACTTTCCACAGTGTGTACAATCTGAGATTTCTGATCATTGTTGCAGAGAATGCTCTGAGAGGGGGATGCTCTCTTTGATGCCTCTTGACTGAATGGCTGTTTACCTAACCTGGACAGCTGGAGCTGTGGAATGGGAGAAGCAGTACTTAACTGCCTATAACCAAAGCACTTTGTCCATGCTGGCACGCCTTCTCCAGCAACTGAACTTTAACTCATCCCAGCATGGGTTCAAGCATCATAGGTTTGTCTCCTAGCTTTGTTCCTTATCATTTTTTGAAGCCCTGTAAGATGTCCTTCCTGTTCATGTACTGCTTTGTTAATCACAGAATCACAGAACTGAAGGGGTTGGAAGGAAACTCTAGAGATCATCTAGTCCAACCCCCTGCCAAAGCAGCTCCCTAGCCCAGGTTGTGCAGGTAGGCATCCAGGTGGGTCTTGAACATCCCCAGAGAAGGAGACTTCACCACCTCTCTGTGCAGCTGTGCCAGTGCTCCGTCACTGGCATTGTGAAAAAGTTTCCACACACATTTGTGCAGAACTTCCTATGCATCACTTTGTGGCCATTTCTCTTCATCCTATCACCACACACCACTGAGAAGAGTCCAGCCTCATCCCTTTGCCTCCCGCTCCTTAGATATTTATATATCAGATAGATATTTGTAGTGGATCAGATCCCCTCTGAGTCTTCTTTGTTCAAGGCTGAACAGACCCAGGTCACTCAGCCTTTCCTCACAAGAAAGATGTTCCAGGTCCTTTTTAATCTTTGTGGCCCTCTGCTGGACTCTTTCCAGGAGATCCCTGTATTTTTTGCACTAGAGAACGCAGAACTGGACACGGTACTGCAGGTGAGGCCTCTCCAGGGCAGAGCAGAGGGGGAGGATCACAACCCTCAACCTACTGTACACTCTCTTTTTAATGCACCCCAGGATGCCATTGGCCTTCTTGGCCATCAGGGCACCTGCTGGCCCATGGCCAACCTGTCATCCACCAGGACACCCAGGTCCCTCTCCTCAGAGCTCCTCTCCAGCAGGTCATCCCCCAACCTGTACCGGTGCATGTGGTTATTCCTCCCATGGTGCAAGACTCTACGCTTGCTCTTGCTAAACCTCATCTTGTTCCTCTCTGCCCAGAATTTCTTAGGGTTTTCAAAGAGAAGCTATCAGCTTAAACTAAAAGATTTTGCAAATAACAGATGAAACAAACAAAACCCAGAAAATCATAAAGTCCATAATATTATTTGTAAAACAAGAGTTGTGCCTAGCATGAGTAATGCCATTTCCACACACACCATGCTGAAAGAGAAAGGTGAGACCAGTAGGTGACTGAAAATTAAGCACCAAAGTGGAAACAAATTCAAATGGAGCTCAGAGTTACAAAGGCATGAAGAAATGCATCAGCCCTTTTGGGTTTGGTGACTCATGTGGGTGGAGCCTTATTTTCTGGATGACACTGCAGAAGAATTACAGCACTTTTTCCTCCCAGTGTGCTGCTGGCATTTCTAGTCCCAGGTGGTCCTGAAAAAGAGAGATCAGAGAGAGAAACCATATGTTTTTCCTCTTTTCATTTTTGTCCTCTCCCCTCCTCTCCCTTCCCCTTCCGTCAATCTATCAGCATTAATGCCTACATCCCATTCTGGGGAGCTTGCTCTGTGCCAAGCTGCTTTGCTTACAGGTCTCTCTGTCTTACCAATACAGCTCATTAATGATGCCTAAGGCTGAAGTCATATGGCTTCACAGTAACACCTCCCTTCCCCTCAGCTCCCCTTCCCTGCTTCAAGTATTCTCCATGCCAATCCAGTGGATGTTTCTAATCTAGAGCACAGCACGGGCATTATATGAATTGCATATGTCAAACATTGGCATTCAGAGAGCTACGTCGTTTGCTGACAGCGTGAGGTCCAGGGGTTATTTGGTCTTGGTGAAGGACCTCTCCATGTGACAGCCTGCTGCTTTGTGTCTGCTCTTAGGATGGTCAGCAGTCCCAGCCCAGACAGGGCCCCTCTGTCCGACCGCTGAACCGCACTCCTCACCGTTTCCAGTTGCTTTGGCTAGACAAGAAACGGCGGAGCTAATGGACAGAAGGGGTTATTAATTTGCATTTGAATACAGCCCAACACAGTTGCTCAGTGTTACTGCTGGGTAATGGGAAAATTAAGCTAAAAGGGAGTTAGCATATGGAAAAGAAATGTAGCTGATGCTGCGAAAGCAGACTGCAGTTGTGTTGAATTAGTGCCCACAGCTGCTACACAGGATGCCTTGCTGCTCTCGGGGCAGGTAGCACTGCAAAAGTAAATATTGCCTTTTACACACATTATTACACAGTGCAGAGCGGCTGGAGAAATTAAATCAACTGTGAGAAACAAGAATAATTAGGGGAAAAAATGATGCTGCTGCAGTACCGATAGCCTAATGATGGAAGAGCCACAGAGGCAAAGGAATGCAGTGGGGGAGATCCTGCCGTCCTCAGAAAAACAATAAAAGCCCATAGAAATTCTTCCTTCCACTTATGGTAGTCCACCACCATTTTCCAGGTGTGAGTCTGATTAATCACAGCCATTCTGCCTGTGTCAGAGGGAGACCAGAGCTACATCTCTACGTGTGATGCTGGGTATTATTATAGCTGAGAGCAGTACATGGTTACTATCTCAGAGCTACAACTTCCTCTGAGTCCCCCTCTTATCAAGGTCTGGATTTCTTTTCATGCCCAGAACAGCTATGTGAGCTGACTATTGTCCCAGGGGGATCAGTGGGAAGCTTGAGAGAGTTTGCACAGCCAGCTTGTGTGTAGCTCTGGGTCTTCGTTTTCATTCATTCTGCCCTGATTTGGTTTGTAATATTCACTGTCTCAACTTCATTGCGGCATGGATTCACTGAAGAGTACTGTGGAAAGTCACAATTCTTCCCTCTGTTAAATTAGAAAGCACAGAATCATTAAGTTTGGAAAGACCATCAACCCTTCACCACCATGCCCACTAAACCATGTCCCTCACTGCCACATCTACACCTTTCTTGAAAGCCTCCTCACCTCCTTTTTCTTACCAGACAAACTCATGGGTATTGCTTTACCAAACTGGCTAAAACTTGAATCAAAATGCTAATCACTCTAAAGGTGATAAGGCCATACTTATAAGCAAACGTAAGCAATATCTCAATATAACCACCAAAACCTTTCAGAATCCTTTAAAATTTGCCACAAATGTTCCATAAAAGTAAACAGTTGTGGAGATGAATTATTTTTTTTCTTTTGTTTTACAAAGAAATGCCCAGGATTTAGTTACGTATCTTGCAGCAGTAGTGGTGCATGCTTAAATACACTGCATGGCCTTGAACTGCTGAAGCATGATTTTAGAATGATACTGTCTCTTCTTTTGATTGGTTGTATCAGATGAATCCCACTTCAGCCTTTTTCTTGGCTGCTGATCTCATTAGAAAAAAGTTAAACTTTTCATATGGTTCGTATTTAGTAGCTTTGGTCGTTTTATTTTGTTGTGTTTTGTTTTTAACAGATCATTTAATTCTGAAGCCTGCACCATGCTGCTTTTCAACTAGTGTTATTATTACCAAATTCTTTCTCAGGATTCTCTATCTCCTTCATAAATCATGATGTCCCCATTTAGCAAATTTAATAACAGGATCTGGTTTCCATCCTTCTTACACAGAAAAGCCACTTCAGCTTTTCATTTGGATAAGGAACTTGATGGAATGCATCTGGTGAGTTCTGGGGCCATGCTCCCTGGGCTACAGGCACATGGGGCTACCTCACCTCTGCTGCAGGGAGAGAATGGGTAAGGGATGAAGAATAAAGGTAAAACAGAGGGTTTTTTTTCCATTATTAGTGATTATGATGCATGCATTAAGACATGTTCTTGTGGTAAGCCAGCACACTCACTGTGTTTCACAGTATGAAATTGTATGAACTGTAGGTGTGAGGACAAATGGCATGAAGGTGAAGAGCACAAAAGGCATCAATGCTACTTCTTAATGAACATCTCTTCCATTTCAGCTACCCAGCCATCTCTTTGCAGATGATCACTGTTCAGAGAATGTACAAGCTTATAGGCTTTACTAAGTCATAGCTCTGCAGGTTAAAATAAGCTTACTGATCACAGATGAAATAGATCCACTCATTTGTTTACCCCACAGTCACACTTTCAGGTAGATGCTCCTCTAAAGTTACTTAACAACTGAATACAGGTCTCAAGCCTGTTCCAGATCTCACAGCAAAGATGTTGAAAGCACTTAGAAAGGACACCCAGGATTTGAGCCTCCCTTGTCTCAAGATCTGTAAGATGTGCAACCGTGAGATTTTTTTTTTCTTCAGAAGTGTGGCCCAAATTGAAAGTAGAGGTCCTGTGAGACTATATGGTTTCCATGCTGTTGATAGTGAAATGTGTCCTTGTTTGAACTCTGTGGCTATTCAAGCCTGCAAAGGTTTTGTTCATTGTATTAATCTGAGATCTACGAGAGCCTGTATCCCGACTGCACAGCTCGTAGCCCTTCCTGAGAGCTCATTAGGCAATTGAATTTCACATAGGATCTGACCAAAAGCCTACTGGAGCCAGCGAATGATTTTCAATTGATCCAAACTCTTGAACCACAGTGGCACAGGCAAAGCAAATTGTGCAAACTTTCTGCTTTCAACACATCAGGACATTTAATTTCTGTACTTTATCTCTCTTTTTTCTTTTGTCTTTTTTGCAATTTGAAATATTTAGGCTGATTTCTCGTTTTTAAATCTGTTTGCATTTCTATGTGCAGTTACTACTCAAGAAGAAAATAAGCAGTAGGAAGAAATCAAGGCAGAACTGTGAGCAGACAGTGAATGGAACTCTCTTTAACTCATCAACAGCCAGAAGAGAGATAGTGAACCACAAAGAATTGTCTGAATAATTATGCTATTAAATATAATAACAACAAGAAGTCATCATATATTCTGGTTTTGCAATTAAATAGCACCCTTTATCTGATGAGCTCCTTGTGCTTTATGCACTTCAGTTAATTAAATCTTCCTCATGCACATGATATGTAGAATGTGGTAATCTGCAGAAAGAGTTTCAAATGACTGCCAAAGCTGCGAATGGAAAGCACACTGTCCTTCCCCAGGAAATAAACACTTTGCTTTGGAAAAACCATTGTTTGCTGTACCTTTCTGGCAAAATTCTTCCCTGTTCAGACTGAAGAGTTGCTGAGGCAATGAGGCATTAATTTAACAGAGCTTAGACAGGGCAGTGTAGGGCAAGAGAACCTGAGTTTCTTAAACAGAAGCTGTTAAAGGCGGTGAAACGATTGTAGCTGGAAGAGGAAGAGAAGCAAAGGTTACACAACTGCTACATTAACTGCATCATCCTGCTTTTTTTGCCTCCTGTCTGCCTGCCTTTCCTTTTGCCTGTTTTGTTGAACCCAGAACAGCAAAAGAGTTTTCTGCTCGGAAGCAAACTTTGTTTAATAGAGGAATTTTAAAATGTTTTTTTCTGCACTGCTTACAATAGCAACACCAGCAATACTGGGAAATAAACACTCCTTTAGGTGTATGCCAGCTGTCGGGTTTATACCAAACAACGTTCTTAATTAGTGTTAATGAGCTGGCAAACTCCAGAAAGTTCATAACCAATTCTTTTCTTTTTTTTTTTTTTCTAATAATTATGATCATTTAAAGCCAATAGCATATTACAAATGATGATTAATAGGAAAATGCAAATGTCAATTAGAAAATATAACTTTAACCATCACACTTTCCCTTAAAGCAGAAACTGCTTTAAGAAACTGCAAGTGCAATTCCTGTTCAAAGGGAAAAAAATAAAAGGGTAAGAAAGAGATAACTGTGTTCTGGGAAAGTAAAGAGCAGGACTATTATGCTTCCCACACAGAATTCTGAAAGGACAGCCCAGAAATGAATAAGGAGATGTCATGAAATGTCACACAAAGTGATTGTCATGATGGTGCTGTTCTCAGGGACCAGAAATCAAATGCACTTTCAGAGCATCCCAGTACTGTGAGAGGCAAAGTGAGTGGTCTGTGCAACTGTGTCACCATCTGCAAGGCACTTGCAGTGAGATCCTGTTGCTTTCACATGGGTAGCTACTGCCATTTTAGACACCTCAGTATATTCCTCCTAACTTTCAGCTAATTCAACTGTCTGAATTCTATACAAGACTTACATATGGGACATGGGGCCCATGGCAACACTATCATCTCCTGGAGGGGCAGATGGAAGGTATATAAGAGCAAACAGGAGAAGAATTATTATTGCTCTAAAAGTAATGCTTATTATTTCTTCCCATGAAAACTAAAACAGATCCAAAGAGCACAATAACACTGTTTGATAAAGCAAATTCTCAGCTACAAAATGATCTTTCAACATCGTTACCACTATTAGCTGTGTGTTTCCACCAGTGATGTACAAGATCCTGAATGCTGTGCTCGTGAAACTGCACCAGCAGAGATGATCACTGTTATTGTCAGTGCTGATGAAATGCACCATCCATTACCTCACTGTGCTCACATCCACTGTTTGGTCTCCATAAACGTTCAGCAAGCACTGATGAATGTCAATGGATGCAAACTTTTCTGCATGGAGGAATACAATGGCACATCTTTTCTTCATACACACTTTCATGTTCAATGCCATTTTGTCAGACTGCCCCTCTGCTGCCATCTGTCACACAGCAACAATTTGTAAAATATTGGCTCAACCCAGGTTCAGCCTTTACTGCTGTACCACCAACATTCACCTTTGACACTGTTGGCCAATATAATAAAATAGGGGGCATTACTTTTGAAGCAGCCCTTAGACATTAGGCGCCAGTGTCTAGATATCCAAAAAAAAAAAAAGCAAGGAAATGTTTCTATCTGCTTTTGATGGCCCTGCAACATCAAACCTTGTCTGGCTCAGTATGGACCTTGTTCACCAGACATTGTCTGAAAGTTTCTTGATGTACAGGTGTAAGACAAGAACAGAGCTTTGAGCTCAAAAATAGGTCCTATATTCTGGCTGGTAACTACCTGGTGACTGTGTTCTTAGGAAGAGGAAAGTGTTATACTGGCAACTCTGGGACTGCTAATCCTCAAGAGTTTTTGTGAGAGGGGTAAAAGTGAAGGCAGAAGAGGGTCTCATGTTTCCAAAGGAGTAAATGAACTGATAAAAATCCCCTTAATATCTGTCTTCAAATGCTGTTACATCATTGTTACCATTGAAGATTTGAAAGTTTTAGATTAATTCTTTGGTGTTCATTTGGAGGGTATTACTTTTTGCCCCTACAGTGAAGAGCACAGTAGAAAACTTTCTCTAAGGAGTACAACGTGAGTATTATCAAAACACTTTGTTAAACGGAAAATATCCACTTGCAAAGCTATGGAGAAAGATGTCTCCCATCCATCATGGTGACACCGCTGAAGGCCAAGAGATAGATGTTTGATTTAGCTCCCTCTGACAGCACTCATTCAAACAGAATATTCTCTGCCACATTGCATGCAGATCTGAAAGGTAACTTGGAGCACAAACATGACTTATAGATACACAGGCACAAGCAAATAAGATGGGGGAAAAGAGGAGAAAAAAACATAATAGTCTTGAAAGCTTTGGGCAAATGGAATATGGGGAGAATAGAAATGCCATTTGTGCTGCAACAGCCTTTAGTGAGGTCTGTTATAATAGGACAAGGGGAAATAGTTTCAGACTAAAATAAGAGAGATTTAGACTGGATATAATGAAAAAATGTTTTACAGTGAGGGTAGCGTTGCACAAGAAGAGGTTACCCAGAGAGATAGTGAATGCCTCATCCCTGGTGACCCTCAAGGTCAGTCTGGTTGAGGCTAAGAACACCTGATCTAGCTGTAGGTGTCCCTATTCATTGCAGGGAAGTTGGACTAGATGACCATTGAAGGTCTCTTCCAAGTCAAATGATTCTATGATTCTGTGAAAGCAGGTTCTATGCTCAGCACTGGAAGCTTGTCTTCTATATTATATCTGGGTAATTTCAAAGTGGATTTCACCAGGGACTAGGGATACTACATCTCTCCCCTTGTGTGCATGTGCATTTGGAGGGCTATGTGTCAGAGCAGATACCATTCTCTATCCTGACTCCAAGCTGAGTGGTTTCCTCCTTTGCATTCATACCTAGGCAGCAATTCAAAATCAACATTAAGCAACCTCAAAAACAAATAAATAAAATAAAATAAAATAAAATAATAAAATAAAATAAAATAAAATAAAATAAAATAAAATAAAATAAAATAAAATAAAATAAAATAAAATAAAATAAAATAAAATAAAATAAAATAAAATAAAATAAAATAAAATAAAATAAAATAAGTTTTCCAAAATATTACAAGAAAAAAAGAAGCCATTTTTTTGTAACCTTATCACTTTCTAATCCTTTTTGGCATGACTTGACTGAGTACTTCCATGCTACTGACCATAGAACAATACACTTTCAAATATATTAGCTTAGGTTCTAATGGCAGTTTGGCTGCAGAAAAAAAAAGACACAGATAGAAAATCTCATCTGTAAAACCTGTTGAATTAGGTGAAGTTTTGAGTTCTCTGCTGGCAAGTTCAGACTGCTGTCAAACCAACCTGATCAGCTGTAGGACAGGATAGTTCTAGTTTCCAGGCCGACAAGGAAGGTTTACAACCTCAGGCTAGGAAATCAATATACAACCTATGCAGAAATACATTTAACTGACAGATAAACCATCTCCAGATGACCAAAAGGAAACAGCAGCTGTATTACAGTTTTTAAAATCATAGAATCATGGAATGGCTTGGGTTAGAAAGGATCTTAAAGGTCATCAGTTCCAACTACCCTGTTGTTTTCAGGTTGCCCAGGGCCCCATCCAGCTTGGACTTGAACACCTCTAGGGATGGACATCAATAGTCTCAATAGTGTATAGTTTAGCCTCAGTAAGACATCTGGGTGTATCAGACGCTGATAACGTCTGATGTGCGATGGCTAGAGGAACAGTACTGCCCAAGCTCTCTGGCTTGGTAGCAAATTAGTGCATTTAAATTCAGCTCAATGGCAGCTCCCCAAATTTGCAGTAAGAGTGAAGGACAGATCGGTCCTGAGCTCATCTTTGCAGCTTATCTTCATATGCCTGGATATGTTATCTATGTTTACACGCCATGTTTACACTGGAGAACTGCTTCAGAAATATCCAGTCTCACCACACCCTGGACCTGAACAGTCTGTTTTTTTCTGGAACGAGATATTTTATAATCCCACATAGCTTCCTTGTGCATTCTCATGCAAACCATAGGATATAACCACAGAATATAACCTAATGACATGCAGGGAACTACAAAGCCTAGACCAGACTGGAGAAACTCAAGGCCAAGTGTCATCTCCCTGTCTAATGACAATTTACAATCAGTTTTCCTTTGTGCATTAATTTAAGTTGGCAGCTGACACAGATGAATTTGAGTTGTCATTTTCAATAATCATAGAAAACCATCAGATGGAAGTAGTGTTGTTACATGCCTGTGCATTCCAAAACCTGTGGGACAGTTGGCAAAATGTCCTTTATGAGAAGAGACAATGAGAAGATGTTTTCCTGTTTTCACATTGATGACAGCTGCATAGCTAGAACCTTCCATATGGAAATGCAATGATGACTGGTTTGAATGGTGCCTTTTGAGGCATTTTACTAGCTGGAACAGTTACCCAGCCTGTACAGTACCCAAGGCACAGCAGGAGTTGAATCACATTTTGGCTTTATGTATGTGGTCCAAGCAGAGAGTGAAGAAAGTAAACAGCTGATATCTTGGCTGCAAAGATGTGGCAAAGCCACTGGTCAATAAACTCCCTGGAACAAATGACTCTAATACTTTATTGTATATATCAGGAGGTTGGTTCTTGCTGTCAGCATCCCTTCAGCTCTTTTGCTTTTGTTGTTGCCTCCATGTAAATGATGTTCAAAGTAGAACCTCTGATTTTATTTTATTTTTTCCAGTTTTTAAATTCTTTCTTTAAGTTTCTGCTGCCTCATACCATCATACACTGATGTAAGATTAAATGATCAATTCCAAATGCAGTTTAACTTGGTCAAGAAAAGGAAAAGTAGAGCTTAAAAAAAAACTAAGTATGTCTGGAAGGAATGGACATATTTTTTTCAGAACTGCACTCAGTAATTCTGTCATTATTAGAACAAAATGCAATGTCATAACATGGACATTGCTGTTCTTTATATATAGTTTCGTAAGAAGACAGAAAGTGCAGCTTATGGTCTCTATTAAACAAATAGGAAATTTAACTGCCTCAGTAACAGTTGGAAACTTGAGATAAAACCAAAGTCTCATGTTTTATATTAGCAAATTACTAGCAGGCCTGCATAGACCATTGTAAAATTAGTGACAAATACAGTGCCTGTGACATATTTAGTGCATGCAGAACAGAAATGGTCTGCAAGATATATAGTGAGTGGGTAATGACTGTAAGTGATGGCCTGTTTGTATATCTGAACAAAGCAAAGAAAGCAATTAGCTCTTTCCATAAGCCCTCCATCACCAATGAGCTGTCACACATCTGTTACTTGCTTGGGACAGTGAGTGAAGAGGATAAAGACAGAGAAATGTGTGAAGGCAGGAGGGCAGAGCCTGTTCCTGACACACAGACTGATTACTAGTGTCTGGAGGAGTCTTAGGGAAGACCTTATTACTCCCTGCTGCTGTCTAAAAAGTCAGCATCTTCTCCAGGTAACTGGTGACAGGATGAGAGGTAATGGCATTCAGTTGCACCAAGGAGGATTCGGGTTGGATGTTAGGAAAAATTATTCTCAGAAAGAGTGGTGAGGCATTGGAACAGGCTGCACAGGGAGATGTTGGAGTCACTGTCCCTGGAGGTATTCAAGAAAGGTGTGGATGTGGTGCTGAGAGTGGTTTTAGTGGGCATGGTGGTGATGGGTTGATGGTTGGACTAGGTGATCTTAGTAGTCTTTTACAACTTTAGTGATTCCTTGCTTTTTCTTTTTCAGTGGCCAATGCTCTCTCCCACTCAGATCCTTGATATCCTTCCTCTCTTCTATTCCTTTCCCCAGATCAGTATGTCTGATCAACATGTCTTGCCCTGGACAATCTCATTCCTGCACCTTTTTCCCTAGTGACCCAACTCGTGCCAAATCTTAGTTAATTTTCTGGCAAATGCAATTGAATTATAAAGAGATGTTTACCCTTCTCATCCCTTCCTTCCCCAAAAAGAAGGAGAAAGAGAAAAAAAGATCACAAAAGAAAAGCAAAGGAAGAAAAAAATGTATTATCAGAGAAGAAATAGAGAAAATAACAAAGAACAGACTTTCTGTACACATGTGAGTAGACACTGTGTATGATTCTGCCTCCTTAGGTAACTTAGAGTGGATGTGGAATATGTTCAGGGGAAAGAAGAAAGGTGATTTGAGAAAATGGACAGCTTCCATATGAGTAACTGAGATCAACAACCATCAAGCTGCTAGTATAGTGGATGGAGGATGTTATATCAAGGAGGAAATATGGGAGAGGTCTATACAATTGTGAGTCACAGTGAGCTGCAGATGAGAGAATTGCTTCCCATCCCTGTCTGTCAGCAGCTGGGAAGTTTCAAATAAACCAGTTGGAAGCTCCAGGCCAAATCAAATCAAAGCAAGATGCTTCAGATACTGAAGTCAATCCATGGGACTCATTGCTGCTGTCACCTCCCTGTCTAACTTTACTTTTTAATTCTTCCCCACAGTCCAGACAATATTATTTTCTCTTTCAGCTCCATCTGTCTGCTTACTCTAGAAATATTCTCTACAATGTTTTCCTCCTGAAGCATCCATTTTTATTTCTCAGACTTGTTACAGTAATTATCTTGGCTCTTGCTTTTCCTCTTCTATTAACCGGCGTCAGTATATGAGGTAGTATCACAGAAAAAAAAATCCCTTTCAACCTTTCAATTGATACCATATTCCTCTTCCACTCACCTTGGAGGGAAGCTGCAGTCTGAGTTTGTTCTGAATGGAGCTCCTCTGCAGAGCATGAGGTGCTGGATGGGGATTCAGGTATTTCGAGTATGCTATCTGTCATCTCACTCGCTTGTCTCAGAGTGTATCAGTATCTTTCTCAGGGTCACTGGGATGCGATCACAGCCTATAAATTCTGCAAACTGCTTTTCTCCCTTGGCATACGAAGGGCCAACACTGCAGATACTCAGGAGAGTAGAAGTGCGGAGGAACGGGCGCCGCAGCGAGACTGGCGTGAGAACGTACAGGAGGGATTTGCAGATTTTCACACTCTTCTTGCTCAAAACAGCATGAAAAACAACCTCCTTTAATCTTGGGTAAAGAGAAAGCTGGCTGACAACTTCACAGAGAACTGCAAAATGCTGAAGGATATTGTGGAAATAAATGATACATTTGACCTCAGGTCAAACAGAAGAGAGAGAATGAGCTGCAGATAAGAGAGCAGCAGGTAGAGGGGAATGTAAAATATGAGGGGAAAACACAGGGCCAGGGTAAAAACAAACAGTAAAAATACCTTCTTTGTTCTGTGTCTTTTATTTCTGACTGGTTCATTGAACTTTTTTTTAGAAGAGGTTGTATATGCTTGAGGTTTAAGAGGTCTCTTTGCTTTTGTGTTGCTTTAGTTTCCTCTGTTTTGTGTGTATGTGTTTTTGGGGTGTTTTGGTTGTTTTTTGTTGTTGGTTGTTTTGTTTTGTTTTTCTATTTCATTTGTTTTAGAGAAGAAATCATCTTCTGCGAAGCGGGAGATGACAGTTTTGAAGTAACCAGCTCTTGCTTGAAGAAAAGGGCATTCCTTGGATTTTCATACAATACCTAACAAATGAAATAAAGCTGCTGCAGATTACAGCAACGCAGCTCCTTTGAGTACCTCATCTGTGCATGGAATCATTCAAAATCCAAAGCATATTACTTTCGTTAGTCAGAATATTTTCAACTTCACCACGCTCCATTGTAAGCTTTACCCTCCTTCTACCCAGTGAATTTCCCTTCCCTCTTGGCAGGGAATCAAAAATGACTGCAGAATCACACAATCCATCATAAGGGTTAGAAGAGAAATGTGGAGATCATCGAGTCCACCTCCCCACTACTAAAGCAGGTTCCTGACACAAGTTCACACAGGTCTTGAATATCTCTGGAGAACGAGACTCCACAATGACATACATTGACTTTTGCCAATATGCTGGGGAAAAAAATAATGATAAGAGGAAATAGGAGGAAATAAGAAAGATCAGTTATTTGATTTCCCTTCTTTATTCAAAACCTGCTTAGTCTTTGCCACTTCCAGACTCAACATCTTTGATTTCTGCTGGACTGACAGGTGGAGATAGCATACAATCTGCCCAGTCTAGGACTGTGTTTGGAAGTTGCTAGATTTAAGAATGAGTTTGCTACAAACAAAGATTGCTCAAATAAAGGCCTCAGCAGGAATTAGAGGTTCCCTTCATACATTCAAGATGCTGCTGACAAGATGAGGCCTGCATCCTGCTTCAGAGAATGCCTCACTGCATTTCTCTGTACTTACTGTAGCCTCTTCTAATTTGTGAAAGAAAAGAGTGCAATCCAATTATTCTCCCTTACCAGTCTTGTCTGCCCCCATTTTGTCCATGGTGACCCTCATTCTCTCAAAAAACTTGCTAGCTCACTGCAGAAATTACAGGGCAAAATGGCCTGATTGGGGTTTTTCAACAGTTCAGCAAGGTGACTCTAATTGTTCCGTCTGGCCTTTGTGTTGGTACATCTTTGAACATTTGCCCCTATAGTCACAGGCAAACGGATATGACAGAGAGGTTCCTACATTCTGTTCAAATCATGGATCAGCTATTCAACTTTTTCTCAATATCTATTATTTATGTGATGATAGGACCACATATAATCTTATTTTCAGAATGGAAAGATAAAGCCATGCTGGAATCTTTCACCAGTTTATTTATCCTTCTAGTTTTTCCCAACACTCTATGCTCTGCCAGGTTATTCCAGTGAACTAAAGCCCAGTGGAGCTAAGACTCCTTTCTCAGAAATATAAGTAGTTCTCTTGCTCTTTTTTTTCCCACTTTTCAGCAAAAATTAAAGGAAAAAAATGTCCCTTTATTATAGTCCCATCACCTGCTGAATCATCAGTCGATATCCTGCCTGTGTGGGGGAGGCTTTTTAAAAATACTAGACTCATTATTCCCTGACCTAGTGATTTATATTGTGACTCTTTGTGGGAAGAAAATGCACTAAGGTCTCAAAGTTGGGGACTGAAATCAAGAGTACATTGTAATAGGTTGAGCAAACAGTACTCTAGATGATAGAAAACTGCAGGCAAGAGGAAGTGAGATATCAGGCTCATGTGAAATATTCCAATTTAGATTATCATTATTTTGACAGAACAAAATCCATAAGGTTTTATGTGAGGTGGGTCTGTGTTAGCAGAATTCCCTCTGAAACCACAGACAAAGCCCAGCACTCCCTGCACACACTGGTGAAGCAGCCAGCTGTATATATCAACATATATAGCTGTATATATGAAATTATCAAGTATCTCAAGCAAGTCCTAAGAAGATCCTCTAACTTGTACTTGGATACTTCCTTGAGATGTCTTCCAAAGACTGTTTCACCCAAAGGTTTCATCCAAAGACCACAGAATCACAGAATTTTTTAGTTGGAAGGAGCCATTAAAGGCCATCTAGTCTAGCTCCCCTGCAGCGAAAAGGAAACCTACAACTATCTCAGAGCCCCATTCAGTCTGGCATTGAATGTGGTGGGCATCCACCATCACTCTGGGCAACCTGTTCCAGTGCTTCAGTGTAAAAAGCTTTGTCCTTATATCCAATGTTAATTTCCCTTCTTTCAGTTTGACAGATTGATCTAGATTGATCATTCTTTCAAGCAGGATCTTAAAATCCATTGCAAACCCAGAAATGTAGATTTTAGTACTCATCCTCCAGGCTCTCACATAGGTGGTTACCACAGAGCATCAAACCATCTTTTGAAGAAAGAAAGATAAATAGCCCAGTATTAACTTCAGGGTTCCTTTGAAAGTCAACTACTTTTCTTTAAAATCCTTCTTCAAGACGTCCAGAGGGTGTAGACATGGTGTTCTCTTTGCAAACTGGAATATCTTCCATGTTTGTGTGTTGGATGGTTAAGCAGACAGAATATCAACAAGGCCCTCACAGAAGCCATTTCATCCTTCATAACAGCAGATTGGTTCAAATCACAGTCAGCACTGGAAAAAGGAGTTCAAGTGAGAAGGGAAACACATCCTCTTTGTGCCCACCACTGTCAAGCTCTGATGCATTTTGTGCAAGCCAAAGCTGATGTGACTTCAAAGGCTGAAGACTGTCCTGAGGTGTAATGCACTTATCAGGTGTTTCGCTGGATAAGCCCCTTCTCTCTCAGCTCTTTAGGAGTTTTCTTGGCACCAGATAATAGTGGAACAAACCACATCTTGTCTATGCATGTTCAGTTAAGATCAACTGAATTAATTTCTCTTAATTAAGATAGTTCCTACTCTGTCAGCTGCCTCCAGATTTTTACATCATGTAAACTCCAACTGCAATGCATAGTACAGATCCAAGTGTATAAAGAAAGCTGAATTTTTCTGCTGAAAAAATACCATAGGAAACCTCTGTGGAAGTAGGTCTTGTATTTTTCTAGAACCATTTCTCCAAGATGATTGCTGGTAAATTTTATGGCACTATTTATCTTTGTTTTTAGCTTCTTTAGAAGGAAACTCAGTTGTTCCCACTTGCTTTCGTTCTTAGGTAACCTGATGGTAAGTAAAACAGTAAAGTTCAAGCTCAGTTTGAGTCCACTCCAGAGAAGCATTTAATTGTGCAAAATGTCCTACTGACTTCCAGAGACTGCCCAAATGCTGCAGCTTGTGGTTAAGTGATTTGCAATAGGACAGCTCCTGATCCCTCCGGAAACATGACCTCAGGGACATATCTCAGGTAGGTGATCACTTCTCTCCTGAAGAGGCAGAACACAGAGCAAATTATCACTCAGGTCGTTGTTGCCTGCAGCTCTGAGAGGAGATCTCTGCAAATGGAATGGGGTGACTGTGCCCCACTAGAGATTGCTGCAGCAGGGAGAGGAGAGCAGCAACTCATCTGCCCTGATGCAAAGTCCAGGATATCTTTACAAATCAGAAGATTAAGATGACAGATGAAATTCCAAGGCACTGCTGGTGAGGTACAAACATCTGATCTCCTTCTCTGACCCTCGTGCACAGGAGGGCAGAGAGCATTAAATCAGTGCAAAGCACAAACCTCTGCAGCTGTTTGCAAGGGTGTCAAAGTCCCCCAGCAGATATAGTTGTCACACCATGAGCTGCAAAGCTCTGGTCAGAGGTTGCTGCACACAACTGCCTGGGATCTCACAGAATCAGGAACGTTGGCATGGTTTTGTTATATAAGCAAAGCGTTTTTATGCAACTGTTCTTCCAGCACTGCTCTGCTTTATCCGATTACTATGGAGGATGAAAAACATTGTTATTTTTAACAGCTGGATCAAGGCTCAGTGATCTTAAAAGGATATTCAGAAGCAGCTGCTTCCATGAGGCTATCCAGACAATGGTGACTGCTGCAAAAGCTGTTTGCCTCCCTTTCAGAGACTGAACACAGCACTGATGTTGCCTTGCACTTTCAAATGACAGACTGTAACATCTTTTCCCTAAATGCTGTAAACTGCCTGTTGACATTCATCCAGACAACACAACAGCTTTCCATGACGTATCTTTCTATTTCATATACAAAAAAATTAAAAAAAATATATATATATATAGTGCTTTTGGAAGAGACTGTCTCAGTCTGTAGCCTGACTTTTGTATGGAACAACTATTCCTAAGCATCTGTTGATAAAAGCAATTCACACACCACTCAATATCAGCATCATTTAACCAATATCCCATTCATTCTTGTTTCCAAGGTCTGGTGGTAATGTTACATTAAAGGAAGAACACAATGCATTTGTGATGTTAATTTCTGTGCTAAGACAGTGCTGAATATACTGTATGCAATTGCAATACGTAGTAATTTAGCATCTCCACAGCTTGGGCACAGATGTCTTTGGCACCTCCTCTGCTCTGTTCTCATGTGACTCCATGTGCAGTACTGCATTCAGCTCTTGGGCCTTCTAGTATAAGATGTGGACAGGTTAGAGGGAGAGGAAGGGCAGGGGAAGGGAGAAGGGAGAAGGAAGAGAAGGAAGGGAAGGGAAGGGAAGGGAAGGGAAGGGAAGGGAAGGGAAGGGAAGGGAAGGGAAGGGAAGGGAAGGGAAGGGAAGGGAAGGGAAGGGAAGGGAAGGGAAGGGAAGGGAAGGGAAGGGAAGGGAAGGGAAGGGAAGGGAAGGGAAGGGAAGGGAAGGGAAGGGAAGGGAAGGGAAGGGAAGGGAAGGGAAGGGAAGGGAAGGGAAGGGAAGGGAAGGGAAGGGAAGGGAAGGGAAGGGAAGGGAAGGGAAGGGAAGGGAAGGGAAGGGAAGGGAAGGGAAGGGAAGGGAAGGGAAGGGAAGGGAAGGGAAGGGAAGGGAAGGGAAGGAAGAGTTGTTTTCTCCTCTTTCAGAAATAAAGATACAGTGCCTGAAAGTGACTGGTGCAAATTATATGAGGGGTATATTAATACATTTCAGCAGTTAGATGATGACGAACTTGATGTTAATTGAATTTTGTAGTCACAGATTGTTTCAGGAGCAGAATCATCTAAAAGTTCTGGTCTACATCAACTTGATATTTACAAATAAACATTGATGTGGATTTTAAATTCCTACTTAAACTCCTACTAAAATGAAATTAGAAGAGTAACATCTGTGGTGCAGCAATCCTCAGCATGTAGTTTCTCTTTTGGTAGCTTTGCAAACAAATGTGGTTCTAAAACAGCACTGAGCAGTATTAGTGCATGCCACGTATTTTCTTTCATTATACAACATTACAAATCTCAAACAGTACAAAGATTCAGTTTCACACTTAAAATCACAAACTTATTTTAAAATCATGAAATAAAATATGGTTTTAATCCAAGTTAGAACATGACATACTATTGTTTGCTTTTGTGGACTATAGAGATGGCACTAAGGAAGGTGCCAGTATTCTGAATTATGAAAAAAATAACTGAAAATTACTGAAAAAAGTCAGCTGTAATCCTCTGCTCTTTCTTCCACCCTGTATTTATATTCCCTATAGAAAGAAAGTCACAAAGCCCAATACTGATGCATAATATTTTCATAGATACAATGCTTCTCTGACAGTGAATTCACTCACTACTTCCCATTGGCAGACAGATGTTCAGTCACTTGCAGGTAAGCAGACATCATCATGTGTAACGATTTATTGGAAAGGAAAACACCATCACTTCAAACATCTCACCATCCTCCTTCATTCCCTCAGCTTTTATTGCCAAGAATGATGCCATATAGAATGAAAAATCCCTTTGGTCAGTCTGGGTCAGCTGTCCTGGTTCTGTCCCTTCCCAGCTCCTTGTGCACCCACACACCTGCTCTGACAGGACAGTGTGAGGAGTTGAAACATCCTTGGCTCTGTGGAGCACTGCTCATCAATAACTAAAACATTGATATGTTATCAGCACAGCTTTTCATCAAAAATCACGAACAATCACAGGAGCCTGTATGAAGAAATCTAACTCTTTCCAGTCTGATATCAAGACAAATATATGCCCCGAATTACTTATTAATCCATAATGACTACAATGGGAGTTGAAGTGGACCAACTCAGATGGACATATCTATGCTGGAGATGTCTTAATGCAACTGTATCTTTATGAATTAGTGAATTCTCAGCCATGATTTGTGTTGCCTTCAGCAGTGGATATTGCCAGGAATGGATCAGGTCTGAATTCCCTTAGGTGCTGTACAAATGAAAAGCAGAGGAAATCTTTGATTCAAAGCCTAGATCTGACTTACATAAAGCAGAGAGAGAAAGAAAAGGGAAACAAAGACATGGAGAGAGAGACCTGTTGGCTAAGAGACGTGGAGCTCTTCAGTCTGAAAAAGAGAAGGCTCTGGGGGGATCTTATAGTGGCCTTCCAGTGCCTGAAGGGGGCCTACAGGAAAGGTGGGGAGGGACTTTTGATAAGGGCAAGTAGTGAAAGGATGAAAGGAAATAGCTTTAAACTGGAAGAAGATAGATTTAGACTAGATATTAATAAGAAATTCTTTGCTGTGAGAGTGATGAGACACTGGAACAGGTTGCCCAGTGAGGCCATGGATGCCCCCTCACTGGAAGTATTAAAGTCAGGCTGGATGGGGCTTTGAGCAATCTGGTCTAGAGGGAGGAGTCACTGCATGTAGCAGGGGGTTGGAACTATATGATCTTAAAGGTTCCTTCCAACACAAACCATACTATATTTCTATGATTCTGTGAATCTGATGCTGCATCCTGAAAATCTGCCAAGAAGAAAAGCAAATAATACAGTCACAATAGTGTGTAATTTAGATAAGAAAGCTCATGTATACATATTTTTTCATTTTATCACAACCATCTCTGAAATACAATACATGAGGGAGTCACAGAATAACCTGCAAGATAACAGGACCATACTTGGATGACCTGAACGTAATTTATTTTTATTCTCCTAGGCAGTGAAGACAAAGGACATGTCTGGTCATAAAATATGAGACTCCAAGGGAAGTGTTCGTATTTGATATATAAAGTGCTTGCAAAATGCAATTATTCAAGGATATTACATTGTAAAGAGTATCCAGGTTAGCGTCAGCAGATATTAACATCTTCTGCTAGAAAAGGAACAATTAGACATCCTACGTTGTGTTTCACCCCAAGTGAAACATGCTATAGGCCTCAATGTTGTTGGCTGTTTGTGAGCTCTGAACTATCTGGGATTGCTTATACCCTCCATCATGAGGAATCACAGAATCTTTAAGGTCCGATAAGACCACTAAGATCGTCCCTCAACCATCAATCCATCACCAGCAAAATTGCCCACTAACCCTCATCCCTCGTTGCAACATCTACACATTTCTTGAACATCTCCAGGGATGGTGACTTCATCACCTCCCTCTGAAGCCTGTTCCAATGCCTCACCACTCTTTCAGAGAATAAATTTTTCCTAATATCCAATCTGAACCTCTCCTGGTGCAACTTGAGGCCATTATTTCTGATCTTATCACTTATTACCTGGGAGACAAAGCTGATCCCCATCTCAACACAACCTCTTTTGAGGGAGTAGTAGAGATTGATAAGGTCTTCTCTGTGACTCCTCTTCTTCAGACTGAACAATCCCAGTTTCCTCAGTCGTTCTTCATGAGACCTGTGCTTCAGACCCTTCACAGTTTTGTTGCCCTTTTTGGACACACTCCAGAGCCTGAAAAGTAATGCTTGGGAAAACTGGACAGCGAGTGGGTCAGTAGTAACATAAGCTTCCTCTTAGACTTGACAGTAAGTTATCTTGTCTTCCTTAGTCCCAGCATCCTGCAATGACACCATGAAATTACTTCTGTCCTGCTAGTTATCTACCTGCTATTGGTATCAGGGAAATGCATACTCTGGAATTTTCTGAACTAAACCTTATTAGCATTCACACAACTAAAACTTTCCTCACAGGATTATGCACGAAGCTTGTAAAGATGGCCTTCACATATGCTCAGTGCAGGCCTGGTTAAAGGCAAGTGGTATAAGTAGCACTTTTTATCTTGGCTTCACCCGAACTGTAAACACACTGCTTGTATAGAATAGGCATAATACTGAAGTGGCAGCCCACAGCACCTTTGAGATTCTGCAGAATCTGAGGTTGAAGGTGTGAATGCCAGAAGTAGCCCAAGAGGCCACCTTGACCCTTCTTGGATTTGGATCTTGCCAAGTGAGCAGATAGTGTAAGTCAGACTGGAGATGCTCTGGGGAGGTCTGCTGCTGCTCCAGAGCATGACATTCACTGCATTGATAGGCTTCAGTTTTCAAGATGAGAACATGCACTCTCTTTTGGCTCTGGCAGTGCTCAGGATAGCAGCATGCTGGTGGTGTATTTACATTGTCTGCTTAGGCTTTCTGTATAACCAGTAAATAGAGAAAGTTTCCTCTGGGGCAAAATTCAGAGAAGGAATTTAACAGAACTGCGCTGGTGACTTTCCTTGCTCTTTAATCTGGATAAAACCTCCGGCTACTTTTTCAGGCTCCCACTGCTTCCAGCTTAACGTAGCTCTGTTTCGTGCATCATGAAAGCTGAAGTGGTGATATTGCTCTGTCTTGGAGCAATGTCTACTTTATTAATGTTTTGGAGGCGCAGGTACTATGGTAACGAGCACCACAGACAGTGCCTAAACAGGATTTTATATCGCCAGAGACACTGTCTGTGAACAGCTTGACACATCTGTTCATCAACAGCAACCTGATCCTCTGTCAGCCCACAGGAAAGCTCAGCTGAGATGCAGCTGGATCAGACAACGCAGTGGTGTCAAGATTTCAGAGGTAAGGTAGGCAGAGTTATCTGACGTGTGAGTGAGAGTGAGAAAATACCTGGAGGTTTCAGAAGGCAGCAATATTTATCAGGAGTCTGAAGTTATCAGTTCAGAGCAAAGCACTGGTAAAAGCAGAATTGCATATAACACGGAAGCAGAAAGAAAGGCACACTTCAAACCAAGAGGATTAATGCTCTCCTAATCCTGGCGCTCTTTATGGTACTTTGAAATATTGGCAACTTCTGGTGGTTGCATTTTCCCAAGAAGCAAAAAACCCTCTCTGCTTTCAGACAGCATTAAGTATGCCAGGAAGAAATGAAAAAATCAAATTAAAACTTGGAATAAGCTGTCTGACGCTAGCAGGACTGCCTGGAATTGAATGCAACTGCTGAAATCTCTGGTTCACATAACCATAAAATGGTACATTGTTTTCTTTCTTTGCAAGTTCCACCAACTTTAATGTCATTTTCTAGGAGCAAATGGAAGGTCTCAAAGCTGTCAGAATACTCTTTAATTTAATTCCAGCAATGAAAGCAAAAGAGAGACAATGAAAGAAGAGAGTGAACAAAGCTGAAAAGAAATAAAGAGTGAAGGTATATAAAAAAATGGAACTTAAGAGAGGAGAGAGAATATTTCCAAGATTAAAAGAGGTGGAAAAACAACTAACAGAATACAAGATGCTAAAACCATGACCCATCATTTTGCAGATGAAAACATACTCGGAGCTACAGGTTGGCTGGTTGTAAGAGAAGACACTTGAAATTATGAAAGTAATGAGATCTGTAAATCGATTTTTTAATTAAAAACCTGATATACAAATACAGAAGAAAACATTCCTATTTCAATTATTCACTAAAGAAGTCTATTTCACACAAAAGCGAGTGTTTGCATACAGAGTGTATGAAGCACAGAGATTTGGGCTGGCAAAGATCAGGAGAACCAGAAAAATGAAGCTGAGATGGAAAAGGAAGCAGAGCTACATGGTTAGCTCTACCATCCACATGTTATCAATGATGGCATATGGACAACACAGTGATGTGGCTTTCGCTGCGTGTGGTCCCAATGGAAACCAGCTTCCTGGGTGGAGATGCGTGCTGTAGTGAATTCAGCTGGGTTCCACCTGTGCATCCACTGAGCTTTAGTGATCATTCGACTGGAAAAGCAGCTATTTTGAAGTATTGCCAGATCTCAGATTTGGTAATTTCAACGAATATTTTATAACAATGGAGCATTTTCATTTTGAAAACTTCTGATAAGCTCTTAATATGTAGTCGGGGGACATTGTCAGTAAAGATAATTTCATATAAATGCACTTTAAATTTGATTCAAAATCAGTATTTCTAAACCATGTAATCATTTTACTAACATCCTCAAAGTGATAACAGTGTATCAGACCAGTGAGTGATATATACAATGGGTACCGAGGCAATACCACATAAAATGTTCCAATTACTAGTTCTAATGGGCTTTCTATCTCCCACCAGCTATCCTTAAAGACAGAAAGAATAGAAATTGATATTAAACACTACCGTGATGGATAGAAGAGCCTGGGTAGAAAGATAAGCAGGATGCATCATCTGAGGTTTCTGACTGCTTGGAGTTTGATGATAATCATAGAATGGCACCTGTGAACACTCTCATGTTCACCTAGACTGAAAAGTAGTTTAACTAAGGAAACTAAACAACCCTGCATTGGAGACAGGAATAACATTTGCATAAGGAAACTAATGCTACCCTTCATTCCTTCTCCAGACAAAGGAAAGAATAATGTGTTTCTTAAAGGCAATTCAGCAGTCTGAAGATCTCAGCTGCCTTCTGGATATACCTATCCCTTTCCCATCAGAGTGACACTTTGAAACAGAAGGGCCAAAAATATTGAATAAATCTGAACTCTGAGCAGGAAGAGGCAAGCTCCTTCTCTATGATTTCTTCAAATTCTGTGTGGTCCCTGAATGTTGGATCATGTCAAGTGGGAAGCCTGACATATCTGGAGTGAGCTGGCAATCAAGGTTTGTGTGGATAACTTTCTAACTTTTTATCAGGCATTTACATCTTTAAGTATCTAAGGAGCAGGAGGCAAAGGGATGAGGCTGGACTCTTCTCAGCAGTCTGTGGTGATAGGACAAGGGGAAATGGCCACAAACTGAAGCATAGGAAGTTCTGCACAAATGTATGTAAGAACTTCTTCACAGTGAGGGTGATGGAGCACTGGCACAGACTGCACAGAGAGGTGGTGGAGTCTCCTTCTCTGGAGCTGTTCAAGACTCACCTGGATGCTTACCTGTGCAACCTGGGCTACGGAGCCTGCATGGTAGGGGGGTTGGACTGGATGATCTCTGGATGTCCATTCCAACCCCTACAATTCTGTGATTCTGTGATATAACAGCAGGAGTTATCAAGATAAATAGGATATAACTGTGAGCAGAGGAGTTCTGAGAGGGTGTAGCTTGACTTGAGGGCAACTTCTAACTGAGATGAACCTTTTCCTCTTTTGTCTTTAAATAATTACTTTGTTTTTCTTCTCTAAGGCTCCACAACTTTATATTCTGTAATTAAACAAAGACACTTACTGTTGAGGGTTTTGCTATGTCATATTTTGGCCATGGCATAAACTGGAATGCATAATCCACTACAGTCAATTATTTCTTTGTACAGCCTCAAAACAAAGGATATTCTGTGGTCATGATAAAAAGGACAGACCTGGATACTTTCTGAGATGGGAACCACTCAGCTCCCATGTAGGCTGACAGAATATGCATGCTTCATGTTATGGAAAGCTGGGGCAGGAGGTAGGAGTAAAAGCTGACCTATTCTCTATTCCCTTTTGTCATTCTGATCTCTATTTCTTCCTGTTTTGTTTGCCATTCCTCATGTTTTGGTCTAAGAGAATATGATGAAAATCTTTTTCTTAGTCTCTTAAAAAGGAACCCTCAAAAACAGCTCCAGCTGGACATATTTCAGGAAATTATAATTAATGTTGGATTTCCAATTAACATTTCCTGATGTAGAGAATGGATTAGAATAAACATGTGCATTTCATTGTACACAGTGAGAAAGATCACTCCAGCTATGATTATAGGAAGACTGACAAAATCTGTTTTTCAGACCATTGTCAGCTCTAACTAGTTAGATTTATACTCAGTGCAGTCCTGTGAGTTACAGAAACACTGTCATCCCTGCTTCATAGTTCAAGAAATGAGTTACAGCAGAGACTAATTGAAGGATGGGGAACTGTATTCAAAGACTAATTATCAATGGTGTCAAATTTAAATAAAGAATTGAACGGGTTTCTGCAAGAATTCATCCAGTCCTGTTAAAATACTTTATTTCATGACTTGGAAAAATAAGTATAGAATGATCTTTTTGAATTAATTGATTACATAAAACTGGAAAATGCTTTCAAACATTTTGGAGACTAGGATAAGGATTGAAAAAGACCTCAGAAAATGAACAGGATATGTGAAATAATGGAACATAGCACTTTAAAGACAAGAACACAGTCCCAGAGACAAGCACTCCCACTTTCAATCATAAACTGTACCTCTGGGGCACAGCAGTCCTTAGTCTGAGAAGAAATTTCTCCCTTAAGTACTTAAAAATCACCAAGAATCCCATCGGTTCTTATTCTACTTTAAAGATGGTTTCTTCAGATTTACCTTTCAGTGCCCACCATGTACCTATATACTCACAAAAAGTGTATGGTCTCTAGATTTCTCCCTTGAGGAATTGAGTCTGCACCACATCACAGGGAAAGATGTGCTACCACACCTCTTCACATCCTTGTGCAATGAGTGGCAGGAGGGAAGCAGGACATAGAAAGGCGCAGTACAGGCTTCTCTCAGTGTTACTGGAATCTTCTGCTTTTTACCATTTGCTTTAAGAAAAATTTCTAGCTACTGTGTTTTTCTATAAAAGCCTTAGAAATGTAAGCTGGGACAACAGATATGGGTATGATCTCCATGAGGAACTACCTCGGATGGCTTTTAACTGTCATAGTAATTGCTAGTTTCAGTGTTGTTCTAATTACCATTTAAAGACTAAATACACGAGGAAAACATGTCTTTTGTGTATTTTTGTGATAGCATCCTGTTTTGAAATACTCCCTACATTATATCCTACATTCAAAATGTTACTAGTCCTCAGGCAGGGAAAGTCTGACTCAGTAAACTCAAAGTCTCTCAGCAACTATACACAGTTCCATTTTTCCATTGTACTAATGAAGAAACTTTGGATGTGAATAGAAATGGGTGAGATGCTATTTGTTAGAAACTGGCTGCAGAATAGAATACAATCCTCTTCAAAATAGACCTCATTTTGTCAAAGCTGTTTCTCATTTTGTTGTAATAATTTCTGTCTTTCACCCCCCATTTCTTCTGCTTGTTTTCACCGGACAGTTATGGAGTACAGTAAAAACAATATATTTTTGTTTGTTTGTTTGTTTTCAAAGTCAAAAGAAGAATCTGCATATTTTCAAGTGACATTTTGCTGTTACTAGAAGATTTGTCATCTGGTGGTTATGTTAATTAGGAGGAACTATCATTAAGATTTACCTGCCAATGCATTCTGTCATCCAAAAAAAAAAAAAAGATTACACTTGTTTACTTTGGAAATCTCACAGCTTTATGGATTTACAGACACTGGAAATGAGAATAAAATGTCACTGCTCAGAACTGCACTAGCAGCAGCACCTTCTTGTCTTTGTCATTCATATCTCTGTGCAGGACTGTGAAGTCTACAAAAGCCTTCCAGACATTCTAAAAAGAGAAAATGAGAGGAAAGCAGTACTGAGAAAACCAAACTATCTTAATATCTGAGAGGAGAGAGGAGGCTCCTTTGGAGATTCCAAGCGTGGTCACGCTACCTTACTATTAAGCAGTCAGTATTCCAGAAGCAATGAAAACAGCCACATGAAGTTCACATTGAAGAAAGTAGGTGGTCATAGAGCATGGAAAAATGTTTGCACATGGATGCTACTGCATTTCAAAGGAAGTAATGCAGCTTTACTGCCAACTCCAGACTTTTGGGTTTTTGCCCAGATGGATTCAATCCCAAGCCACTGAAGAACTGAGAGTAACCAAACACAAGGAGTTAAAGTGAACTGTGCAAGGAGTTAGTAAGGCTTTGTTGCTAAATCCTGAGCTAAGCATACAAGGCTAAAAACACAGAAGCTGTATGTTTCTACACAGTATGCCATGTTGAAGTTTAGTCACCCTTTGGAAGACACATGACTCCATTAGACAACTGGGTTGTTGTAGTTCAGGAAGGGTTGAACATTGAAGGTGGGGATCTAGAAGAACTAGCTGTAAGGGTGGCTAAGTCAGCCAGCAGGGCACCATTTTTGTCACAACTCTCCAAACTGATGTTCTTAACTTGAGGCTCTGGGAAGAATGTTTCATGGACCAGCATTGCCAAGAAATATCTGCAGCCAGTAGGTACCTTTTTCCTAAAACACAGGAGAAAGTAAAGTTGTTCTTCCTTTACCCAATAACCTACCAATTGTGAAACTCAGCCATGAGATTGAAACTCGTAAGTTCAAGACCAGCAGGAGAGTTGAACACTAATTTGTCTACAGAAAACTAGAGGGATAAGAAAGCAAACTGATAGTGTTCTGCATCAAAAGAAGACAATCTGGACGCAGTCTCCTTCATGCCTCTGTTATTATAATGCATCTGTTTAGACTGTTGATGTCCTGGTGACATTTGGCATTCGTTAAATACAGTATTCTATTGACTTTGTGTAGATGTTTTAATACAACTACAGATCTATCTGTCCCAAGCTCCTGTTACAGTTAAGACAAGACAAATAAGTAAATCTTAGGTGCTATGTATCTCAGTTTAAGTTGGATGCGTAACTCAGATTTGCTAGACTATACCCTCACAATTCCTGCTTCTCCCTGTTGACTAAAAATGATCCTTAAGATCACCTAGTTCCAACCCCTTGCTATAGGCAGGAGCACCTCCTACTAGACCAGGTTGCTCAAAGCTCCCATCCAGCCTGTCCTTGAATGCCTCCAGGGAGGGAACATCCACAACCTCACTGGGCAACTTGTTCCAGTGTCTCACTACCTTCACAGTAAATAATTTCTTCCTGATATCTAGTCTAGATCTACACCCTTCCAGTTTAAAACCATTTCCCTTTGTTGTTCCTCCTGCTGACCAATTAATGAATGAAACGAGGGCTTGTTTACAATAGTTAGGTCTCCTAAATGTTTTTTTTTTTTTGCGAATCAGGAATCCACAAGCAGTTCCTCAGCCACTGTTGCCCTATTTCCTTTTCCTGACATGTGATAAGAAAAATCTTCCCATGTCCTTCAGAGGGAGAGCAACTTCTCCAGCAGCGTTGCATTACCACAGTATGACGGGCAGTTTTAAGCACTCTGGAAGCACTTCAGCAGTGCATGTTCAGGAACACCTTTGGCCTCAAGTATTCCCCTTTGTGTACACTCCTGACATTTGGTACATTGTAGAGCATCAAAAGACATGAAAGAGCTCATCCAAAAATGCTGCTGTTTACTTTACTTCATCTTTTTGCATTGAATCCCAGTAGGGAAACTTGAAGAGGAAATGTGGAGGTGGTAGGTTATTAAACTATATCATCTTTTAAAGCATTTTTCCTCTCTTTTACAATTTGAAAATCCTATCATAAAGCAGATATTAAAAACAATCAGTCTGATTTCCCATGGGGTGCTACATTAATTATTCAGATTTAGCTCCTTGCAGAACAGACAAGGTCTGACAGAAGCAAGTACAAGAGGAAAAGGAGCTAAACCTGTTAAAGTAATCTTTGGAAAGAAAAAGTTTCAGCATTTTGAAAGGGTAAGAATTCAGGTAGGGATGTCTTCAGTAATAGTAGCAGGATATTATCCCCAAATGAATTTTCTGCCATAGGCTAAAGGGTATCTGATGGGTTTTCTTACTTGTCATCTTACTGACCCTTGGCAGATGACATATAATACACCTTGGATACCTGCTTTAGAGAGCAGTCCTATTAAATGTATGTGATACATGTCATTGACTCTAATAGGCAGAGGAGGCCAGGGCTCATTGTGTCCTGTAAGTTCTCTTTACCTTTTCTACCTCTCTTTATGATGTTTCCTTTTAAAGTACGTCAAATAGCCTATGAATTAAGCAAACTCATCTTATAAGAAGAGCCTCCAGGGTGTCTTCTGTACTATGGCTTCTAACTTCTGACTTTGGACACAATCAATAAATGAATCAATAGTAGTCGATGCACAGAGCATTTCAGCAGGATTAATGACTGTCTGGGAGGTCCTGATGGGCTGAAATTAAGTCAAGGACTGTTAATCCCAGCTGGTCATTTGTCTCTAGGCAGTACTTTGTGCTGAGGTCATTACTGCTATTCTAAGAAAATATTAAAGGAAGCAGACATTGGCACATGGATATTTTTAACCTGGCAGTTACGGTCAATTATTTCATGATTCTTTCTATGAGATGTTAGCTATTTGTTCTTAGGTTTTTATACTGTACAAAGTGTCCCACCACTCTTTTCTCCATTTAGAGTATCAACAGATATTTTTCATCATCTCCAGGCTGCAGAAAGGTGTCCCTGGACTCGTGGAGTCCTCAGTGAGGATTTACTCACAGTGTCCCCTCACAGGCATCCGGTTGTGGGCAAGAGAGACAGAGCTGTGGCAGTCACACATCTACTGAGTCCTCCAGAAATCCCATCAGCTCAAAGCAGAGGGGCACTGGCAAATAAGGAGAACTTCCAACGATTTTTAGTACCTCTTCTAGGAGAGTACCCAGTGTGTATCTAGCACACCTCTACACACAGATGGGGTGGGAGTAGAACTATAAACTTTCCTAAAGTTTCCCAAAGTGTTATAGGTTAGCTGTATATCATGACTGACAATGACTGGACCAGACAAAGCAGTTTCTTTCACATCAGGATCCAGAAATATTCTGTTCCAAGACACATACAGTATACAGCACTATACAGACAACACTATACTGTGCTTGGTAATTCAGTTTGAGGAAGGAGCTAGACAGTCCTAATCATGCTTGGTAGTTCGGTATAAGGAAGGAGCCAGAAGTCCTAATCATGTCAGGGAAACAATAATGTATCAGATGCCTGGAGAATCATCTTGCTCTACTTGTCATAGAGCACACTTTAGTGCACCTCTAAACATCATCTGAAATGTCTCCTAGTTTCCAATGAACTTCAGGTTTTCATGTAATGCAGATAAGAAACAGATCAAATTGGAGTGCCCCTCTGTTCTATGGAGTAATTTTCTTACCTAAACACAAACATGAGAGACCTGAAAATGGTGCAAAGGGAGATCGATATTTTAAAGATGAAGATAACAGATGAAATCCAATTTTCTTCCAATTCAGAAGGTGAAAAGAGCTCTATTTTTACTTCTTGCTAATGGGGCAAAATTTTACCAGATGTGTTACTTGTTGGGAGTTTTGGAAAACTTGTCTCCCAGGGTGCACAACCAAGGCTTGTAACAGAAGGAAAGAACAGTTTGGATCAAAATAGGACAATGTACAAATTCTTGTGCAGAGAAAAAATTTTGCTTTGTCATATTTAGGCAGAAGAGAAAAGCACACGATGTTCACATTCAATGCAAACGTAATGCCAGTAGCAAGACAGATTGTTTTGCATACAAACACACAGTTGCCTGGGTTGTAAGGAGAACTATCAAGAGACAACAATTAACTACAGAGCAGAGCTCCTCAGTGTAGATACCCTATGCATGAAGTAATATTTATTTAGGTGTGGTTTTACCCTGCATTTCCATGGTTTCATTTTTCCTTATTTTCACTTTTTCAAAAAGAAGCAACAATGAACAAACTGATTCCTATACACTTACTGCAGGTCTTTCGTGACTTAGATAGGTGTTGTCTGGATCCTTCTTATGTGATGCTTTAGGATTAGTGAGAGAAAGAACAAATAATTGTTTCCTCTTTAGAAAAATTCAAAAATAAAGACAATATTGAAACATTATCAAGACAAACTAACCGTATGTTGCAACAGAAGTCAACTAAGTGCTATCATAATGCCTGAAAGAATTAGTGGTTAGCAAATGAAGCATTTCCTGTGCATGGTTTCTGTCATATTGCACAATTGTTTAACGAAACTAAAAGAATGAATGTCTTAATGACTTGAAATCCTGGAGAACTCATGCATAACTAGATGAAAATCTCCAGGATACTGCTTGGAACGGTAGCCCCAGCTTGTACAGAAAAAGAGAAAAACTCAAGCCAAGTAATTCTGTGCTTTTCTGATTATCCTCATCAATAACAGGATCATTCTCAGCCTATGGACACAGCCATGCTACTGGTGTGATTTCAGAGTTGGTGTTGACAGTATTTAATTAGACAATTACTGCTTCACCTTGTATTGACCCAATTAAGTTACAAAACTGTACCCCTGCAGAGTTCCCCTGAGTGTTCTCACTGGTTCACCGCCAGTGTTTAAATTCAGCGTAGTCATGCATATTCAATTAGAATGATGTGCTTTCTGAAGGCTTTCTGCAGAATAAGCTACAAGAAGAATGACTACTGTTCCCCCTCCTGTTGATCCCATCAGCTCACACAAACCCAGCAGGTATTGCACCCAATATCCCATTTCTGAGACTATGAAGAAAATGAGTGAGAAAGAAGTCCCCAGGAACGAGGCTCAGGGTAACATGACAGCTGCCATTCAGAAAGTCTCAACAGAGAAGGCTGTGACAAAGCTGTTACTAAATCCAGGATGAGCACACATGCTGAGTTACAGGCTGACATTTCTCATACCAATTACAGAGACAGACTGCTTAGCTTTCTCTTGTTGTCATTCTACTTTAACCTAGTACTCAGACATCCTTCAGCACAAGATGGAAGCACTGCTATGCCCAAGCTCCCTCACCTCCCCTCTGTTAACTCCTGGGAGAGGGCTGCCATCACCAAGCTGCAGAGGGTGTAAGGAGTGGTGGCAAAGGGTCTTCCTTAATAGCAAGACTTGCTATTAAGGAAGAGAATGATGAAGTAACCAGTCCAGAAGTAGACTCCATCAGGCCTAGAACAACTTAAAAGATTTTTTAAAAAAGTTCCTTACCTGAAAAATGTTTGAGAATTTTTTCCCAGACCTGAGACCTTTTATGTTGTTTCAGATGAAAGAGGAACTCTGTTCCTGGCTGAATAAACTGTATTTGCGAAGGAGAGACGAGACTTCTACAAACGAAGAACTATTTAAGTCAGCAGCTGTTCTAAGAGTATTCATATGGGTAAATATTATTGACATTTACTTTCTGCTTTTTCCAGAGGAAACATCAGTCAAATTATTAATAACATATTGTTGCAGTAATGAGCTCCTGATAGACAGTTTGTTTTAGTCCTGAGTCAATTTTTACCATCAACACATGGAGCTTATTTTGCTTTAGTGTTACTGATGACAGCAGAAAGGTGAACACAACACGGGAACATCACAAAATGCACTGCAAGGCACTTCTGAAGTCAACAAATCCAGGGCATCAATGCTGGTTTGCCACCTACAGCCTCAGTCACTGGAAAGTGCTGATCTAGGTAAACTGCAGAAGCAGCAATCGAAACCCCAGACCCAAACCACTAATTAGACAGAGAGATGCTTTCCAATTCCTTCTCTTTCTCCATGTTCTTGGGAACTAAAATGATTCTCCTGGTCATGCTGTTTGTACAGTGCTTTTGTAGTTGAGCTATTCAACAAGTACCTACTATATTTTTCATGATTAATTACAGACTTGCTTAATCCTTCGCTTTAGTGTTGGTTTGTTTGGTTGGGTTTTTTTGTTTGTTTTTTTAGGAATTTTCCATGCATAGATCTCTCAGAATATTTAGTAAAAGACTCTGGAACTTTACTAAAATATACTGCTCAGCCTTCCTCTTGTTTATGGTCTACCACTTAGTATACACTACAACAATTATAAAAAGTGATTTTTTTTTTTTCAAGAAAAGCTGAGTCAAAAATGCTTCTTCTTTTTTTTTTTTTTTTTGCTATAAAATAACTCATTGCCAATCTAGGAAATGGAAATAAATGATTTTATAGTATTTTGTTGTACAAAAAGATAGAAAACTAAAATATTTCAAATGGAAAATATGTAATTCAATACTTTGGTCTTACTAGAACAGAGCATACTAGCATTGAAATAGTGTTTTGTTTGTTTGTGTTGAAATGTATCTCATTTATTAGTGAAGCAAGATCTGTAGGGAAAGGTATTATATTTTATTAGATGAGATGGGGCCTATGGAAATAAAACAGAATTTCGTAATTATGCACTCACTCTTAAAAACATTTAGTGAAAGAAATGTTACGTTCAAATCTGAACAGGTTGCTTCTGTTTTTTAAAACAAGACATTTAAAATTGTCTGAGTTCAGCTTTTCAACCCTAAATATTATTTCTCTTTTAGTTTTAAAGTAGAAATACAAGTTTTACATGGAAGAACTGTTTTCAACGTGGCTATCCCAGCATACTAAGGATTGGATAAAAAATACTCTTTTTCCGACAGACATCAAATTCAGAACTAAATGGAACCTGAATGCTGACTTATCTGTCAGCAGAGGAACTTTCTTGTCCTTTCAGTCCATTCATTTGGACTAAGGGAACTGAAGTTGTTTACTCTGGAGAAAAGAAGACTGAGAAGAGGGAGTCTTCATTACTCTCCTACTACAAGTACTTGAACAAGTCGTAGTGAGGCTGGATATTAGGTTGGATCAGGTTGGCTATTGGGAAAATTTATTCTCTGGAAGATTGGTAATGCACTGGAACAGGCTGAACATGTAGGTGGTAGAGTCACCATCCCTTGAGGTATTCAAGAAAAAGGTAGATATGTCAATGAGGGTCATGGCTTAGTGGGCATGGTGGAGATGGGGGGATAGTTGGACTAGATGATCGTAGTGACCTCTTCCAACATTTTTGATTCTATGAGGAGTGAACATCTTTTCTCATGTGAGAACTGATAAAATATGAAGAAAAGTTTGCAGGTAGCACATTGGTAGGTTTAGATTGGATATAAGGAAGAATTTCTTCACAGAATGGGCGATTTGACATTGGAATGGGCAGCCCACGAAACCAGTGGATTCTCCATCCCTGACATGTGGACAAGACCCATAGGGACATGGTTTAGTGGTGAATTTCGTAGTGTTAGGTGATGACTGGACTTGATAAAGATAGTAGTTTTCCAAAATAAAGGATTCTATGGTTCTGTGATCCTATGATTTAGATGTTGGTCAATAACAGGTCAAATTTCTGGTTTAAATACAGTCCAAGAACAGCATTAATGAAGAGGCTGTGTGAATCCAGAGGTAGATGCACACAATGCTATTCTTGCCTTGTCACAGTCTACACCCTGTCACCTGATCAGGTTGGCCACATTACTGTCTCCTTCATTCTGCCCTGGGACATTGTGCCCTGCTCTCAGTTACTCTGCAGTATTTACATTGTCCTTTGGATGTAGTCCTTCAATATCAATTTCCACAAACAGGAAAGAAGAAAAGCAGACAGAAAGAAAAAAAGAATGTGAAGTCTTCTGTCCCTCTCTGCTCAATTGCCACTGAGCAGCTGCACACACTCAGCTGAGACCTGCTACTCCTGGCTGAGAATAACACACAAAGCAAGGCCATTGAGTTATTTTAGGAGGAGTCACCCATATCACAGAACTACAAAGCTCTTCTTCACTGTACCTGCCCCTGAAGAGAAGTGGGATGTGGATTTTGCTTGCATAGGACAATGCAGCGTTTTCTTTGATAACTTTTGCATTGTGAGCATTTTTTTACACATAAAAATCCCAAGGAGAAACCTATTGTTCATTTACGCTATCTCAAAATAACCTCTTTTGAGAAGAAAAAGCCTGGGAGTATTTTTCTGTTCACTTGAGATCTGCTGGATGCACACGGTCACCACTTCCCTGTTACTTCAAAGCTGCAGATATTGACTTTTGTATACCTTCCTCAGGGCACCCTGGAATCAGCCAGGTCAACAGAACATCTCTCAGGAGTTACACTTGAGAAAAGTGGCTTGCTAGCCATACATCCTCCATATCCATCCTTCATAGCAGAGGTTTCTTCAGTCTTGCAGATAGTTTCACCTTTCTTTTCTGATGCCATACGAACCAAAAGAAACTTAACATAATTTTGCATTAGTATGAGACCCTGGCATTGAAGGCACATTGAAATAATCTTAGCTCTATGATTTCTTCCCTCCTCATCTCATACTTCCCTTGTTACCTTACATGTACTTTAAAAGTTTTCCCAAGATTCTGGAGTTGAGAGTATGTCAGAAATAACTGTTAGCTTTAACGTACATGGGGTTTTTTTTGAAAATAAAAGGAGTGAGGCACTGGTACAGATTGCTCAGAGAGGTGGTGGATGCACTGTCCTAAGAGACATTCAAGTTCAGGCTGGATTGTGCTGTGAGTGACTTGATGGAGCTGTAGTTATTCCTGTTTATTGCGGGAGGGCTGGACTATATGACCTTTAGGGGTCCCTTGCAAAACAAATGACTCTATTTAGGGGCATGGTTTAGTAGGCAATATTGGTGGTAAGTGGATGACTGAATAGCTAATTTTAGAAGTCTTTTCCGACCTTAATGGTTCTATGATTCTCTGTTTCTTTGATTCTATGATTGTGGACATCAAAATTGTAATATTCAAACTCTATGCAGGCTTTGGATGCACTTGTCATCACATAACTCCCAGTAGATAACAAAACATTGTGTGAAATACCCATAGTGAAATCTCTGCTGGGGATCCCGCTCTCATGGGAGCAAAGAAAATCACTGAGAAGAAAACTGAAAACAAACCTGAACCTGTTCTAGTTCTAGTGCAAATATCTGTAAACGCGACTGCATAGAATATTTTTATTTTATAATATAAATTAAAAATATATAAATAAATATAAAAATAAATATAGATAAATATAAATATTATATATATATATATATAATTATATTTTAATGTAATCCAGGATGTTATTTCCATGTAAAAATCTTACTGCAAACTCTCTGATTCAGAGGATCTGTGCATATCTTACCCTTACTCAGGTTATCGAAACAGAATAGGCAGATGCACAGAATAAGTGTTCAATCTGACAGAGGTTTGGTCAACCATCCTCTTAGAGGAAATTGGGTAAGGAAATGATGGGGAGAAGAGAGGAGAAGAAGCATGGGGGCAACAAAGACCATTTATATGGAGGAGATTTAGGAACTATACTTGAAGAAGAAGCAGGCACACAGAAGGATGGGAGACTGTGGCATAATTTTGATAAATTAGAGACATAATGGTCCTATTTACTGATTTATATTTAAGGATCTACTCTTAAACTAGCAATATGGTAATAGTACATAGGAGGGTGGATGCTACAAATCTGTTCGCTACTGGTCAGTGGAGACGTATGTGTGGCTTTGAGTTCTTTGGCAAAAATGATGAGTGTTGTAGCTGGTAATCTCTTCTGCAGATCCAGCACGCCAGAAAGGGCACACAGAAAACATCTCTATTTCCCTCTTAAGCTCCAATTCAGGAAACATCAGGGACAGTGCAGGTGCAAGATGACCTCTCATCCATAACACATCTGTCATTTTAATAAATAACCTAACGTGATGGAGAGAAAGATACTGAAGAATATGCTTTTCTGAAAACAAAACAAAACTTAATCTACTCCCCCCACCCCACCCCAAGACACTTTTAATACTTCAGTTTTGTTTCTGTTTGCCTAAAAGAATTATAAAAAATCTGGGATAATGGGAACTGTTTATCTGTACAGAGTATTTTGTGCTTAATTAATTTTATGTATGGACAAGAGCTGCTTTATCTACTAGATTAAGTATCACTTCCAAGGTAGTGTTTCTTGCCTGTAGTTTGGGGCACATAGCCCTATTTTATTAGCCATTTCATATTGCTTGTTGGATTTTTATACTTCAATAAAAATTCCGGCACAGTTGTCATTTTTCCCTTCTCACAGATGAACAGAGAAAAATGTACAGTTTTAAGGTGAATCTCTGGATATTTCATTGAACTCCCAAATACAAGCACAGTCAGATCTGTCAGCAGCTTTTCCATTTCTCCACCTGATAGAATCCTTGCTGCACGAGAATGTCACAAGTAGCATCAGTAGCAGCAAGGTGCTCCAGAGAAACAGGGCTAAGCCACTGATGTGGCTTTGACTGTTATCCACAGACTGACTCGATCTCCTGCAAGGAGACTAGGAAGAAGAAATGAATGTTTTTTACTTTGCCCCTGAAAGACTGATGATTACCTCAATAAGATCATAAAGGACACCGTCAGCCAGAATTTTTTCCCTCTTTCTGTGCCCACAGCCTGATGAGAACAGACCAAACCCTGTCACTCACTGCAAGAACTGAAGAGCTTGATTGGAGCTTGCTTCTCAAACTGCAGTCCATGAGGTAAATGTGCATAAGGGAAATCTAGTGGCCACCAACACACAGAGCAGGAACAGAAGAAACCTAAAGGGTCAAGAATGGTGGGAGGCTAGAGGAGAGTCTGCTCTTGTTCAAACTCAGTAGCAACAACCTCATATTCACACTAAAACTGCTCCATAAACTGATGAAGAAAGGAGCTTTGACATCAGTAGAGTTTATGGGCTTGGACTGAAACAGTACTTCAAATACTCATGTGGGGATGATAGAATAGTATGAGAAGCAATGTGAGCTTGAATATGCATTACCGTACAATACAGACATAACCCAAGAAAACTAGAAGATCAACAGAACTCCCACTGTGTACAAATTATCAGCTCTGTATGCTGAAGTATGACCTCCAGCTACGATATAATAACCAGCTTTCATGAACAGCATTCATTATGTTGTGTCCATTATAAAAGAGCAGCTACATGACAGTGCTGTAGGCTATAGTGTTCTTACTCAGAAGAGTTTCAATCTTCATCCAAGAGACAATATCTCCCTTTGGCAAACTCATTTTGTGCATCCTGTGGTCACTTTTGCTTAATAGGATGGGTGGAGCTTTTTGTTGTTTTGTTTGTCTGTTTTGTTTGATTGGTTTGGTTTGTTTCTTTTTCTCCTAAAACAGGGAAATAAGTACACAGAGTTCAGCACTGATCTGGGAGACACAGCAGGGCAGGTAATCAGCTTGTGTAAATCAGGGTGATACACACCAGCTGGGGGATTTTACCAGGCCACTATAAACTTTCCGGATCAGAGTGTTTGTTGATGATCAAAATATCTAACAGAAATGGCTAAGCTGTCCCTCTGTTGATATAACAGAAGATACTGACAAGTCAGCAGAAGACATGTTTTTATTATGTGATGATTTAGCATTCAAGCAAAAGAGTTGAGCGAGAAAACCTCAACTGTGAGATAACACAGAGAGCAGGAACAGCTGCAACACCTACAGTTTTATGGAGAAACACCTGAAAAGCACAGGCAGATCCAGGCTCAGTTCACTGTCCCTGAATAACTCCCCTTTATTTGGTCCAAACTGTCAAGTTACCAATGCTCCAGGTCTGTCTTCAGAAAACTTTATGATATAAAAAGTTATATATGAGCTCAGCTCCCTTTGTAAGACAGAGTTGCAGGATACAACTCACCTAATCCTACAGTACTTCAAAACACTATGAAGAACAGGAAACCTCAAGTGCTCTTTCCATATTAGCCATAAAGGAACAAATTCCCATGTGTTTGGTGTTCCAGCAAAAATCTGAGATGACAGTCACTTTCCCTAGAGAGAGACCAACCTGGGTGAATTTACAACTTACATTTCCATAGAGGTATGGGGAAACACACAGGAAAGTTACACAGGAATCTGTTTCTGAGAAAGACAAAACAAACAGGTTTTCTCTCCAGGTGCAGTAGCTGTTATCTCCATGATCATGGAGATATAAGTATTTTGTGATATGCCAAATCACTAGCCAAATACTTAACCTGAAGAGCACTCCTGAGAGCTCTCTCCAGGATACTGTTTTCCATTCAGCCAGGAAAGTTTGCCTGAAGCAGACTTGACCAAATATTCTTGCAAAATCCAAGGCAGTGTTCTTCTGATGGAGCTGTCTTTAATTTGATAGTAGGGACCTGGTGATTCTCAATGCCTTGATAGAAATGGTATCTGGTTTCAGAATGAGAAAGAATTTTCTTGTAGTAGTTAGATGTGAGTTCACCTGCAGCCTCCAGTCAACCTCTCTTCTCAGCATGGTCAATACAGGAGATAGTCCCAATCACTGGTGCCAACACTGCACATGAACAAGAGCTGTAAAACCCAAGGTGAGATGCCCAGTGGTAAATGAACCATATTACAGCAAAAGACTTACACAGAAAGAAGAAGGGAAGACCTAGACAAAGTGGAATCTTCTCTATCTCCTCATTAGTAAGAACCATAAACGAAGACCTTGGGATCTTGGTGGTTGGATTAGATGGGTCTTTTCTATGATTAATAGGTCTTTTCTATGATTCTATGATCTTCTGGATCATTCCTGGTTGGGTTGCTGCAGACATGCTTGCAGAGATGCCACATCACTGTCTTATCTTCACTGGGATGGGAGGTAGGTGCTCTCACTGACTTCTTTGTATTTGCCTTACAGTTAGTCCCACATCAGATTTCTCACTTCACCTCATTCTAGTGGTCTCTGTCAGAGGAGCAACAACTGTACAGATGATGAAAAGACAACAGAAATTATCTCAGGTTCTCTGAGTAAGATGTGATCTCTCCTTCAGTCTCAGTTTCCAGATAAACTCTTTTTTACCTGTCTCTCTTTAAATAAAATCTAGTTTCACCCATAAATTTGGGTTTATCTGACTAAGCTTTGTGTGCATGTATGATCTACTAACAACCTCTGAACCTGCTGGCCAAAGGAACTGACAGGTGTCAGAATTGTCAAGTTCAACCACTTCATGAAAACAAATAAAAGCTGCCAATCTCTCCACTGAGAAGAAAAAAAGCTGGCAAGTGGAGAAATTCCAATGAGCAAATGCTTTACTATGGGACTCAGGTTTTTTATTCCATTGAAGCCCTATCTTTTTGTGTAGGGTGGCTCATGTTTTTTGTTTGCTTTGATTTCTTTTTAATTTGATATTATTTTTATTTCAGTCAGTTAATTCCTTGCTTGACCAAAGCACACATTTAAGTTAGGTGCTAGGATGCCAGGCAAGCATCTCCTGAGATGGCTATCTCCCCCCTGAGATGAGTACCACACAAAAGAGTGTTCAGCGGCCATTCAGCTGCAACTTATCTCCCTTTCGTTGCCCCAGGACATGCCCATCTGCTTGTCCCTTAGACAAAGAATTTTGCAACCCTTGCCCAGGACTTGCTTGGACATGTTCGGACATGTTCATCAGCAAACTTTGAGGCAATGGTATAAAATAATAGCCTCTTACAATTGGTTTCCTTGACAGTGCTTGCCCAAGGCAAGGATATCCCACAGATAGCCTGTAACCTATAGAAGTGATATTCTATAGGCTGTAGTAGATCAAAGGCTTAGTCAGAGGCTTATATTATCATTTTTAGTCAGCATGCCCACCTTGCTTCTTGTAGGATCAGCATATTTACAGAGTAGGTAGGATCACACTTCTTCAGCATATGCCATCAGAATTCGTGGTCGGAAAACATAGGATTACATTAAGAAATACTGACAAAAATCCTGAGTTCTACTTACCCTGTTATTTCCCATCTTAGTTGCTGCAACACTACCTGCCCTAGTAAAAGAGCTTCTGTAGGGGATTTGCTAATAAGTTCTTGTGCCCAAGAGAAGTGTGGGAGGATGTGCCTGCTACAGTTATCTCCTGTCTTCTGGGGAAAACATACCAAGTGTATTTTAGAAAAGGTCTTTCCATGCATTAATTAGAGCAACACTGAGTCACCCATCTCATTACATTGCTGATAGAACTCAGCAAATACTTCCACCACAAGCTTTTGACATCTTCCAGGGGCTGCAAGTAATAGCACAAAGAAATTCACCACTTTATTTAGTAGAAAACTCGAGTGAACTGTTTTCTGATAGATCTAAATATTTACTAGCAGCTTGTGAAGGGATTAACAGTCTGGATCCCCTTCCCTATGCACAGAACAAAGCTTTAGGAGTTGGGAGCTGGATACATTCCCATCTGGCTTGATGGCATAAGTATCTCACTGGTGGGAAGTTGGTCATGGTGATGCTCAATGTCTGCAGATTATTTCATGCCTGTGGCCTAGTCAAGGACTCTCAACTCTTCGCTCTGGCCATATTCTCCTTGTATTTTCTTCCATGTCCCATGTAGCATCAAGCAGTAGGAGAAGGCTGAATGTGGCATTTCTGACTGGTAGAAAACGCTTTGGGTGGGGAAAATGCACAGACTCTTTAGTTGAAATGCTCATGTTAGATTTGCTTTTCTTCTATGCCAGCTGTGTTACTGTAAAACAGCTATTCACAGTTGAATATCTAAATGACTTGGAAAAACTGTTGTTTTTCAAAGGAAATTTTTTAATTTGATCATTTCCATCAGAAGTTTGTTGAACAGTTCACGGAATCACAGAACTGTAGGGGTTGGAAGGGACCATCCAGTCCAATCCCCTGCCAAAGCAGCTCCCTAGCCCAGGTTGCACAGGTAGGCATCCAGGCAGGTCTTGAACGTCTCCAGAGGAGACTCCGCCACCTCTCTGTGCAGTCTGTGCCAGTGCTCCATCACTGCACTGTGAAGAAGTTCCCACACACATTTGTGCTGAACTTCCTATGCCTCAGTTTGTGGCCATTTCCCCTTGTCCTATCACCACAGACTGCTGAGAAGAGTCCAGCCTCATCCCTTTGCCTCCCACTCCTTAGATATTTATGGAAGTGGATCAGATCCCCTCTGAGTCTTCTTCTTTCCAGGCTGAACAGACCCAGGTCTCTCAGTCTCTCCTCCTAAGGGAGGTGTTCCACGCCCTTTATCATCTTTGTAGCCCTCCACTGGGCTCTATTGAGGAGATTCCTGTCTTTTTTTGTACCAAGAAGCCCAGAACTGGACACGAAGTTCTACCAAACAAGAAGCCAGAGGTGATGATTTCAATTAAAATCTTACTAATATTTTTTAAGCAAGGTTTTATTCCTCTTAACCTAAAAATTGCAGGAAGTCCCACTACACAAAAACTGAGAAATGTGTTCAAAATTTACTTAGGATATGAATTACAGTGTTAAGAATCCTGAAGTGGGCAATAGAAGTGTATTTGCATTGTAGGCAATACTCTGGAATGGAGTCTCACAGACTTCAGTTGTCTCCTTTATATATATTTTTCTTTTTATAAGTCAAAGTGCATGCCTATGACATATTTCAGAGCATAACAAAGCTCACTTTGGTAGACAACTAAATCATCCTGAAAAAAGAAACAGTTTGCCAGGTTCACAAATTAATTAAAAATGCCTGGTACGATTCTAGAAATCACCCACTGAATCTCTGTGATACATACTTAATGAAAAAATTCCCTGAAATTCATTAAGTTTTACAGATTCATACCTTCCAAATAATTCAAAGCAGCATCTCCAGAACTAGGAGTGATCTAATTTCCCAAATTCATAATGATGTGGAATTACATAAATAAGACATTTGACATGCAGTAAATACTCCCAGATAAGTTTCACACATACCAAAGAATCATTAAAACAAACTTAAAAAGAAAAAGAAAAGAAAAACAAGTAATTAGGAAGCCTGAAAGGGACTACGTCATTTGATATAAATAAAAAATGACAGCTCACAAATAATTCAGTGCTTTCATTATTACACTTTATGGGTTTTGTAGGGCTTACAGTGTTGCTTGTTACCAAATAGTTCCACGCAAAAGGCAATTTTGGGTTATAACAGGTATGGAGCTTCTATACCTATTCAGTGCAAGATGACAGCAGCTATATAAAAGCAGTAAAAGATCCACAGAATGACTTGGGATCCAAATTGAGTACATTTTTGATGAGTGTCTTGAGAGACCTTTGAGGGACCTGCTTTTTGAGGATTCAGTGTGTTCAGTCCTCTCTCAAGTGCTCCTCATACAAGAAGTTGTGCACCTAGAATTACTAATGAAGCTTTGAAGATCTAGGATAGAAATGTGCATATTAATGTTAAAAAAGTCTCCTTTTTGAAGTTTATCTTTGTTAGCTCCTTCTAGAGAAGCATTCATTTCTTATTCTAAATCATAGTAGCTAGAAAACAGATCACGCATATTCTTTGCAGAAGTAATCTAAACCCTAGTGTCACTGAGATGATATAGGTGCATTCTAAGATATTAATTCTTTGAAGAATTGGATCTCGGATTAGTCTGTACAGCCATGGAAGTAACAAACATCTACAGGAATGAATAGCTCCACTGGAGCTATTCCATCTACAGGAGTGAATAGCCCCACTATTTATGGTTGGACTAGATGATCTTGTAGGTCCTTTCCAACCTAATGAACCTATGAACACTGAGGTTCATGGGTATTCCTCCTATGAAACTGCTCCCCAGCAGAAGGAAGAGATATAAAACCAAGACCTTAACACAAGAGAAGACTAATATTTTTAAAACCTGGAAAAGATTCCAAGTCTGAAGAGTTATGTGCTGGCTGTGAGTGACTTACTGGCATCACACTCAATATAGAAATGGTCTAGCTTGTCAAACATGGTTTTGCAGCATCCGCCAGGTTTGCACCTACACATTCCTGAGCAAAGAAGGAAAACAAAAACGGTCTTGAACATTTTATTTCCTCTGGCTGACTTACTATAACCAGCTGTCTCATTTTTCCTGCCCACAGTTTTATCCAAGAGTCTTACACGCTATCTAAAAAAAATTGGCAATTCAAGTGGAGAATGCAGAATTCTTGGGAACAGTTGTATGATGTTTCTATTTCATGAGTCTTCTTCTTCTCCTTTAAATGCTAATTGATGCTATATTTTATGGATATCTTGATGCTTTTCACTGCTATCAAGAAGAAAATAAAATTTTTCAGGTTCTGTAGCAACTTTAAATACTCCTGTGTAGAAGGTGAACCACTGGACTAGTTGTCTAAGTCAAAATTGTTAGGAATTTTGGGTCTGAGAGAAATACATACACAGCGTCTTGTGGAACGTGACTATGTTTTATGTTACTCTGGAGAAGAGGAGGCTCAGGGGAGACCTTACCACTCTCTATGGCTCCCTGAAAGGAGGGTGTGGTGACATGGGGTTTGGCCTGTTCTCCCAGGTAATAACCACTATGGTCAGAGGTATGGCCTCAAGTTGTTCCATGGAAGGTTCAGGTTGGGTATTAGGAAAATTTTTTCTCAGAAATAGGGGTGAGGCACTGGAACAGGTTGCCCAGGAAGGCAGTGGAAACACTTCCTGGAGGTGTTCAAGAAAAGTGTAGATATGTCACTAAGGGACATGGTTTAGCAGGCATGGCGATGATGGGTCAGCAGTTAGATTAGATGGTGGTCTTTTCCAACCTTAACGATTCTATGATTCTGTGACATCCAGACCTTGCTGGTGTCAGTGTTATCACAGAATTTGACCCATGTATTGATTAGAAACAATGAAAGAGTAAAGGCAAAAAAAAGAAGAAAAAGAAGAAGAAAAAGAAGAAGAAAGGAAAAGGAAAAGGAAAAGGAAAAGGAAAAGGAAAAGGAAAAGGAAAAGGAAGAGGGAGAGGGAGAGGGAGAGGGAGAGGGAGAGGGAGAGGGAGAGGGAGAGGGAGAGGGAGAGGGAGAGGGAGAGGGAGAGGGAGAGGGAGAGGGAGAGGGAGAGGGAGAGGGAGAGGGAGAGGGAGAGGGAAAGGGAAAGGGAAAGGGAAAGGGAAAGGGAAAGGGAAAGGGAAAGGGAAAGGGAAAGGGAAAGGGAAAGGGAAAGGAAAAGGAAAAGGAAAAGGAAAAGGAAAAGGAAAAGGAAAAGGAAAAGGAAAAGGAAAAGGAAAAGGAAAAGGAAAAGGAAAAGGAAAAGGAAAAGGAAAAGGAAAAGGAAAGCACTTATTTTCTGTGGTGGGTTGATTTTGACTGGTTCTGCTTGCCAGCTGCGCTCTCACTGCCCCTTCTCATCAGAACAAGAGCAGAAAATGAGATGAAAAAGCTATTGGGTTGAGATAAGGACAAGGAGACAATTTCCCAGTTACCATCATGTGAAGAACAGATCTGACTTGGGGAAAATTAATTTAATTTATTGCCAATTAAAAACAGAGTAGGAAAGTCAGAAGTGAAACTATAAACACCTTCCCCTCATCCCCCATGTCCTTCCAGGCTCAAATTCACTCCTTTGTTCCCCACTGAACACCTATAGAGCACTCCTGTAGCCTCAACACAGTCAGAATCTTGCCACATAAGCCCTATACATTTACTTAGAGGAGAGGAAGTTTTTAGGTAAAATTCCACCTTCCCCTGCAGCAAATATAGCAGATGTTGAAGAGAGTGTGACAGTGCACAGTGTGAATTAAGAGCTAACTGTTCCATTAAGTCGATGCAGTGAAAGTCAAGGCATAAAGGAAGGTGACAGAGGAGATGAAAGCCAAGAACATAAAAATAATATTCCCGCCCCTCTTCAAGCAATAAAGTCTAAGCTTTCTTTAGAATTAAGAAAAAAATCACCCTAATCTTTCCAAAATGGGGCAGAAGGACAACACTTAGGTTGATCTGCAAGGAGGTTGGAAAATGAAGTGACAGAAGTTTTTGGCTTCCCTAGGGACCTGAAGCAGCTCCACACTTCCATCCAGCCTCACAATATAAATCCAGGAAGAGTCCAACCTTCCCTCACAGGCATCAACTAGTACATTCATGTTAAAGATCTAGAAAGTGCTTGAGATTCCCTTCCCAGCTGAAACTGAGAATTTTTAAAAACCTTTCCTTTCTTTGTATGCCTGTGGGTTTTCAAAACACGTCATGGGTTTAAAATATTACTTTCAATGGTTAGTATTTTTTACTGAAACAGAAGTCAATTTTCACAAAACCACCATCTGTGGTCACTCAGGCTTGCTAATACTTTCCGCAAGCATCTTAGATAGTGGTTAAAAGAAAGGAATTTGCTCTAAGTGCCAGCACCTGAAAACTGGTGGGATTTTTTTCCCTTTTTTTTCATGAAATCCTTGAAAATAAGAAATAAATTTAAAGAAATATACTCTTTTTTTAGTCTATTCCTTAAAATCTCTCTGCCGGCAAATGAATAATGGATTATCAGGGGTTCAAAACTCAAGGTAAACTGACACTTAGATGAAAAATAATTAGCTCAGAAGGTCACAAACTGTAATATGTTAATATTGTTTATTGTAACCTGACTCAGACAGTGAAGGAAGGTTTCTTGCTTTGTTGATAAACAGATGTTATTTCTAGGAAGCAATCATTCTATTAAAAATAAATAAATCTCAAGTAGAGATGGAACGAGACTGTGCAATGAGGAATAATGACACAGCTTGGGCTATAGAACAGAAGAAGGTGGCCAAGGTGACTCTCATGAAGGGTTCACCCATGATGTTTCCAGTACTGAAGGGGTCAGGACAGCCAGGATGCTGGGGCTTGATTTGACCTTGTAGCAACGTCTTTGGTTGTGTTGGGATTTATGGGTATAAATGTGTTGGGTATTTATGAGTATAAATAAGATGCTCCCTGAGCCTTCTCTTCTCCAGACAGTCCTATCTCCTCATAGGAGGAAGAAAGAGATGAAGTGAACTGCCAAAAAGTAGGAATAAATGGGGCAGTATCCAGGTAGTATCCACCTCCCTGCCAGAGAACTGACAAATTTGAGAGTGAGGAGAGTAAAGTAAAAGATGTTATTTCTCCATCTTCCTGGCTTTTTGTCCACTCTGCTGTGATGACTGCAGCCAGCCTGCATGCTCATTAAAAGACAAGAGGTTTGCCGTGTGACAAAAGGCTCCCTTTGGAGCTGATCCTAAGGAAATTATGACAGTACAGCTTTCTTGACAGAAAATACATTGATTTTTCCAATTAAAATATTTCACAGCCAGTGGTTAAAAAGAAAAAGAAAGAAAAATGTCAATTTTGAAGCTACTTTTAAGAGGAGAAAAAACATAAAATGTTTCATTGTTCTAGTTTTTATATGTTGACAGATTACATAAGTTCACATGGTATTTTCTGTGCTTTGTACACATTACAGCAATATTAATCTGGTCTACCAATCCTTTTCTCTACCTTACTTAACATCCTATGTACTTCTGGGACTAGAGTGCTCATTTCAGCCCAGTCCAGAACATTTCCAATATATCTAAGTATATCCTATGGGACTATTAAATGGGGTCTGGTGAGAGGGAGAGGAAAGAACACAGCCAGGTATGAATGTAGAACATTCCGTTTTCTTTAACTGAACTTTTCCACAGTGAATGATACCCTCTGAGCCTAGTTTGTTTTATACTAGGCATGTATATTTCCATAGAGAATTTCTTTGCTTTTATTGAGACTAAAGGAAATTAATTTACAACTATGTTTAATTGGCTACTGTCTTGACATAACCTTTTGAGAAAAGCTGGGGTTGCTCTTGCTATCTAATGGCAGCACATCCCCAGAGACTGTGCTACCACACATCCACTTTCCTCAGCTTTAGAGAAGTACCAAAAAATGACAGTAGGCTTTTCAGTTTTAACTGAACAAGATGAAAGCTGAAGACAGATGAAGCTTTGAGAGAACACCACCTGTCTTGATCCTTAGGGCTGAAAAGATGAAGTGTTTTGCTGAGTACGCAGATGTGGCTCAGTTGGAAAAGCCCAGGAATGTTCTGAGAAAGCTGAAACCATCAGTTTCATCAGTTACCTCTCAACGAATCTCCTCTTTGACCTTCTGTGTGTGTTGTACCTCCTGGTCTCCTTCAGAACCTGTTCCAAAAAGCTTCTTGCCTTCTGGGCAGCCTCACCTCCAGGATAAGCCCTGCTCAAGAAACGTTTCCTAGGATGTTCACCACCTGAAGAAGCTTTTTGCCATGCCCAAGGTTCAAACCCTCTGTAATGTGCTCCTTTCAGGAGAATGTCTTCCCTGAGAACCAGGTGGATGGAAACTCCCTTCAGATAACCCATTTTGCTCCTAGTCATGCTGGGGTGAAAGGAAATGAGCTGCTTCCATCTGTAGCTCACAGGGGACTGGTCCAAGAGGCATCAGGCTTAGAATCTCTGAAGCCATAAATCAGAAAAGGAGAAATGCTGTAGTTAAATTGACACCTCTGGTGGCAGTTGAAATGACCCAGGAAGTCCCTAGAGGCAATTGAAGTTTCTGCTGTCACAAGTGAAAACATCTGAGTATCAAAGATGTCTTTTATATCAAACTCTGATCTCTGGTTCCTGTACAGAGAGGTCAGCTGTGTTTGAAACCACTGGAGAAGCTGCAACTGCAGAAAGTGCTCTGCACCGGGGAGGCTGGGAACAGTGAAACATGAGAAGAGATGGAGATTGTTCAGAAGGAAAAGCTGGTAAAGAACGATGGAAAATCAAAGACAGAATCAGGGTGGGGAAAGAGAAGGACAGCAAACAGGAGTGAGACAAAAGGCAGACTAAGAGAACATGAGAAGAGGGTGAGAAAAGAGAAACCGGGGCAGGAGAAAGGGGCAGGGAGAGGAAATGGGAAAAGTTTGAAGAAAGCAGTATGAAAAAGAGTGCTGCATAAAAAAGGAGATGGAGAAAGGAGAACACAAGATAGAGGAGAGAAAAATAAATGGGATATTCTGAATACAAATAAGATATGAATGGAAAAGAGTATGGGCCCTTCCATATGTCCTAGCAGAATTTGTAAAAGTACCCCCCTAGGGTTGCAAATTAAATTATTGTTTCCCTCCTGCTATGAGAGAGGAAGTGCCTATCCTGGGAACAAAGCAGTCATTCTCAGGTAGCACATGTTTTAGCTGCATATCTCTGAGACAAGGATCTGAGATGGGGAGAGAGAATGAAATTAAAGAGCACTTTGGCCTCAGCAGGAACTTCCAGAGAGCTTTTTCACCAGTAGCTTAGCTTCCTCCCAGCATTTGCACCCAATTGGGTTCACAGTGGCAACAAGATGAATAAAGTTGATGGCCACCCACCGTTATTCTGTGTTAGCTGATGGTTGAAGATCTTGCAATCATTTTTAATCAGCCTGTCTGGGAAGTGAATTACTTCAAGGTGAACATCCTTGCTAGTTTTATTAGTCTGAATGTTAGTGGGAACCTGTCTTTCCTATGACTAATTCTATTTCCATCCCTTCTTGTGTACTTGTCATCTACCTGCTTTCCTCTTTCTTTGCAGTACTGGCAGGAAATGTGAAGTAGAGACCCATCCTGCACTCCACCTTTGGTATCACTTCTCTCTTTCCACCATGCTCACATAAAAGGTAGGGAATTCCAAAGCTCATTCATCTCTAAATAAAAAATCTCACTCATTAGCAAAGCATGCCAAACTCTCATCTTTATTTCCTGGTGGTTCTATGCTCCTTCTGCTTTTGAACCTTGCAACCTGGTTTGGGAACCCTTTAACTTGGAGCTCCAGGCCTTGAAGATTGAAGTTCCTCCTTCTCTCTATACTGACCAGCTCTATGAGTCTCTTTGACTCTCTTAAGTCAAGGTGCATCACTGGTGAAGAAGTCAAGGAAAGTCTTTCATTGTTAATTGACTATTTAGTAATGTCCAGTACCAAGAAGACTTGCAATGGCTACCCACAGTTTCATACAAAGGGGGTCCCCCATGTAGGATCTTCTTAAGGTGATCTTCAAAAGCTTTTCTCCATTCTGAGTTTTTCCTTCATCGTAAAACTGCAGCAGTAGCACTAGAGCTGAACACACAGTCAGAACATCCCTTCTTAAAGCAAAAGTACCACCTGCTTGACAGTCTACAGAGGAAAAAAAAAATAGATGTTGGATGAGAATTTTTAAATAGCAAGTATCACTACCTAAAACATCCCCAGCAAACAAGGCTAAGTAGGACCTATGCAATGGGAGGTACAGGGTTTCTCTAAGGCCTAGCATGGGAAATGCAGGATCTATAAATATATTGCTAGACATACATTCTAAATAACAAATATTGTTATTTAGAAAGATGACCACATAGCGCAGGTACAAAAAAAAAAAAAAGGGGTAATTTAAGGAAGAGGAGCAGCCAACCGGGAACTGCTGCTCTCTGAGTCACTGTATCTGATCGATTAAAATAGCAAAGCAGAGCTACCTTCTTCTGTAAACACTCTGGACATCAAGTTTCAGTTCTTCCACTCTACACTCTTTTTTTTCTTCCACTGAGTTCAGTGGCAGACATTGTCACTTTTTCAGATTTTTTTTAATTTCTCACCATCTATTATGATTATTCAGGTTATCAGGTACATTTAGTCTACATATACCTTGTCTTAGACTTTCTAAAATAATTAAATATATTTTCTTCATTCTTATTCCTATCATTTTTTTTTTCCTTCTGTGAAGGAAGTGATATACAGAACCTTTTTCAGATTTAAACCTTCAACGAGTTTAGATTCAGGGGCTTCAAGACAAAAAGTCTTACAGAACTGGAAAAATATCTCTGATTTTTCACTGCAGATTCTGTTCTGTTATCTCTCTGGAAGGAGAGTTATGGGAAGTGTTTATGTATGGGAAGTGTTTATGTATGGCTGTAGCATCCCAGCCATAAAATGGCAATGGAAATTAAATTAAATTTTATCTCAATATATGTAACTGAGGAACTAAACATTATCATATTTGGTAAAAGTAAATAAACAAGCAAATAAATAAATGAACTGTCATTTTTATTAAAATGGATGCAGATTCTAAATAAAATTATTGTCAGGATATCAGGTCAAACCTTTTGAGTCCAGTTTGATTAGACATTTTCTATATGAGAAACATGTCAGATTTACAGTACTATGAGAACACATGCAGTAGACTTTTCATTACACAGGCCTCAAAGGAGATATAATTGGTTACAGAAATTATGTGCAATAAATCCTTCTGCTTGATTATTAGTTAAATAACACTTCTGTTTATAGCACTTTTCAGTGCCTTCTGCCTGTGTTTTTGCAGTAGAATTTCATGCTTTGTGTGTTGGACAGGAGGAGAAGGAGGGAAGGAAGGAAGGAAGGAAAAGAAGGAAAGGAGCATTGCTGGTTTACAAATACCTTAGTGCTTCACATGTCCAAGACCCATGTCTGGGTCCTCCTGGAGAGGCCCAAGTGTACTCTAAGACCTGAGGGCACATTTGGATCCCATTCCAGGACAAGTTGATCCACAGTTGAACAAACAGCAATCTCTACTTGCCCCTAGGCTTCCCACACAGCCAGAACAGGAAGAACAGCTAACAGAGTTTACTGTCTGCTCAGTAATGATTAGGTGTAGCCACCATAACAGAGAAAAACAGTCAGAGGTTGTCTTCAGGTGAAGGAAGCATGGCTTTGCTATAGGCTTAGCCCTTTCCCCCATGACAAATAGTTCTTACCATCATCATTACATCAGTAGGGAATCTCATCAGTGATTAGACATGAGGAGTTCTTCACAATTAGTTAACAAGGAAATCCCTTACCCAAACAGGTTTGGATTTAAAAAAATCAATGAAATGTAAAGGTCAAGTTCAAGAGTGTTTCCCCAAGAGCTGATTCCACAAAGGATTTGAGTACTCTGTGTTAATAAATCACTTTTTATTTGCAATTTTCTGTTGTGCCTATTACATGCACAGAAGAGGGGAGGGAAGGGAAATTTTAACTTCAGAGATGCTGTGATTCTGCAAAGGAAGGAGGAGGAAGAAGTTAAAATGGATCAGCTTTTCGTAAAGGAGTTGAATGTTAAAAAACAGAGGAGTTTTCTCTGGATTGCCAATGAGTCATGTCCTGGTCACTTCTTTTCATCTACAGCAGCAAAGGAACTGCCAAGTGGTGTCAGATGCACCTGGAATCACATCAACAGGCATCACTCACCTCACGTGCCTGCAGCACCTGAAGCAAGCAGAGCTGTGGGAAGGTGACGTATAAGCCTCTGTCTAACGAGCTATAATCCAATTTCCACACTGAGAATAATCCACTCTGGCTTCAGATAGGTACTTTAGACATCAAGCTGAAGAGAGAGAAGCAGATTATTGCATTAATGAATAAAGCAACCTGTTGCTCCCTAAAAAGGTCCTCTTCCATGTCCTTTAGCTCCTGGCTGCATGCAGGGAATGACTTTTGTCATTGCTGCTCTCCTTTGATATATATGTATAACCATCCTCTAACACAATGATATTGTTACCTATTTCCTAGCTACTTTTGTCAACTTGTTGTTGGGAAGGAGCCTAGACCACAGAATGGAATTTGTCTTTTTAATTAAGGGAAGTAAGGAAGTTACCTCATCAAGTTTTGCCCAATGTAAATAGCAAAGCTTTATACATTAGCTAAGAGTCTCTGAAACACCCCAGATTTGTGAGGTCAAAGATGAAGCAAATCAGTGCTTACAATTTGAGATTATTTTCTTTTCTTGGGATGTGTTGTGTATCTGCTGTCCTTTGATGCAGATGATGACAACATCAGATTTCTGTATATCGTGGAGTATATCTATGGCTGTTGTATTGAATCTGTAGTGGCCACCAGTCAATTATTTATAGTGTAACACACATACTGTTATTTATATACCCTCTCTCTGCACAGCAAGATGAATCATTAGGATGTGGAGAGTGATCCAGGATATTCTTCACCAAATTTCACAACAGTTTACAACTGCCAGGAATAATCTCCAAGAGGCTTTGCCATAATTGCTATAGCAATTAAGACAAGGGACTGTACTGCAGACAATTCCCATTTTGGCAACAAACCTGAACACATTTCTGGAGTCTATTTTAAGGTGTCCAAGTATAACTACACCTTGTCTACATTAAGTTTAGTTCCTAGTGATCTGGACATACACAATGGCTTTGAGACCTATCATACTCTCCCATTTGTATATAAAAGAAATTAATGCAAGGGCTATAAATCAAAGGGAGAATAATCTAGATTAAATTTGCTCTTGAGTGTCTCAATATGAAAGTGCATCATTTATTCTTGTTGAGGTTTAGGTTCTTACTGCAAGCCTCATCTACCACCATGAGAACAGAAATCTGTTGTTTCAGTTTCCAGTAGTTAATACCTATTTAATGAGGAGACAATCATAAATAAACACACCCTCTGGGTGTTTATTACGAAAATCAGTAATACTGAAATAAACACAAATATTATAGGCAATATAGATGGAGATATATTGAATTAAAAAGATGCAAGGTCTATACATGTATATAAATGCATGTTTATATAAATGTCCAAATTTACTGTCAATAATTCTCAATACTTTAGCATCAAAACATAAATTTAGCAAGTATCAAATCCCCTGTGCTATTGTGTAAGCTGAGAAAATAGGCCCAGGGAGGGAAGTGAGGAAAAAGAGGACAGATTTAAGTTACTTGCTTGGAGGACAATGCCAACCTCCTACTTCTTGCACCATGGTAACAGAACTTTCTCACAGAGGTAATATGGATTGCAGTTTATATTAGTGAAATTACACTTTGTTTGGTGTACCTTAATCCCACCCTCTCCACGTTCAGCACTGATAAGAGCAGTGAAACACAACAAACTATATAACAAGCTAGAATGTTCTTCCTCAATCCAAGTGTTTTTCTTCACATGGAATCAACTGGGCCAGAGCAGACATGGAAGCAGCCCTGGCAAGAATCGTAAGTGGAAAATTAGATTAAATTTAACAACATTTTGCCTTGTAAAGATCACACAGATGGTCAGGCCTGTTTTTAAGGAAACCTAAGGCATTCCTTAGGCAGAATTGTAATTTTTGTCCATTCTGCTAACTTTATTAAAAAAAAACAAAAAAACACCTGTTAAGAATGTAATAAAACTGGACTTAGAAATGGAAGCATTTTAATTATTTTTCAAATACTTATGCATGAGACATGTACAGAACCGCAGAAACAGGGAATATACATAGTAATTAAAAACATGAGCAAGAAGACTGTAAACTCTGCAAGACAGAAATCTCATTGCTGCCCCAAAATTGTCTAGGACAATTATTCAGTTTCCCCAAAGTTAGTTCTCACTGGCACCTCTAAGCACCACAGTAACAGCAATGTTTTTGCACACAGGGTGAACATGACTTAATTTCCAAAATTGATAAGGATTAGAGCACTTCATCCATTACAATCAGAGGCTTTGGAAAAATACTTGTTAGCTTATATGTGATACAGTATTTTTTTTTTTATTTAAACTTTTTGGTAGGTAAGATTTTGAATAAAGAAGGAACTCAGCCTTCTGCCCCCAAAGGAAAATATACAACCCCATATCCATATCAGTTGAAATTAGTTGTAAAAGGAAAGGTGAGTCCTTTTGAAAAGCTTACTGTGTAATGGATGAATGCCATGAAAGTACTCAATTAAAACAGCTATTTTTTTTCACTGAGAAGCATCTACAAAGAGGCTGCAAATAATCCTTTAGCGATACATGCAAGGACTGATCTGATGGATGTCTCTGTTAACTGTGCCCACTCATCAGGCATGCGTGCCTCTGAGCCACAGGCCGGTTACCACAGGTGCAAATGGCACAAAATTTGGTGGGAGAGCTACATCAACTACTGGTACAGGTGTTATATAAGTGCCAGCTACCCATTTGCAAGATCTACAGGAGATGGAAGTGTAGGAGATATTGAAACAGCTATCGCTGTCATAAAATACCAAGCAGTCACCATGTGATGCATGATGCTTCCTTGAAGGTTATCAATTTAATATGATATTTTGACAAGACCACCTGCTACATAAAGACATGCTAGATATATTATATCATCAGAACAAATTTCTACCCTAAGGAAGGGATGCTGTTCTTAGTTGTTTGAGGAAAGGGCAGCCTAATGCCAAAGTAAGTACTTTAATGCCTTTTAATCTAGCAGCATGAATTAGACCACCTATCCTGCAACTCAACAAGCAAATACTGAATCTATTTCATCCCCTGTGGGCTCTGGTTGAAGTTGGGGGTCTCACTTACCTTCCAGATCTGACTGCCAGTAAAGAACAAATCACAAGTGTGAGGATGGACTCATAATCAGTATGGGTCTTGGTTCACCAAACAAAATTTGATTTCTCAAATGCACAAGACCATCTCATAAATAAGCAGAACTTATCCTCTTCAGGATCTTAAACCCATGAAGCAACTACCAGTGAGATAAACTGGGAAGACTTATCTTTCAGTGGGGCTGACAAGCATCATGGTAGGAAGGACAGTGAAATTTTGAGTGATATAGAACTGCTTACAGGGGGGCTTGCACACATCGTGCATCTAGAGAGAGAATACACTTCTTCATTACATTATCACAGAATCACAAAACTGTAAGGGTTGGAAGGGGCCTATGGAGATCATCTAATTGAACTCCTGTCAGAGCACAGTAGATTACACAGGAAAGCGTCCAGATTGGTTTTGCCTTGAATTGTTAAGATTCACAAGGAAATGCTTACCATGCATGAAAGTAAACTGAAAAAAATCCCAGACTGTTTCATGAACTTGTCTTATGTGAAATGGTGACTGGGATTTGGGCAATAGAAAAGAGGCCATCACGAAGCACTTGTAAATGCTAACAAAAAATACAGAGAAGGAGCTATATGTGGGTCAGAATTTTTTCCACAAGGTGTAGCATGAAGTGACTGAGAAAATGGACAGTGAGAACACTTCAGGTTTTTCCATCCTTTGCTATACAGCAGCAGAACTTACTGGAAGTCTTCCTATGCAAAACTTAAATCCACAGTGATTTAAGCTCCCTTTCACCACAGCTGATCTTTGCTGTGCACCTGACAAGAACATCAGTATGACAGAGAACAAGTTTGGAGACCAGCTTCCAGATTCAGAAAGAATGGTTTGAATCCAAGGTGCAGCACTGAACACACTGAAAGAAAGACTTTACAGTCAGCAAGAATTTTGCTTAATAGTTGGCTTTATCAGCTCCTCCAGTTTGTAACCTAGATCTTTGCTCATAATATGATAATTCTACTAATCATCTACCCAAAAATTGGCACAAATGGGACATTTTACTGGTATATGAGTATTATGCTTATTGTTAAGGATTAGGTCCTTCTGGGAGAACTCAAACTTCTAAACTGGTACACTGATTTTGATGGGGATAGAGTAATAGATGACAGGTTGGCCATGAGCCAGGAGTGTGCCCTGGTGGCAAGAAGGCCAATGGTATCCTGGGGTGTATTAAAAAGATTGTGGTCAGCCAGTCAAGGGAGGTGATCCTCCCACTCTACTCTGCCCTGTTGAGGCCTCATCTGGAGTACTGTGTCCACTTCTGGGCTCCTCAGTTCAAAACAGACAGGGATCTCCTTGAAAGTCTAGCGGAGGGCCACAGAGATGATAAAGGGTATGGAACACCTCCCTTATGGGGAAAGGCTGAGGGACCTGGGTCTGTTCAGCCTGGAAAAAAGAAGACTCAGAGGGGATCTGATCCACTTCTATAACATAATAGCTTGTGTGCTGCTATGTTTTTAGTGACAAAAACAATGTTGATAATATAGTGATATTTAATTGCTGTTGAGCAGTGTTTACAGACCACAAAGCTCTTTCCGACTTCTCGTGCAGCCTTGCCAGTGAGGAGCTGGGTGTGCACAAGGAGCTGGGAAGGAATAGAACCAGGACAGCTGGCCCAGACTGATCAAAGGGATATCCCACATCATGTGACACTGTGTGACAGCTGGATGAAAAATTTACTAGGGTTGCCATTGCTCAGGGAGTGGCTGGGGAACACTCATCTGATGTTGTACAATTGCTTCTTACATCATTTGTGTGTGTGCTTTGTTTATTTGTTCATTTCCCTGGAGTGTGTCCAGAGAAGGGCAATGAAGCTGGTGAGGGGTCTGGAGCATAGGACTTACAAGAAATCGCTGAGGGAGCTGAGACTGTTCAGCCTGAAGAAGAGGAGGCTGAGGGGAGCCCTTATTGCTCTCTATAAGTACCTGAAGGGAGGTTGTAGTAAGCTAGTGGTTGGCCTCTTCTCTCCTGGAACCAGTGATAGGAGTAGAAGGAATGGCTTCAAGTTTTGCCAGGGGAAATTCAGACTGGATGTTATGAAATACTTCTCCAAAAGAGTGGTCAGACACTGGAATGGGCTGCCCAGGGAGGTGGTGGAGTCACTGACCCTGGAGGTATTCAAGGAACATTTAGATGTTGTTCTGAGGGACACAGTTAAGTGAGAACTGCTGGTGATAAGTGGGTGGTTGGACTGGATGATCTTGTAAGTCCTTTCCAACCTTTGATTCTATGGTATGTCTATTTACTTTTAAAATTGTTTTTACCTCAACCCATGAGTTTTATGACTTTTGCATTTTCATTTCTCTTCCCCTCATCCTGCTGGAGGGGAATAAGCAAGCAGTTGTGTGGTGCTTATCTCCCAACCAAGGTAAAACATGACTATCAAATTCAGAGCTAAATTTGAGTTTATTCAAGGCTTGAAGGTTTCTTATACAGTGAAATTGTATTAGGATCTGCATTTGTCTGGTTTAATACAATTCTCTTTTGCTTTACAGACTTCAGTGATACTTTCTGCCCCACAAATGTAACAGCCCGTAAAGAAATCAGAATCAGAAAGTGAATTATTCAATCTGCTGGGCAGATGACAGTGAAAGTACTGACACAGAAGAAGCCTAGAACAGAGACACATTCCTGTCTGCACAACTCATTAGTGCTGCTTTGGTTTGGAAATCTCCTTGCTTTCTATGAAGTACAAAAGTGTGAGCCCTCCTTGCTAGAGGCTCCTCACACTTCTCTTCTGGGCTCAGGAGTGCGTTCCGCATACAAACATTTTGCATTTTTGCAGATGGAGAGAAGTCTCAGGAACAAAGCACTGGAGGTGTCTCATTCCTTCCTGTGCCCTGCAAGTTGAGTCTTACAGTCTCACTGCAGTTTTGAAAAAGTGTGTGCCATGGGAGAGCATGGGTGGAGAAAGAGGACTGCCCAACCTTGCAGCATTAATAAAGTGCATTTTGTTAATGTCTGTGAGTTATTGTCAGAGACTTGGTTGAGAAAAGAAGGGAATGATGAACAAATGAAAGGCTAGAGGCAGGACTGTCCTGACAGGGTACTTTCTGGGGATTTGGGACATTTAGATTCAGACCACCTGGAAAAGTTCCATGGACCCTGAATCACGGAATAAGCCTCCAGGGGTATGAAACAGCATAAGTCCAGGATCCTGGACTCATTCTACCATGTATTCTCACACACACTTTATCCCATACTTCACAACCTTCTATACCAGCCTGAGGGGACCATTGTCTGTCTTCCTCAGTTTGGGCATTAAACCCAGGTATTGATCCTCCTTTCATCTTCTCCCTTGAGTCCGGGTGAAAGTACTGTTGTACCTTCTGAATTCATCACAGTGTGCAAACAATATTTATATGACAGCAAATCCATACAACTTCCAGCTAGCAAAAAAAAAGGTAAGCCCAAAAAAAAGGAAGCCCATCAGGTCCTGTGCTAGAGGGCACAGTAGTTCCCTCCTTTCCATGTTTCAGTGCAAATTCTTTGCATTACATAAAACCAGACACTGCAGAAATTTCCTTGTTTTTTCTTGTAAGGGAGTTGTTTGGTTGTTTGTTTCTTTTTAAGATGAAAAAAAACCAACACCCCGAATTCTAATCAGTGATTTTTTTTCTCTCAACAGTAATTCAGTTTTAACTTGTTTCTTTTACAGTTAGCCTGGTCCTACAGTGTATTGCATGCTTTCTATTATCCATAGTCTATATATATAAACTAATTAAATCAAAAGAATGGAAAAGAAATATAAATCCTAAGCACAGCTACTGAGATAAGGGAAGGAGGGAGAATCTTATTCTATCTGTGCCTCTCGATCATAAAATGATGGAAAACACTACTGTGAAGACTTTGAGCAATCCACTGGAACGTTTGTAGAGGTCTGTAAATAAGAATTGTCCCAGAATAACAATCTAAGATAGTCTGATAGATCCAGATTGAAAACAGGACTAGTGGATCTCAGATTAGATCCTGAAGATGCTTCTTTTATTTTTGGGAGATTCATGGATCCCTAGAAGACTTCTCAGTTTACCTTGGTGTTGGTCTTCACATACCACAGTGCAGACTTTAGAGGGATAGGTAACTTGCTGTAACTTGAGAACAGTCAGGAAAGTTTTGGCTAGATAATGTCAAATTGAAATATTCATGGTAACATATCAGATATAGTAATCTTTCAATATACTGTAAACTTGCTTGGTACCTTTGAGGGCTGCTGTGGAACTCTGAGTTATCTTGGTGGGATGAGGCTTTGGAAACCACATATGGCCTCAGGTGTCTTTTCTATACGGTAGGTGCTGCAAATTTAAATCAAACATCAATTTCCAAGTATTCCCAATTCCTTTAACAGTGTGAATGTTAGAATTCTAGCATGTATCTAAAGTCTGTTATAAAAGTTTCGATGATTTGAGAGCTCCGGGTTAATATAAAACATTCATACTTCATATGGATTCTGAGGTGGATAGGGGAATCTGAAGATTATGAGACAGGCTTCCAATACTAGGAGCTAAGTAAATAACCCTAATCAACAGATATATTTGTATAAGAGGTATTAATTCTTTACATATTTCCTGGCTTCAGACCGAGCCTTTTCAGGAACACAAAAGCCTGATGCTCCCCACAGCCTGGTGGGATTAGGGTCACAGATGAACATGACGAACTCATACAATGGTCAGATCTGAGTGGATGATCACCGAAGAACCTCTTTTTCCAAAACATCACTTGGTAGAGTTTTTGAAAATAAAATTTGAAAGCATCAAAGCAATCGCAAACTCAGTTTCAGCCAGAAGTATTTTTGATCTCCTTTGCATCCATTTTACTTACGTTGAGAGAATCATTCCTGACATGGGGACTGGAGAGTGATCAGCAAGGAAATTCAATTAGATTGGAGCTGATTAACCTGTGCATTACTCTGAAAATCATATTTATTATGTAGCATGGATTTACTGAATCCTTAGATTGGATTGTCAAATCCATCCTGTAAACGTAATGGAGGAGCCTGAAACGGTCTATTCTCCCACAAATTCAGTAACAATATCTTCACAGTTTTTCTAGACCACTTCATGGAAGAAGATGCTGGCAGGACTGTAAATGTCTGGTTGTGCAGAGGAAAACAACAGATGTCATTGCTCTGGCCACTGATCCTTTTTCTGCTCCCTGTTGTCTTCTGCATATCTCACAGCTTAGCAAAGAAAACTCTCACTGATGGGATGAAGTACAAGTCTGTTGATGGCCAGATTTCTTCCTACCTAATAAAGTATTTTAGACTGAGTTCAGAATATAAACAAAAAGAAAAATCTGCCCTAAGAATTATTCAAGTTATTGTGACAAATCAGGTTCAAAGAATCCAAGTGTCAATGTTGGCTCATGTCAGAGGCATGACAGACCCTGTGTGCAACCAGAATGGAGTTGTGGCCTTGGTGGCTAGTATAACCAGAGAGTCTAAATGGGGAGTCTGGTATCCAGGGCCAGCTACTAGACAGGCTGAAGGCCTGAGCCCACATGCTGTATGGATGACACTGCACATGTATGTATGTTTGTGTGTATATATTTATATATATATATACATACTTCTTGCTAAGCCAGAGAGGGGAATGGGATGAAATCGTTGGTGCTGTGTATGTTGTTCACATGCGTACTCCGTGAGTTTGCATGTATTTTGTGTGGCCAGACACGTCTGTCTGTATGTATGTGCTGAATAGGTGTGCTGAGTGTGTGTGTCTGCCAAGAATCTGGGCTCAGCTCAGCCACTGCTGGGACCTGGGCATGTGGCCACTCCAGAGTCACCCCTCTCAGGTTGCTGGACTCACGAAATTCCAGAATGCCTGAGGTGATAAGGGACTTCTGGAGGTCATCTGGTCCAACCCCTGCTCAAGCAGGGACACCCAGAGCAGAGTGCTCAGGGCCACATACAAATGGCTTTTGAAGATCTCCAACAAGGAGACTCTACAACCACTCTGGGCAACCTGTTCCAGGGCTCCGTCTGCTGCACAGTATCAAAGTGCTTCCTGATTTGAAGACAGAACTTCTTGTGAATCAGTTTGTGCCCTCTGTTTCTTGTTCTGGCACTGGGTACCACTGAAAATAGCCTGTCTCTTCTATTTGCATCCTGCCTTCAGGTATTTATAGACATTGATAAGAATTCCCCCCAAGCAGCGTTTACTCCAGGCTGAACAGTCCCAGCTCTCTCAGCCTTTTCTGAGGTTTTCCTGTTCCCTGTCCATCTAACTGTCCGTGAATTGGACTCATTCCAGTATGCCCGCGCTGCCTTCTCCTAACAGGAATTATCACCACTGACAGGACATCACCACCAGGTACAGATGATTGCGTGGACTGTCTCTGGCAGCCCAGTGTCACTGTTCCAGAAAAAAAACAGAAAAAAAAAAAAAGACCAAGAAAAGAAGGAAAGGGAAAGGAGAGCCACAAAATCCAGGCCATGGTGGCAACTGCACCCATCAGCCTATGTGACCTGTGGGTTTCAGTCTCAGCCTCCTTTCTTTTCCTTCCATCACCAACCTAGAAAATTCCTATCTTCATTCAGGAAACCTAGCCAACACTTCTTCCCTCCCACCTTCCCACTTTCTCAAACCTAATCTGTGATCAAATCCACCCACCAAAATCAGATGTCTTTCCAGGGATGAACTTTCACACAGTCTTGGAAGACACTTCCTAGTTCTGTGGTTGGCAAGAATGAAAAATTAATGCAGCCTGTTCTGTGTAGAAGCATCAGTTCCACTTTGCATTTATGTTAGATTCACAGGGTCACAGACATTAGAGATTGGAAAGCCCAGGGGAAACAGCTGCTCCAGCTGAGGTATTGTGCAAAAATATGGCCTGCACTGCATTAAAGCAAGAAAGAACTTTCATGAGCTGCCATATTGTCCTTGTTTTCTCATCACCTTCTTCCTGAAACATGGGCATGGGTTTTCCAGAGAAAGTTATTTATAAATTTTAATAAGAAATCAGAATGTGTGGAGTTGAGGAACAGGCTCAAATTGAAATGTTATTATATAATGAAACACAGCTCTTTCACAGTGACATTTAAAGAGTTGTGTCTTTATTTTTGGTTACAATTGAGCTGATGTGAGATCCATCAACCTATCTGTCTAAGGAGCTGACCCAGATTAGATATATTTATTTCAACTCTCAAGTTATTATTTAATTGTGGATCTCATCTTAATGCTGTTTGGATGCTGTTGAAACATCTCCAAATGGCTTTGGCTGAGTAGGGCTAGGCTCCTTTCAGATCACGTGCTAAAGGTCAATTGCCACTCTTAGGAATAAACCCAGCAGAGGGCCACTGAAAGCAGTATTGCTGATTAATGGAAATAACACTGGCAGCAGCAGTTGACTTATTGCAAGAGTCTATCCATGGCCTCAATCCAGCACAGAGCTCCTGGACCCGCTGTGTGGTTAACTCCTGACTTTTGTTTGAGTTCTTTTCAGTTGAACTTTCTGATGACACCGTAATGATGGAATGAAACGTGCCATGTTTGTTGTAAAATTGTTGCCCTATGTTTTCTGAGCCCTATGCAAGTTGTCAACATTAGAATGAAAAATGACCTCCTTCAGTTCACCTTCCGGAGAGTCTGCCTGCATTTCTTCTTGAAGCTAAGACGTTTGCTCACTGTCCTGCACCCTCATTTGTTCTCTGCAGAGACACAGAAAGTGTCTACAGGTGCTCCCTCTCTTGCACAATGCCTTCTCCACACTTCCCAGCATGGGGTGTGACTTTGCTGTTTGCTTTGTTCGTGTCCCAGATTCACTCCGCTTCACAGAATTAGTAGTTCAGCAAAGGGGCAGTCCCACATGAGGATTTAGAGGGCTCCTAAGCTGCTGCTGCAACAAATCTTTTGCTCTCACTTAAAAGTAGCAGAGTGCTGGACATGAGAAGAAATCCACAAGGAGCAGGAAAAACACATTCATTTGCAGTTGACTTGCTGACGATGTGGTTTTGCTGTCAAAACCTATGACCTGAATTACCGCCTGTGCTGCCAGAGGGATTATTGGAAAGAGGATAGCTTCGCTGGGAAAAGAAATCAGATTTCTGGGCAGAGCATTTTTTAAAATAAAAGGGAAAAAAAAACTTACTTATATCTTTGATAAGCAAGGAGGACATGATCTGAACATCCCTATTGCAAGACCAGGCTGCAGAGTGCAGCTGATCCATGTGAAAAACAAGTCAGGGGCACTGCAAACTGCCATCATGCCCTCTTCAAATAAAGCACCCAAAACTATGTTCCCCAACCAATAGTTCTTTGGATGCTGCTCCAGGTTCCAGAAAGCTGAAAAAATCACTGCCAATGAAGTGGCATGGCAGAGGTTTTTCCTCAGATCATCTCTCATTCTATGTGAACACTCTCCAAAAGGATTTCAGCAGACCTTTAAGGCTGCTGGAAGCCAACAGTTCTCCCTCAGATGATGTTTCTGAGATACTGCCAAAATACTGGGGGTGGAGGAATTTCCAGAGCAGCTGTGAGCATGACAGCCTACATTCTGCCCCACCTGGGGATGCATTGCCAGGAGGACAGCTGAAAGGCTCAGCCACACAGTCCTTTGGGTGATCCACAGGACTGACTTGGATGCCCAGCTCATTCCATATGTATCATTGTATAGACTTACATGCTTCGCTGCAGGATCAGCTCTGTTCCTATTACTTTTCCCTCATTTTGAGACAAAACAGAACAACAACAACAACAAAGTACAGTGTTTATCAAAGAACCATAAAATCATTAAGGTTGGAAAAGACCACCAAGATTGTCTAGTCGAACCATCAGCCCATCCCCATCATGCCCACTGAACCACGTACCTCTACCTTTTTCTTGAATAGCTCCAGGGATGGTCACTTCACCATATACCTGGGCTCATCTGGTACCCATCTCAGTACCTCACCACTCCTTCTGGGAAGAAATTTTCCCTAATATCTGACCTAAATAACAATATCTTCATGCTGCCTTGACCTATTCTTCTCCTTGGAGTTTAAGGAGCTCCTTGGATAGCTTGAGCTTTGCACCCTGAACAACCCTGCTTGACCAAAAGGGAAAATCACATCATACTAAATACTGCTAACAAACTTGTCTCAGACAGGTGTCCTGGGGATGTCAAACATTGCAGCTCTTCAAATGCTCTAAAATCACCATATGAATGGGAGTTAATTTTGTTGGTTTACTGAATTTTCAATTTTTATCTCCAACTTTTAATTTTCTTGCATATAGCATTGCTTGATAAACCCCTAAGGGCAAAGTTTAGGATAGAAACCATGAACAACAAAAAGCTCAGCAAATACGTTCAGATAAATCATTAACACTGGTGTTTATGTATCTTTACTTAGAAATCAACATTCCCTAGCTCAAAAATATTTTTAACTATAAAAAGATTAAAAGGACTTTTCAGACCACTTTCTCCCCTAATGAATGCAGTCATTAAATATCAAAGGTTACATTGTTTATCTATAGTAACATTTCTGATGTTGTGCTTCTGAAACTTGGATGCTGACAGGACTCATGACTTCAGCAAGCTGCAGATCTTCCCTCATGATGTTACCCTTTGTAGAGATAGCAGTGCCTTTTTTGTTCTTGCTCATAGACACCCTTGCTGACTCTTTAAATATTGTGTCTGACTTTGGAGAGGAGTTATTTTTGAGGAGTAAACAAAACACATTTTTCTTTTGTTGTGTTTTGGCAGATTTTGACATACTGCCCTGAAAACAAACTGATGGGCATTGATGCTTCTTCCCTCTGGAGCCTCAGTTCTGATGGTAGTTTATTCAGACTGAAGCTTTGTCTATAAAGGGGGATTAGCTTTGATCTCAAAAAGCCATCTTTCCCTGTCCTTTAAGATAAATCCCTTTTCTTGAATGAGTGTTGGTACAACTGGAATCAATACATTTGATCCTTCAAATATTACTGCTTTCCTCGTAAATATTATGTACACTTCTCATGCTGATCTAGCACTTTCCTCCAGACCCCTGCTCAAAATCCTGCTGTAAGCTGCATCCTGCATCACCAGGTCATGCTTATTCAGTGTGTGTCCTGAAGGCATGTGGTAGTTTTCAATATGTAGGTTGGTAATGGCATCAACAGAACTCCTGTGCCCTACTGAAACCTGGGCTAACCTCAAGTAAGAACCACTGGTGACATTTTCAGTGGCATTTAGGGAACACTTTAAAGGCTACAAATCCTTATAGGCACTGATTTAATTGATCTACACCTAGAAACTGACAATGCTGTGGCTATACACATAGAAACCTCTAAAAGTCTGTTACTCAGTGACTTTGAAATTCATGTGTTATCTCTAAAAATGAAAGGCACTAACATGCCCAACCACAAGCGAAAGCCAGCATGCTTTAAGTTTGTAAATTAAATAGCTGATTTGATGACATAGGAATCAGGAAAGAGATTCATGTGAATTTCCATTGCCACCCCTGTGCATATCTTCTCTCCTTCTTTCACTGTCTTCTTTCAAAAATGTCATAGCTTAGCCTCTCTATCAAATACTCCATCATGACTCATCCTCTCCTCTGTCTTTGCTCATTAAAACCTATTTATTATATGCATGAAAACATTTTGTCAAGATCCATCCACAAATGCAAAGTGCCAACATATTTGAATGGAAGCAAAGGCAGAAGGACGTTTCTCTTATAGCAACATGATTATTTGTCAAAATGTTATGTTTTCATGTCAAATTGGGCAAAGTGTTCCAACTGAAGAATATATATATTTGTGTGTGTGTATTGAAGTATATATGTATACAATAACTGTCAACATTTTTTTCTTGTCATCATAGATTATGGCAGCCTCACGTCCTGTAGGATAACTAGGTTCAATTTATATCTTCCAGAATATCACCCCAATTGTAAAACTACCAAGATCCATATTTGCTTTATTGCTGAAGTTGTTCTGTTTTGCTTTATGCAAATTGAATCACACTTGAATTTTAACTAGCACAGCAATAGGAACCCAGATGGCTTACCGCCCAGGTGAATCTCTGAGTATCTGACACTGTTGAACCTTCTCCTATCTTTCCCGTTTTCTAGCTCAGGGAATAATTACTTAATCTGTGCAAAAGAAAATATTATTGAGAAAAACAATAAGAAGAAAACAAATTGCAGATGCATCCACAGTATCCTGGGAGATGTAATTCAAGGAGCGGGTGAAAGCTAAACCTGTTTTCTTATATAACTCTCTGTAATTACATTATTATAGTGATAATATTAAATTAGCAATATTTTTGTATCATCTTCTGTAGATTGGTACACTTACATTAGGGTGTAGGGCTGTCTGGAAATCCAGGCTATTCCACAGTGTCATGACCGCTTTGTGATAGATGTCATGGGCACCTTTTCTGCCCATGACTGGTCACCAGCTATGCAGGTGGAAGGGAATGTAAGGGCCCTCCCATAAGGACATACTGAAGGGTTGCACAGGTGCAGATGCTTGCCCTGGTTTATCTGACAGTTCATTATAATGATGCTTTCACCCGGTCTCTGAAAATGCAAGGCAAACTGAGACTCAGAAATGGGCTGGGGCCACACTAATAGGATCCCTAAGATAAAATTATCCAAGAAATAAAGGGATTTTTGTCCACTGTTGAGAAGAGGGAGTTGATGTCAGTTAGGCCTGACATGGTAACTGATGTCTTAATGGGCAAAGGGTGTTAATAAGTTGTTCCACTCATTTAGAGAGATGAGAAATGAAATAGGCTGTAAAACAGTTAACAGCTACATTGCTGTTGCTGGCAATTCCCTCCTTACCCAAGACTATCTCAGAGGCTAAGCCAATATTTGGACAGCCTGAGCCCTTTCATTACTATCTTCAGTAAACCTCCAAACACGATGTTAATATATCACCTTTTTTCATCGGTGGTGTGAGAAAATAAAGAGCAGAAACACAAAGAGGTTCCTCACATGATTTGCTGCATTTCATACTTCATGCTGGAATTCTGTCCTTGCTAACCACTACAGGTCATCCATTTTCAACCTGTTCTTGGGTCCTTTACCAAACTGGTTGCTTAAGCTCATATTAAACAAGAAAGGGAAAAATTAAGGACAAGAAAGTGAGTTTCTGAGAGGCTCGAGGCATCCTAAAGACACAGAACAATGACTTCACCACATGAATTTCCTGAAAGTGGGAACTGAAAGCAAGCTAGCCATGCTGATGAAGTCTTCCACCTAGGTAATTAATCCTCCTTGAAAAGCAAGATAACCTAGGCAGGAAAGCCTGACTGTCTTATTCATGACTACTGCAGTATCTTTATGTGCTATTCCGCTGCTCTGTGTAGATATCCTTTGACTTACAAGCTTAATCTCTTTCACTAAAATTAATGCAACAACATGTAGTTACTATGGTGATTTACACTACCTATTTTAGGCTACTCCCATATTCACATGTGAGCCAGTTCTTGCTGTCCCTGGAGTTTGCTGGCACTTACTATAACCAGATTGCAAGCCAAAATACAAGCAAGGATGAATAATCAGGGAATGTGAATACAACTGAAATATGGAATTGTGCTCTTTTGGAGCACAATTGGACTTTTCTGGGTATCCCCATGTACCTATAAGCTTCATATGCCTACAAGGGACGACGACAAGTGAACTTCGTTTTTAATGAAGAAAAGAGTGATGCAATTAATGTCTTCTGACCTCAATGCTTGTGGACCTGTGTATGCTGCTTTCATTTTGCCAGGTCCCTGCCTCAGCACAAGGTAAAGCTACTTCTGTGTCCCGTACTGAAGTATAAAAGGCAAGACTTCAGAGTAGATGAAATTCACCCCAATATAAGAGCCTTGAAGTCTCTGAAATGCCTGAGATATGGAGACACTTCATATTTCCAGGACTTTGTGATGTTTAATAGATACTTACACTGGCCCTCTGCATTAAAAGGCTAAAACTGTAAGTACCATAAGCAAGTGGGGGACTTCCAAAGGATCTGTTTGTGACTAGAAAGAGGGTAAACTTAATTAAAAGTATGATTTGCTGCTTGTAACCTCCTCAGCTACTGATAGTGTATGGCTTTATTTTGCTGCTTCTTCACAATCCCTGGAGTCTCTGTACCTGAACATTGCCATGGTGATTTTATATCATGGAACTTTTCTTTAGAAATAAATCTTTGTGTCCACTGACGGCTTAGTCAGCAGTTTGCTTCCCTGGTGCTGTTCACTCTGGCAGATGGTGCTGTTGCATATTCTGAGAAAGAAGAGAGTTGCTCTGATTTACTATAATGAGGACAGCCTTCCTGCTATGGTGGCATAGAGATGTTTATTTTTTCCAAGATTAGGGGACATCTGTAGAGCTTCCACTGACAGGAATGTGCTGTTGTAGCAGCCTGTTTGCAGAAGCACTTTCACTGCTCAAATGGCTCTGTCTGCAGCTGCATGCTTCTAGAAGGAGGACAACATGTTTTCTGTTAAAAAAGAAAAGCAAAAAATGGTGATAGGAAGGTGCTGAGTCTTCTCATCAGATCTGCTTCTTAGCTTACCTGTGGGTTTGGGCACCAACCAATGTGTGACACCAATACAGATTACCAGTCTAGAAAATTATGTAGGAGTAGATTTTGAAAGGTGTATATGCAGATGCTTTATTAGAAATATTAGATATTATAGATATTAGAAATATTAGAAAATAAATAATAAATAAATCTGTTGGAATCAAAGGAATTTGGATATCTAAGCAATAGGGGATTTCAAAATCCCACTTTCTGCATTTTTAGATATTGACTAGCTTTGGAAACCACCACAGAGTTTATGAATGTCTTTGAGGGGTTTATCTACAGCGTTACTTCAGTATCTTTGGATATTCTTCCGGTTCCCAATGGGTCTGAAGCGCCTCAGGTGCTCTCTGGAAGTGGAGGAGGCTGTGAGCTGCAGTACTCTGTGGAGATGTGTGATGGTGACAAAACTGTGCTTAGGAGCTCTGGGCAAGAAGAACACTTAGTTGCTTGAGAAGCTTCAGAAATGTTCCCTGGTGAGGAGACAGGGGTGAGAGACAGTGTGAAGCCTGCAAAGAGGCCAGGCTTCAAAACAGTGAGTTCTCTCTACCAGCATCAAGCCAACAACTTTAAGGATACCTCTGTAGGTCATTTTAACCAGTCTAAGCATCACAGTGACCATGCAACAACCAGCCTGCTGGATACTGACGTATCTGAGCCTTCAGCTCTGTCATTATTTCTGCATTTCCAAATGAACTGTCTCCTGTAAAAGCTCCTGTTTCACAGAATGGAGCAGCCCAGCTGGTTAACACGCTGTGTTTCCTCACACAGACCTTCCTCTTATGTTACTTTGTTGTTTATTTTTTTTGCTATTCTTTTTTATTCAGTAAAAGAATTTGTTTTAACTCCATTTAAGCTGCAGCAATCTGCTGGCTGCTCCCATGCGCTGTAAATCCGCTCCCTCCCAGTGCAGCACAGTCCTTCCCACCAAAATAACAAAAGAAGCAGAGAAAGAAGCTGGGAAGTAGATGGGAATAAGATCTGAACTACACTAAGAGATTATTATTTTAAGGAGCTTATCAGCCAGTCTATTTCCTAGTGCAGGTTACATGCCATTACATCTGGAAAGGAATTTGTTCTTTTCTCTAACACACAGCAGTGATTTTTGTTTCAATGAAACATAATACAGGTAATCGCCCTGTTCAAGACATACTTGCCTGCTCCCAGTACTGCAGATCAGGAGTCACTGCTGTATTTAACTGAGTAGTCAAAGAAGAAGGAAAAAATAATTCCCAGAATAAGCAGAAGCAGAAGACAGGACAGAACAAGCAAACTAACAGAACAAAACATGGTGTGGAACTGCACAATTCCTCTCACATTTTTCACTTTAGGTTGACATTGTCTAAATTTGAATTACACAACTATCAGTTCACCTCACCAGTATAACCACTGAGGCAGCTGTGCCTCTTCACATTCATTGGCATGCAGTCCAACCTACCCACATTGGAAAGCAACAAAAGTAAAGGTTTTGTCATTCAAAATACTTCACAGCTGTGAAAGCCTGTGCTGAAATGGAAATGCTCATGTTTGCAGTGCAGGAGCTAAACCACAACTAGAAAGGAAAAGGTCTGAGGAGCACTGAGTCAGTGAAATCTTTGCTGGTGACAAGCATTAAATAGGACAAGAATAGAGTAACCGTGGTAGTAAGGCTAGAAGGGGATGTGGTGGTCATCTCAGCTGACATTCTGCATGATGTACATCAGATTTTTGCCCACATCAGTGCCATGGCTCATGGTTGACCGTAAGCTTGTAGAGCCCTATTGTGTCTGCTAGATACCACGAGTGTGAGCCACTGAACATATTCAAGGTGGAACAAAAGCTTCTTGGTGAGAGTTCTAACCTTCCAGTAAGCCTTTGAATCATAGAGTCACAGAATGACTTAGGTTGGAAGGGACCTCAAAGCCTGCTCAGTTCCAACCCCCTGCCATGGGCAGTTGTCACCCACCAGGCTGCCTAGGGCCCTAATCCAACCTGGCCTCATACACCTCCTGTGGTCCCCTCTTTTTTCTGAAAAACTCTCAGGTCCAACCATGGGATTGTGGAATGCTATAACCAACATCCCAAGACATTCAAGCACTGAGTAACACGTAAGCCACACACAGACCCAAGGGTAGGTATAACTAGCAGCATAGCTCACTAATCTGTAATTCTTACTAACTAGCCTCTTTGTGAGAAACTTTCACTTTATTTATACTACAAATATTGTTAACATGGTTAGATTCAACTTCCAGATACCAGTCTTCACTGGGTACAGTAGATTTGAAGTTGTACATGAGAAACACAATCTGAGCCGTGCCTTCACAACCTATGCCCATACCTGCATTTGATGTGGTGCAAAAAGGTGGTGTAAGGTGAGCTTAAAGATCTCTGAGGCAAAATCTGGTTTGATTGGCAAGATGCATGAGCTGCATGGAGCCTGATCTCCATCTGACATGGCTTCTGGCTTTTGGCTGCAAGCTGAACAGCTGAAGTATCTTCTTGTCCCTTGATGTGCTGTGAGCTATGGGCACTGCTCTCCCTGTGAGTCTCTGCGGCACTGTGCAGAGCTACCAGACAGCTCAAAGGGCTGCAATAAGCCCCACTGGGGACGCATGATGTGGGTGAGGTGGAAGCTCTGCATGCATTGATTGCACTCTGGAGATTCTTGCTGATTTTCACAAGAATGCCAAATTGAAAACCCATGAATAAGGCCGTCCCCAAACCCCCAAACCAACGTTAAGATATTGCTTTATTCAATGCTGTAATAAATGTTGCAAAGTTTTTATATGCCTTCTGCTTTCCGAACCTTCTGGGCATATTCAGTACACTCATCAAGCTAGAAATATGCTTTTTCCTCTAACTTACTTGATCTTCCCCAAACCACCTATTTCCAGAAATAGGGAATTTCAGTGAAGCACCAATGAGAAGTGCATGATAGACAGAAGTGCTGATGCACAATATTTGCTCAGGTAGTGGCAGTGATTTTTTTTGCTTTCATATTTTGTTACAGATGAAGACAATGCATGCACCTGTTCTAAAGCTATCACATAAATACTGCACATTATATAAGTAATTTGAGTGCTTGGTGTTCACAAATGATAATTTAGCTTTCTATAGCTGTGCATTAAAATAAGAGCTATTTCCAAAGTCCAGTCATAACGTGTATTCAATGACATCCACAAAAAACAACATCAGAGTTCAAATTTGAACTCCAAACTCTTCAGTTTGCAGAAAAACATTCAGCTTCTACATATGCTACCTTGGGAGCTGAAGATCCATCTAAAAAAGTCTATAAATTTGAAAAATAACTCTCATAAAAACTAATGTGATTTATGTAAGCACATTAAGGGGAAAATACCCTGAACAGTTGGTTTAAGTGCTTAGGCTTCCTAAACTTAATATTTCCATATGGCTACATTGTAATTTTAGATTTTTAGTGTCTTCATACACTTCTCTGTTAAATTTGAGAAACAAATCAAGGTACCAGCACAAAGAAATTAAGATTAAGGAACAAAGATGCCTGCAATGAGTATTTGATTGTTCCCACACGAAGCGATGATTCTTTCTACAAATTTCCTTAATCCTCTAGGAAGCGTTGTTCCAATTGTCACAGGATTGTTGGTGAGATGTTGCAAACAGATGATTATAAAAGTCTTTTGATATAAATAGCAGACAGAAAAATAAGGGGAGAAATGAACATCCTACATTTTATTTTGTATTTTTTAATGCAGGATTGTATTAGCTAAGTAAAGATTAGTTTCAAAATTCCAGACAAGTCTTGAATTCTTGCTGAATATTTCACGCCTTTAATGCTCCCATATTTTTCCCACAAGATTTTAACTTTTGCCTATTCCTGGGTGGCTTTGCAGAGAAACACTGCTAAGAACTTTTTTTATCTGTAGCACCAGAATCGGCTTATGTTCCAGTTCATACCTGAAGGCAACTAACATCTTAAAAATGATTATTTAAGCCAGAACAACCCATTGTGCGAACCTTCCCAAATCAATTGGAGCCCACGTTGTATCGACTTAACCTATGCTGATCCCTACTGACTGCAACTAAATGGATATAAATCACCTTTACAACAATGCAGAGGGATCTGCAGGCAGGTTCACTGGTCTCACCTGCATCACCTCAGCTCATTGACCACAACAGTGTGCAGCAGAAGTTAAGGAAATTCAATTCTTCGTGAGGAATCTCTGCTATGATCCATTCTTGCTTTCCCAAAAAGAAAGCCATGGTACAAGCACACTGAAAATCCTGCAATCTGCCTTCATTCAATCTATTGGACTATTTTACAAGTAATGATGAAGTTGCTGAGATACAGCACAGTGAATCTAGGCTATGGCTTGGTTCAAAAGTGTGACCTGGGCATTTTTTAGGGACACAGCCATAGGTAAGAAGAAATGGCAATACTGCTTCAGAAGTGCTGTCCATTTTCCTAAAAGTGTCTGCAATTAGTAGTAAATGCATGAGAGAGGAGAAAGCAGGGATGGGGAGATACTAGGCAAGACAGAGAGGAGAAAGGGGCAGGCAGAAGTCAGGCACACTTGAGTTGTTCCTACAATTTGTGTTAGAAGATCTCCACCAGGAATAACAGGATGGGAAAAAAAAAAATCTCTCATTTCTCCATGCCATCAACACTTACGTAAGTTCCACTAAGCAGTGGCTGCTGCCCAGGTGAGTAAACAATACATAACCATGTAGTAGTGGTAATATTTATCACATAAGAGCTTATACAGCTATGTTGTTCAAGAGAAAGGATTTACATTACTTCTTCCCTGTAGACTTAATAAAACTCTGTGAGAGCGATGGGTAGCACACTGACACTTACACACATCTGATTTAAAACAAAGGGAACTTGTCCAGCTACACTAATCCTTTGTCTTTTGTTTCAGAGACTGTGCAATTCTTTGGTTGTCTTCTTCAAGTGGGAGAGGAAAAAAAAGAAAACACAAAGTTGGATTCATTGCTCTCTGCTTTACAACTCAACAGATGTTTGTAGTTATTAAAAAAAAAGAAAAATCTGGCAGCTGTCTGGCTGGGCTAGTGGCTGAGCCTGGTGTGATTAGATACAGCTGAGCAGTTGATACTAGAAAACCAAGTTGGATGAAAGGAGCTGTGGTGCTGCAGGGGATGTTAATATCAGAAAAAAATGGAAAACATACAGAACACAAATACCGAGATTAATAGTTACATAATATAGTCTTTTTCCAGGAGGAGGCATAAATATTAAAGTGTCTTTTCACTTTTACCACATACTCCTCATTAAGAAAGTACAATTAATACAAAATGCAGAGTGTGGACAACATGCGTATTGAAATCCAGCAATATCTCCCTCACCAAATGTTCAGTGAACCACCCCAGTGTGCAGACTCAGCACTTAAGAGTGAGGCATCCTCGTAGTGGATATTAAAGTCATGCTTCTGCTCAAGATGTTTCTAAGTCTTATCTGTGTGAGGTGCAGAGGGAAAGACCAGGAAATGATTCAAAACTGGAAAAATGACAGCTGGAAAGAGAGATCTACTATGCTTAAATACAGAGGTCTACAGTTCAGGCTCTGACACAAGAGGCAGTCATCACAGGCTTCCTTGACTCTTGCTAGAGAGAAATAGAAATGCTGTGATGAACATTTATCCAGTCTATTTCAAACATCCACTTTAGGATGGGATGAATTTCGCTCTGGGAGGACTCATTTCTCTGTGCTGCCTTCAAAGGGAGGTGATGGTGAGTAGTGCTGCACAGCCATCTATTGGGTAGAAGATCACATCTGGTCAGAGGTATCCACCTGAGAGACAGGAAAATCTCGATCTACTTAATTCATTAGAAGCAGATCATAGTGCTAACTTGACTATAACACAGAGGACCTTCAGATGAAGACATTTGTTTCTGATGGATATTGTTATCCAAAAGAGATAAATAAGAATTAACCGTCTTGTTTGTAAAATTATTGAGAAAGCCCAGTGTCAGGTGAAGATATCTTTCCAAAATACCTCTTCAAGCCAACACTCCTTTTTTGACTTAATAAGGGCTTTTTGACTTAATAAGGGCTCCCTGTGGGCTGGGTTGCTCCAGAAAATAGAGCAGTTGATGTGTCCAGATCAGTTGGCTAATCTCTGTCTTAAATTTATTTTGAAGCTTGCATACTGAAAAGTCCACACTCTTTTCCATTCTGCTGGGAAATTAATAAAAACAAAGAAAACAAAACAATTAAAAAAAAAAAAAGTCCCAAACCCAACAAAACAACCCACAACCAATCAACCAACCAGGCAAACAGAAACATGTGAAAATGCAGCAAATTCTTTTGTCTGCTACAAAAAGAGACCTAGTCTTTTTTGACCATAACTATACCTTCTGTAGTTGTGAGAATGATCTCAGGGATTTGATTTGCCACTGTTAGGAAGAACTTCACAAACCAAAAGGAACAAGTTATTTCCTAGATAGCTGTTTCTGCTCCTTGCCTAAGATCTGCATTCCTATGATGTGTAATTTACACCAGTTAATGCATAGACAGAAATGTTAATGATGTGAATGGCAGAAGAAAGGAAAGACATGAGTGTCCAACCAAATAAAAGATGAAGGCTGATCACTGCTTGATTCAAATCATCATAAATCCATGAGAGTTGCTAAAAAGCTGGTTTATGCTGAAGGGATAGCCCTAATGTCTGCAGTTATCAATAGATTAAGTTTCAGTGCTCAGGGAAAAACTTCTACCAGGAAAGAATGTCCTTCTGCAGTAATGGGGGAAGAAAACTGCAAAGGCATTGCAGCCCTGTATGAATTCATGAAGCTCACTCTGAAACACATCCTTTTTAAATTAACAGTGGTGAGACTGGAATGTCAGCCAGTACTGCAGCAGGGTTTTTTTTTTTTCTGTTCATATCTTGATCAAAACTTCTTTTGACTTCTCAAACTGCTCAAAGAACAACCGAAGAAAGGAAAAAGACAGTAAAGACAAAAAGTGTGTTCAGTGACAAAAACTAACACTAAAACTAGGAAAATGAGCAGTAGCTCATATTTGGCTGTAAAACATCACTGTACCATATAAACTAGCTTTATTTTTTATTGTTTTAATGGAAAATTCTTCTTCTGCCAAAACCCCAATATTTAGAAACGATATTTGGGAACAACATATCTATGGGAAACTTTAATGTTACATAGTAGGTGGCTGAGAACGTGAAAATACTCATAATACCAGACCTCAGTAGCATTTCCCACTACAAGCAGCTTCCTCTTTGCAGCTTCATTTCATCTTGTCATAACCTCAGTACTCTCATAGGAGCAAAGCAGTCCACCCTTTGCCCCTTAGAGAGGTTGGAAAGGGTGCTGGATTGCAGCCCTGTTGGGATCAGCACAATCAGTGCCAGGCTGTATAACATCTTCTGTTTCTTACCCTTTTCAGTGCAATATAGCGGATGCCACCTGCTATGCTTTATTTCCTTGAGCATACACAACATCAAGCCACATTTGCTTACAAAAGGATATTGAAGTCTGATCCAGTTGTTTACTCATATAGGAAACAGTATCATAAAATTTTTCCCATAAATGCATCAAGACCTGTATGTAAACACCATGAGCTCTCCTTTCTCCAGTGGAGGCTTTTTTTGCATCATTTTGTCTTGATTATTATTTTAATTCACAACCTGAATGCATTCACCTGCAGCTGACACTCAGAGCTCCTTTAGCTGCTATACATTCCCCCCTTCCCTGCCATTTACTTCCCAATTAATCGACAGCAATCGGATTCCCCCTCAGCTTTCATTTCACTAGGCTGAGCAAATCTCATTTGCCCATTTCACGGCTCCATCCTGCTGGCAGCTTAGAGTCATTTCATATACCAGAATTTTTCCCCTCTTTAATTGGAAGCAAATGAAGAGCTGCTATCTCAAGGCAGATGGTTCTATTCATTCCTAAGGGTAGGTTTCACCTCATTTCACTTGGTCCAAAGTGCGCATTGTCAGCTCCCTCAAATTTGCTGACTGCTTTCCAGCCATGAAGCAACCCCAAGCCCAAGCCTTTCTATAGATCCCGGGAGAGACTAGAAGACTGGGAACAGTGCAAAGGCATGATAGCCTTGGATGAGGCCTATTTTGAGCCACAAGCATATTTAATTAACAGCGTTGAATGTGGACTGTCAGCATATAATGCAGGATGCGCCTTCTTACCCATATCTTCATAAGAAACTATTTTGACTCTACTTTTACATAAAGCATGAATGGCTTGGCTCTGTAAGTTCTGATAGCTCATGCTCAGCACACCTGCACTTCGACCCATCAGTCTCATTCACGCCTAGCTTCCAATGGAACCACCAGTAGTACCAGTTCACCCGCTTCATCAAAGACCACATCTGCTACATTAACTTTTCCCTGAGAACCACTCTCTGTCTCAAATACACTGATAAATTTTTCATATTTAATCTCATACTGGTAAATACACGTTGCATTTTATCCCATTATCTACATACCTAGTATTTGTCTACAGATCTTAATGTTTCCTTTTTAATTTGTTCTACAATATAATACTATAAAAATCTTAAGATTATCTGTCCTCTATTTTTTTAAGTAAGTTTCTTTCCAATTTATTGAGTCTAGGTTATGATCTAAGTGCTGCATCCACCTGGTTTACAGAAACAGTATTTTCAAGTATTTGCATTCTTTTATCCAGCTCTCATTTTTTATAATTAAAGCAATCCTTTAGTTCATCCAACTCTGGCCTTCTGAAATCAGGTAATCATAGCTGTAATCCTGGTTTTCGTTATCTAGATATACAATTTAAGTAGAAAAAGGTCACCATCAGTTACTGAACAGTCATCTGTTATGACAAGCCTTTCTATAGCAGCTGATTTGTTAACATCAGGTAGAAAACAGTGCTGAGGATGACTTAATGCTCCTTAGTAAGTCTGCGAAACAATAGTGAGAAACAATACAACCTAAATATTTTCCAGTCTACATCTGGGAGATTTAATTTTTCCAGACCATTTCAATTTCTAGACTTTTTTTTTTTTTCCTCTAGTAACATCTCAGATATCCATTCCACATGGAGCTCCAAGCCTGTGGGTTAACATCAACACCCCAACCCCACTGCTCAGCTGCATTCCCTGGAGCAATCCTGTCTACAACATTTATCCCTGCTCAGCTTGTCCCACCAGCTGAAGGGATTGTGCAATGTTACCTCAACGTTTACACCTGGCAAGACAAAAGTATTTTCTATTCTACGTAGCTTATTATGTTCCTTTTCTACCAATGAGCATAAATGTCATTCCACACTAAATTAAGCTGTGACTAACATCTGTCAGGTGTGGTTCATTGCTCTTCTCATTGTTTTCCTAGGGGATGACTTCCACATACAATTAGTGCTTTGTTTTCTTAGTGTGTTTAACAATACAGCATGTAGAGCCCTTGTAACATGTGCAGTGTCCTTTGAGGGAGAATATTTATCTCAAAAACTGCATGGTGGCAGAGTTTGTGTGCTTCTCTGACATTCAAGAGAGATGAAACAGTTAGCTGGTACTGATGAGACAAGCACATAAGCCTGACTTTGAAAAGGTTCTTCTATGTTACTACATTTATTTTGTTTGAGTCACAAAAAAAAACAACCAAACAACATTCTTGTCAAAATGTTTCTTTAACAGGCTTTGCTTGCCATTCTTCTTGTGGGCTAGAGACTCAAACACAGACCTAATAGACACTTTGACCTAACCAACATTTGTTTTCTGAGTCTAAATCTAATCTAACTTTCCAGTTTGCTGCTGATTATCCTGGGGGTAGCCGAAACAAAATGAAATGAAATGATGCTAATAACTGCACAGACAGTTAATGCACAAGTTTTCAAGTCTTTGGCTGGGAACAGATGAGGATTTTGAGCAGGAGTGGCTCAGGCACTGTGGGCTCAAGATGCACGAAAGTAAATCATGTGAATTTTACTCGTGGCCCTTTCTGTAGGTGATGTCTGAACTACCTAAACTGGTTCTTTATGTTGGGGAGATTGTCCATGTTACACGTGTATAAAACACTCCAAAAGTACACACATAGTCCTTCTTTGCCATAGTTACTTATTTACTACTTACCCTTTTTTAATGTGCTTTTGTCATTGTTCTCCAGTAACTTACTGACAGCTGATGAATGTTTCTATATGAATTTAACTTCCTGTATTCTGACAGATGTACTATAGTTTTATCTAATTTATAATATCCTCAAAGTGTTTTATTCATATCTTCTGTTTACCATTACTTTTGAGCTTTATATTACCCTTGCAGAAAACAGAAACCCGTAACATTTATCTAGGAGTTTAAAAGTAAGGCAGTATTTCATAGCTAGGATTGTTTTCATGTGAGTTTGCTGAGGGCTTGGCTTGAGATCCAGACTTGCTACATATTTCTGCTAATCAAGCTTCTGGTATTTACTGTGTATTTTTACATGCTACAGCGTTGAAATGTTTTTCTGACTTTCCTAGATTTTTACTGAGTGCAAGTTGTGCCATATCACAATCTCTATCCACAGCAAATACTCCCATATCCAGCACTAAGGAGTCCCAAAAGCTAAAAATCTTCTCTGTATTATAATTTGGACTCAAAGGAAAACGTGCTCTGATACGGAAGCTGTCTCGGATGCAGTCCTGCACCTAGGTGCTGAGATCACCAGCCATGCATCAGTCCCACTCAACTCAAGCACCTTCTTTGCTATTTGAACGTAGACCATCTGTCTCTCATATAATTCAGAACAAACAAATTGTGTAGAGTTCTGTCATGGTCAATAATCCTAGTGGTTACGAAGTTTTGAAGTATTTGATCTCCTTCATATTTAAACATAACAGACAATAGGTGCCTTTCTGTACAATATGTAATAAATGTATGTGATTAGCTGCAATAAAAAAAATAGATTTAATAGTAAAATCATCTGTGTGGAGTTGGTGTCAGACTGGAGACACTATATATCACTGTGGCAGGTCAGTAATATCAACATTGACAGCAACCTCACAGCATTTCAGTGTGTGCATTGGTCTAGATCAGAAGAAATAGTGGGGAAGCTGGGGATGGGGCATTTGCTGGCCACACTCTCACACATTTCCTCTTTTCCCCATTGGTAGTATGGTTTAGTGAATCACAGAATTATAGAATCATTAAGGTTCAGAAAGATTTCTAAGATTGCTTAGTCCATCAATCCATCACCACCATGCCCACTAAACCATGTCTCTCAGTGCCACATCTACCCTTTTCTTGAACAACTCTAGGGATTGTAACTCCACCACCTCCCTGGCAGCCTGCTCCAATAATGACTCTTTCACAGTAGGAATTCTTAATATCCAACCTGAACTTCCCCTGGTGCAACTTAAGTTCATTATCTCTTGTTCTATCACAATTACCTGAGAAAAGAGGCAGACCCTCAGCTCAGTACAACCTCCTTTCAGAGACTTGTAGAGAGCAGTAAGGTTTCCCCTGAGCCTCCTTCAGACTAAATAATCCCAGCTTCTTCAGCTGCTCCCCTAAGACTTGTACTCCAGACCCTTTACAGAGTTCATTGCCTTTCTCTGGACATGCTCCAGTGGCCTTAATGTCTTTCTTGCAGTGAGGGGCCCAAAATTGAACATGGTACTCAAGGTATGGCCTCACCAGTGCCAGGCACAGGAGGATGATTACCTCCCAGGTCCTGCTGACTGCCATATTTCTGAAACAAGCCAGGATGTCATTGGCTTTCTTGGCCACCTGAGCACACTACTGCCTCATGTTCAGGTGTCTGTTGGCTAGTACTTCCAGATGCTTTTCTTCTACACAACTTTCCAGCCACTCTGCCACAAGACCACAGCAATGCATGGTGATGTTGTGACCACAGAACTGGACCTGGCACTTGGTCTTGCTGAAGCTCATACAATTGGCCTTAACCTCCTGATCCAGCCTATAGTGCTTAAGTTTCATTGCGAATATTTTGGAGTGAGCCAGCCATTCTGAATGACAATTTATTTACACAGGCAGGAAGAAATAGCTTCTTGGCAACTGCATACAGACCAAATGCTGGTTTTCTATTTTAGCAGCTTCTTCTTGGACAAGACACAATGGCAATTGGCTTGTCTGAAAGATGGCAAGTTACCTAATGCAAAGAGCCCAAATGTGGAGAGCGAACACCAGCCCAATCTGCACTCTCAACTTACCACTCATTGAAATACATGACATTGGTTCTGGTCCCAAAAAGCTTTTAAAATAATCAAAATGATTTATTCCAATTGCAAATCTGGAGTTACTATGAAATAGACATGACATGCTGGGCCATGCAGGGAAATAAGGAAGTGTGTGGACACCGGTGTGTGAGGCTGAAACCCATTCTGACTTCAAGCATCTGCATCACTGGTTGCAAGCAATCAGGGAGGGACAAGAAACAAAGCCAATAAAATGTGAATCATTGGGTACTTACCAGCAATTAGCATCATTTTTAAAACTGCCAAGAGTGACTAAGCTGACGTTCCATTGTTTAGGAAGTTAACAGGAGGTTGGCAAAAAAAAATACATCCAATCTTTAGAAATATCAGCATAAAGTCACCGTACTGAGTGTTAAAGTCTCACAGCTCCAGCTCTGCCACAGCCTGGGTCCGGCCCTTTCATAGCTTTACATTAAGCAAGCTGCAGCTCCTCTGGGATGGGCTGTTTCGAGGTGAGCAAGCCTCAGCTCTGCCCACACGTGGTTTGCCAGTGTGTAAGGGGAGAAAAGCACTGAAATTGCTTCATTTCTCCTCTTTTCTGATCAGTGCCAGTGATAATAATTTCCCTGTTACAGCTTGTAGACCACTGTGTGAATGCATAGGAGAGCTCAAATCTGAGTCTTAAATAAAAAGAGTTTTGGTTCCAGCACAGCATGTTTGTGAAACATGTACTGACAAGACCAAAAAAAAAATTGTTTTACATGGCTTGTAAAACATATGTTAAAAATTCTGCATCATAGACCAGCTTTAAATTATTCATTTTTAATTCCTTCAGCCTTGAAGAGCCTTTAAACAATCCTGCCACTGAGGGAACAGCGATAAAATAAAATACTGGCTACTTAAAACTATAGAGAAAAATGCTTTACCCAGACATGGTTTCTGAATTTTAAAGTATGAACAAAGGACTGGATCCCCACTTGGTGAAAGCTGATAGAGCTGCTTTGATGTCTGCATAGCGATCCGACATCAGCAGCTGAAAGCCCTGGCCCTGAGTTTAGAATAGATTGCGTTTATCCACATAAGAAGACAAGCAAGATTTGCATGGTTAGTTCAAACTATTTCATATCCACTGAGCTGTTGAGGAAATATTGTCTGTGAAACAAATCCTGGAGTCTTTCCCAAAAACATCTAAATGACACTTGGTAGGGAAACGTGGAGATATAAAGGGGAGCAGATCCAACCCTCCAGGCTGAATCCTGCTGTAATTACTTCAGCATTAGCAGAGAGCATTTGCTACCTGCACTCACACTGGGGAGCAGCAGAGAAGTTACAAGCATTCAAAGAAGTTAACTGAGCCCAACACCGACAGAACAAAGATAAATAAATTCCATGCTTGATGTTGCAGGGGGATGTGGTCTTGTTCTCTCTTTCTGGCTCCACTTATAGGTTCATAGGTTCATTAGGTTGGAAAGGACCTACAAGATCATCTAGTCCAACCATCCTCCTATCACCATCCCTACCCACTGAACTACTAAATCAAATCCCTTAGCACCTCATCTAAACGCTTCTTGAAAAGCGCTAGGGACGGTGCCTCAACCACCTCCCTAGGCAGGCCATTCCAGTGCCTGACCACTCTTTCAGAGAAAAAATGTTTCCTCAAATCTAATCTAAATCTTCCCCGGCGCAACTTGTGGCCATTCCCTCTCGTCCTGTCATTATTTATCAGGGAGAAGAGGCCCACCCCCCCCTCACCACAACCCCCCTTCAGGAAGTGGTAGAGTGCAATAAGGTCTCCTCTGAGCCTCCTCTTCTCCAGACCAAACAATCCCAGCTCCCTCAGCCGCTCCTCATAAGACTTGTGCTCCAGACCCCTCACCAGTTTTGTTGCCCTTCTCTGAACATGCTCCAGGGCCTCAATGTCCTTCTTGTAGTGAGGGAACTTCTTGCAGCTTGTGGTGACAGTGGCTGAGACCTGAGGTCCCCCTCCGTGCCCCACAGATGTTCTTCACCATGACTCACCATGGCACTTCTTCATGCCCCAGTAAGGGCCTTCTCCACACTCCTCTACGGCACAGGATATCATAGAATCAGAATGTCTTGGGTTGTAAAGGTCTTCAAAGACCACCTAGTTCCATCTCCCCGTCCTCAGGAGATCTCATCACTGTCTCCATAACCTCAACATTTTTTTAGGTGGGATCCTGAAGGCTACTGTACAGCCCGAGAGCTGGCAAGCCATTCCCAGAGACTTCCTGACAGACAAGCCCACTTACCCACAGTCATCATGAAGCAAACGAAGCAGAAAACCCAACCACTTTGCTTGAAGGTATAGGAGGGTTACAGAAACTGTCAAGGTTGATCACACAGAGTCCTTCAGGAGCCATCCCACCTCCAGCAGCTCCTGGGGAAAGAGCTATTTAGCACTCTGCTTCCCCCCAGCAGTAACTCTTCGTGTTAATACACTCTTTGTAAAATTATTTTTCAAAGGATTTTTTTTTTATCCACTTTACCTTCAATTTAACTTCTTCCACACCCTGCTTATGAAGGATACAACGCGATGTTGCTCTGTAGCATCCAGAGGTAGAGCTGGGGATGGGGGAGTCTCTCTATGGGTTTATGAGCTGGTTTATGGATCTGTGGGTCTATGGGTCTATGCTCAGCCTGTTGCAGGTGCTTAAACCAAGTCCAAATATCTGCACAAAACGTGGCACCAATCTGCAATCGCACTTTGAGCCTTTACTAATATAACTCTATGGAAATGAGCTCAGCAATGATTGATGACTTACAGCTCCTACGTAGCACCTTACAGTGGAAGTCAGTTGTGCTGGATGCAATAAACCAACAACGTGGGCAGTTTCAGTAAGGAGATTAATAACTGACATGCTGGAGACGGAGCTTGTTATTCCCCAGCTGCCCAGCATCCTTCAGAGCTCACCCCTGACATGTGCTGTGGATGTGTATATTCTATGGCCCACAGTGGGACCAGGGAGAGCAGCAGAGTGGTATTTGCTTTTCTGGAGGTGCTATTACCTCCATGCTTCTCGGCTTGGCTCCAACCCTCGCACACCGACACTAAAAAAGCCAGCATTATGTTGTTAAATAGTTAGAGCAGACACTTTATCAGTTGAATGTATCTGTCTGGGGGTTTCTTTAATGACGCTTTTTTAATTCGACAGCGTTTTATAGCAACCTTAAAAATGTCAGACGCGGGACGCGAGGAAGATATTATTTACGATGTGCACTTTTTTATTATTATTATTAATGATGCAAAACACACTTTCACCCCTGAGAGAAGCACTGGATCTCCTTCCAATTCTTCCTGCTGCCATCATCTCCGGGTAATGGGGCAATCTCGGTGTACCAGGCACTTCAGGGTGGTGATCCGGGGAGCAGGTAGCATTGGGGAGAGGAAGGGGGGAAGGGAGAGGAAGGGGGGAAGGGAGAGGAAGGGGAGGAGAAGGGGAACGGAGAGGGTGCTTCTGGGCGCCCACAGGACAGCGGAGCACCGCGTACAGCCCGTGGGAGACGGCGACCGGCGGGGGCCGCCCCGATCTCGCCCTGCCCAGCTCCGAGGAGGAGCCGCGGGGGCCCAGCTCCGTCCACGTGGCTGGGGGCGCGATATATGAGCGGGCAGGAGGGCGGGCAGGAGGGAAGGGGAGGGACGGGGAGCCTTGGAGCAGCTCCGCGGGCAGCGGAGGAAGCGGTAACAGGAGCAGCAGCAACATCACCATCACCGCGGCGCCGATCTCCCGCCGCCGGCCATGGGGTTTGGCCGCCCTCGCGCCCCGCCGTGAGTACCGCGGGACCCCTCCTCCTTTCCTCCCGCTTACCTGCGAATCTCGCTCACCGCGAGGCGGGAGCCGCCTCTCCCCTCCCTGCTCCTCGTTAAGTTCTTTATTTCGGGGTTATTTTCTCGGCCACGAGCGGAGAGCGGCTCCGGCGCCGTTTATGGGGCGGCAGCGCCCGCGCAGCCGGGAGCGCTCCGCGGGGAGCGGTGCAACTTCAGGGCATCCCCAGGGCCGCCCCAGAGCCGTCCTCCTGCCTCAGTCCTCCGCCCCCTCGCCTCTCAAGATAATAATAATAATTATTTTTATTTATCGCTTTGCTCCGTTAGAGGAAGGAAGCGTATCTTACCCCGCCGGGAGAATTAATTTCCAGCGGAGTGTAAATAAGTAATCTTCGATTACTTTGCTTGTGAGGTGCTCGTGCGCGACAATTGGTGTCTCCCCTGGCCAGCTGTGGTGGATCTTAGCCTCGGTGAAAATGAAAACATGGTCAAAGCTGCCTTGGTGCGCATTGACTCACTCAGATGTGTGTGGTTTCTTTTTCTTCCCAACTCTTCATGAAGCTTGAGTTTCTGTGTAACTCATTCATATATAACAGTAAGTCAAAATTACGTCTTTGCTTGCTGGGCGCGCACGTGAAGGAAAAACCTCCCTAACTATGGATCATTTTGGAGAGATTGGAAGGGTGACAAAGCCCTTGTAATCTTTTGGGTCTGTTTTCATAAGCTCCAGAAAGCTCTCATGGAAAAGGAAATTAAATTTCAGCGTGGAAAAGAGACAGGAAATTTGAGGATATGAAAAAGAAACTCCACCTTTTATTTCCATCCTGTCCTTGTGTGTTGCTGAGTGTTGGTGCTCTCCACTGACATAAGGCATGAAGAAGTGTTGCCCCTTTCCGGAGCCTTCCTGCCACTTGACAGCTGGGAGTGCACTCAAGGAGCTGTGTGCTCCTCCTGTGTGTTAAGCACATGGCTTTTGCTGGAGGGCTGTCTCTGTGCAGAGCATTTGCTTTTTGGATCCCTTCTTGGTATATCCATTTGGTCTTCTGGACATATCTTCACCCCATCTTGGTTTTTAGGACCTGGCGCAAAGCCCATGGGGCACTGCCTGTTGGAGCTGCTCTTGTGTTAGAAGCTGGGGTTTGCCCCAGGTCTCCTGTCCAGCTTTTAGCTGTGCTTGATGTCCCTTCTTGGGCTCCCCTGGGAATGGGGTGGTTTTTAATGGCGGGACACATCTTCAAGCTCATGAATGGCTGGGTGTGAATTAAACAGAGTTTGTGAGTTGCTTTCTTGTTTTGTGTTTATTTTCGTGGTTATCCTGGAGATGGCAGAACCCCCATGTAGGTCCTTGGGGAGCTTGTTGCTGTATCCCACTTCCTCACTCTGTTTGCTTCATTTGGGCGCTGCTGGGGGGTAACATTTCGGCAGGTCTAAATCCTGAGCAATGACAAAGCCACACTCTGTAGCCCTACCCAAGCAGCTTTTGGTCTCTTTACCACCAGGTTTTTAAAGTATGCTTCTGTCAGACATATGTTGCATTTTTCTGCTAGGAGCATGTGAACGCACGATCCCTGAAAGAGCAAAAGGAGAGAAAACTCCAATTCCATGTCCTTTGGGCTTGCTGTTTGTGCATGGTCTGCTTGTGCAGGGGAGCAGTGAGCTGCTCTGCTCGTATCAATTTTTTACACATCCCAACCAGAGGGGAACTCTCAGCCTGAACTGCAGTTTTTCTTCCCAACTTGACAATGTTAGTAACAGTGAGAAAATATCAACTGCAAAGGTAACTTCTAACACTAAGCATCATTTTGTTTAAGGCTTTGCATCTGCTAATCAATTTGCTCTTCTGCTGATGGAAAACAGTAATTTGAGGGGAAAATTGGGGTCATGGGGATGGAATTTTCATTGTCTTGGCTATAACAACATCCCTTATCCCAAATACGTGGCAAATGCTGCTGCTAAATGATAGTAATACCTTTTTTATTAAGGGCGTCTTGCAGAAGTGTTTTCAGGAGTGTGGTGAAGCAGAAATGTGCTTCTAAGAGCAGATCCGGCTCCACAGCAAATTTAACATGCTGTTAATCCCACCACCTGGTGGAGCTTTTTATGGCGCCAGCTGAGGAACGCCGGATAAGCACGCGTTTTTGTTTGGGTTTAGTGGCCAGATGCAGAGAGTAGAGTTACTGTAACTTTTTTCTTCCTCGCACCAGACTTAGTTTTCTGTGCATCCTATGTGCCCTATACTTTGTGGAAGGGAGCACAAGGCTGTGGGTGTCTCATCTGAAACAACACTTCTGTGCAGACAGATAAATCAGTGGCAGATTCCTGCCCTTTTCTTTCCCTTTCTGCATGCTTTTAATTTCTTCCTTTTTATTTTGGAAATATGATGCTGGCATAATTACAGTTGGAACTTGGGCATCCAAAACCTGTTTGTTTTCACTTAGGGGCAAGCAACTTTGTGGAAGAAGAGATCAGGAAGAGACAAGCAGTGGCATGTTTTTCTTTATCTGAGATTACTGGTAAAGGTTAAGGCATGGGGGGGTGCATGTAGGAAAAGTGCTGAAGGGATTCCCTTGCTCCTGTCTGTAGTTCTGCTTGATTGCATCAGAATATGTAATGTTTGTTACGTGCTCCTAGAAGATGCTGATAAGTCAGAGGTGTGCAAATTGGCAGCTCACACATCAGTGTGGAATCAAGTACCATGGTGTGAAACTTTCTGTTAGCAGTCATAGTCCCCAGAAAACATCTGTTTAGGACAAGAGGCTGAAACATGCAGACAAACTACTGTTGTGTGTGTTTATGTTGCTTTTACTGCCTTAGTTGTCTGTGTCTGAAGACAAGTGGCTGATGAAGGCTTCAGCTGAGGAAGGTGGCTGTTCCCATGCACCTCTCAAGTTCTGCTGTGGTGCTTCTGGTCCCACATCTGATCTCACTTATCCCAAGGTGGATAAGAGCCTTTGTGGTCTGTCTGGGTTCACTTATCTCTGTTGGTATCTCCTCTGGTGTACTGTGTGAGCCACGTCCTGGGCTTCAGGGATTGCTCATTGGATCTGCACAGAGCGTACGGGGAGTACAGATGTCTACCTGTAGGAGCCCATCTTTCAGCATCTTGAAGGCAGTTTCTAACCATAGCCACTTAGTGGTATTTGAACTGACCTCAACTACCTGTTCTGGCCTCCTGGAGTGGTCCAGCAAGCAGTCTGACACCTTGTGTCATATTTGGGACTCTAGAAAGGTGGCTCTTATGTTTAGAGCATATCCAGTGGCTTTTGCAAACAGTGTTTGGCAACTGTATTGACCCTCCCATGAAGTGTGGGAGCTGGATATGTTTTCTGGGTACTAATCTTTAACTTATAAAATATATTATCAACATAAGTGATCTTATCTGTGTTGGTAGTAACTTTGTGTGACTCCATGTTGTTCTTTAGGCTCTGGACCGGCCTGACATCCATCAGCGGTACCTACAGAGGAACTACCATCACCATTCTGATCACACTTCCCACTCTTGTCCAGCCTCTTCCCTCTATTAATACTGCTTGTGTTTCTCATACTGCAGTTTTTAAGTAGCAAACTGAAATAATTAATGGAAAATACCCTGTGAGCTCCCGTTGGTTGGGTTTGTCCAGTGCATAGCTGTTAATTGCTGGAAAGAACAGAACATAAGGGATAGCTGTGGTCAGAGCCCACAGGGACCAAATGTGACCTTCTCTATCTTGTTGATACCTGCCATAGGACTGCTGCTGCCAGGGAGGTGTGATCATGTACTCTGGGAGTCCCTATAGCTTCTCTGAGCTGGACGCATTGTTATCCCCTTGGAGGGTTGTTCTGCAAAGAAAACAACAACACAGGGAAGCTTAAGAATTCAATTGGATGCTGGAAGCAAGTTTAAAATGCTTCTGGACTGGGTAATTGTTACTGAAATTTTCCCAAGATTGGTGGATTTCTTTAAATTATTACTTTTTCAGCTGCGATGCACCAAACCAAAGGTTGTTCCTTTTAAAGGACACAACCTTATTTCTGGAAACTGGATCTTCAATCAATGACTTAAACTTACATATCTGAAGTGCTGTATGTGCTGACGCATCAGAGTGCTGTACCAGCTCCACAGAGAAATCTAATTCTATCAAATCTGCCAGCTGAGTTAATGTGACCCTGCTAGGGAAGTGTAAGGTGTCACCTCCTGATTTTTAGTTAAGAATCATGTTCTCTATCTCCAGCTCAAATTCAGTGAACACTAGACATGGCCAGAACTAGATTTATTTACAAGGTGCCTGCTCACAGCATGACATGCAAAACTGAAGGTGAGATGTCATCTAAATATTAGGGATATAGTACACCAGTTCTTGTCCTACACAAAATCCTTGTTTGCGCTTAGTCTAGAAATACAAGTCTCTGGACAAAGTATTCTACAAAATAGTACAGAAAGAGCATGGTTCAGAGCTACCTGCAACTTGAATTGGAGCTGACCTCGCTTTATGAGTCTCTTTTTATGGTGCCCTGCAGCTATAAGGGTGCAGTAAGGACATTCATGCCTATATCTTAAGTTCCTTTAATCTGATGGGATATAGTGATTTCACATGATCTGCCCTTGGGCTGCAGTGTGCATTAGTGCAGGCCTTTAGCTGCTATTGCTCCATGCATCTCATATTTTCTATTAGATCTTGCTAAATAGGTTTGTGTGGGTGATATGGCTTAGCTTTTGGCTTGGTTGGGGAAACTGAGAAAAATGCGTGTTAATATTGACTTAAAGGAAACCTTAACCAAACATAACCAGGTCAAGATAATAATCAGATCATAATTTTGGCTTTGAAAATACAAGGCACTCTTGCTTTTTTGGTTCACTTGAACTTAGTTCCGTGTCCATTTCAAACCCTTTGAGATGAAGCAAAGAACTTTTACTATAAGAACCAGAAGGAAAATTTGCCTTTAGAAATATCAGGATGATTCCTGTGGCCTCCCTGGATCAGCTCCATCCACATTTCATTCTGTGAAGCTCTCCTGCTTGGCAGCCAACTGCATGCCTGGGCCAAGCCTTGCCACTTGTGTTTTGAGAATAAAATGGAAAAACTGGCAAAAAGTAGCAACACTTCTGTAATGGAGAGTCAGGCAGTAGTGAAATTCCCATGTCAATTGCATTCAGATTTCTCAGGAAGCATAAACTACGGACACATGGCATTGTGCCCTGCTGTCAGTGACACACTGCATGTCTGGGTCAAAGTTGAAGACATTGGGTGGAGTCTGTGATTTATTTATTTATTTTGTGCTAACTTCTATTAGAGCACTGAGTGTGTAAGGCTGAGGGTTTCCCCTGAGCCTTGGGGTGAGCTTGCATAGAATCATAGAATTGCTCAGGTTGGGAAAAACCTTCAAGATTGAGTCCAACCTGACCTTGCCTTGTTTCCTCTTCATTTCTCTTTTTTCTCCTAACACACTGAAATGGTTTTTAAGTCTTGTCTTTCTTCTACCATTCTGCTTCTCATCCCCTCTTTTACTTGTATTCTTCTTCTCATCAGTCCCTGTGCAACCACTGCTCCTTTCTAGGGGAGAACAGACTATTGCAGGCTATTTCTGTCTGCTACTCCCTTTCCTCTGCAGTGCTTTGGCCTTTTAAGAGCCAGGATCAGAGCAAGCTGAGACAACAGAAAGGCTGAGGACACTTAAACCTTGTACCTGAGGTGATGTCCTGAGTTTGAATTGGGAAAGTTAGAGTAAATTTGCAGCCTAATGGACAGAAGATCTTTAGGGACACTGGCTACAATGATTCACTGTCAGCCACTCCATTGAATAGTGCAGTCATTGGTGATGTGCAAAAGCTTGGCAACAAAAATCAGTTGAGTATCTGTTCTGTCTGCTGTAGTGATACCTGTGCTGCAAAGGTTGTGCAGTTTGGTACTTTTTCCAGATGGCTGTTGGTGCACTGCTTTTGCTGGCTTGGTTCCTGAGATCCTGCAGGGTAACATAGTGCACCTCTGTCAGTCGCTCTCTGTGATTGCTGCAGAAGATTTTATGTGAATATTGCAAAAATATGTATGCAAAAGATTAAAAAAGAAGAAAAACTGCAGACCAGAAGAGCTAGAGAAAACACTTGTAATGTGGTAGCAGGATGTGTGGGATAGCATGATAAAGGTTTAGGGGTGCTACAGCCATCCCAGTGGCCACTTCCTTTAGCTTGCTAGGGCAGTAGCATGTGTGTGTCATGAACATAGGAAATTCTGTACTAACATGCAGAAGAACTTTACAGTAAGGGTGACAGAGCACTGGAACAGTTTGCCCAGAGAGGTTGTGGAATCTGAAGACCCAGCTGGATGCCTGTGTGCGCAACCTGCTTTAGCAGAGGGGCTGGACTCAGTGATCTCTTGATCACTTCCAACCCCTGCATTTCTGTGGTTCTGTGCGTATATTGAGAGATAACATCATCAAACCCATTGAAGAATGTTGTGAATACAGACAGACTTGTGATAAACTGCCACATTAGTTTTGATAAGGTAATTGTGTGCAGTATTCAGGTGCTCTTTGACCATTTTGGGAGATTGGAAGCGTTTCATTTACGTGTAAGGTTTGTGCATTGTAAAATGTTTAAGGACAGTGGAGAACTGTGGTGTGTAGTCCAGACAGGGGGAAACTTGGAGTGATTGAGATCTCTCACAAGTGGGAATTTCGCTCCATTTACAGGAAATAAATGCGATTCGTAAAGGCACCTCTTTTTTTTCTCATGATCCTTAAAACCAAGGGCTTTTTAAGAAAAAAGTATTAATAATGTATATTAAGCTTTCCAAATGTTGCTGTGATTTAACATAATGTTCACAATTCAGACTAGGTATTAGGAAACATATTTCCTTATGGTAAGGATCAAACACTGGAACAAGTTTCTTAGCAAGGTGATCCCCTTGTCTATCCCTATTCAAGAGATAGTTTAATGCCCTCAATAATATGCTTTGACCCTTGGTTAGCCCTTAAGTGGTTATTCTGTTGGACTTGATCTTTGTAGGCCCCCTTCAACTGAAATATTTCTATTCTATTCACAGTTAAACTACATCATTGCGAGTTGGATGTAGATCTCCAGTTGAGCCTGCCTGGGCTTCTTGTGAAGCACTGTCACTCTGGTGTGAAGGATGGCCAGTGCTTCAAATGGAAATCTGCCTCCAGATGGGTCTTGAGTATCTCCAGAGAAGGAGACTCCACAACCTCTCTGGGCAGTCTATTCTAGTGTTCTGTCAGCCTCGCTGTGGAAAAAATTCATGTCTGCATACTCGTGTGGAACTTCTAATGTTCCAGGTTTTGGCCATTGCTCCTTGTCCTGTTGCTACTGAAAAATTCCGGCCTCGTGCAGTTCCTTCCCTCCCTTTAGGTATTTATAAACAGTAATTATATCCTATAGTAGGTCTTCTCTTCTCCAGGGTGAACAGACCTGTTGTCCACCAGAATGCCCATGTCCATCTCTGCAGAGCTCCTCTCCAGCAGGTCGTTCCTTCCCCTGTGCTGATGCAGGACTCTATGCTTGCTTTTGTTGAACCTCATCAGGGTTCCTCTCCACCCAACTATTCATATGGTTGCTGGCTGTTGAAAAATATAAGACAGTATACAGTAACTGCAGAATTTAAGACATTTGCTGGTATCATGGAAACAAAGGAGTTTTGATTAAGTTACCTCTGCAACTCGGGAGTCTCTTGTTAATGCTGGGTTGAGTGTAAATATTGGCTGAGTAAGCTACTATGTAGGTGTGATTCATTTTGGGATTTTTTTAATAGGGGAAAAGCTGGAGGTTTGGATGGAAAGGAATCAATAGGCTACAATTACCATCTCAACTTGTTTGGAAGGGGTTGTCTGTCTCTGTTTTGTACAGCCAGAGGAGAATAGGATGCTCTTCTCTGTCTTGCTGTTGGAATAGAAGAGGGGCTCATTAGTTGTCTTCGCTTCAGCCTGCTTAAAAGGAGGGCATGTTTATCCTTTACCTATGGCCCTAAAAACAGTGGCTGAAGAATGCTTTGTTAGGCAAAAATATTCCCAGATCAAGCCAGAAGTGCTCATTGCAGTTGCTGCCCCTGTTGTTTCTTGGAGAAGCTTCATTCTCTCCTCAGTCTAGACAGTTGCCCTTTGTCCTGTGTGTGGGGACTGTCGTTGCACTAATTGACAAACAATCCTATCAAGTCTCATGTTTGCTTCATTTAAAGTTGTTATTGCTGGGAGGACAGTTCTCTTGTGGGAATGAGCCTGACCAAGAGTTAGATGTTAGAGAAGCGGGGAGCAAACCTTGGCACCTCGTTAGGCGAGCTGTCAGGGGTGTGCACATCCCAGCTTTTTCCTCTTGAGTATGTGTGGTTTTCTTAACGAGGGTTTGCTCAAAATGTCAAGTTCCCTAATTTATCTTGCCACATGGAAACTAAGGGATTTTATGGAAAAAATAAAAAAATTAAAAATAATGCAGCAGAGCTTCTCTTTGGAAAACTGCACTTCATCGATGTGTCAATCTGCCCTAAGGTTGTTCCTGGAGCCACTAAGCACACTTCTGGCATGTCTCTGAATGTGGAAATTAACACTGGGAGTCTGACTGTTATCTGCCAGCAGGGTTTTGTGCCACTACGGTACTGGCTGTGATGCAGGCATACAGGAGGCACTGGGGTGTTACCTCAGGGAATAGACCAAAGGCAGAATGAGAGACCCTGTCCCCAGTTTCTCCTTGAAATTCCTGTTCATGCTTCAGATTTGCTTGGCAAAAATGCACTCGTTAAAGATTGGGTTACCAGGATGGAGTGCAGCACTTCTCACTCTCAGAGGAAAGCAACTGGCTTTTCAGGACAGGATGAGATGTGCTACTCTGACTTGTATTGCCAATTCCTGTGCTGCTGACGTTTGTCTCAGATGAATTGAGATTTTTACATTCAGTCATCAATGCCTGAGGATCACATTAAGGGGTAAAACCAGGTGAGTCTGGCACATTTTTGGAAAGCATTGCCCTCTGACCTCCTCACCTCTACCAAAGGAGTTACTTCATATTTGTCAAAACCAGGATCCCTTTTTTAATATTCTTGTATCTAATCAGGTGTTATTTGGCAAGTGCATCTCTTAGAGATGGAAATTCTGTTATTAGGGCGCTGACACTTTTCTGAATATTAAAAACCCTCTTGCTTTTTTACAGCTATCAAAATCAATCTTTCTGATCTCCCCTTGAGCTGCTGTGCTTTCTTCTGAGCTGATTGCTGCTTCTGGGCAGGTGCGTGGCAGCATCGCTTTGGCTGGCACTGACAGTATTGACTTCCAAGGAAATTAAGGTGTTTTTGCTTCTAGTGCCAACTACTGCTTTTGGTTTTTAATCCTCTCTTCCATCAGTAACAAATGCTGCATGACGATTTCACCTTTCTCCAAGAGAGAATAGGGTTGTGCACAGTAACCTTGAGTATAGACTTGTCATATCTAATGAGCTCATTAAGGCTTGATCTGCTCATTACCTGGGGACTCTTTTGAGCCTGAAACGTGTTAAGGAGATAGAGAGTGGGTAGGATGCTTCTCTGAGTCAGCACGGGGCTATTGCTCAGCACATGTCTTAGAATCGATTGCTGAAAGTCTCATCTGCTTAATGAGACTTGCAAAGCATCTCAGTTCTCATAATCTCTGGAACACATGGCACTCTTTTGAACAGGCTCATTGATGCTGATTTCCTTGCCCAGTTCCAACTGAACTCTTTTCAATCAGTCTAGCAGAGTTATTTTCCTAGACATACCTGCCATCACTGTCCAAGAGGACCACTGTCCAGTGATGTTAGAGGTTAAAAAAAAAAAGATTTCCTTTCTTGTGAAATTACCTCATCAGATTTCCTCCCCATTCCAAAGAAAACTCTTTTGTTGAGATGACAGTGCTTGGTACTCTACTTATAGCTCCTATTGAAATTCAGCTTCCTGTTCAAAATAGTTGGGGTGTGAGATGGTTATGTTTGCCTTGAAGGCTGCTAGATCTTTGCAAACAGTGCATGGTAAAAGATTTGAAACCTATTAAGTGAACTTTAAAGCAGGGACCTGCAGGAAGCATCTTGGGCAGTGGAAGAGCTAGGCACTGAAGAATTGGTTCTTCTTGACGCGCTTGGCATCTAGAATTAAGGGTGTCTTTCAGTCAGGCTGCTCAGCAGGCTACTTTTAGAGGCATAAGAACAGTGAGCGTCACACTGGAGACCAAACTACTACCCATCATATGAGAACTGTATTGATGTGGGCTTGTGCTGTCCTCAGCAGGTAACTTCACAACCCTCTAAAGAAATGAGGAACTGCATCTTGATCTGAATAGGAAAGAGACTTACGTCATAGTCTCCTATGCTAGGTTTCCCAGTGTGCACACTCAAGACTGGTGCATTAGCACAATCATGAATGGCAAAACTTGTATGCTTCTGATACAGTGGTACAGGGATGCATAGTTTTATCAAGACAGTGACTTGCTGATATGTTTTTGTTGTTGTTGTTGCCTGATGCTTCAAAGGAGAAGGCAAAAGGGGGATAACTCTCAGATAGCCCTGTATTCACTGTATTCATTCATATGAGCACTGGAATTTGTGTTGAGATGCTTCGTAAGGAAGTTAAGAGGAGCTTTAGCCAGATGCACATATGTTTTCCTTTGGTATATACCTGGAACCAGAAACAGATACTTTAAATCAAGGTAATTAAATATGTTGGTTTCTTGTAGAAGATGGTTACTGTCATTCATTTCATGGTTCAGGAAGAATCTTTACATAAAATGTTGCTCTTTCTGTGTAATTTACCTTCTTAATTTATTTATTTTTAATTTATTTTAATTGCAAGGCTTACTTAATACATTTGTAGGCAGAAGTATTTTGCAATAATGTCTTCTGTTGGATGTTATCAGCAGCACTTCTGAACTTCAGTTCAGAGTGTTTTAGGCAGGATGGAGGGGGATGTGCAGAAGGAGAATTTCTTTGTGCATAGAAGAATTAGAGTAAGCCCAGCACATGGTTTGTACTTAACTCTGTGAGCTTGAATCTGATCTTCCTCTTAATAATCTCTGAAGGGATTATTGCTGATTTACACCATGCTGAGCGACATCAGAATCTGGCCCTGAAAGCCTCCTTGTACTTTAGGCATTGTCTCTAAGCAGCTGACCAGTGGGTATGGAAGAAGCAGCTTGGCTTCCCCCAAGTTAATTGTTTTAAATTTGTTAAGCTAAGTGGACTATAGCTTGTTTATCAGGGTTTATTTTAAACTACAAGATCTTTATCCAGGAAACTATTCTAAAAACGCAGGCTAGAATCCATTTACTTCTATTGGACTAACAAGAGATGGTAATCAGAGGACCCTCTTTGGTACATCACAGTGCTCTTTATTTGCATAATACCTTTCATCTGTAGATATTAAATACTTCATTGCAATTCTAGAAGCTTCTCAGCCAGGCAAGTCTTGTTAATGACCTGAAGTGACTCTAGTTGGTAGCAGAGAAGCAAAAATAAGCTATTGCACCAGGTCTGTGGTCACAAGTGACATCTGTAAGAAAAGGTTTTCAAGCAAGAAGGGAAGGAAGCTGTTAGCTAAAAATATGGGGGCTGTGGAATAAAGATTATGGCACGTCTGTTCACTGTGGGAAGAACTGATCTCAGCACAAGTTCACCTAAAGGCAACTTTGGGGTAGGAAAGCTCAGGTCAACTTTGTGTATTCATGGCCAACTCCTTCATAGCTCCCAACGAGTACACTTTCTGTTTATTCTTTCTTTGTCTATGTATTCCTTTCGAAGGCTGTGTTCATGTTGTACCTGTTTGTATTGTCATAAAAGGAAAGTGGAATACAGCTTTTCCTAGGGACACTAAATTATATACACTCACATATTTTCAAATGAGCAAGTCATGTTTGTTATTGCTGTAAGGAATGATTTTACTGCAGTGATACACTGTACACTGTTTGAACTACATAAATACAGCCATATAATGTCAGGAAACAAGATGGGCAGCCTCACACAGTGTCTCTCTTGATTTCTTTTGAAAATTTTCCTCTTGCATTCCTTTGCCAACTTTGGTTTCCTGGGAACAGTCTCATTGCCATGACTATTTGAGATAGTCCAAGCTTTAAACTACAATAGTACTACATAGACTACATAGCAATCAGGGTCATTAATATTTATAAACACTAAAAGCATGGGTGACATAAGTGACTGAATTGCATATCCTGATTACTATCTTTGCAACAAGATGGTAAATGACTGAACAGATGTGAAGTGGCTTAGATAGCCATACGGAGTCCTGTGTTTACAGCCCAGATGATACCTTACAGCCCTAATTCACTCAGCACAGTGGAAAAACACTAAGTTCTGAGATACCTGTCCAAAAGGTGCAGTACAGGAAGATTTTGCTTATGTGGAATCACTTATCCTGAACAAACATATACTCCTGCCCACCTTTTGCTGGTTGAAAGCATGTTCATGGCATTAAATATGTGCCACTATGTAATAAACTAAATTTGATATGCACGTCCATTTGGCTGGAGAGTACTCTTAATTTTCTTTACCGTTGAGAATGGAGGTCTGTTTTGTCAGTCATAATTTACCTTTGTTGCCTGTTGCTATGAACTGACAGTGAGGAGAAGCTCCATTTTCTTTTGGAGCTCCAGCCATTTGATTGAATTAAGTTTCCCTAGACAAGAGGGAATGGTTTTAAACGAGCTATTTAGATTAGAAGTTAGGAGGAAGTTCTTTGAGAGGGTGGTGAGGCACTGGCATGGGCTCCCCTGAGAAGCTGTGGATGCCCCATTCCTGGAGGCATTCAGGGTTGGGTTGGATGAGCAGCCTGATTCTACCACTTCCTGAAGGGAGGTTGTGGTGAGGAGGGGGTGGGCCTCTTCTCCCTGATGAATAATGACAGGACGAGAGGGAATGGCCACAAGTTGTGCCAGGGAAGATTTAGATTAGACCTGAGGAAACATTTTTTCTCTGAAAGAGTGGTCAGGCACTGGAATGGCCTGCCTAGGGAGGTGGTTGAGGCACCGTCCCTAGCGCTTTTCAAGAAGCGTTTAGATGAGGTGCTAAGGGATTTGATTTAGTAGCTGGATAGGGATAGTGATAGGAGGATGATTGGACTAGATGATCTTGTAGGTCCTTTCCAACCTATGAACCTATCTGGTGGGTGGCAACCCTGCCCATGGCAAGGGTTGGAACTGGATGAGCATAAGGGTTCTTTCCATCCCAAGCCATTCTGTGATTCTCTTCACCTGTATCTTCTCTGTAGAGTAAGACACCCTTTTTCCCAATTTCTCTGCTCTCAGATGGTCCTGCTGAGGCTGACATTATAGCAGATGTAGGGGTGGAGAAACTTGCAAATGCAGCATGTGCCACATACAAACTCTACCACTTTACCCAACTGGTTAATGTTGTTTAGCTTTTATAACATAGATTTTATAACATAGAAAAAGCTGCATTTTAGTGGTGAAGCACCTCATAATTTTCTGGTATTTCTAAAATGGATGACAGCACTTGGAAATATTGAGTAATTTTTAATTGAAAGGATATGATCAGTAGGTGATTAGTTTGTAAAGTGCCTTGGACTCATGCTGTGTTGTAGATACAAGCCATCTGGAGCGAGCCTGTGGTTTGGCTTCTGTAATGAGTACCCGCAGACCACGATGCCAAAAATGAACCAGCTTTATTACGTATATATGAAGATCTTGAGCAATTCATTTCATTTTCATAGATCTAAATGAACTAAAATACGAACATAATTTGGCCCAAACTATTGATTTGCTGCTCTTAACCATTAAGTCAGAATCATCGATGTATCTTACAGCATCCTTAATAAAACCAGCCACAACAAATCAGACTATTGAGTTGCTGCTTCAGTCTGTAGCTTTACCAAATGTGCTATGACCAGGATTTCACTCTGTTTTTAGTTACATAACCCATAGCTTCATTGCTGCAGGGTATCTGAGTGGTTACTACTGTGGATTGCATGTGTGGAAATACAGGGTTTCTACATCTAAAACTTTGGCACTTGACTTGTCAGCACAGAATTAGTTCCAGAGCCAGAAAGAAATTGTTAGAGGTTTTGATTATAGAATCATTCAGGTTGGAAAGACCTCTAAGTTCGTCCAGTCCAACTGTCGGCCATCCCCACTGTGCTTTACACAGTGTCCTTCAGTGCCACATATACATATTTTCTGAACACCATAAGGGACAAAGATTCCACCACTTCCTTGGGCAACCTTGGTGCCTTACCAGAGTGACACCATCACTAATGAAGAGGGACTTATCACCCAGAGACCAAGTGCATCTGTGATCCTCTCTTTGCTATTTCTCTGGCTTTTCCTCGGCACCAGTTTGCCCATGTGAGAGATACGGGACGTGCAGGTGCCTCTTGGGTTCTACACCTCTTAGTGGGTACCTGTAGCAGTGCTGGCTGTGTTGCCACTCTTAATGCTGCTGGAGTTAATTACTCTAAAATGGAGATTGATTTGCAGCATCACACCCAAATTAATCCTCCCTCTCTCTGAAATTATCATTACACAGTCGTTTTGCTGAGGACCAATCCATCATACTGATGTACAGCTTCGAGACTCAGATCTGAAGGGCTGCCCTGTACCCGGTCTATTAGGTGGTGTAGGAAGGAGCAAGCAGAGGGAGCGATAGGAAAGGAAAAAAATCCTTAAGAAGGCTTCAGTCTGAAGTTGGATGTCTGTGCCCTGATGGGGAAGGCCCTTGTAGGAGAAGGGAAGCAGATGTATTCTATTTGATGTGTGAGATCAAGGCGTCAGAGCACTTAGCTGCTCATCTGGCTATCTTATCTTGCACATTTTTCCTCTTAATTTCTCCCTGGTGTTTAGGAATTATTTTTCCCTCTGGTTCTGTGAAGCATTCTTATGCAAAGCCCCATCTCCTGCAACTCAAGCAAGCTGTCTGTAGCATAAGAAAAGAGAGGTGCGGTTTTGGCTTGGTACAAAAACATTTTTTTTTGTCTCCTCAAACTTGTTATTGACTGAGCAGTACTTTAATGAAGCATTTCCCAGAGGGAAAAAAATGCAATTTTTTCATATAGATCTTTTCCAGATCTGCAAGGGAAAGATTATTTACAGATTAAAGCCCTCGCTGTTTCTTGTGTCATTGCAAAGCAAATAATAAGCAGAACTTGAAAAGCTCTGCTATCTCCTGGCTTGGAGTGCCAGCCCTCTCAGAACATCAGGAACGCCAGCATGTATTCATGGTACCAGATGACTGTGTTTCATAGCAGATTCTTTCCTGATTCAGTGTTGCTAATGATCGCGTGAACTGGATGGAAAATGCATGCACGCGTTCAAGATCTCAGCATTTGTATTTGAATTTAAGTCTTACAAGAAGATCCAGTTTGAAAAGGAAGGATGAGTTCAAATCTTTTTTTTTCCATTTTTTTTTAATTGTGATTTCTTCGAAGCCATCCAATCCATGAAAGGTTGTAGATCAGGAATCAAGTTCTTGCTGTCTGCGTGGATGTGTGGTGTACGTGACGGACAGCCAGCAGTCTCTGCACAGAAGCTGAGTCACTTGGGTAATTGGGGAGTTTCTTTTTTAAACAGCAGCAGTGAATTCATGCTTGAAGCAGCCTCAAACAGACAAAGAAGAATAAACTTCAAGTTTAAATCTTCTGCTTTGTGTCATTATTTTCTCCTTCCTTTTTCCCCTGCAGTGACAATGTATCAGGTAACAAAGGAAAAGTGAACTATGTCACAGGTGAGAATAGTAAGAACTAGCAAGATCTGTGGGATAAAGGTCCCAAACTAAAACAAGAGATATAGAAACATTTAACTTCTAACATATTGCAAGGAAAAATAGACATAGGTTTATATAGAACACTTGGACTGAGTACGGATTCCTTCTATACAAGATATATCTTAGATTAGGTGAGGAGATTATCCAGCTACCCACCCTTGACTACAGGAAAAACACCTCTAGCTAGCTGGCGTATGTTATTTATGAGATATCCAGAATATATCTATAACACATTCTGTTTCCAAACTGTGCTTTACAACAAAATCTGGTAAGACTTGGCCCTTCTGCTTGTAATGTTGGTTTTGCCACTGCTTTGAAAAGATTGTTTTCAGTGACGATGTTGAGCAGAGAGTGTCTTATCTACTGTGTAACCAAGGGATGAAGAGCTGTGACCTGCAGTCTCAGGTACAAAAGATAACATTTGCTTTGTCTTTGTTCCAACAGATACCTGTGATACGATCTCTGATTCCAGCCCATGAAGGAGTTTGTAGAGATTAGGTAAATAGAGACTTTGATCATTTTTAGAACAAGTGAAGTGGGATGGATTTTAGATAGGACACTGGCTTGAAGTGAAGATCATGGAAGATCTGGGAAACTCAGCTTTGTCTGGTGTGGTTTTGCCAGCTATGGGCTGTCTATCTATTTCAGAGCTCATCTGGTTTTTATTGATATTTCTTTTCAATCTCATTTTCAAATGTGCCGTCACATTAAACATTTTGAAGCATAGCTGGCTGGGTTTCCATTCTGAAATACCGAAAATCCTTAGTTATCTGTTATTGAAGAGCTAAAATGCAGATACTTTATTCCATGGACAAAGTCACAGGTGCTGAAAGTTTAAAGTAATGAAGAAGTACAGGAAACCTTTGAATTTGCAGTATAAGAAGGCTCTGGTAGCACAAAAAACACCACAAACTCTTTTTTCTTTTTCTGAGGATTCTCCATAGCCCGTGTTGTGCAAACATGACTGATGAGAACAGGGCTACTACCAGTGAGCACTACTGGCAGAGTGACACAATAATTTAAAAATGACCTTGTAGAAAGGAGTATGTTCTCCACTGTCACCAAGGGAATTAGGACTTTGTTTTCTTTCAGCAGCGTTTTGATTTCTTTTAATTAGGTGAAAACTGCTTGTCTTACAAAATGAAAGGGAGTGTTTGGAGGACAGGTGTAGTGAGGGAAGTAATTTGTGCTCCTTTTGGACCAGATTGTTTACTTGTCCTGTCCTGGGACTTTGCATAGCGTGTGGGATGCAGCTCACCAAGTGCATCTGCAACACACGTGTTTCTGTCAGAGCTGGTTATCTGGTCTACTTATGTAGACTGGAGAGATAAATAGAATCTTCAAGAGCTGATTCATAGAATCACTCAGGTTGGCAAAGACCACTGAGATCATCCAGTGGAACCATTAACCCTTTCCTACCCTGCCCCTTGAACCATAGTCCTCAGTCCCACATCTCCACATTTCTTGAACACCTCCAGGAACGGTGACTCCACCACCTCCCTGCGCAGCTTGTGCCAGTGCCTTATCACTCTTTCTCAGGACAAATTTTTCCTAACATCAAACCTGAAATGGTCCTGACCAAACAACCTGCTTGATGTTTCTTTAGGAGGGAAGAATATTGCTGGCCTGACTGCCTCAGAGCTACCCCACAGACCCCAGGGCCCCTTTGTACATCCCCTGTGGATGTACCCTTAGACAAGAGAGGTCCAGGCTGAGGGAACCCTTCTTCAAGGATTCCCACATCAGAAGTTAGCTTTCCTGAGTATTGTATTGTTTTTGTGCCCTACCTGAAAAGATGCTGTCAGTGCTCTGCCAGGGGAAACGTGTTTGTGTGTTTTTTTTTTAACTGAAGTGAAAGAATAGCAGCATTTGAACTCTGGTGAGGTATTGCTGCTTCGACAGTGCCTGACCCTGAAACTTAATGCTGCACTCCAGTTTTGAGTAAGCCAGAAAAGCAGCGTACGTGGTGTGTCAGACACTGAATCTCATGCTTTGCAATGTACTGCTGTCTCCAAAAGGTTGAGGAGATCCTTTTTCCTGTCTTAAAGGGCTTTTCACAACTTTCTCCTGGCTATCTGAAGCTCCAATTGCAGCTGATAACCTGAGGAAGGAATTTCTTCTGCAAAAACATCCTATCATTTGTAATTTCTGTGGCAATTTCCCTTTGTTCACACCATCTAGATGCTTTTTTGTCGTGTTTCGTAGCAGAGCATGCATCAGCTCTTTTCTCAGTGGGATGCTTCTGTGGTATATGCAAGTTGCCACTGATATTATAACACGTTTGCCTTTATTTTGATAGCCCCGTTGCTCTTACACATGTTCACTGTCATTGCAAGAAGGCTTTTATTGGCTTTTCTCAGGAAGAGATAGGGGGTTGCAGGAGGAAAATTTCTCTAGTAGAGAAATGTCAATTCTCCACTCTGCTAATATCTAAATGTATAAAAAAAAAAGAAAAAATTGAAGCTGAAAATATTGATTGTTCCATAGAGAAGTAAAAGGACTACCAGCTTGCAAATGCAGATATGGAATGTGGAAACATGATTCTCATTGAGATTCTGGATTATGCATCACGCTTCTGCTGTGCAGAGCTTCACTCTGTGTCCTTCTGTGTGTTCAGCTCATATTGTTTTGAGTGTTTGCGACAAGCTGGACAGCTATAGCCTTAGATGTGATGTAATCTAAAATCCTCTGAGATGCTGAAAGACTTGGAGGAAAGAAAAGTCTAGAGTGTGCATGATGTAACTGGAAAGTCTGACCACAAAAAGCTCAAATGTTTGCTGAAGGCACTGTTTGCTTAATTAATTAATTTGGGTTGTTTAAAGCTGTATGTAAAAATAATAATAAGTTGCAGGCAGTTCTTTTGAGGTCTAAAATGACTGGGATGGATGAATCCTTAGCCTGTGAAATTACAGATGCATCCAGAGAAATAAACAAAATCTGCTACATGATTTTTTTTTTAAATTATTGTTACAGATTTTACATCAAATTCATTGGCATTTTGAGTTACACTGAATGGTAAGTCTGCTTCAGAGGAATCACCTTATTTCTGAGGCTTGTGCTGAGCCATTGATGGGGATCTGGTTTCACTCATCCCCAACTGCTCTACGTGTGGCTCTGCACTTGGCTGCCTTACCGTACACTGCCTGCTGCCATTTCTCAATGCCAGACCCCAGGAAGCAATGACTTCCCAGCACAAAGCACTTGGCCTGTAGCTGTGCTTTTACGTTATCTTCTACGTTGTTTTTTTCCCCAGCTTGCTGTTGATGACTGTGTTGAACCTGTGCCCTCCTATGTAGCCTTCCCACCCTGAAAAATGGAGCACAGGAAGCATCTGGCAGTTCCGTGCTGATGGGGAATTCTTTTAGCGGATTATCTCTGTTTCATTCTGGCATAAAGCCCTGAAAAAGTCATTTGACTAACTCAGGCTTCGCAGATCCACATCACCCATCTCCTTCTGCTCTTGCAATGCGATTCCTCTGCATACAGCCTGGGTGAACAGCTGCTGCTTGGAGCTGCCTTCTCGGGAATCCCTCAGGTTTTTCCCCTTCTCATTGCTTTACCATTTAGAAGAGGAAATGCAGATCCCTAGGGAATAGCTGAATCAAAATAGATTGAACTTCAGGAAGTGAAGTTTGGGATGGGGTGAAATTTTTTGAACATCTGCTTTCAGTATGGGTAATGTACTGAGTAGTATTCCCCTCATCTCTGCATTTGTAAGTTTTCCATTAAGAGAAAAGGGAAGTTGGTTTCAGTTTTGCAGGTGTAAGAGAAAACGAGTAGCTGTGGCTTCCTTCCGATTTTACATTGACTTTTTTGTGTGTGTTTGGTGTAGCTGCTCTGCACAGGCTTGGCAGCTCCTCAGCTGTCTGCGCTTTCTTTTGTTGAGTCAACAACAAATCCAGCCAGAGGAGAACAGCTTAATGATCTGTAGTAATCATCTGGCCAAAAAATTCATCTTCCTGCTAACCTGTGTCACTCCTGCATTCATCCCATAGGGGATGCCTCTTGTGTAGGCTCTGGGGTTTTGGTGTCCTTCTGCTCCAGGTGATGCTGGTGCAGGATGAAGGCCCTCAGAACCCCCACATCCCCACTGAAGCTTTTCCTTTGGGTAATACACATTCTGCTGGGTTCCATATAAGCAGTTTTCACTTTGACTTTGGAGCTGCAGGTTTTCAACTTGTGGATTGTTGCTATACTGAGGAGGTTCATGTTGTGCTTATGGTGTTTCAGCAAAACATAAGTTTTGCAGGTTGGGCAGGAAGGTGGGGTGTTCTTGCTTCATTTTTTAAAGTGAAAACGACTTTCTTACAGCAGGAGAAGCTCTGAGGTGAGATTCCTAATGCTGAGATCAGAAGCTCTATTCAGAGAATCTAAAACCTCATGATTTGAGTCCTGTCTGAAGGGTGTTTAATGTCTGGGATGGCTGACATATACCGAACCCCTCTGAGTATGCCTACAAGGAACAGAAGCCTGGGAGAGACACACTAATTCATTACTATGTATGCTCATACATTATAAAGCTTAACGTTTGGATGAAGCCTGGGTGACAGGGACTCCATTTATTCTGTGTTTGGCTCTTAATCATTATGATAATTCATTATACATCATTTTTGAGGGTAGATTAAGTCCAAGCTTGACAAAACCTCCCATTGGGTTGCTGCTGAGATCTATCTAATAGAACCAGTGCTGCACTTTTTTTAAAAAGCAAAATTCTTATTTACCTATTACCAAACCATGCAATTACTTAAAGACATTATTTTTCTGCTCAGTGAGGAAGTCAGCCCCCAGGATATATCAGTGGGGTCACCCCTCTACCTGCAAACGAGGTCTCGCAGCTTAGCAGTGCTTTGCTAATGGCTGCTGATGCATTGCCTGGTGTGCAGCAGTCATTAGCAGGATGCTGCTGGCTGCCAGCAGTCCCCAGGCTGGATGCTGCTGGCTGTGCTGTCCTCAGCATTAAGGAAGTCCTAAAGCAGCGTTAGCCCTGCCATCAGCACAGGCCGAAAACAGAGAGGACATCCTGACGGAGGCCAGGCAGTGCTGTTCAGTTCGCTGCATGGTCTTTCTTCATTGCAAGAATTTATTTTCCTGTTAGAGGCCCCTGGGCTGGCCTTTGAAAATGAGAACCAGATTTTGAGCTTTTGTTCCAGCAGAGTATCAGCTCACTTGCTCCTGCTGAACCTCTCCTAGGGCTGCAAAGGTGTAAAAGAAAATCGCTGTTGCTTACGTGTTGAATTTTCTTCTCTGTATGTGCATGGTGGGTGTTTTCAGCTGGCCCCATGCCCACAGTGCAGGCTGGCAGAACAGGAAGAGGTCCCATGGTGTCAGTGCATGCTGTGGGTTTGCTCCCTGCCTGCAGCTGCCTCTGCTCACTTTGTGTGGGATGTCTCTACCAAATGAGCAAATCCAACTTCTATGGTGAGCTCAGAGCTCCTCCTCCTCCACGCTGCTGCTTTGCTGGAGGCAAATTAAACAGATCTATTCCTATCTAACTGAAGCCATCAAGTTACTTAAACAGATTGACCTGACTTAGGCTTATCAATTTCTTTAATGAGCTATCCTCTGCAGCTTCTGCTTGGCTTTTTGCCATCCTTCTCATTAAAAAAGTTTATTTTGAGATCACTTGGTTCCAGGTGGGTTCGTTGCCAGCCAGTTGGCTGACCCTTATCTACTAATAATGCTTTTATTTTAGATTTCAAATCACGAGACATTGAAAGCAGATGCACTCAGAAATAACCTTATTTATAAATTAGTGATTTTAAGGGTATTTTAACTAATTGTAACCCATTTAACTCATTTTAACCCAAGAAATGGGAATGGAGAGAGGCCTTTCTACCCTACAGCTGCATGGAAATAATTCTGCGCACAATAGTTTCCAGATTAAAATGCTTCATCTTGCAGCTTGGGTGAGATGCCTTCTCATGATAGCCTTTGAAAATGACAGAAGTGACAGATTCCACCCATGCTGGAGGACAGCAACCTCCCACGGCAACTTTTTCACCAAGTAAACCTGCAGGATTCAAATCTGTGAAGGGCCTACCCCGTAGTGTAGGAAAGAAATCATTATTAACATTTAGAGAAACTGACGTGTTTCTCTAGGATGAATTTACATGAAAAATGAGTGAACTCATACAGATTTACTTGATAAAACTGTGCTCTGCCCTGGAGCCCCACTCCATCTCCCAGACTTTCTTTTGGGTTCTGATAGATCTTGAAACTATTAGGAGAGCCCATCGTTATCATCCCTGCCCACAGCAGGGGGTTGGAACTAGATGATTTTTATGTCCTCTCCAACCTAAGCTGTTCTATAATTTTATTAAACAGGTTAATGTTAGGGGATTATTATTTTCCTTCTACTGGTAGCTATCATGTATGTATGTCATAACATCAGCCAGAGCCAGATCCTGTAAAGGACTTTCATATGCATGAATCATTTCCTTTTTGAAGGCCTTATTGAAGGCTACAGAGAGGCCACCTTCCTTGTGATCCAGATCCTTCGCCCTGAACCTTCACTCAAAGGTACTCCCAGGCATTACACCCTCGAGATTTTAAGTGTTTACCTTATAAGCAGATCTGTACCCTTTAGGCACACAGATTATTAATCTAGCAAATGGAATGTGGAGGTGGGAATCCTGCTGGGTGGAAGAAGACATTTAACTTAAATTAGGAAACATTTCTTCTCAGAAAGAGTGGTGGGGAGTTGGCACAGGCTGCCCAGGGTGGTGGTGGAGTCACCCTCCTTGGTGATGTTAAGAAACGTGTAAATGTACTTAGGGACATGGGTTAGCGGGCATAGTGGGGATGGATAGTGACGTTTTGAATAGATGATCTTAGGGGTCTTCTCTAACCTTAATGATTCTGTGATTCTAACTGCGTGTCCTGCCTGAGGAGAGTGGTGGGAAGGGGAACACCTGTACTTCTAAGGTCCCAAGGAATCCCTGATTTTTGTGTGTGTGTGCTATGTGCAGTCATGACACAGATGCTAAATGCTCACTTGTCTTTGCAAACTGCATCTGAAAACATCACTCTGGACACCTCTGGAAAACTGTTACTATTATTTCAGGATTTGCTGTATTCCTTTATGGCAAAATCCCTGCACAGCTTGGGGTGCCAGTGTCAGAAGAGTGCTGCTAAACAGAGGGTGTTAGACATGCAAGTTTGCACTAAGGCATCTGTCTTAGTCTCTTTTTGTTGATTTTAACTCTGGCCTTCTTCTGGAGCAGAGTCTTATCAGTGCTGACCAGGCTTACAGGGACCACTGTAAGCTTCCCCAGCATGCAGCGTATATAGTGCTGGTAGAGGCAGGATGCCAGTTCCAGTGTAGAATGTGTACATTTATTTTGAGGTTTGCTCATTTATCCTTGTTGAAATAAAGCCAAATTAATACAAAGTTGCTGCAGAAGAAAAGCCTTATGCTTTGATGAATAAACCACCTCTGCTTCTGCCCCTCTCCAGCTTCAGGCACCCAGTCGATGCGCTGACACTATCTGCATCTTGAATGCATGGTAGCAGGGAAACCCAAGATAAATCTTGCATAATAGATGCCTTCTATATCAAGACACATCTTATTCCCAGACAGGAAGAGGAGGAGGAGTGTGTGAGGCTCTCATCCTGTCTTTGCACACCCAGGGAATGTAGTGATATGCAGGGAGCAGAAGCAGCCCCATAGCACTGGCATTTCAAGGCACAGATTCACTCCATTCTCCTGACTGTGGAGCAAAGATGACTCTTATATGGCACAGCATTTATTACTGGCTGCTATTGGATTTTTATAGACCTGATTCAGCAGTGCATTTGCATCTGCATTATTTAAGTGAGTGGGAAACCCACTCTGTCTTTATAAAGTTGGATGTGTGCTTAAGTGTCTTGCTGAGCTCGGATTAATTTAGGGAAAATAAATAGCAAGCAGTCTGGGGCCAGCTTTTGCAAGCTGACTAGATTTAGGATGTTTCGGTTCCAAGTACCCATCTGAAGATTCCTCAGCACAGGAGTTTATCAAAAATAAAAGCACTGGTGAGAAAAATCAGAGGCTTAGCTGCACTGAATCCCACATGGCAGCTCGTGACACCAATTTACAGGGTGTTTTCCAAAGTCTGGATAGTTGGATAATGAATGCAAAGCTGGCTACAGAGCCACGTATATTGGATCTATAGGCAGAATTATTGAGTTGTGGTCAAAATGACCGCAGATAGACCCAGGTAACCCTGCATCACTCTGTGTGTGATCCAGAATAGCTTGGAGAAGGTGTTTCTTGTACTTGTGTGTGCTCAGCAGGTCCAAGCCTGCATTGCTGTGCAGGGTCTGAGAGATCTCCCATCAAAATTAAAGAGATTTTTTGAGTGAATAGGGAATTTAAGTTCTATCACTGTGTATTTTAATTCTTTCCGTTCATTTTCCTTTCATTATCGGTACAACGCTTTATTTTTGCATAGTGTAATCTTTTATTAAAGACACATTTGTAGTTCATAACATTTATGAAGAGGCAGCTTTGACTGAAACTGCATCTGTATGCCACTTAAATAATAAATGGGAATGCCATGTATTTATTTAAATTTGATCAATGATAACTGTATGCCTGTTAGAATCCCCTTTTTTGGTGGATGTGGCCAGCAGCCATTAAAATACAGTGGGAATTCTTGTTTACAGGCTCACAGTGGCTGATAATGACACTCTTGATAAGCATTTGCAGCTCAAGACACTGAATTTACAAAAGGAATTCATCATAACTAACGGCGGCTGTGAAGATGGAAATGTTACCATCACTCAGCTCAACTTCTTTATTTTTTTTATAGTCTTCTGTGTGTAAAGAAAGGATTGCACTTCCTTGTCTGTCTGCAGGCTTCTATGGGAATCACAGAATTGTAGGGATTGGAAGGAACCTCTAGAGATCATCTAGTCCAGCCCCCCTGCCAAAGCAGCTCCCTAGCCCAGGTTGCACAGGTAGGCGTCCAGGTGGGTCTTGAACATCTCCAGAGAAGGAGACTCCACCACCTCTCTGTGCAGCTGTGCCAGTGCTCCATCACTGCACTACGTAGAAGTTCCCACACACGTTTGTGTGGAACTTCCTATGGATCAGTTTGTGGCCATTTCCTCTTGTCCTGTTGCTACACACTGCCAAGAAGAGTCCAGCCTCTTCCCTTTGCCTCCCGCTCCTTAGATAATTATAGACATGGATCAGATCCCCTCTGAGTCTTCTTTTTTCAGTGGGAAGCTGCTCATGTTCCAAATGGAGTGTTGGCCTGTGTTCCCAGTTAGCGCAAACTGGCTGCAGTAGAAGACATGGGATCTCAGTGCATTATGGTGTTTGGTAAAGGTGAACACATTGGCTTTTCTGGCCCTTTTCACAGCAAACTATGCACACATAGCATGCAGAAAGCACTGGGATATGGTTTCAAATGACTTGGCACCTGATCTCAAGCAGCAGCTGTGACTGCCATGATCCTCAGTTATGAACAGAACTGTCCAACCAACCTCTAAAAAACATGCCTGTGCTTATTCTGAGGACAAAGCAGTGTTTAGCACCCTGTCCCCTACACATTTCCTCCAGAGATAGCATACAGAGTTGCTTGGCCCGCTCAGCCTATAACATAGCACTTGGTTTATAGGAAAAAAAAATCTACTTTTCAACCTATTTTTAACACATAAAGTTTTGTGGAATTTGAAGTGACTTGTTAGGTCATCTCATCCGATTTCTCCACTCCTCCACTCTTACTTCCAAAAGTTAGTGTTTCTAGGCTTTTTACTGTTTACAAATGCATTTCTACTGCTGCTGTTTCTCTAGCTGTATGATGTGTGGGTCTCATTTGGCTCTAACCCACACAGCACTTTGAAACTGGAAGTAAATATGGAAAATTCCTCTAAGCAGCATCTGTCCCAGAAAGTGATTTTGCTTAGCTTACAGTAAACATTACGTTGTTTTAAAAATATATTAACTAGAGACTCGTGTAACTCTTATGTAGACCTCCAAAGCTGACCTAACAGAAGCAGTGTGCTGCAGTGGTTATGATGATTGACAGGCAGCTGACAGACTTGTATGTTCACTTTGACCTTCAAAAAGCCATTTAATAGAGCTTTTCTGCTCCATGCTTGACCATTCTGCAGGGCAAGTTTTATCTGGGTAAGAACTGCTTACTAAGCATCAGTGCAGCATCAACAGGGCCAGGACCTTGAGCTTTATCTCTCAAGCCTGGTCAAATAGAAGTCAGTTGGACTTCCGAAGAAATAGAGCTTTGAGACAATCTTGTAAGATTGGATTTGCCAAGACATTTGAGTTTAGCATTTTCTCTTTCATCAAGGATATAGTCTATTGACTTTGCTGATTCTTTCCCCCCACTCGTGTGTTCAGTTCCAATCTGGCAGCAGGAACTGGAAGGCTCACATCCCTGTGCATTAAACAGGATGCAGTGCCTAATTATTATCTTGATTAAATTTTGTGATTAAGTGGTCTGCAATTGTCTGTAGGCTCAGTCTTTCCAAGAGATTACTCAGAGCTGCGTTGACTGATCATCTGGTCAGGGCTGAGGTGGCCATGCATTGATTAAATCTTACTTGAAAAGGAAATGGCACACATCTCTACATGCACTTAAGCTCTGTGGAATTTTGTTATATTTGTCTTTGGTGAGTAATATGTACAAGTCTATCAAGTGCAAAGCTAGATAGGTAATAAGTGTTGAGGAAGAATCTGTGGAGAGACGCATGTGTGATGTTTTAATGACTCCTTATTTAATTTCAGAAGAGGAAGAAATATCAGTTTACTCATGGAAAGTACACAAAAAAAAACCAAACATAGAAATAAATACATGAGGACAACTTGACTTCCTCTTGATGTAGCTGTAGAATGTTTAAAGCTAGGGAAGAAGCAATTTTAGAGGTGATGAAATTGAAAACTCTCCTTTTCTATCCTCATAGGATAAATTATTTAAAATATTTTACTTTTGATATGCTGTGGCATATTGGTTATTAGTCAGAATAATAAACACCATTCATTTTAACAAAGAATATGTAGTTTGGAAGTCAAATGATATTTTTCAAGCTCTTTCAGCTTGGGCTTAAAGGCTCAGATATCACCCAACAATAACAGTGCAGAGATGAAGTTCACTTGGATAAAAAGTACAGAGCAATGCAGCTTGACAGGCTGAGTCCTAAAGGGCAGGAGTCTTGGATCCAGTAGTCTCTCTCATTTTGAATAATTGCTGTTGAACCTTAAATCCAACATCTATTGCTGAGTGCAGGCACATTTGCTCTCCCTGGTGACCCTCTATAAGCAAATGTGCAATACGATTTTATTACGAGGAGCGCATTTCACACAAGCTGTTTGCTTTACAGAATTAAATAAAGGTGGAAAAAGGACAGTCAATACGATTGTTTTGCCTTCTTGCATTTAAATGCTATATCCTAGGCAATTCAATAGCAAGCCAGGAGAGAGTACTGCTCTGTCTAAATGGTTTGCACAGAGAAATTCAGCTTTGAATTTCTCTGAGAAGAAAAGCTCACAGGAGCACCAGAATCAAGGGGTTACTTCTCTGTAGACCAGCAATGCATTCAGACCCGTACCTTCATCTCAGCAGCACGTTGTGATTGATGGCTTGAGAGGATTAGGTTGACTGAGGAAATCTCAGCCAAAAAAAATTGTTTCCAAGCTGGAATGGCCAAGCAGTGGCCAAGCTTTGATATTACTGCCAATGCAGAATATGAAGAGTGAAACCATATTTGTGTCTGTGGCTGAAAGAGCTTCTGGGAGTCATTTTGAACCCGTGCCATGAATTTATGAACTAGAAACATTTTTCAGTGCACAGAAAAGAGGACATCTCAGAGGAGCATTTGGCTGGGGGAGGGGTTGAGAACGGTCTTGTCTTTGGGCAGAGTCTGCAGTGAGGCAGGTGTCTCTTCAGAGCAATTAAAAATAAAGGCATGTGGTGCCTCCCTTGTCACAATGACAGCACATTGCACTTTTGAGGAGGGACATTAGGATCCACTTCAAGTGCCTTATTCATTGTCCTCCTGCATTCCTGAGCTGCTGGGTCTCACTGCTAGGAGTATCTAAGACTTAACGGGCAGAAAGTTTAATGTGTTCAGCCCTTGCCTTTGAGAGTTGTGAGCACAGAGGGGTTAAAGCATCCCAAAACATGGAGAAGGGACAGTGATATTGTCACCATAAAATCTTCAGAACCTCCCAGAGCTATAGATGCAGCACAAGACCTCTAAGTCCTAAAGTCTTCTCATCACAGTTCACATTGATGTTGTTTCTCATCCACGACCCTGCCTCACCACTATACTTCGTATGATGATACAGTGAAGTCAAACTGAGGCACTGTAAAATTTATTTTGTATGTGATTGATAGCACTGCAGGAAAGCGGGAGTAAATTCTGAAATATTGATTTGGCATTCAAAGACCTGTAATTGGGCTTTTTGACAGCTTTTTGTCTCAGGAATATGAACACTATATGACAGGCATTCATACTGTACAACCACACTTCCTTATTGCTGTTGCAGAGAATAGCAGAGAGAAGCTGGCAGTACTTTGCAAGAAGCCCTCAGCTGCTGCAGGTCTGCTGGTGATGCAGAGATGAGATAGTCCCAGGAGTCAAGCTCCCATAATGTGCCCAATACAGGGGCATAGGATGCAGGATAAGAGCCACTGTGGACCATTTTCTGTGAATCTGACTCCAAATCTAGGCTCTGCTTGAGTAACTGGCTTTATCCTGTGCAAAGAACAGGGGAGGGAGATTTGCAGTGTCAGCACATGGAGTGTGTGATCTGGCAGAGGAGTGCTCTCTGCTGACATTCCTTGTAAATAGACATGAGATAAGTTAAATTGAAGCATTACCCACAGCTGAGTGAAATGGAAGCTAATGCAAAGATGGTTGGGGGAGTATAAAAGGACTTTTCTCTCAAAAAGATGGATAATTGGTGACCCAGGCTCTCAGGACACTATTTGACACAGTTTGATAACTGACTGTGGTCTGCAGAAATTCTCTCGTTACTCAGAAGCTCCCAGATCATACTGTTGGGACAGGTAGAAAGGACTGCTTTCCAAAAATAAACAGGCGTTATGCAATAAGCTTAGTTACCTTAATAACTAAAAGACAGATGTACTACTTACTATCAGCTTTAAAATCCAAGCAGGCAGTCATACTGATGATTATGGATTTTTTTTTTCTCTCTGCTCTTACATAGGGAAACGTGTGGGGAATGGCAGAACTCAGTTTTTAGCATTCTACTTTTGGTTCTATATTGCAGCTCGATAATTGATGCCATATTGTGGTACATGCTGCTTGCAGCTTTTCTGCTGACTTTGGGCTTTGAACTAGGTCTAAGAAGCCACCTCAGGAATCATTCTCAGGTCCTCTGCTTTATGCAGGGTGAGATCCTTCCAGGACCTGCTTCTGAAGTTGTCAATGAAATGAATGGAATAGATCTGGATAGGCAGTGCCCATCTTTGGTCTGTTTCTTCATATTTTTTCTGTCCTGATGATGCTGTATATAGCAAGTGTCCTCCATCTAATGTCCAATATCATAAGCACGAGAAATCTTAAAATACATCAGGATTTTTACAAAGGGAACACTGGATTAAACAGCGGGCGGAAATCATTTGGAAACCTCAACTGGTTTTACTTGGACTTGGAGCAGACTCAAGACACAATCACAAGTCAAATAGTGAAAAAATGTCTGTGTTTGTTGTCAATAAGTAAATCCTTCCCCAGCACTCTGGGTTATTCGCACACTCTGCCTGTGTTTGGCAGTTAATTTGACGTCTAAATTGGGAGGGTAGTAAATGAGAGGGCAAGTGGAGCCAGCAGAGGGGGAGCCCCATTACGAGGGTTGCTCAGCAGAAGAATTTGACTTTGAAATTACAAGTGTGAATTAAACATTTGAGATGAATCATAGAGTCATTTGGGTTGGACACGTAAATGTCATCTAGTCCAACTCCCCTGCAACAAACAGGGACATCTATACAGCTATATCAGGTTGCTCAGAGCCGTGGCCAGCCTGACTTTGAATGTCTTCAGAGACAGGGCCATTCACTGCCTTTCTGGGCAACCTGTTCCAGTGCTTACTGTAAAAAAAATATGCTTGATAGCTACTCTAAATCTCTCCTCTTCTAAATCTAAGACCCTTTCACCTTGTCCTGTCACAGCAGATCCTGCTGGAGAGTCTGCACTTTCTAGTCTGCCACACCTTCACTGCAATGGATACCTGCTGATTTACATCAACAGTTTATGTGTTTCATTATACATATGTATGTGTAAAACCCACATGAACTGGGTGTCTGATGAGCCATGACTAAACATTGTAGGCAGCACAGACAAGGAAGTTGTGAAAGTCAAAGCCCACAGCCAGGCAGCATCAACCAGACATGATACAGCTACTAACACTCTTCTAGGCCATCTAGGCTTGGCTCTGGATGGCTTTGTTTCCAGTACAAACATTTTTTTCTCTTTCTCTCTCCTTTCTTTTGAACAGAGTGCATTGAAGGACTGTTACTTTTCCCTGTCGTTTTTAAACTCTCCCTGCCTTTCCCAGCTTGCATCTCGTCATGGATGATGCCCCTGACAGCTTGACCATTCAGTCCTCCGCAAGCAAGCTTGCTTCTCCAGAAACCAATCTGTTACAAAGCTTCCGATTAAGTAACCCCTTCTCCAGCCTCAGGCAGACCCCTTTACCCTGCTCAGTCCTGCAGGAGACACAGGGATGGGGCAGACACCCACCCTGCAGTGCTGCAGCCCATGCAGCCCAGGCTAAATGACCAATGGCAAAGGCAGCCAAAGCAACACAGCGTTCCCTGTTCTCACCCAGTATCTTGGAGCTGATCATATTGGCAGGGGCCATTGTGTTTTTTTTTTCTCCCGTCCTTGTCTTGTTTATTTAATGGTAAATTAGAGCAGGCAGGCGTGCCACCTATCAGGCTGTGAATGCTACCAAGTGTTTTGGCTTTGAGCTAAATAATTGTGCGTTTTATTGCTATTTACACATCCATTTTCCAGTGTAATAAAATGCAAGCTGCAGTCACTGGTACTTTTTCTGTTTTCTGTATGTATCGTGATGGCTGCATAGGCTTAAGCAGCATCATGCAGCCTGCTGCCATAAATTCACTGTTATTTGAGCAGGTCTAACTTTTATTTATAATTAATGTCAGGGACCTTACATAGTAATGCCAATTATTGATTTTATTTTTTCTTCAAGGAATAGAAATGCCTTTTTTTCCTTATTACTGCCATAGCAACCCAGTCAAGTTGCAGTGGCTAATCTTGTACAGGGTTGTGGGAGAAAAGGCTCTTGGAAGCTGGTGATAAAGTTACAAAAGCAACCTGTGAAGCCTTAACAATGGGGTCACTATAGGTTGGCAGTATTGTACTGGGGAGGTAGTATCCAAAAGGAGCAGCTCTGATGGTGAGTGTCAGTGCAGAAGGTGACAGTGGGAAAACTCTGCTGCAGTCACTGCAAAACAAGTGCAAGTGGCAATGGGTTTAGATGTCCCGTGGCAGGACATGTCCCAGACTCCTGATAATTCAGCATTTGCTAGGCTTGACTGCAGAAGGGACTTCCTTTTGAGGGCTGAATGCAGCTCTTGCACACTCTGCAGTGAAATACGGTTGAAGTGGAGAGGACCCACTCACACATGCACAAAATTGCATATTGTGACCAAAGAAACCTTAAAATATGTTTCCAGACATGGAATCTCCTTCCTGGTGTTAGGTACCTAATTGAGTGTTTGCAAGCCACATTGCTCTTATCACTAACCCTTGCATGGCTTATGCTCTTTCAGTCCTCTTGTAGCCCATCACACCAGGAAGTTTGTAGAGGGCAGCATTGGATGTTGCAGAGAGCCCTGGGAACAGCAGCCAGCTCCATCTGAAACCAATTTTCTCCCTGCCAGGGATGGCTGCCTAACAAGTGCAAGGACCCAGGCTGAGTCACAGTCCTGGTGCTCCGCATGTTGTGGGCTAGAAGGGGCTGAAGAAGGTAAAGTCATATTTCTATCATTTCTACAATTCTTAATGATTTACCCTCAAAATTCCTGGCAGATAGAAGGAGCAGATTGGTGAAGTGGTGCAGAGTATGGATGCTTTCGGCCTAGAGCACTGTGATGGTAGCAGTAGAACTTTTGATGGCAGCAATAGGGTGGATGTTAGCTTTACAGAGTCTTTGGGCCCAGATTACTCCAACAGCAATACTGAGTGATTCTGGTTCGCCTTCTTGGGGGTGCTGAGTGACCAAAACCATGGAAACCAGTGAGAAGTAGGTGCTCAGTATTGCTGGGAACTCATAGAATCAATCATAGGTTGCAAAAGACCACTAAGATCATCTAGTCCAACTGTCAGCCCACCCACCGTGCCCTTTAAATCATGTCTCCCAGTGCCACGTCAGCACGTTTCTTGAACACCTCCATGGCCAGTGACTCCACCACCTCCCTGAGCAGCCTATTCCAACACCTCATCAGTCTTTCTGAGAATAATTTTTTCTTACATCCAACCTGAATCTCCAGTGATGCAAATTAATCCCCATTACCCCTCATCCTATCGTTATTGACCTATCCTCCACAAACTTCAAGTGCATTACATGGCTGCAATGAGTGCACTGGCCAGAGTTACTTGTTGATTGCCATGCAGCCAATTAATGCCACTTGGGTTTTGTGAGTTTCTAGGTACGTGTTTTCTTTTGTTTTGTTTTGTTTTGTCTGGAACTTAGAGTTTTTCTCTTTTCGCTTGCTCTTCGGGATCAAGTTATGTTGTAATTTCTGAGTTGGCTTGTTATTTCTGCACTCATTTAAAAATACCTGGCCACCGTGAAGTAATACACAACACCTGTCGAGCCACAGGGTTTTGCACATCAGGGAAAGACCATCTGAAGATGGGACTTCACATGCACTCAATCAGCCACGTATTAGGAGCTCAACACAGACATCACCCATAGGAACCTCACCCACTTCTATTACTGATGGGTGCCTGGGCTGCAAATTCCTCCCTGTGGACACAGTCGGGGCTGCAAAAACTTCTTCCTCCCTTTTACTGTTACAGTGACAAATGTATGAGTTAACTCCATGTTTTCTTTTAAAGCTGTTGCTAAAAGCTTTGCAGAGTGCAGGGTTGAAGAGAGTCCCTGCAATTGCAGCCATGGGGAGAAAGAAGGCTGATTCCTATTCCTCTCTCCTTTGTTTCAGCCTTTCTCTTTGAAGAGGGTTTTATTCTGGTTAGAGTTCACTTTGGTTCAGCCCAGAAGGAATTTGGACTGTGGGTAGGTATGTGCATAACACCCTGCCCACATCCTTGCATGCAGAGCAGCACATCCCTCCTAAGGGTTAACTCCAGCTGTAAGCTGTCAGCATGGCTGTAAGCTCGCTCTCAGACCCTTCCTGCTCCCAGCTAATCCCGACAAATCCGCTTTCCTTATGCATTCTCCTCTTTCCTCCACAACCTCGGGGTAGAAAGGAGGTCGGGCTAAGGGAAAGTTATGGAAACACGCTTTAACTGTTTTGTTATGTGCATGAAAACAAAATGAATCTTCCTCCAGCAGCCCCTGATATCCCTATGGGCTACATATGTTTGGCTGTGTGGTCTTCCCTCGTTGGCTGCCTGGCTCAAGCATCCCAGGACTTTTCCTGCAGTTATCAAAATAATGTCATGTCCTGTGAATAAGGCAAGAGGTCAAAGGCTGAAGCTGTTTTCCAGGGTGCCTCTAGCTGGAAGGAGGGGACATTCTTACTCCTTGCCCCTCTACGTCGCTGTGAGGGTGCAGCGTAGCCTCAGCAGCAGATTGCTGCTTACCAGGACCATAGAATCATAGAATCAATTGAGTTCGAAGGGACCTTTAAAAGTCATCTAGTCCAACTCCCCTGCAGTGAACAGGGGCACCTACAGCTTGATAAGGTTGCTCAGTGCCCCATCCCACCTGATGTTGAATGTTTCCAGGGTCAGGGCATTCACCACCTCTCTGGGATACTACTTCTAGTGCCTTACCAACTTTATCATAAAAAATGTCAACCTATATCCAATCTAGTTCTCCCATTTTATATTGAAATAATTTCTCCACGTTTTATCACAACTGACCCATTCAGGAATCTGTCTCCTTCTTTCTTATAGCTCCCTTTAGATATTGTAAGGCCGCACTCAGGTCTCCCCAGAACCTTCTCTTCTCCAGGCTGAACAGCCCCAGCTCTCTCAACCTATCTTCAAAGGGGAGATGATCCCCTTGAATCATTTTGATCATTTCTGTGGCCCTCCTATAGATGCACTCCAACAGGTCCACATCTGTACTGAAGGACGTAGTACTCCACGTGAGGTCTCACCAGCACAGAGTAGAGGGGCAGGATCACCTCCCTTGACCTGCTGACCAAGCTTCTTGTGCAGAAAAAAAAATAGCTTGGGATGGTAGAACAAGTTGGACAGACATCTGGCAAAAGGCTTTGTGTCACTGGTTGGTTCCTCCTTCACACCTCACCCAGCTGAGCCTCCTTCATTTCCATGAATGAATGTCCAGAACCAAAGCCAGACTGCATTCCAGCCATAACACAGTGCCAGCCAGCAGCCACACCTCTCTGCGTGACTATGAGGGCTGAAGCATCCTCCTCGGCTGCTTTTCTGGGTAGCAGAAGTGACTTGAGCCAATGCTGTTTCCTACATCATTGATCAGTTATCCTCTGAGAACTTGTAAGGATTGTTTTTGGGATCATTTATTCTGGAGAAGAAGAGGCTGGAGGTAACTTAACACTCTCTACAACTTCCTGAAGGGAGGTTCTGAAGAGCTGGTGCTTGGCCTCCTCTCCCAGGTAACAGTGATAGGGCAAGAGGTGATGACCTCAAGTTGCACCAGAGAAGGTTTAGGCTGATATTAGGAGGAATTTCTTCTCAGAAAAAGTGATGAGCATTGGAACAGGCTGCTCAGAGAGGTGGTGGACTCACTGTTCCTGCAGGTATTGAAGAAACATGGAGCTGTAGCAGTGAAGGATGTGGTTTAGTGGGCATAGTGGGAATGTGTACGCAGTTGGACTAGGTGATCTTAGTGGTCTTCTCCAACGTGACTGACACTATGATTCTATGAAATTCTGTTTGCAGTTATTAGTCATTATTGGTCAACATTCAGCTTTTTTTTTTTTTTGAGTGAGAAAGACATTTAAAAAAAAAAAAAGAGATTAAAAACTCATCCTACCTGTTTAAAGCCAAACAAGGCAGAACAGTGTATTTTCAAGAGTTCACAGTATATACAATTCCTGGCAAATCCTTGAGACATTTTAATTAAAGGTGAAATGACTTTTCTTTTTCCTTTGCTTAATTGAGGCCACACAAATAAAGATCCCGTAGCTCTGAAAAGCAAACTGATTGACTGAAATTGATTGCTCATTTAAAAGCAAATTCAAAGCCCCAGGCCACTGCTGTGGTTGCTGAGACCTTTATTTTCCCTTACTTTTTAGCACTGTGCCCATTAAAACTTGCCTGGAGCTTTAATGCAAGATCAAGTGGTGACATTTTTGTAAGTTCCACTTTCAGTGACATTTTTTATGGGAGTGAGAACAGAAGCCCTGAGACCCCGCATTGTCTGCAGTAGCCTTTCCTGATCTGTAACAGCCATCCTTCTTCAGGGGGACGAGAGCTTTTTATTTCTGTTGGAAACTTTTGTGCACAGTAGCAGTATTTGTGTGCGTTGTTAAGTATCTTCCATGTTGCATCCCAGATGAATCTTGCTTTTAAGCTTTCCTTTATGTGGTGCCCATGCGTTCACAGCTCTTGGAGGCTGCTTGGCAAGGATGACCCTTAGAATAATAGAATCCTAGAATCATTAAGGTTGGGAAAGACCTCTGAGATCATCTAGTCCAACTGTCCACCTACCACCAATGTTTCTCAGTAAACCAAGTTCCTCAGTACCACATCTACATGTTTCTTGAATACCTCCAGGGACGGTGACCCCACCACCTCCCAGGGCAGCATCTCTCTTCCACTCCTTGTCACTGACAAAAAATTTCCAGCATCTATCCTGCTACAGCTTTATTTCTGGGTAGGATCATAAAAGCACAGAATGGTTGAGGGTTGAAGGGACCTTTAAGATCATCTAGTTCCAACTGCCCTTTTATAGGCAAGGTCACCTCCCACTAGACCAGCTTGCTCAAAGCTCCATCCAGCCTGGGATGAGGCTTGGAGCTGGGTGTGGCTGGCAGTCCTATGTAGGGCGAGACCAAGACACTGATGCCATATGTGCAAAATGGAACTAGTCATCATTTTCTTGTGCTAAAATTTCTGCTTTCTTTCCAAACTTGGTGGACTACCTTATGATACCATTATAGAGCTCAGAATTTTAGTACTAAATAAATGAAAATTTTCTCTGCTAATTATTTCTCCATGGACTTTGAATTTCTCTTTGAACCAGAAAGCCCTTAGATATTCTAGGAGTGCTGGCTACCTTAGTACTCTCTCTTTTTATGTTTTAACCATCCAAGAATGATAAGTGGAAGACATGCCATAGTTATATGCTCATCTGTGTGTATTTCTCTAGGATGCAATTATCAGCATCCACATACTTCAGTATTAACATTTTTAATGCACTCAGGATGCCCAGTCGAGCTGCCGAATATGCAGTTCTGATGTATGCAAATCCATTTTGCATGCAGCTCTTGACATATTTTCATATGCAGGATTACAGGAAGCCTCTTCTGTGCCACTCTGATGTATGCTAATCTTTGTTTCCCTACAAACACTTAAAAAGTCCAGACAAAAAGACAGAATTTATTCGCTGAAATAGTGGTGTTTTCTCTATCAAGGCTGGCACACAGTCAAGAGCAAAGCTTCCACTCACAGAACATTGTAGGTGCTTATTCAGATTGCCTGCTCCAGGCATCTACTTCTATCCAACAGGTATTAGAGACAACCTGGGATCTGGCAGCCTGTGGACAAAAGGCAGCCTGAGTCATTCCTTTCTTTCCTGTCATTGTAGATATAGGGCAAAAGCTGGCCTGGGAAGATTATTGTGCACAGATGCTGGATGATGTGTGAGCACAGTGCTCTTGGATCCAAATAGGTCAGGTGCTCCTCTTAAGGGTGAATAAATGATCGATCAGTTTAAAAGAGCTGCATAATGCCTTTGTAATTCCTGGCTTATAGCACAGTGTATTAATTACCACACACATTATTTATCTCTGTTGTATGTTTTTTAATGTATTATTTACTGACCCCTTAGAAATTTCCTGTAACTGCCAGTCTCTCAGAGACATGCACATTAAATGTAAAACTGGACTTTTTTTTTTGTACATTCCATATCTTGCACAGACTGGCAAGTTCAGACTGCACAGGTGCTAAAACCACTCAAAATTTTACTGTGGGCTGACCAACACTATGCCTTCACTAGGCTAAACCCATGTTAATGAAGGAGCAAATCCATGTGGTGCTATTAAAACTTCTCCAGCTTGAGTGCAGAGTGTCTGATGAATAAATGCTTAACGCAGAGCTGTGTGGGTCAATGTCATTGATTCTAAGAGCTGTTGGTTCAAGAAGGAGCCCTCAGCATGAATGCAACGAGTTAATGACCCTGCAGTGCCAAAAACTGTTCAGTAGTGCTTCCAGGCAGAAATCCCAGGGAAAAGAGTGAGAGATGCTCACATGGGCCTGGAAACATATTTCCTAGATTTGGGGGATTACTGACAATGCTGTTACCATTATTATCTAACCTTTCTCTGGATTTAGAATTGCAATGCTGTGAGGCGTACTGTAGCATGTTATTCATACTGTTGGTATCAGAAATCAAGATTCCTCACAGTGTATTCCTTGCACTCTCTTCTATGTGAACAACTGTATTTGGACTCACATCTGTTTCCCTTGGTTTTAACCAAGAAACATCCTGCTTGGAGCTGGTGACTATTTGGGGGCTGCATACACATAGACAAACTAGCCAGACATGTGCTGTCAGTGTGATTGAGTTCTACCTTTAGTTTAGAGTGCTCCGTAATCTGAAGTAATCCTATATCCTCTCCTGTAATCCTATAAAACTGAAACTAATGCATGTACAGGAATTCTCTTCTACAATATTTTTAACTTGCCTCTATTTCTATTACTGCTGTTGCCACCATTATTTTCTCTTTTTGTACTTGGATTACCTGAAAGTAGCATTCTTACTGGCTCTGAAGAGCTGGGGCAAGGTTCTTAGAAATAGGTATAGTCAGATCAGATCAATATTTAGTAAAACCAATAAGAAAATTTCTTCACTCTTCTACCAGGAGTGAAAATAGAGCTTTTTTTTTTTTCATTCTGATCGCTTTCCCTTAGTTGTCATAAGCTATTTGTCTGCTAAAAAAGGCTTTTTGCAAGATAAAAATGAGAGGTTTTCATTTCAGACGTCAAAGGTGCTTCTCTTTTTTTTTGGGGGGGGAAGTTTCCTGAAATAGAAAATCAAGATGAAAAATTCTTTTATCTCCAACAAGATTCAGTTTTGGCAAACTGATGAACTTTACCTCCTAGAGAGAGAAAGAAAGAAGGAATGTAGGAAAGGAATGAAGAAAGGAAGAGAGAAAGGCAAGCAGACTGTTCTTGAAAAGCTCCATGTCTAGCTCCATCAAGAGCTGTTGAAGAGTTACCCTTGGTGGAAACACACGTGAGTGACCTGAAAATCCCTTTGACAGCTCCTGATCTCCCAAGCAAAAGCCAGCAGAGCTTGATCTCCGATTAAATACCACCTAATAGCATGGGAAAGATTTGATAGTACAGAAGCTCTCTGTCCACCATGGACTCTGCCCTCTAAGGATGTCAAAGAAATCAAAAAGCAATTTTTTAATTTGTCCAGACTAATGATTAGATGTGTTTACACACTGTTACAAGTGGAACAATTCATGAACACAGATATTATGAAGGAATTTTAGTTCAGGATTTTCACTGCGGAATTGTTGTATTTGTTGCCCCAGCTTTGGGCTCTTGGTGTGCCAGCCTCTATAAAGACACCACTAAAATCCCAGCCCAGCCCATCAGTGTGTATTGGCCCATTGTAGAATAGGTTTCCTAGTCCAGCAGGTTAATCCTGAGCCTGTCCAGCATTGCAGATTGCAGGATGAGGAAGTAAAAGAATATTTTAAGAGTTTCTAGTTATGTATTTTCTACTTAAGACATGAATAGTGTCTCTGTGAAAGAAAACTTGGAATATATGAAAGAAAATGAGGTACCACAAGGGAAGCAGAGGTACTGGTTTTGAGTCGTAGTATGTGTGGAAAGAAGTAGGGCTCTTCATCCAAAAATCACTTTTTAGTGGGAGAACATTACTACCTGCAGCATGTTTTTTCCCTTCTAGTTTCTAACAACCTAGATGAGGCCTGGGAGCCTCCCAGCTCACCCTTGGCCGTGATTACTGCTGCTCACAGTGTGAGTGGATGGCTTTTGCACTGGTGCTCTCCTTTTGTTTTGAAAATGCTTAAACTGAGGGTTGAGTTAAAGGAATGTCTCAGCAGTGGAGTTGCCCAGAAGATAGAATTAATTGCCCGTCTAAATGGTATCTTCCAGTTTATCCCATGGAAAAGATACTAGGGGCTGATTTGATCATGGGTTTATCTTCGCAGTTGCAGTCAGTTCTGTGTTTTCCAGTAGTAACTGGGACCCAAGGGGATGTCTGCCTTAGACAGCTGGTATGCTCCTAGCAGCCTTCCCCTTCACCCCAAACCCAGTTTCACTCCTCTCTCAAGGCTGAAGACCAGAGGCTTCAAAGAGATGGTCACGCAGTGTTTATCAGAAAGGTGAGAGGTTGATGGGATCCTGGAATGTTTTTGCAGCATCAGCATCCTTTTTTTTTATTGGGATCAGCCAGGAGAGCAAACGCTTAAGCTCAAGGTGTATGTTTTCCTCAGCTGTTTTTCATTTAGAGTCTGATCCGAGCTCCACTGCTCAGAGCAGAATACATTTCAGACCCAGTTCTGACTGCACCAGCTCCTGTTGTCCTATATCCCTGAAGAGGGTTCATTCGAACATCTGCCTTTCTCCATGCCCAGTTCCGAAGATGACCTCTACTGTAGATGTGATAGAGAGGGAAAAGTGGAGATGTTGTCCAGCCCTTCCCTCAAGCACTGTGGTAGAGATTCCACTTTCACCCTAGTAACATTCCTGTTAAAGACTGCTAAGATAAAGATTTATTTTGAGGTAGTAGAGTGCAACTTCCCCACTCAAGTTTCCATTAATCTTGTACAAATCTTGCACAAAAAGCTGTTTCCTTACTCTGACGGCACAGATCTGTTGTGCATGTAGGGGGGGAGGGCTTTGTTAGTACCAAGGAGATCTCTTATCTGCCTGGACAGCCCAAATGTGACAGATAAGAAACAGGTAATAATTTTTTTCAGATCACTAGCGCCTAAATGCCATGCATTTACACTCCATAAACCACCTCCAGTTTTTCTCCTATTCAGTGTGATGGATGAAACTGTGCCCAAGGGCTGGCTCCAAATGCAAGAAACATGGAGGCGTTGCTGCCTTGAAATTTGCATAAAGCAATTTTTTCTCATGGCTTAAATGTTACCAAATGTGTGATTTTAGTTTTTGTTTTCATCTTCTTTTTTTTTTTTTAATTTTTGTTATTATGTAGGCAGTGTTGATATGATTAGTTGTAGTTATTTGAGGTGAGCATTTTCATAGATGTGAGCAGTATTATTGACCTGTCAGGCTGACTTTGATATTGTGACCCATTTTGACAGCAGTGGTCGAACAAGCTTGATCCTTGATTTCTTGCTGATTAAAACATGGTTGGGGCTTGGAGCTGCTGTTCATTGTACACATGACAGGAGTACTTATGTAACCTTATTAGGATGGGCAAGAGCTTCCAGTTAGGTCTGCGAAACAAAATACAGTTTATTAAGCTATGGATGGAAAAGAACAATTCATAGAATCATAAGAGTAGTTTGGGTTGGAAGAGACTCATCATGAACATCTAATCCAACTCCCCTGCCACAGACAGGATCATCTCTCACTACACCAGGTTGCCTAAAGCCTCATCCAACCTGACCTTGAATACTTTCAGAGATGGGGCATCCACACCTTTTCTTGGTAGTCTCACCACCCTCACGTGCCAACTGGTGCTTTTCCAAAGTTGCATCCTTGGAGGATTTTGGTGGCAGAGGCAGTGACACCTGTTGTGCTGGAGCATGGGCAGCATCCTCTGGTGTTTGCCTTGTTTGTGTGAGCCTTGGTTCCTTCTGAGACTGATTGCCTGGAGGTGGAGAGATGGCCCAGAGGTCTTGCATAGGCTCCCAGCATTGCTTGCTTAAGGGAGATTCATGTTGCTGCCCCATGTTTAACTCTGAGGAGTTGTCAGGCTGTCTTGTAATTGCTCAATCCATTTCACATAGAAAAAGCCTCATGCTCTCAGGTCTCTGGCAAGGTGTGAGATCAATGAAGTGTTTCTAAATGTCAGCCAGCTCCTAGCAGTGGGAACAAGCCATTGATGAGCTGGGGCAAGGCAGACAAGCCTGTGGTTTGGAATAAAACAGCCCCATCCATTGTTTCTTTCCAGGATCTAGCACAAAATAGAGGTGAAAAATTACATGTGTTTTACCAGGAACAAACTCTCTGCTTCCCTATGGTGATATCTTCTAAAACATTCAGGACCTTCATTTGTACAGTAAAGCAAGATTTCATTTTGCATCCTCGTGGTGCATCTCAGGACAGGGCTCTGAGACCCAAGGTTGGTTAAGTAGTTACTCAGGAGTATGAATGGGAAGTCCCAAACAACAGGAAGCGTGCTTGAGGAAATAGAGCTTGTGTTGCCAAAAGGCTTGACAACAATATAGCTGTCAGTAGCTTAGCTGGAAAACTAATTTGGGTTTGGGTTTTTTGCAGGGAGTGTAATTGGAGCCATGCTCCTGAAAATGGGTTTGTGCAGTGCAGTTCTGCTGCAGTCCTAACACAGAATAGTGACTTGAAGTAAAATTGCAGCAATTCTCTACTCCTCGACACCTTCATTTTCCAACCATACAGTACTAGGGCTTGTACCAAGGTCCTGTACAATGGTTACACTTATGGGAGAGCTGAAACAAGTCACCTTGTCGCTCAGCACCTCCTGTGGGGTGACGCAGGCCAGAGAGGTTTGTGAATGCAAAGCACCGCGGAACATTGTGATGTTCAAAGACCATGTGAAAAGCTGGAAATGCCTCTGTACAGGGATGTTGCTTCTTTTTGCCTTTGTGCTGTTCTCACCAATGTGCTGCATCTGATGACATCAAACGAGAGAAGCTGGTTTTACACCTAGGTTGGCAAACGTCTCACCAGTGTGCTGGTAATTATTACTTTCCTGCTAGCAAACAGACATTAGGAAATGGTCAAACTTAACCATAGAATGCCATTTACTTGGGGAGATGAGAAGTACAGTAACTTTTTCTCAGGGCTCTTGCAAATATTTTCATGATGCTTTTTTGTTTGAGAATAGTATCAAGTAATGAAGTATTCTGCTAATTTTCATAGAATCATTCCAGTCAGAAAAGGCTTCTAAGATCATTAAGTCCAACCGTCAACCTATCACAACCATGAACTTTTAACACACAATGGCATATTTCTAAGCATTTAATTCATTTCTAAAATAATTCAGAATAACTTTGGCACAGAATTTGCACGTTTAGAAACATGCGTATGGTGAGGGGATGTGTTATGGTTTTATGTTTGAGGCTCCAGTCTCTTTGGGGGCGTGGGTTTTTTAACTCTCAATACACCACATGATGTTATGATGTGTAATATCAATAATACAATAAAAATCATAAAACCATAACAGGATGTGAGGAGCACAGGGCTTATGAGGAGAGGCTGAGGGAGCTGGGATCGTTCAGTCTGGAGGAGGCTCAGGGGAGAATTTATTGCTCTCTTATTACTGCCTGAAGGGAGATTGTAGTGAGCTGGGGGTTGGCCTCTTCTCTTGTAACTGGTGATCGGATGAGAGGGAATGGTTTCAAGTTGCACCAGGGGAGATTCAGACTGGATGTTAGAAAATCCTTCTTTGAAAAAGTGGTCAGGTGCTGGAATGGGCAGCCCAGGGAAGTGGTGGGGTCACTGACCCTGGAGGTGTTCAAGAAACGTTTAGACATTATTTTGAGGAATATGGTTTAGAGAAGAGGAACGTGGTTTAGAGAGAACTATTGGTGATATGTGTACAGTTGGACTGGGTGATCTGCTAGGTCCTTTCCAACCTCGATGATTCTATGATTCTTTGAAAATTCAGCAAGAAGTGATTTTATTGTAAGCAACAGTAAGCATGTAAGTTTGACCTCAACAAAATACCACTTGCATAGCTCAGATTATTTTCTGTCATTCATTCCTGAATGGTATTTTCTTGAAGGTTCGTATTTCCAATGAAATTACCTGTTGTATGTGGCCAACATTATTTGAAGTGACACAGAGTAATTCACAGCACTGTTCTGACTCAGTGTCGTTGGGGGACAGTTGGGCTGGATCCGGAAACCAAGGGAATGGCTTGGGTTGGAAGGGACCTCAAAGATCATTTTTAGTTCAAAATCCCCTGCCATGAGTAGGATTGCCAACCACTAGATTAAGCACTAGGTCTAAGAGGAATGGTTTGAAACTAAGATAGGGGAGATATTAGATATTAGGAGGAAGTTTTTCACTCAGAGGGTGGTGATGCACTGGAACAGGTTGCCCAGGGAGCCTGTGGATGCTCCATCCCTTGAGGCATTCAAGGCAAGGCTGGATGTGGCTCTGCAGCCTGGTCTAGTGATTGGTGACCCTGCTCATGACAAGATGAACGAGATCTTTGAGATTCTTTTCAACCCAGGCCATTCTGTGATTCTGCGATCAGTTTCTACCATCCCCAAATGCTTTTCCCTTTCATCCCATACTGTGTCCTATGCCCCGAAGCAGGCAGAAACATGCTCTGGTGTTGGTTCGTCTAGGTGGGTTTCACACCTGGATTCAGGCTGAGGCTGTCCTGGGACAGCCAAGGGAATCAGAGAAGGTAGCTTTTCTTCTGAATCCTTATTTCGCATTTTCATCTGCCCTTATGCCCCTGTGCTTGAGGATGTGGGCTCTGATGGGCTGATGACTCCCCAGGACTGGACAGGAAGCAGCCAGGCAGGGTATTATTTGGGCTTCCCCACCGGTCTTTTTGTGCTCCTCTGTGGTGTGCAGCTGAGATTTCTTCACATTAGCTAATGAAAGCAATGAGAATACATTGCTTTTCTAGGTGGATTTATTTTAAAAAAGTATTTCCTGAAGGTGTTACTAGTTTTTGTATATTAGCCTGTTGTACAAATGTGATTTTATCCTTATCTGTTTATTCCAAGTTGGCAAGGACCAAAGACTTCCTTCAGATTTTGCAATACAAGTAGAAGGAAAAAAATGGCATTTCTTTTCCTTCTTTCCATAATGCAAGGAAACAATGAACACAGTCAGTTGCAGTGGATTAGTCTCAGGATATTTTATTCCAGTTTATAAAACCTAGACAAAAGGCTAAGCTTTGCCCTCCTTTATGACCATGGGGTCGCACTGGAACCAGTCCTGCACTTAGACCACGAAGGAACCTGCCTCACCTTTGATCTTGCCTGAGAAGTGCGATTTTGCATTTTCTCTGCATTGTATGCCACTGTGTATTGCAAGTTCGCTGCAGAATTAAGTTATCCAAGCATGTCCAAGGGTATTTTACATGAGGACAAGGGTATACGTAGGAAGCAGGAGGAAGTAGGAAGGAAGCAGGAGAAATCCAGACTGCAGATAAGACCTTAAGCACCCAGTAGCTTAAGGTAGCTTAACCTGCTAACAACGGACAAAGCTAGGCACAGGCACACTGCTGTTCAACCCCATTTAACTCTCAGTGCATCATAGCTGAGCAGGGCTGGGCACGTCATTTAAACCTCCACATCTTAAGTTCCCAGAAATTGTTCCTGGGTCCAGCGCCAAAACGACCTGTTTGCAGATATGTGAATGCCAAGGTCACGGTGAGTTGTGTTGAGAAAACCGTGACTGGTTGCACACTGTTTCTTTGCGGTAACTTAAATTGACTAGTGCAGATAGTATAGGGAGGTGAAACAACTTCCGCAGATGAGGCTTGTGGGCATTAGCCCCGTGTCGGGTCTCACGTCAACAGCAAATATAGGGCTGCTGCTTTGGCATTGCCCTGCTCTTCTGGCACAGTGCTGGGTCTCAGATGCAGCAGAAGCTTCAGTGCAAGGAAGAAAGAAAATTCTGATCTCTGGGTTGGATCTAACTTGTGTTAAGAACGGAATAAAATGGGCCTCATCCAAGTCACAGCCAAGTCGATGAAAACTTTTTTTATTCATTTCAGCGTGCCTTTTCCTCAGGCCGTAAATCATATTTATAGTCCCCAGAGCCTTTCTGTCAGGATATATTTTTATATATATATTTTTTTCCTATTCTGAGTGCCCATAGGAAACATGAGCGTTCATAAGAAAACGGAAATAGCGAGAATTAAAATAGAGTATGTGGTGTGCATTTCCACACTGGAGAAGGGCCATGGGAGTTGTGCTTTTTTCTCACCTTTGCCCTGTGCTATAACAGGTGGTATGATTAGCAGTTTGGAGTCACTGCAGTGCACTGTGTAAACACACCATTCTTTTTTTTTTAATTCTAAATATAAAGATCAGTTAAAAAAAAATAAAAATCTAGTGAAATGGATGTTTATTCTGGAGGCTGCAATTGTGTTCTCTTATGAACAATACCCCATTTTATAGGTTTTTCCAAGGAAGGCCCTCTCCTTCCTCTGCTTAAAAATAGCTGAAGAACAGCAACTGTGTTTACAAACAGTGACTTGGCTCAGCATTAACAGCAGGAGGGGTTCAACCCTCCAACATTGCAGCTTTTGAATTATCCGACCCGTAAATGGAGAATCGATCTGCTTCTGGGACTTGGCACCACTCTGGGAGGTTTGAGGCTGTGTTTTTGTTTAGACTAGCAACTGCCTCCATACCAATAAAGTAAACACGTTTGGGACTTCACTCTAGCACAGAGGCCAACTGGCGTGGACAGGGCTGTTAAAATCCCATTCTTACTCTCCAAGGCACGGTGACATTATACTTTGTGCCTTTAGGGATGCGAATCCCAAATGGTACCCAGGGAGGTCTCTGGCTAGCACCAAAACTCATCACAGATCACTTTGGAATGTTCATTTTAGAGACAGGCACACAGGATTGCTCTCCGCAGTGTAATTCACTGCCTGAGCAGCCTGGGTTAATAAAGCCTTTTGTTATCCATGTTGACCTGCTTGTCAGCCTTGGTTGCATTTGTTTGGTCCAAGCTGCAAATAAATCTCAGGGCATTTGGCAAGCATTGACTAACCATGTGGCACGCACTGCCCATCACGGAGGAGAAACTTGGAGTAGAGCAATGGGGTTCACAACCACGATCTGAAGCTCCTGCTTTCAGGTTTGGCTCTACAGAACTTGGGAAATATTTAAACAACACCTCTAAAAAAATGTGCTGTTTCTATGTCCAGCCCTTTGGAAAAGCAGTTTGGCCTCAGGGTGTCTCCTTGCAGATCCCCAAGAGAAGAGGCAGCAGCCTCTTTCCTTCATCTGGGGAAACCTCAGCTCTGGGGTTGAAATGGGAGGAATCCTATGAGGAGCAGTTTAATATGGGAATTGCTGCTGGTGTTTTGCTCTTTCTTTGCTGGCTGGACTCCTGAAGTTAAGTCCATGAGATTTTGTTTGCTGGGCTTTTGCTTTTTCACAAATTGCACATATTCTAATGCAGACTCTTCTCCAGTGTTTTTCCTCATTTATATTTTTTGTTTTAGTCTAGAGAATGTTGATGAAGCGATGGCACTTTAGGGGCCTTTTTTTGCAAAGATCCAAATTAAAAAAAAAACACAAGACATTTTCTTTCCATGAAACAGTGGCATTATGGGAGGAAGGGATCCATTTTTCAGCTTTTAGGGACTTGGTGCTTGTTTAAATCTCCACTCCGGGCTGCTCAGTAACCCCACTCCCTGCCTGATTGGAATCTCAGGGGAACCTGCGAGATCAAAAGCTGGCCATACCTAGCCTGCCTTGGCAGTAAGAGGGAAAATAACAATAATCCATGCAAAACAAAGGCCATTTATCCTTTAACTTCTCCCATCTGTCCTAGAACATATGAGCTTTTCTTGCTTGGCTTTCTCTGAATCAAAAATTCAGCCCCAGTGCTTAGGAAATGGAGCTGGTTGGGGGAGAAAGAGAAAGGAACCAGTTCCTCTTCCTGTTCCTCCTTTCCCTCCTCTGGCACTTTTTGTTCAGCTGGATCACGTTATGCATACTTGGCGTATCTGGTGGCTATCAAGGTCAGCCTAAGGGAATAAGGTGTTTCATTGCTATTCAAATGAGTGAACTGTAATTCAAACAAGGCCAGAGAGCTGCAGCTCACTCAATATAAAGGGACTCAATGTCCACAGGTCGATGTTCTGCCCTTTCGGAAATTTCAGCCTGAAACTCCTTGGTATGCATGTAGGGCAGCTGAAGTCATACCTAGTGCTGCATTGAGGGCTCAGAACTTTTGGGATGGGCAGTGAAAAGCATGGAAACTCTGACATCTGTTTTTCTGTCTTTTTATGTGTGTGTGTCTCCAGGCTGCAAACTTCTCTGTATGGCTTAAATGGACATAAAAGTATGTCTCTGTGCTGGAATATACATCCCCGGATGATCTGATCCTTGGTGAACTAACGTCAAGGAAAAAAAGAACCACGTTCTGCTTTCTACAAGTTTGTGTCCTTTAACTAATGGCTTGCTCCTGCACAGAAAAACTGGAACTTGGAAGGACAAGGATCTGTCTTTGTTGAAGCCATAGTGGGAGAGACTTCCAAACATCGTGAGGAGGGGAAAAGAAAAACCCAGCTTTGCCTTTTTTAAGCCTGTCTGAGGAAAACAAAGCTTCTTCCCCCATGGACGGATGTACTGGAGTCGGTAGGTGCAGCCTAGGCCCCAGGTGGTGACTGACCTTGTTGCCTTAGCTTCCCCCCACGTCGAGTTCCACCAGCGGCAGGATGGTCACCGTCAGGAAAAGGAATGTGAAGGTCTTCACATTCGCCTTCGTGTTCATCACGGTGATGTCGTTCCTGCTGAACTACAAGCACCAGGTGACCATGACAACTTGGGATCCTAAACATATCATCAGTCAGTTTTCTGAGCAAGTCCGAAAACTCATCAAATATCCTAGGAGGCCGTGCAGCTGTAGCACCTGTATTTCCGAGCTGGGACATTCCCTCTGGTTCGACCAGAGGTTTAACTCAACTATGCAACCTTTCCTGACCTCACAAAATGCCTTGATCCCAGAGGACAGCTACAGGTGGTGGCTGGTAAGTGGAAGGAGTGCTGGCCTGGAGGCGGCCTGTCCTTGGCATGCTGTGATTTAAGGCCTCCAGTGATGCTGAGCAGATAGTGGGGGATAATTCTTGCTGTGGTCCGAGCTGACCAGACAGTCAGAATTGGGAGAAAATGAGTGTTTTTTCTGTTGTTTACCATACAGGTAAACATGTTAATGTGCTTCAAGTTGAAGAGTGGTCTGTTGGAGCATGTCCAGAGGAGGGTCACAAATATGATCTGAGGGATGGAACACCTTCCCTATGAGGACAGGATGAGAGAGCTGGGGCTTTTCAACCTGGAAAAGAGAAGGCTCCAGGGAGACCTGTGGGCAGCCTTTTGATAGCAAAAGCGGGGCTATAAGAAAAAAAGGATCAGATTTGTTAGCAGGGTCTGCTGTGAGAGGACAGGCGCAAGTGGCTTCAAACTTCAAAAGAGAAGTGATTTTAAATTGGATGTAAAAAAACGTCTTTTGCTGTAAGGATAGTGAAGCACTGGAACAGGCTGCCCAGAGCAGCAGTGGATGTCCCATCCCTGGAGACATTCAAGGTCAGGCTGAGCAGGGCTCTGAGCAACCTGATCTAGCTGTAGGTGTCCCTGCTCAGTGCAGGGGGGGGGTTGGACTAGATGACCTTTAAAAGTCACTTCCAACTCAAACGATTCTATGATTCTGTGAAATACCCTGGCAGAGCTAGGGATTTGCAAACCTCAGTATTACCTTTTCCTCCCTTCTTGTTGTAAAGAGAAGAATTTGTAATGCAGCTTATTATGCTTCAGGTGGTAAAAAAAAAAAGGCCTTTTGCCTTTTTGTTAAGGCAGCAAAGCCGACTTACTGGGAAGTGTGTAATTCGTCTGGGGCTCTCCCGACTGTAAGACATGTAAATAATTAGCAGGATTAAACAGAAAATGATTAATTCTAGGTGTGTGTGAGCACGGGCTGCATTATTGCTGGTGGCATAAAACAGCTCTGAAAGGCACATGGGCACATAGCGGGTTACCGGGAGGGAGCAGCCCATAAGTGTCCTCGGGGCTGGGTGGTGCAAAGATCTGGATCTGAGCATCATGAATGCTGGTGGATATTTTGTTCCAGAAACACAGGAGGGAAGAAGGCGTTTCCTGATGGTTTGTCTAATTGAAGCCCCTTTTGTGTTTTCTTGAAATGAGATCTTGTGTTAAATGAGTTGCTGATGGCCCCTGCTGCCCAGCTGCTAAAGCACAGGCTCTGGCTGGTTTCGTGATAAGTTGCTTCCCTGCTCATCAGAAGAAAAGTAGTTTCACAGTGCTTTTCTTTGAACACACAGCTGTCTACAACTTGGTCCCCCGTGCACAGCCCTTAATGTGGAATTAAGTTGGACGTTCATGTGCACACTGGGGGGGTTCAAGTCTCAGAGGAGGTGTCAGATGCTGCAGAAACAATGCTGCATCTCATTTATCTCTTCTCACTTCATTGCCTGTTGTATTTTCTGGTGGAAAATAGCTGCCAGTAAACTGCATTGTTTAACCGTTGCGTAACATAGATCCTCATTTTATGAAAAAGCCCACTTTGAGTTTTTTATTTCCAGCTCTTTCATTCTTTCACCTGCTCTTTTGCCATGATATCTGTCTCCAGTCACTCATGTATTTTCCTGCTGCCTTCATATACTCTTCTTTCTGGTCTCCCTATTTCTCAGCTGGGCTGTGCCAGGTCTATTTAGTAAGATGACAAGATCAAGTTCTGCACTCAGACCCAGCTTTGATTTAAACATGAGGCTTGAATGCATTCTCTCTTTAAAATAAAAGTTAAAAAAAAAAAGGAAGACAGATTGGGACTTTCAGTACTAAATTTCTGATTCTTGTTCTTGTAAAGAAACTGAAAGAGAAAAAACACAAATATCTAACATGAGTTTCACTTGAAATAGATATTTGGAGAGGAGGGTTCTTTTTCAGCTAGATGAAAAATTAGAGATCTTCAGGACAGTCCAAAACTTCTTCTTTCCTTTTGCTAACTTCAGGTCTGTCTAACTGTATTTTTAGTGGCTTTTTTTTCATTTTTTAAATTCAGGTCAAGTCCAAAGAGAATGCACTATTTCAGAACACAAAATCAAGGCAACTTTTTCTTCAATGGAAGATTTTTACACTTTCTCCACTAATTTTTTTTTTCAGTCAGAACTTGCCTTCAACCAGAACATGTGAAATGTTTTGGTGCCACCCAAAACTACTTTGTTTACAGGAAATAGCGATGCATTGAAAACACTTGCCCTAATCTAATGTTAAATGGTGGAGGAACCCTGCAGCTCCTGGTTGCAGCCAGTCTGAGTAGCCCTTTCTGAGACGGTCTGAGTTGTTTCTACAATTAGTATGTCCCAGGTGCATCCTGTCTGAGCTCCTTTTCTGCTGTTCAGTTTTAGTCTCATTATTCAAGTTTATTCAGAGATTTCAGCCAGTCTTAAAGAAAACATTGCTCATGGCCTCATTTTACGGTCACTCGGTTTGCTAACTCAGTGATTTGTGATTTTTTACTATATTTGTACTTAAAAGATGAAGCATGAGGAGATCTGAAATTGCTAGTTTTTACTTAAACTTAATTTCAAGGCAGAAATGCTTGCAGGACAGACTCCAAATAGTATGATGCTTTCATTACCCTGTAATTGAGAGGAGGGTGAATGCACTGGAACTCTTGTGTTGTAAGGCTATGACTCTGGTATAATGGGAAGACCCATGTAATATGGGCTAAACAAATGCAGAGCCCTTGCTGGAGAGGGGCTGTCAAGCTTAGTCCACCCTCCCTTTTTATTAACACTGCTGCTGAAGTTATGAATTGGGATTATTCAGCCAAATGCTAACATGGCATAAGTATCCCTCCACTTCTAGCAAGGCCATAACTGATTTCAGAGCCTAATAACAAAATTTGGAGATGAAGTGACGTGTGGGGCCAAAGAGCAGGATTATTTGGCTTCCTTACAACTCTTTGCATGGTTACTAGTCTCCTTCATGTGTTTGTAGAATATATGACGAGCTTGGTGGAATGTGGCTTTTGGAGGGAAATACTCTTGCTGTATATGAAGGTCCAAAAACCTGCCTGGTTGTGCCTGTGTTAACAAAAACAAGGAGCTTCTTGGCTCAACTGTTACTTGCTTTTCATTTTCTTAAATCTACCTAGAAGATTTCCTTCCCTTCCCTTCCCTTCCCTTCCCTTCCCTTCCCTTCCCTTCCCTTCCCTTCCCTTCCCTTCCCTTCCCTTCCCTTCCCTTCCCTTCCCTTCCCTTCCCTTCCCTTCCCTTCCCTTCCCTTCCCTTCCCTTCCCTTCCCTTCCCTTCCCTTCCCTTCCCTTCCCTTCCCTTCCCTTCCCTTCCCTTCCCTTCCCTTCCCTTCCCTTCCCTTCCCTTCCCTTCCCTTCCCTTCCCTTCCCTTCCCCCTGCCCCCCTCCCAGTGTCCCTCTGTCTTTCTGTCCATCTGCCTTTACTCATCTTGCATTTCAGAGACTGTCAGTCTCAGTGTTTGGAAGCTGGCAGCTTATGCCAGGTGCTGCATGTCTTCCTATTTTATCTCCCACTCTTCTGAATAACAAGCTCACTTTCAAGTTTTCCATTGTGCTGTGAAGCAAATACCACGGACAATCCCACTGAGTTCAGTAACCCACATATAAGGAACTGGGACAAAAAATACATGCTGTAACATGGCATAGCGTTTATTTATAGTTTTCTTGCTTTGTTCTGAAAGTTTTTCTTCATTGTTTTTAGTGATCAGAGAGTATAAAAAATGCAAAATTGGAACTTGCTGTTCTAAATTCCACATGACTCTGCTTGAGCTGATGGATTAAAGCTCTAAGTAAAATCAGGCTCAGAGTTTGCTGGCAATTTTACCTGCAGCACATTGTTCATCAGCTTCCACATTATAACAGTTTTTGTCTTGAGTCTTACGATATTTGAGGGGGGTTGTTTTATTTTTTTTTCCTTTTTTTTTTTTTTTAGAAAGCCCCGCTTCTGGGGACATTTGATTAGCATATCTAAAAGAAAATGTTAGCTTTTAGGCCTTGTGACTATAAGAAAAAGCTTAATGTGTGGCTTAAAGATATCCTCACCAGAGACTGAATAAAAGGGCAACCCCACCACGTGCACGTGGAAGCTGCTCTTATTTTTAAGACAGTATCAGAGCTACTTGGCACCTGAGTCATACATTTTGAATGCTCTTTGTAGAAAATTTATCCAAATACTTTGATCTCAAGAAATCTTTAAAACTGGGACACCGTCTGTGTTGCTTGAAATGCAATACCAAGGGCTCACTGCCTCGAAGGCAGCGTGTTCCCTTCAGAAGGGAAAGCCAAATGCAGTCCCAGTGCCTGTATGTTCTCAGTGTGACCTGGTGTCATCCTGCTTGGGTGCAAGCCCAGTGTTCAGACCAGGCTTGGACATGCTGAGAGAAAGACACTGAACTTGTATTCCCGCTTACCCCCGCCAGCAGCCCTTTGTGTGTCCAGCTGGTCTGCAACACCAGGTCCTCCTGTGGTGAGGATAGATGGATTTGAAAGTGCTTTGAGCTTCTGAGCTGCAGAAGCATCTTGCAGCCAGAAACACAAGCACACAGAGCTGGCAGAGGTGGGGTCTTTGCTCTTCTGGAGGTGGCTTGTACCAGCCGTGGAAGCTGGAAGTCATACAGTTTGGCATACACACATTACTGTGTGCTATTTACATAATATATGCACATTACAGTTATATTTGAAAATGCATATTTTATGACAGACACAAATCATTACACAAAGCCAACCCAAACCCTTGAAAGCCCCTATATTCTTCCCCTAAATCTTTTTGATGCATAGTAATTGTGGGACATTAAGTATAACAATAATAATGTCATATTTTCCAGACCAAGGGGACATTTTTAAAATTGATGATCTCCTTTTAACCTTTCCTTCGGTCTGCAAAATGGAGATTACCTGCGTTTGCCCCATCAGGCTGTTGCTAGGATTAATCTTTGCACAATGTCTTACGACTGGAACGTGCTGCCTGAGTGTTAATGCCTCCAAACTGCTGCAGGAAGGCAATTAGTAGCTGTGCAAAAGAGGTTCTCATGGGACTTATTCTCTATCTTTTAGAGACAGTTAAAAAAAATTAAAAAAAAGGGAAAAGCATTGAAAAACAGTATTTCTGCACTTACTTCTCAAAGCTGCCTGGCAACGTTATTGCAAAAGGGCTGCCCCAAATGTGCCTCTAGACCCACACGTATGGCTTTCCACCACCAAGGTTGTGTCCTGACCCATGCTTGGCACATTTCCATTTCCATCTAAGTTAACCAGGATATTTTCTACATGCTAATGTATTGGGATTTTGAAGGTGTCAAACTTAGAATCATGGAATCATTAAGGCTGGAAAAGACCACTAAGGCCATCTAGTCCGACTATCAACCCATCACTGCTATGCCCACTAAACCATGACACTCAGTGACACATCTACATGGTTCTTGAAAACTGTCAGGGACAGTAATTCCACCACCTCCCTGAGCAGCCTGTTCCAATTCATTACTGCTCTTTTGGAGAAGAAATTTTTCCTAATATCCAACCTGAACTATCCAAATTCTCCATGGATGCAGGATGCACAAGCAGCAGGACACATTCCCTTCCAGACTCTCTTATCTTTAGCTTCATCCTCACTGCTTCAGGCTATTAGCTCTGAGCAGCCTTGGTTGAATTCACGTCCTCCCCTTAGTTAAGTTTTGAGTATTGAATTTAGTAATACTTGGTATCATCAGTGGTGGTGTGATGGTACCAGAGAGCCTAGGGAACCGTCTGAGAAGTTTATAAAAACAGTAAATCCCAAGGTCTCTGGTCTCTCATTCTTGGAGGGCTAGAGATGACCTACGGATATTTGATACATGGACATAAGTCAGGTTAAGATTCCTTTTGAACTTGGGAAGATATTTAACTGCACGATTAGACAAGGCTGTTGATTGCAAAGACCTTGGAAAAAAACTGATTTCACCAAGGACACAAGGACACAGTGTTCAGATATTCCAACGCATTTAAGCCTGTTTCCAGCAGCTATGTCCATACCTGTATCCCTGGTACCTACAGCACTCAGAGGGAAAATCACATCCTGGCTGAGCTCCAGGCAGCACCGGGCTGCCTTCTGCACTGCCAGGGTTTACATGGCTCTGCTTTGCATGAGTTGTTCATTTATGGGAAATGCCAAACTGGTGGGAGATTGTTAAAATGACTTTATCTACTTTATGACGAAAGGTTGAGGGAACTGGGCTTGTTTAGCCTGGAGAAGAGAAGGCTCTGGGGAGACTTCATTGTGGCCTTCCAATACTCAAACAGAGCTTATAAACAGGAGGGGGAATGATTTTTTACATAGGTTTATGGTGATAGGATAAGGGAGAATGGTTTTAAACTAAGACAGGGGAGATTTAGGTTGGATGTGAGGAGGAAGCTTTTCACTCAGAGGATGATGTCACACTGGAACAGGTTGTCCAGAGAGGTTGTGGATGCCCCATCCCTGGAGGTATTCAAGGCAAGGATAAATGTGGCTCTTTGCAGCCTGGTCTAGTGGTTGGTGACCCTGCCCATGGCAGGGGGGGTTGAAACTAGATGGTCTTTGAGGTCCTTTTCAAAGCAGGCCATTCTATGATGCTCCAAAAAAAAAAAAAAGACAAATATTTGGCGTGGGAAAGTGGCTTGTTATTATAATGCAATTAAAATAGATGTTTTCAAGAAGTCAAATAAACATTGTGAAATAAGGTACTTGGCTGCATATTACATCTGACGTTTTGAAAGAGATTTGCCATAGAGTTAACTATCTTTATTGCCTGTTCTGCTTTGTACTGCTGAAAAGTCAAAGACTAATCAGTTCTGATTGAAGATTAGCTCTGGTCTTGAAAAACAGAGTCCAATCAGATAATCACTGAGGAAATGAAAACAGCGGTTTTAATGAGGGACTGGCGTTTTCTGAACAGATGTTCTGTTCTAAGTTCTTGTCCTGCTTAAAGTCTTTGGGGTCTATAAAGCCAGTACTAATTTCTGCTGGAGAAATTCTCTATAACTAACAGATCTGAGGAGAAGTGGTGACCTGCCTTCTGCCTGAGCTTGGTGACCATGTTTTAACCCAATTGCATTGCAGTTTCTCTAGGCTGATAGCAGTGTGACAGAAAGGCACATCAGATCTCAGTTCTATGCAAATGGAGGTGCCTCTGTAATGCTTAGTATCACCTTCATGTACCAAGCACAACTAAGTGCTACTGTTCATTTCCTTCACTGATGCTATCATTCTGTCTGAAAAGGCAGTTTAACATAAAAAGATGGCTCAGGTGCTTAGGATTTTCCTAAAATTACTTTCTTTATCTGAATTTTGTTGGGCAAAATGCTTTCAAGAATAGATTTTTATTTTCCCTAGATTGTTCTTTAAAATGTTTTGAAGCAATGTTTGGCGGTTTTCTCTTTCATTTCTTAAAGGCATTTAAAGTCAGTTCAATCTTTTCAGAGTAAGGAGTGTGGAAATGATTTGCATGCGTGTGTTCAGATAACTTAAAACAAGTTCCTTCTTCAAAAATTGGATTTTTCTGCGTTATACACCTGATGCTGCATTCTGTGATATCTATCAAAAGCCCCCATTTATTGTGAAGGCTGCAGGATTAGGCTAACATTAAGTGGCTTGCATATAGTCAGATTAGTTCTGAAAATTAGGTTAGACTGGGCTCATAAGGAACACACAAGTTTAGATGTGTGAGTGTATGCTTATAACGTCCTCCACACAAATGTAGGAGAAAATGACTCTTCGTATTTAAATAATCAAACTGTCCATAGAGTACTGACATATAATAATGACAGTGCTCGTCTGGGCATCCTAATTACCTTTTAGCTGTAGGTGCAGCTGTTTGGTTGCTTGGCCTGGCTTTTCTAATGTACTGTTCCCAAAGTGGGTCAAAGGAATAACGTGAAGGTGTGAGTTACTGTTAGTAATGCAGACAGAAGAAGGCAGTGCCTTTTTCAGTGATGCTACGTTCGCTGTCAGTTCTCACCATTGCCCAATGGACTCAGCTGTAATAGCTCAAGCCCTTGGTCTCATCTCTGCCAGTGTTCAGCGTCAGCTGCAAGCTGAGACAATAATGGATGGTATCTTCAGCTCAGCAAAAGTTTTGTGCTGACTTCTTTTAATAGAGGACCACCTCATGCAGACCCTACATGAATGTATAGCTTAGCAGTGGTTAGCAGGAAGATGAAGTTGTTGCCAGGTGAAGGAGGAACTAAAAGAGGGGAGATTTAGGTTAGATGCAAGGGAAATTTTTCACTGAGAGGGTGGTGAGGTGCTGACACAGGCTGCCCAGAGGAGCTGTGGCTGCCCCATCCCTGGTGGTGTTCAGGCCAGGTTGGATGGAGCCCTGGACAGCCTGAGCTGGTGAGTGGCAGCTCTGCACAGAGCAGGAGGTGGGAACTGGATGACCTTTGAGATCCCTTCCAACCCAGTCCTTTTCATGATTCTACGATGAATTTGTTAGGTAAGATTTCTTTATTTCCTTTGTTCTGAACCATTGGCCTTTGTTGTAGCTCTGAGCTCCATGAACTTGTTGTTCAGTTCAGTGCAAATAAGCTTTCTTTACTTAGATCTGCAAGGAGACAACGCATAATGTTGCTGATCAAACAGAATTTACAGTCGTAGTTCCTTATGTGTGCGTAGAAAGAGGAGAGCAGATTTACAGTTCCTGGTACAGGTGAGAGAAATGCATCAAAACTAAAGCCAAATCACCCCAGGGCATTGCCAGGAGTCGTGGGAAAAGGCATTTTTCCTCCCTCCCTCCCTGACTTTCCTTGCCTTGGACCTGCAGAGCAAGGGCAGGGCCTTTTGACGGATGCTGTCTTGGAGCCATTCTCCTTTAGGGAGCTTTCTGTACTGCTTGTAAGCGATACCACAGGTGTGGGCAGTGCTTTGTGTGAGCATGCCAGCACTCCCAACCTTTTTAGCAACCCAGAATCCCAGAAAGGGAGTGAGTGTAACATCACCTGCCCTGTGCCTTGCTCATGCCTTCACCATCCGGCCATTGTTTCCACCACGCACCATGGAATTGACACAAAGAGTTTCCCTCCATGGCAACAGACACAGTGACCAAGGTGCGGGGTGGTTTTCTTCATCCTTGAAAACATTTTTAGATGGTTTTACATCTCCAGCTCTCAGGGTTAACTCTACTTTACCATATTGCACAAGCATCTGGTTTCTCTGCAGTTCAAAAGGACAGAAGTGAAAAGTCACCTTCCCACTTCTGGCATATGCCAAAACTTGAGGGAAGGGTGTCCATGGCTACTCTCATTGGCTCAGCCCTATTTCTTTACTCCATTAGGTTCCCTTGGGCTGTTTTATCCTTCCTAGAAGGGTTAAAAGCAACGTTATACATGTCTTAACAGATGATATCTAGCCCAAGGCAGTACAAGGCTTTGAGACTCCAGAAGAACTTTAATTCTGCTAGGGTCAGCCTTGAGGAGAATGGATGATCTGTTCTACTATGGCTAGATAGAGACTGAGGACATAAGGCAGTTAATGGAAAAGGAGGAGAAAAAGGAAAGCAAATTAAAAAAAAAAAGAAAAAAAAGTAAATGGGAAAGAATTTTCCATGTTTTTCCTTCACATTTGAAGCTCCCATCTGAAACCTTGCAACACACACTATGGGAGACAGTGTCTGCAGCAGCATGAGCAAAAGTGGGCTTTGGGAACACATTTGAAGTCATATCTAGCTCAGAGAAAAGCTGGCTACACTAGTATAGTGGTAACCTGGAGTGATTTTTCTCCCTCACAGAAACTGCAAGGAGAGAAATCTCCGAAGAATATTAATGATACTCTTAAGGAATTGTTTGAGATCATTCCTGGGGATGGGGACCCACTGCAGGAGCGAGGCACTTTGACATGCAGACGATGTGCTGTCGTGGGCAACTCTGGCAACCTTCGTCAGTCTCAGTATGGCCAAGATATTGACTCCCACGACTTTGTGCTCAGGTAAGCAGGCACCTCCTCAGCTCTAGAGCTCTTTTGTTTTAAGATTCACTGTTTCTTAGGGGGTACAAGAGTGCAAAAAAGATTTCAGGGGCTATCTAGTGGCACAACCTCTCTGGGCAGCCTGTTCTAGTGCTCCATCACCCTCACTATGAGGAAGTTCCCATGCACATTTGTGCTGAACTTACTATGCTTCAGTTTGTGACCATTTCCCCTTGTCCTATCACCTGACGCTGCTGAGAAGAGTCCAGCCTCATCCCTTTGCCTCCCACACCTTAGGTATTTATAGAAATGGATCACATCTTCTCTGAGTCTTCTTTTTTCAAGGCTGAACAGCCCCAGGTCTCTCAGCCTCTCCTCATAAGGGAGGTGTTCCACGTCCTTTATCATCTTTGTGGCCCTCCGCTGAACTCTTTCCAGGAGATCCCTGACTTTTTTGTACCAAGGAGCCCAGAACTGGACAGAGTACTCCAGGTGAGGCCTCACCAGGGCAGAGTAGAGGGGGAGGATCACCTCCCTTGACCTACTGGCCACACTCTTTCTAATGCATCCCAGGATCCCTTTGGCTTTCTTGGCCACCAGGGTACACTGCTGGCTCATGGTCAACCTGTCATCCACCAGGGTCCCCAAGTCCCTCTCCTCAGAGTTCTTCTCCAGCAGGTCATTCCCTTCTTGTTTTAGTCCAGAAGGATAGCTTGACCTGACTTGGATTTAAATAAGTGTTGGTACTGTAACTTATTCTGCACTGTTCATAATTGCTTGTGTTTTAAAAAAATCCCTGAAAAAGCAGTAATTTTGGGTAAACATTGTCTCTGTAGCTAGTGCTTACAAATGGTATTTTGTACACATAACTGACTGTATCAGATCTTACTTTCTTGCACTGATTCACTTATAAGCAGTGGTCGGTTGAGAAGGCCAAAGTCACTCAGCTGCAGAGAGGAGACAGCTTAATGGCTAGAGCTACTTTGTTAGAGGTCACATCACCTCTGTCTTTTGTGCCAATGAGTGTTGTCTATTTTTTCCTGCTGAAAGACAAGGAGATGTGAGGTAGGCAGAGTGAATCACCCAGAGGGCAGTCAGGATATCTGTGCTAAGTTCACCTTGCCAAGCTGTCAGGAGGAACATTCTTGACCACGGTTGTCCAACACATTCTCCAGCTCTACACTGCACCTGACAGTGCAGCACAATTCAGGGAGCCTTGAGGGCAGGTCAGAAGGCCTTGAATGGAGGAACTGCTACTGAAAATACAGTGTGTGAAATTATGCTTTCAGAAAGAGTGTAATGTTTAGCTGGAAGCAGTTGAAAGTGAGTCAATAGAATATCAGCACTATTTGAACTGCTAGGCCAATTTAAGCTGCTTGGTTTTTGATGTGGCTTGGATACCTAGATGTGTTTGATAATTATTTCAGAGATTGCTTCCTTCATTTGAGTGCTTTGCCCTCAGCCACAAATACCTTCCCAAAGGCAGTCAGCCAACCAGACCTTCACATACATGAAGGGAAGTGAAGAGCACCCCACCTTAATCCCACAGGTTGTAAATGTATGGCAGTGGATGTGCATCTGTGCTTAACCCTATGTCCCTTATTTTGGAGACCACCCTATTCCTTTGTGGACTTTCTTACCTTGCCTGGCCTACATTTCCAAAATCTTTATAGAAAAGCCTGGCAGGCTCTGCTGGAATCAAAATTGTGTTTTGTTTTTCTTTTTATAGTAACTAAGGGGAAGTGTGTTTCTGCTCTGAGGCTTTACCCTTCCCATAGCTGTGCATCCCTGGGAGAGGGGAAACTGTCTGTGATTTGAAACTTCCCGTGCCAGTCTCTGACTTAGAATCATAGAATCATAGAACCCTTAGAATTAGAAGGGACCTTTCAAGATCATCTAGTCCAAATCCCCTGTAGTGAACAGGGACATGCCCAGCTAGATCAAGTTGCCTAGAGCCTGATCCAGCGTTGCCTTGAAAGTCTTCAGGAACGGGCTATCTGACACTTCTTCGGGCAACAGTGCCTCACCCCCTTACTGGGAAAGGCTTCTCCCTTATTTGTGATTTCTAGCTTAGATGTCTCAAACCACATCCGAATGAATAGCACAAGGTTTTAGGATTTGTTAAAGAAACTTGTGCTGAGGAGGTTACCCCTCCATGTGCTAATCCATCAAATGAAATCTGTTGACCTGCCTGTGCTCTGGCAATAGATCCTAGTGTAGGAAAGAGCCTAAGATGACACCCTTCTTTTCATACACTGTGTATCCATGTCACTTTTACTTGTTGAACTGTTCATTTTCTTGGCAAAAGGAAATCCCAATCCTTCCTGTTGAGGCTGTGTGCTGCCTTTTCCTGTGCCTGCCAACCTTTGCTGTAGGTGTGGGGCACAGACCTGAGGGCAGGTTGTGTCCATAACTGAGGTGCAGTCCTTGGCTTTGTCTTCAAAGAAAACATGCTGTGAATAACATACTTCAGATTGACTAATCTCAATGTAGAAATGGAGGACTTCTCATACTTTGTATTTTTTAAAGATTACAATGAGGATCCCTAAAGCTGGCAAGGAAGAGACAACTCTGCAACAAGCCCACACAGGTCAGCAGGATGTTCCACCTATGTTAATAACTCTCTTTGAGGAAATTAGAAGAAATTTAACTACTTCACCTTGGGGAGCACTGCAAAAACATAACCTGGTATAAACTTGCTAAAGAGTTGTATCTCCCTGTTAGCAGTGGCTGCAGCAGAATGTTATCCAGCAGTGTATAATGCTGACCATCGTTTCTTCAGTGACATCCTTCCTTGTCCTCCTGCCAGGAGCTGAACTTCTGTCTCTGCAGGAAGAGAACAGGGCAACAGAGAAACTTATTTTGCTCCAAGCTGATTTGAGGGTTTCTCCTGGTATTGTACTGTACCATGGAGACATGCAAGGTCCATAGGGTTCTCTGATGTGCAGACTGGATATGAAGCAGATATTATCAGGCTTTGAAGCTGGTTTTGTAGTGCTCCTTGTTCCCTAGATAGATGATCAAAGATGAGGAAGTGAAGGATTTGGCTGCAGATCCTGCATTTGCTACTGAGAATTTGGTGCTTTCTCATGAGAGGACCACAAGGAGTATTTGCTGCTTCTCGTCACAAATGATTACCTTCACCCTAGATATCCAGATACATCTGTACAAATGGGGTAAATGAAACTGCATGAAGTTAAGTTGATGGATTTGAGGGCAGTAATTTTCTCATGTACATAGGTGTAATTAGTACATTAAATAGGGTGAGAGGATATGTGTCCTGATGGGCCCAGAGTTCTGTTGACTAACTCTCTGCTGACTGTAGAGAGGACCCAGGGACATGCTCAGAGGGACACCTTCTTGGTAGACAAACCCAGCTGCACACAAAAGCCTATCCTTTGTTTGCTTTTAATTTATCCACTATGAATGATGATCACTTCAGCCACCTAGGGATCCTTACACCTTAAGAGCCTACATACATCACTCTCTTAAGATGTGGGAAAATTTTCCTGCCACTCCAAGCAAGAAAAATCACGTTTGCACATGTCTAATTCATTTTGCACTTTCTCACTCTCTTACTTCTTGTTTTTGCGCTGTAGAATGAACCGTGCACCCACCATTGGCTACGAATCAGATGTTGGGAGCAAGACCACCCACCACTTTGTTTATCCCGAGAGCTACAAAGAGCTGGCAGAAAATGTGAGCATGATTGTGATCCCCTTCAAAACCCTGGACCTGCGCTGGATTGTCACCGCTCTCACCACAGGCACTATCAACTTGTGAGTAAGAGCAGTCCCAAGTGGACAGGCAGAAGGATGGGTGCTGTGAGGATCTGTGAAGGTCCCCTATGAGTTAGTCAGAGGTGGGGATTTGCCCATCTACTTTGGACACCTACTTCTTCCCAGTCTTCCCAGGAAGGCCCTGAGGGCTAAACACTTCTCTGAAGAGAAGCCATACCCATCTGTAGGAATGTTGGATCCATGTGGGAGCACTATTTTGCTCTGAGGCTCACTCTCAGGATAGAGAGCCCCTTCAAATTCTCTCACTTCCTCCGCTCTTTCTCATGCTCTCACCCCTTCCTTTCTACCTGCTTCATTCGGAGAGCAAAGCCACCATTTGAGCTTATCTGTGTGGAGTTACTTTAGTTTCCTGATGGGAAATTGGCTCAAATCCAGGCGCTTTGGGTCAAATCCATATCAGAGTTCAAATGTACAGTGGAGGTCAGAGATGTGGTGGGATCAGATCTGTAGCTGATTGCAGGTCTGAGATCTGAGGGGGCCTTCAGTATAGGTTGCAGCAGGAAGGAAAAATGGAAAATGAGAACTTGACTGTACTTACCAGCTGTTACCTGAGCAGTTTTGATCCGATCTAGATTTTACAGCAGAGAAAGAGCAATCCTACCTCCACCCTTCTCAAAAGATAAGCTCTTCCTCCTTTGTGTGACTCAGAGCCACATGGCTCAGAGCAGAGAGAGCTGGAAATGTCTCATCCGGCCCTGAATGCTCAGGTCAGCTCCCTCCTGGCTAGGTTGGTGTCCTCCTCTGTCTTGGGATTCTGTTTCTGAATCTGACCAGAGAAACTCAGAATCACATAACCATGGAATGGTTTGAGTTGAAGGGGTCTTATAGCTCTACCCTTCTGCCATGAGCAGGGCTGCCACTCACCAACTCAGGCTGCCCAGGGCCCCATCCAACCTGGCCTTGAACACCTCCAGGGGTGCGGTATTCACAGCTTCTCTGGGCAGCCTGTGCCAGGGCCTCACCACCCTCTGAGTAAAGAACTTCCTCCTAATATCTAACCTAGATCTCCCTTCTTTTAGTTTAAAACAATTCCTCCTTGTTTTCCTCCTAACACGTGCCCTCTTTCAGTTTAAATCCCTTACCCTGTCACTACATGCCTTTGTAAAATGTCCCTCTCCAGCATTTCTGATCATCCTCATGACCACCTCTGGACCTGATCCAACAGGCCCATGTTCTCTCGTGCTGGAGGCTCCTGCAGTATTCCAGGTGGAGTCTCATGAGAGCAGAGGTGGGGTCTCACAGCCTGCCAGAATGGATTTTCAGGGAGAGCAAAGAATAATTGTTCCAAGTGAAGAAGAAGCAAATCTCACCTGTCCTAGGACTTTCAGTGGGGAAGAGTGGCGATGTAAGAGGTAGTATTTGGGTTTGGGTTTGGCATAGATGAAGACAGAGAGTTACTCTGTGCATCCTTGACTAGCTTATTTTCATTTTCATGCCCTGTTCCCTGAATTTGCCTCAGATAACCCCACTGAAAGCCATGAACTTCTGCTCAACTTCCCCACAACTGAGGGGCAACATCTTTGCACAGTCAGGTGTCTCAGGATGGCATGGCACATGGTGACTGGGAGCCATGCAGAGGAGACAGCATTGTTTCATGTGGCACTTGTGTGATTTAGCCTTAAAATAACACATTTTACGTGGCAACAACGTGTCACAATGAGATCTGTTCTTTCTTCTTTATGAGTGCTTTCAGATTGAAGTGCGGTTTTGGCTTCACTAGAATTAGAAATGTGAACAAAGCATATGTTTCTTCTGGATGCTTGCTAGCAGATTCTTTCCTCCTATAAGATGACTTTTCCTAATCCAGAGAATGAAATAGGTGATATTTGTACTGTGCATGAGGTTAACTGATGGCTGTAAAGCCACGACCTTGTAGGATTTCTTTACACAGACAACAAGAGCAGATCAGATTGTTTTATGCCAAGGAAAAATATTTTAAGGCATTTCAACTTTTGTCCCAGTCTGAGAGTCTCAGAAGATGAAAAACTTGCAAAAATACATTCCTCCTGACTGGAGATTAGACCTCCTTTGCATTTCTAAGGAAAATGTTTTGATGGGACAATAAATAGATTTTTAATTCTTTTTTAATATATTTTTCTTCTAGCAAATGCATTTTTTATTTTCCTTCCCTTATCATTAACACTCTTTTAATTAGTAATAAATGTGATTTAGTTTCTTTTAGCCTCTTTTTTAGTCGCCAGCTCTTAATATGTCCAGTCATAAGTTGTCTCAAAAGAAAAATCAATTTTCAGAACACAGTCATAACTCAGATAAATCAGCCCACTTAGAAAATCAGCTAAAATATATTACTGACCTTTTTTGTATGGCTTAATTTGTTTCTCTCATAAGCTAAAGGCTGAAAAACTCTGGCCTTAAGCCTGGATCCCAGTCCTATCAGGAAGCAAAGGAAGGCTCCCAGCTGCTTTCAGTGGCCTTTGAATGAATCCCCTTGCTGCATCTTTGTCAAATATATGTCTGTGCTGGGAGGAGGAGCTTGGTGGCAGCCAGTTCATAGAGTCATTGAATCATTATGGTTGGAAAAGAACATTAAAATCATCTAGTCCAACCATCAAACCATCAACTGTTGCTGTTAGCATCACCCATCTTTGTTTCTGTGACTGTCAGTGCTCTGTACCCAAACTGCAAAGCCATTCCTATCTTCTGTGGAGTATTTACCCTTCAGAGGTCGCAGTGGGGGGTAGAGTTGAGTGAGCCCTTGCCTGGCTGGGACATATAATTGGTTAACTACAAGTCAGTAACAGGAATTAGAAATTAGCACATTAAGGGAAAAATATCTCTGCTTAGTAAGTTGCAGGATATATATTTATAATTAGATTGTATGAATAGGTTGGTAAGCAGCTGGTGTAAATCAGTATGTCTTTATCACACGGAAGAAATAACAGTATTTTAAGATTTTTGCCATACTTATAGCAGGGCAATTGCATGATTAATAAGTTAGCACATGCTGGATAATAAAATCAGACAGTCATAAGCACACAAATCATAACAATACGTTAAACAGAATTTTAGACTAATGGTATAAACTTCTGAGGATGCATTAGTCATAATGTCAGATATAGTGTATAAGGAAACTTCTGACAGCACATTGGTGAAAGAGAGAGAGAGTCAAATAAAAGTAAAACCATCTGAAATGTGGTATTTTGAAAGAGGAGAAAAGTTTGTCTCCTTACTCCATGTGCATTAGACATTATATATTGCACCTAGGATGTGTAGTATCATCCAAGGTTGGATTAGCAGCACTCATAGTTAAAAAAGGTAGGCACCACTGTTGGGTAGACTTTTATGCAGTGTTTTATTTTCTGTGATATATTCATGTGAAATAATAAACTCCTAAGACTCAAATCTGAGTCAGCTTATCCACCTCCCAGCAGCATAATCACAGAATTATTCAATGGCTTGGGTTGGAAGGGACCCCAAGGATCATCAAGTTCCAACCCCCCCTGCCACAAACAGGGCCACCAACCTCCAGATTATATTATGATGTTATTATTGTGTTATTATTGTTATATTTCATTCTTCTTTTTTTTACCGTCCAAAAGAAAAGCGAAACAGCAGATATTCCTATAATTGATGGCCAGTTGACTTCTACCACTTGATTGAGGGATGTCCTATTACAGAGTAGGTCTCTAGGACTGATCTATTTGCTGAAGGATCACAAGCATTCTGGCTGTTGAGTAACCTGGATTTTACATAAGTTTAATAGTGAAGGTCTCCACTTGGCTTCAAGCACAGTGCTGTTGTGCCAGTACTCTATGCAGTTGTAAAAGATTCTGCAGCAGGTTTTGGGTATTGCTTCTAAAAATGTATATATAGATGTCCCATGGTTAGCAAGACTTAACTTTTCGCCTGACAAGAGCTGCTGGAGTCTCAAGGGTGGATTAGGGCTGTCTGCCAATATTTATCTTGAACTCTTCAACTGAGCCTGGCCAGGTGCCTATGAAATACAGTGTCCTTGTTTCCTCTACATCACTGTCACCTTTCTGGAAAAGATTGACTGTTTATTTATGTAATAATGAGATTTTATCAACAAGGAAGCCCTTTCTGTCCTCTTAAATCACAAAAAGGTTCATCAAGCTTGCTTCTAATGATCAGGGTCAAGCAAGGAAGCAGGTACAGGGGCAGATTTGCTGGCAGCAGACTGAGAAGTCTGCTTGGGTGTCCCTTTCTCCATAAGCACTGACAAACCCTGTGCATGTATCGTGTCACACTTGGCAGGGACTGGAACCCACCTGTCCCCTCTCCCATTGCATCCAGCCCAGAGTAGTCATCTCAGGTCAGAGTTCACAGAAGTAGTTAAGGAAGTGAGGACATAGCCATTTTCTCCACTGGATTACCAAAAATCACACATAAATATTTAGATTACAGTAATGGAAGGTTCACAGCCTCTGTGTAATAAGTATACAGGGTGCATTTCAAGATACACTCCAATTAAAAGTCCAGTTCATCTGATATTCCTCACTTTACAACCGTGGGGAGATGTTTCTTTCAGCACTTGTGATGAGCTGTGCAATCCCAGCATGTGCTGTTCATGGGACACAGAGAAGTAAAGGCATGTTTTGTTTTGAGACATGACTCGTGATTTCAAGTCAGTCATAAGGTATGATCTGAAAGGTTTACACTGGGGAACTGCTGGCAGCCATCTGCATCCCCCTGGGAGGCAAGGAATAGCTTGGTGGTGAGGGGCTGTGTGCTGGGATGCCCGAGTTGCACATAACTGCAGAAATGAGCTCTGCTACAGCCTACTCTGAAAATAGTGCTCTAGCTACAAGTATTAGGAGGGGAAAAGTCTCCCCCTGGTGGCTTTTCTGCTGTGAAATTAAATGAAGGCCTGTTGTCAGTGTGCAAAAGCTGCAAAAGTAATGGTCCAAGAATGAGAAGTCATAAGCTTTGTGTAATAGTGACTGTGTAGTATATGCTCCACTACATCCTTGATGTTCCAATGTCAGTAATTACCTCGATTTTTTTTCCAAACAATGTCTTTCTATAAACCTTGCTTTAATAAAAACTCAGTCTTTGTTTTTTTTTTTCGTGCTTTATTACTTAATTGCAGCCTCATTTTCCAACCACTTACTGAATGTGTTACTTTCAAATTATTTGGATGTATTACTTTATGTGAAGAATATTTGTTCTCTCTTTGGAAATACCTAACATTAATATGTGCTGACTTTTTACTAATGTTGGTAGCTTTTGCTTTTGTTTTTTCTTTTTACAGCACATATGTTCCTGTTCCACGGAAAATCAAAGTCAAAAAAGAAAAGGTGAGCAATGCTGGTCTGTTAATTTGTTTTGCTGATTTATCTGTAGATCTTTTGCATCCTTGGTTGACTGCAGGAATCCAAGGAAGTCTTTCACATCATGAAAATTGCAAGCAAAATACTCATTTTTTACAAGACTTAGCTAAGTGAAAGCTTTAGCTTCCATGGGCCATTCAGGGTACAGATGATCCACTAAATAATAGAGGTTGGGATGAAACTGTTCTTGTGAATATGCCACTGTATAACTGTTGTTTTAAAGTTTGCATTGCCTTTTCTGATACTGCTCAGGGACATTTAAGGCTGTTGGTCAATGGTACTCACTCTCCACAGCAGTTTTTCTGTTCCCACCTACTGCAGTCTTTTAGATGTACAGACACTTTGACCTTCAAAAGCTTTTGGAACTTTTTAATAGTGATTTGACTATTGGATCTATATATCTATATATATATATTGGATCTATATATCTATATTTGACTATAAGTGTTTTTCTTATTCCTGGTCAGTTCCATGCAATAAAGAGCTAAGTGAATTCTGAATAAATGAAAGTCTTGTAGAATTCATTATGATGGTATCAGTGGCTCTTGGAGAAGTTCCGCGTGCCACAGCTGTAATAACTGTCTTCAGCCAGTTAAAAAAGCCTGGAGATTGGGCTTGGGTTTGCCAAATCCGGGCTAGTTTTGTCCCAGGTGCATTAATGTTGTCCCAGGCAATGTTCAAGCACACTTTGAAGTACTGTGCAGGCCAGCAAACATACCTTGTTTTTCACAGGGAAAGATCCTGAGTAGTGTGGACACAGTCTGTGCCTAGTCACTTACCTGAAGGCTAAAGAAATCCTCCAACTTTAGTTCACAGCATAGATGTATAGAGGACAGTCAGACAGGGAACCTCATTTCACAGAATCACAGAATGGCCTGGGTTGGAAGGGACCTCAAGGATCATGAATCCTTAACCTCCCCATTTATTACTAGACCAGGCTGCCCAGGGCCCCATCCAGTCTGGCCTTGAACACCTCCAGGGATGGGGCATCCACAACCTCTCTGGGCAGCCCATTCCAGCACCTCACCACTTTCATCATAAAGAACTTCCTCCTAACATCCAAAGAACTTCCCCCTGACATCCAATTTCCCTGGAAATGTCAAAGGAGGAGGGACAAACACAGGGCCCACCCGGCAGCAGTCAAAAGAAGGTTCATCCTGTGCAGCAGACTGACTCATTTTCCCAAGTACACTGCTTTTTAACAGACCCTATTGCTGGAGGCAGGATTTCCAGTGGAGCAGGATGGCCATTCCCATGCTGGAGCTGCATGGTCTAAGGACATAAGCAAGGCAGGCTGTGTAGAGAGAGGTTAAAGACATTTCATCTTCCACAGACTTTCCATCAACATGGAACTCTTGTTCCAGCAACTGAAGAAGCTGATTTTCAGGGCAGCTTAGAGCTCTTAGTGTCTCAGGGACTTGCACAGTATGTTGTCAGTTGCAGATCACAAATTAAAGCACAGCCTTCATTCAGCAGATTGGGTTTTGCCAAAGTTTTCAGATGAGACCTTTGACCACTATCAGTTTATATCACTCTACTTCAACCGTGGACCTCTGTAGGGTATTAAATAATCACTCAGCTCACCTTTACCTGTGGTGATGGACACATTAGCCTCTGCAAAACCCTTATGAGTTAAGACTGTGGCAGGTTGTTAAACTGGTGTCACAACTGTTGTAGCACCAGCCCAGCCCTTGGCTGGGGTTATTCAGCAGCTTCCTGAACAAGACAGACAAGAAGTCTGTATTTCCTCCCACATTGTGTGATCCTAAGCATCATTTGAGAATGGTTACACACAGATAAAATGTCAGCAATTGACCCCTGACTCTATAACAAAGAAAAAGCCCTACAGCTAACCAGATAGTGCGGAAACACTGCCACTCTAATTCCAAATGCAGCATGGAGGGAAAAGTTTCTCTTTTCCTGATGCAGTACAAGAAAGGTGAAAACAAGGTTTAGCCTTTGGATGACTGTTCTCTCTTGCCTGTTCTAAATTGTTGTTTCCATTAGATGACCACGTAATTTCCCCAGGAGATAAGAAAGGCTGATGTATGTCCTGCTAAAAAGAAAAAAAAAAGTAGAAAAATAATATGTTTGGGAAACAGGAGAAATGCTCTCTGATAGGCTTCCTGATAGTTCATATCTGACCCTCATGTTTGCTCTGTCCTATAAATATAGACAGCAAGACATGGTTGGCATACATTGCAGAAGATGCAGTCCCCAAATACTGCACTGAATGTTACATTTCCCTTGCTCAGGCCTCAGACTTCCCAGAGCTCACCTGCAGTATGGCAGGATGCTGCAGGGTGAACTGAATGACTGATTTTATTTTCCTTGAGCAGTCTCATACCCATTGGTTACAGGAGTCACTTAGGATTTACATTATTGTGATCAAGTGGTATACTGAGTCTGAAGAAGGAATAGACATGAAATTGCACATGGAAAGTATTGTGGGATATGTTTAGCTATTGGTTTTTGTTTCCCTTTCACTTGTTCTTAAAGAATACCTATTATTTCTTTCTCTCATACTTCCCTACCCCAGTGTCACGTAAGGATGAAATGCTACAGTTGTTTTTATTCCCAAGGTGTTTTAGTAATGATTCTGTCTCTCCAATTTTGCCTAGGTCCTGATTTACAATCCATCTTTTATCAAATATGTCTATGAAAACTGGCTTCAGAATCATGGGAGATACCCTTCCACAGGCCTTCTTTCTGTGATATTTGCACTGCATGTATGCGATGAGGTAAAGTCTGACTGCATTTGATAAATATAGGTTTTAAATAAGTAGCCACACGTAGGTTCCAGAAGCATCCCCATGCCATTATTTGCTGCCTTCTCTGCCTTTCACTTCTTTAGACAGATGCAGAGTCCTCAGTAACATTCAGATGTGCTCAAGTGACTGTTTCTTTTAGTGTCAGTGACTGGTAGAGTTTAAAATGCATTTCAGAGAAATTTAACTGAGCATAAAAGGTGGTAGTCCATTTGGAATTAAAAGACATACAAATATGGATTGTGTCTACATCTACAACTAGTTGTTTGTGTATCCATCTCATCAGTGGAAGCCCAGAGTATATTGTCTGACTTCAGGCACCCAGAAACACTGGCAATGAACATGCCCTGTACCTCAGGTGCCAGGCTAGAAGAGTGGGAGTCTCTTGCTCCTGTGTGACATCTGCCCTTCTTGAGTAGATAATGAGTACTTAGGAACAACTCATGTGGCAGTTACATTTGGGCAACTGCATTGAGGTCTTACCTATTTAGACAGTGGAATCAAGAGGAAAACCAACCACTTGGTAATACATTTGGGGAGCAGGATTGCTCCCTGAGCTCTGCTGCCTTAGGTCTCTACTGACTGTAGTGGATGCTCAAGCACATCCATTTAGATAACTCAATCTTAAACATGATCCCACTGGAATAATTTTATTTACCAACTCCTACATAAATCAGTTTGGAGAATACAAATGACTTATTTTCAAATCCTTTTCTGTTCCCAAGCTTGTACATTTATACAGTAAATGCCTCTGTTCCATGAGTTTGAGGAAATTTCTTTGACTAGGTAATGTGAGGTGATCAAGCAATCAGAGGCTTAGTGTAAGGTTAGGTCAACTATATAAAATAATGTAAGCATGAGATTGGTAGCATGGGGGAGAAAAAACACAATGCTGGCAAAATCCCTGGCCTGGACACGGCTCTGCTGATTGAAGAGAGCTTTTGTCTCCTTGGCCTGTGTTGCTTGGAGAGGTGATGACCGTATGCCAACAATAATACTCCTTATGACACTAGCAGAAACTGTGCAGTGGCAAGGCAGATAGGATGGGCAGCTTGGGTGGAGTTGGGTTTCTGTCAAGCAGGCAGCGAGCAAAGCTTTTACATTATCAGAAATAACGTAAGACAGGAGAGACCACAGGTGTATACACACAAAAAGCATAATGCCCATCCACCTCTGGATCAGAAGTGACTGCAGGGCTTGGCAGGGGTCATTATTTGGAAGACTAGGAACAAAACAGAACACTTTTCTACTCTATCTTTCTTTGATTAGACACTGAGCTGTTGTTCTGTGGTGGCACCATCTCAGTCGGTAGAATAGCTTGGTATAACACCAAGGTCCTCAGGTGGTGATGTCTATAGATGTACTGACAACCAAGAGAAAGTTTTTGGTGTTTCAGTTGAATTATTGCTTTCCATGCCATAAAAGTAGTTCTCTCTTATTTCCTAGGTGAATGTGTATGGTTTTGGAGCAGACAGCAAAGGGCACTGGCATCACTACTGGGAAAACAACGCTTCAGCTGGGGCTTTCCGACAGACAGGTGTCCATGATGGGGATTTTGAGTTCAATGTAACATTGACTCTTGCCTCCATTGAAAAGATAAAATTTTTCAAGGGCAGATGACCCTAGCCACAGGGACAAGCATGGGCTGCAATTTCCAACATGCAGCAGCACAAAGCTCAGTGAAGATGATCTGGATGCCAGCCAGGTTTGGAGGTGTGAATCTGGAGTGGATTCACAGTGTCTCACTGCTGCAGTGCTCACCACAGGGAGCTCGTCCAAGGACCAGCTTCAACGCTGCACTTGATTGGCTATCTACAGATAGCTGAGAACTACCGATCAGCTGTGGGAATAAATGACATCCTGAATCACTCCTTAGGCTCTGTGGTTGGATTCCTGAGTTACTGGTGAAAGATCTACCTGTTGCAATTAGGGGAAACCTGGGCACTGGAACTGCTGTTTGTATGTCCATTCTTTCCTTGAGTAAGGCAAGAAATTCTTGAAGAACATGGAAAACATCTTCTGGGATTTGACACCTACTAGAGTAGCTCTGAACATCATAGTAAGGATTACCTCAAAGAAATGAATTCACTTCTGCTGTTAATCTTTTTGAATTCTCTTCTATTTCCTCTGTTACTTCTGGTTTGATGCACTGTAAAGCAAAAACGTGATGAAGTTGCCTGGAGTAGTTTACTCTTTCTACCATTGCCACGTTCTGCATTGATGGTGTCTAGGAAATACAGATCAAATCACCTGTGATCACTACTTATTTATTATTGCTTCCTATACAGCCATAGTAAGAAAAAAGAAAACAATACTGAAAACTCCAGAAAAGAAGAAAAACAAAGGCCTTTTTAGCCTGTTTAATTGTCTTGTTTAGTTATATATAGCTTTTTATTTTTTTTTTTGGTGAAAATTACTCCAGAATGTTTATTTATATTTCATCAGTTTATGGTTGGAAAGTGGACTGTTTTCTCTTTCATTTGTTTACATGTGCCTTTTATAGTTGTGCAACAGATGTGATTTTTTTTAATGCTGACAAATGGTATGTTTTGTTTTGTTTTTTTTTAATAAAGGGGAGGGAAATTAACCAAAGTGTAGCCTCCAAGTGGTATACTTTTGTAGTTGAAACTAAGAGTAATAGCTCCTATATTGTACTTAAACAATCACAAACAAGGCTGATTTTTAAAGGTAGCTTTTGCTTTTTTTTAATGGGAAAATATCCAAATGTTCCAGGGAATCTTTTCCTCTTATTTTTTTACAAATTTAGAAAGTGGTATCTCTTTACAGTTTTTCTCTTCTGAAATGGAAGAATTAGCATGGGTTGGAATATAAGATAGTGATGTAGTAGTGATGAATCCCTTGCATAGCAGCAGCATCTATGAAGCCACGATCTACCCAAACTGATCCTGTGGTGTAAGCCAGACTTTATGTGCATTGCTGGAGGAATTAATGCGTTACTGGCGGAGCTTCTAGACAGTGAGAGAAGTGGCAGTGGAGATTTTACATCTGCAAATTTGTCTGAATTCAGAGAGTCCAAGAATGAAGTTCAGGTACTGAAGAGTAGAGAACTGCGGGTTTTGCTTCCCAATGTAAGGAAAATGTATGGATTGTTGTCCAGTTTCCAGCTCCGGTGAAGACAAAGGAGTTCTTGGCACTCACTTCAAAGGACTTTAGCTCAGGCCTGGAAAACAAATGGCATCTTTCATTTCTAATGGATTACAATGGTTGGGATTTGAGGTAATTCAGAAATTGTCATCTAAATGACCTGTCTTTCTTGCACCAGTTGGTGGCAGCACGTCCTAGTGGATAGATATTTTGATGTGAGCTCAGTGAAGGCCTAGCTTTTCAACTGGTGATGTCCTTTGGTTCAAGATTTGTCCCCCTGACCAGCTTTTAATAATGTGTTCCCCTCTAAGACAGCAGTTCATGGCATAATGACACAATCACATGGAACCTGTTTCACTAAGATGAACTGCTTTACCCACATGAGTATTTCTGGACTCATAACATGAAAAGAGCCATGGATGCCAAACATGTATGCGAGGAACTGAATTGTCTTTGATGTACACATATAACTCTTCAGTTTAGCAATATGGAAAGGGATGGATTTTCAAATCTTCATTATGAGACCTGTTTGTGATCCTCATGTCAAGAAGCCCTTTCCCAGCACGCTGGCTATCAACTACTCACCTGCATGTCACAGATGGAGCAAATTCAACATGCTTAACACTTCTACCTGAATCTTGTTTATTTGTTTGTTTTGATTACTCACACCATTTAAATTGTTGTTAATCAATATGCTTCTGGAAAGATGTCACATTAATATTAGTCAAGCGAAGAAACTTTAAGAGGAAAAAAATCTCTGTGGAAAACTCAAACTGTATACTCACCCTTTGATTGAATTTTGGAGTTGTTGTTTTTTTTTTCTTTTTGCATCGTTAGTTTGAAATATTACAATTTATTTTTTCATTGATTTCTTCTCTCTGATGTCAGTAACAGGAACATTTCATTGCTGTTCCAGTCATTTCCTGAAAGATGTGGAGGAGAACTGTGGCTTGATACCATTTCCCATTGATTTTTTGTTACAAGTGGCAGCTTGCAATCAAGAAAAAGAATATTAAAAAAAAAAAACAGCTATCCTCTAGCCTTATTATTTTAAAAGTTTCCTGTTGCTGTTCATATTAAATTTCCAACTTTTCCCTGAATTCTGTTTCTGACAGCACATATAAAGCTCCTGGCTCATACTGTTCTGGATAGATTAAATATCTTCATGTGACAAGCTGCAATTTCTTTTTTCTTGACAATAGCCAGTAGTAACTATGTACCACGGAGGTCCATTTTTCAGAGCAGGAGGAGAGCAGAGGGTGGATCTTACAAGCTGCAGGATGAAAGATAGTCCACACCATTGCATTTAACAGAGTCCTTTACATGACTGACTGCCAATCATTCAAATGCCTTCAGAATAAGGAGATACCAACAGATGATGCTGGAGGAAGAATTCGTTCCCACTGTCCATGTTGAAGACTATTTGTCTTCCTGCTATGCATTTTCTGGTTTTCTTTTGCTTAAAAGAACAAGAAGTTATTTTAAAGACAAGTTGCTAAGTCAACAGGTCAAGGCATCAAACTCTAGAACTGTGTTCACCACCCGTGACAATTCTCTGAAGCACTCCTTGAGCGTGTGTTGTGTTCTTAACCAAAGCCAAATGTCTTGAGCACTTTTTTTCTCTCATGAACACATTTTCTTCCAATTCTTTTCTGACTACATGATGGATTATGATAATCATTTTTTGTTGTTATTGTGTTTTGTTTGCTGTGATGGTGGGGAGTCTTAATCATTCTTTGACATTTTATTTATTTAATTTTTCAGTATGATATGAATCAAAATAAATTTTTTTATTGTAATCAAATAGAAGGTGTTTTTTTCTCTGTCCACACTTGATCTTTTTCCCCACAGTATTTCCATTACCTTCCAGGACCTCCTCTGACCCATAACAATGTAATGAAGCCTTCTATCTTCCTTCTCAAGGAGACTAACACAATCCTGGTGTCTGCAAGTCGTTTCCTGTTCCCAGAATGAAGTTTAAAACATCAAAACTTCAATGGAATTGCAAGTTCCCGCATTGTTCGGCAAGTTTAGCATTCCCAATCTTAAATCCCCCTAAATCCTTCCTAACGTGAAAGAAGCTCCATTTGGGTGTCCCACTCTGACTTGTGGGTAAAGCTCACTTCTCAATATCCTTTAGGTATGTCTGGGTCTTCCATCCAACCGATCCCAGTCCTACTGCACCTTCAGCAACTCAGTAACTATCTGATTCATCCTCTCCAGTTGTCCCCACAGTCACTCAGAGAGTAGGCTGTTCCTTAGCAGGTCTTGCAGCCATCACATGATACCAGTCTCTCAACCTAGCTGTGATTCCAAAACCTTTTGCCTGTGGCTCTTGCTTAGCTTGGTGTAACACCATGCCAAAGGTTGATGCTGCAGAGGGATAGCTACTGAGATTAGAGGTTCTCTATTGGCCAGCTTCTAAGTGCACATGAAGCCCACCAACACCAGCATAAAGTTTCTCGAGTTTTAACCCTAAATGCTCCCTAATCTCACTGTTGTTCAAATTTTAATGCAATTGGGAGCTTTTAAGCAAAACAAAATTTGTAATGGTAAAGTTGCTGTCAGTGTGGCTACTCTTGTCTTTTAGGAGCATCTTGAAAATTAACATATCTACCTAGCCTGATGAAAAGGGATAATAGCTGCACTGTTAACTAACCAAACGTGTGTGTGAGATGGAGTTGAAGTGTCATGACCACTGCAGACTTGTGTCCAAACACAGAATCACAGAATTGTAGGGGTTGGAAGGGACCTCTAGAGATCACTGAGTCCAGGCCCCCTGCCAAAGCAGCTCCCTAGCCCAGGTTGCACAGGTGAGCATCCAGGTTAGTCTTGAACGTCTCCAGAGGAGACTCCACCACCTCTCTGGGCGAACACATAACGATAGCATACCCAAATGTATGTAGTAAATATCAGATGCAGTTCCTAGTACTGAAACACTAAGGGATTTGATTTAGTAGTTGGGTAGGGATAGTGATAGGAGGATGGTTGGACTAGATGATCTTGTAGGTCCTTTCCAACCTTATGAACCTATGAACCTATGAACCTATAAGTCTTTGTTCTGCTGGGGTCCTCAATTACATGGAAGGACCCCCTTGTGTATCCGGCACCTTATTAATGCCTGCTTCTTAATATCACATTAATCGTAAGGAGTTTTATTTGTGCAGGGATTTTGACAGCAGCAAAGTTACTCCAGAAGGGTAGAAGGAGGTATCATCACAGAATCACAGACATGTAAGGATTGGAAAGGACCTCTGAAAACCTAGTTCAATCTCATGCTAAAGCAGATTCCCTACAGAAGGTTAGACAGGGAAGCGTCCAGGCCAGTCGTGAACAGCGTCGGAGAAGGAGATTCCATCTTCTCTCTAGGCAGTCTGTTCCAGTGCTCTAGAATCCTCAAAGAGGTTTTTCCTCATGTTCAGATGGAACTTCCTGTATTCCTGTTTGTGCCCATTGCCCCTTGTCCTGTCTCTAGGCACCACCACAAAGAACTTGGCCACATCCACTTGACTCCCATCCATTTGATATTTATAAGTGCTGATGAGATCCCTTCTTAGTCTTCTCCAGTCTGAACAGCCTTCCTCCTCTGTCATCCTCAGCAAAGCAAAATAAAATGGAGACAGCTTGCCATTCAAAACCATGTTTCATGTCCACTCACAAGAAGTACACTGAAATGCAGATTCCAGGTCTAAAGTGATTTTGTCTGGAAGATAATTTGCATAAGTACACAATCTAAAGATCTGAAGGATCAGTAGGATATGTAGCAGCAACAGAGCAACATCTCAACAGATAGACCAACCACAAGAGTTGGAGAAAGGCTTTTGTTTATACAATCGACTGGAAAAAACAGCTGCCCACAAAGGGACAAGGTGGCTTTAGTTCATGGCATGGGTTCCCCTGGTGGCTCACACTGAGGACAGCAATCAAAGCAAACTAATGAAAAGGCAGAGAACTCTCTTGCCACCTTTGAAATCTGTTCTCTCTTGTCTCTTCTACAGACTTTCAGTGAACACAAATCATTATGTGTTGTTATCTTTAGGCAATATGAAATAAAACATGGTTCCCTCAGTGGAAAGTTCTCTAAGGTTAGATTATTTTATGCAGAGGTAAACCTCTGTGTTTTCAGTTTAATTTTCTCCTGTATAATTTTTTTTGTTTGTTTTTGTTTTTGTTCTACTCCTGAGTTTCTAAGGCAACATTTGGCTGGCAGATTATAAATATATCTGTATGGGAATTTGGCTGGACCTGTGACACTGAGACGGAATATTTCCCAGAACTGTTACTTGTTCCACATGGTCACATACTCCAGTGCCACATAGCAGACTCATAGCGATGCTGTCAACTGCCCCTGTGTCCACTCAGACACTAAATTAGCAAGAAAATCATCCTGCTCTATGCCACCAATGCTCCATCTCACGACCTCACAGTGTTCCTCCGATGAAGTCCCAGCTAAGTGCTCACGTTGGGTTTTGCATTAAGGAACACTTTCAGCAGCTTCTCCTCATCTATTTTTGTTGTGTTCTGATCCTGTTTCTCCTTTGAGTGTTGGAGGACTTGTTAGAACACATCCTCATACTCAGACATCAGAGGGTGTGTATGGGTGAGCAAGGGCCCCAGGAGGCTGATGAAGCACCGAGTTTCTGGCTGTGGAGTCGTAGTCATGGGAGTGGTTGATGATCAGCAGTTCATCACAGGGGATTTTGGAGTGTTGTCTGTGGCTGACAGCCTGTATCACTGAGGGTTTAATTTGAATAAGCAGTCAGGGATATAGAAATAACTGGAAGGTCATGACAGGGTAAATAAAATCAGTAGAACTTAAGAAAACATTCAGAAACAAGTGTTTTAACTGGTTGGTTGGTTGGTCAAAGTTGGTAGGACTGCTCATGTAGGTGGTCAAAGTTGGTAGTAGACTGCTCATGGCTTTTGGGCTGTGTGTGTTGTTGGAGGTCGGCCACAGGCAGCAGCCAAGCATCCACCCATCTGTTCCCTTCTCCCCGTGAGATGTATGACAGAACAGAAAGAGCAGAAGTGAGAAAACATATGGACTATGATAAAAGTTTAATCTGTTAAAAGAAGCAGAAGTCCAAGCCACACAAAGGTAGCCACTCAGCATCTCATGCCAGCAGACCAATACCCATCCAGTGTCCAAGCAACAGCCAACTCAGAAGACAACCCTCCATCTCAGTGTTTTGCTGAGGTTGACAGTATATGGGATATATATGGGAATAAGCAGTAGGCCAGTTCTGCCTGCCCTGTTTGTGACCCTTCCTGGCCTCTAACCTACCCCATCCTCCTTGCTGAGAGGCTCAGCAAGAAAAAGAAAAGGCTTTGATGCCATGCAAGCAATGATCAACAGCAGCCAAAACACTGGTGTTCTATCAACACTTGTACAGCCATGAATGCAAAGCACAGCACCATATGAGGGGCTATGATCAAAGTTGACTCCAACCCAATCAAACTTTGAGTTTAAAATGGACTCGAGGGTTGTAAAGACCTTTCCAGAAATCTGAGAGCAGATAATATCAACAACACCTGAGAAAAATCAAGTCAAAACTACACCAAGCTAACTCAGTTACAAGTTGTTCCCAAATACTTACCCCACAGGTCGCCCACCAGAATCATGTGAAATAACTGCTCATCACTGGCAGGAATGATATGATCCAAACTGGAAAGAACTGGGAGCTTCGTCAAGAGGAGTGCAACCAGGAGCACTTTGTATGCTCTTGCTGAAGTGCTTTTGAAGTTGCAGTGAAAACACTGGTGGCAGTTTAGTTCTTGTTATCATGAGAGCTGAAATAATTTTTAAACTACCATTTCCAAAAGCCAGGGGCAACAAAAAATCACTGCTCTGTGTGTGTGTGCAGAGTGTGTGTGTGGCATTTGCTTCCCTCCCTGTATTGGTGCAACACCTCCTTCCCCAAAAAAGTGTGTGCCACTGTAGCAGTGATAGTATTCCCCACAGGATGCTATTGCTCAGGACCCAAAGGAATTCACAGCTGATCACTGGTTGCAAGCCTGGCCCATAGCTGCACGACTTCACAGCTTAGCAGGGAGACACAACAGCACGAGTAAATAAAGGTAGAATGTTGATTTTATTCCCCATAATAAACAAAGTGATGGGAAGCATGAGCATGCATGCAGATTAATGAGTCTCTGAGCAGTGAGATGTGATTAACTCACTTCAGTCAGAGATGGAGATCTCAGCACCTCATTAGCTCTTTCATTAATGGTTGCAGCTAATATCTAATTAGTGTCTCAATTTAGCCTGTAATGAGTTCTCCATCTTAATGGAGAGGGAGTTTTCCACTGGGTGATGGTGAGAGGGAAAGAAAGAAAAAGGAGCCCTCTTGTTGATGTGCTAAGGGAAAACCCTGACATCATCTTCACTGATCCATCTGTCCACCCTTTGCCCTTGTAACGGTCCATACACTGGCACAGACATGTGTATGATGTGCCAAGCACGTGGGTGATGTGCCAAGAGGAAGCCCAGGGGAGAAAACCCAGTTCTGGTATCTGAAAAAGAAATCAGCCAAAGCTGGATGGTAGCAGGTGGGACAATCCGGGAGGTACTATCTTCCTTCCTGGCTAAGCAGAGGCAGTGACCAGAGATGTACAGGGAAGGAGGAAGAAACGTTGGGTAGAGATAAGAAGCAAAAGCTGTTTTCCTAAGGAGAGTTTCAAACCACGCAGCGATTTGTTTTCCAGTAAATTATTTTATTTCCCCACTAGAGAGTGCTATTTTGCCATTCCCAGGAGTAATTGAGTGGCTTCTGGAGAGCGCAGCTCAGTCTTATCAGCATGGCTGAGATTCATTTACTAGATCTGTAATTTTGGTCCCAGGTGAGGTCTGTCTGAATGAGGAGCACACTGGCAATGAATGGGGTGCTACATGGGAGGAGTCCTGTAAGGCTCCACACTGTGAGGGTACACATCAGTGCTGTTATCTGTGCAGTTTTTCTTTTGTGCATTGGGAGGGGACAATACACCTAGTTATGGGTCTGTTGTCTTTCATAATGAGTCTTTAGAAATGATCAGCACTGCAAAATAAAGGAAATTATTCTGTCTTTGAAATCTAATTTCCTGACCATGAACAGATATTTGGCATTCCTGGCAATGTGGCAATGTTAAAATCTTTTTAATTGGGGATCTAAAAGATTTTAGTTATAGCAATGAAAATGCCTTCTGTGGACCATAAAGGCAGCTCACTTGTTTCTAGCAGGGCTCTGCTACCAATATAATCAACTTGTGTGGTTTGGGATCTTTTTGTTCTCAGGCAGAGTACCCACATGTTAAATTAAAGGCGAATGTATTGCCAAAGGCAATCAATGTCACAAATTAATTAGCTGGGCCCAGTGAAAACAGAAGTCCTATCTGACCCTAGCTATGCCCTAAAGCAGAGGGATCAGGGAGCACTGGGGGGAGCAGCATGGCCCTCTCGGCAGAGCACTCACAAGACACAGTGCTCCTGGCTCCTGCCTCGGGGTCCTCAGTGGCTCTGCTGATGACCGCACTAAATCTCATCGGTGTCTGTACAGGGGAAAGAGCATCCATCCTGGGATGGCACTGGCTAGGGCACGCTGGCATCACCCATTTTGCTCCTGCTGGAATAGGGAGCTGTGTCCCATCCATCATCTACAGGAGGGGACACTTGTGGCAATCCTAAGAGATCCACAAAACAGCACATGGAGATGCAGGATGCTTCATCTCCAGAAGTGTTCAAGGCCAGGTTTCATGAGGCTATGGGCAACCTGATGGAATGAGATATTTGTCGTTAACCTCTACCTCTGTGAATTTAACTTTCAAAATATTAATTTGTGGATTGATAGAAATGCCATCTCTGGAAATCTCATACCCTGGCATCCTTTCCATTCATCCCTTTGAGATTGTCTTTTTATCACGCCTCTGTATAGAGCTTAGCATGGGAGGAGGTAGGGCTGATCAGTTTTGAACTGTTCAAGCATCCTACAAAAACTGTCTGCCAGTCAAACATCTTGCTGATATTAACAGGTTCCTAAAACTCGTATCATTTATATGATGTGCAGCAGGGCAACAGGTCGTCCATAAAACGATAGAGGGAAAAATTATTTTCCTCCTCATTGTTAAAGCAGGTGTGACCTGGAGTTTCTGTAATTCAGACACACTCAAAGACATATATATCCATTTATGCAATGTCTGATGTATACCTATCCTTTGTGAGCTTTGTTTGTTTGTTTTTAATATGTTCTCCCAATCTTGGTTTTCTCCCAGAATTTTAGGAGTTTTGGAAGACTTTAAAAGCTAGAAGAAAATATAAAGTACCTGCTTTTACAACAGAGCAGAAGGCACTGAGGCAAAGTGAAAACTTTCCTTGAGAAAATTAATCATTTCTGAAGTCCTACTGCCTCTTGAAAGGATCCTCATTTGTGAGGGAAGAGTGCAGAAGGCTGCTTTAAGCACAAGCTTCACAGATTTCACGGGACAATGAGTCACTCCTGCTCTGTAGAGCAGGCATTAAAAATTATCCAGAAGACATTTCTAAATCTTACCTTGGCTGGTCTGCGTTCTGCTCACAGTTACAGATTATTAGAGCTGATATAACACATGAATACTTTGCCTTCGGGAAGCAATCACCCGACAATTCAAACCCTTCTATTGAAAAGTCATTTCAACATCTCCACTGGCATCAGGCTAAAGCTGCTTATGTGAAGTTGGTCTGATCCTGTGTTGGCCTGAATTCATTTTAGAACACAGCACGGACACTGCTGAAGTTACTTGGAAATCTTTGCAGTTTCTTTAGTGGGTTTGGATTAGCACTGAAGAAGATGCCTGCACCAGCAAACAGCAGTTTACAGATTTCCCCTGGCACTGGTGCAGTCAGTGCCACATACCATGTACTGCCCGGTGGGAGCAGTCCCTGGGCAGTGCTATGAGGGGACAAGGGGAAGTGGGTCCAGACTAAAACAGGGGAGATTTTGATTGGATATAAGGAAAATGTTTTTACAGTAAAGGTTGAGACACTAGAACGGGTTGCCCACAGATGTAGTGCATATCCCACTCTTGGAGATATTCAAAGTCAGGCTGGATGGAGCTGTGAGCAATCTGATCTAGCTGTAGGTGTCCCTGATCATTTCAGTGGAGCTAGATGACATTTTGTGATACCTTCCAATTCAAATGATTCTAAGATCCTATGGTTCTATGTCTGGGCCCAGTGGTGGTTGTCCCCTACCAGAACTGACTGAACAACAGGAGCAGCTGTGGGACAGAGCTTTCGTCTGTGCTTTGTTTTTTTGTAAGTATGTACCAAACATAGTCAAATCCTGAGCACTCCAGGGTGACGGAAAAGGACACTGTACAGCGGGCATGTGTAGCCTCCATGTGTTTTGCTGACACCAAAATCATTCCTCCCCTCACCACAGCAAGTGCCAACCAGTTTCTGTTAGATTTAGCTCAGAAATCAGGTTTTGTATTTCTCCTCTTCTGTACTAGCAGAAGAGATGACAATCAAAGCCCATGTGTGTTTGTTTTTCCACTGGAGAGTTGGACTGGAACAATAGCAAGCTGGAAATTACAGGAAGAAAAAGACACCATGAATTCAGACCCTAAGAAAATGGGAATGAGTAAGGGAAGATACAGTGCATGGATTAAATACAGTACTGGAACTGACTCTGTTTAATATCTTCATCAGTGACATTGACACTGGATCGAGTGTACGCTCAGCAAGTTTGTAGATGACACGAGGCAGTGGGGGGCAGCCAACACCCTCAAGGGAAGAGATGTTATCCAGAGAGACGTATACAAACTTGAGCAGTGGGACCAGGAAAACCTCGTGAGGTTCAACTAAGCCAAATGCAAGGTCTTGCACCTGGGTCGTGTCAACCCTCACTATAAATACAAGCTGGGGGATGAAAGAATAGAGCACAACCCTGCTGAAAAGGGCTTAGGGGTAATGGTGGATGGGAAGCTGGACATGAGCCAGCAGTGTATCCTCACAGCCCAGAAAGCCAACCATATCCTGGGCTGCGTCAAAAGAACCATGGCCAGCAGGGCAAGGGAGGTGATCCTGTCCCTCTGCAATGTGCTGGTGAGACCTCACCTGGAGTAATGCATCCAGACGTGGTATCCTCAGTACAGGAGAGACATGGACCTGTTGAAATGTGACCCAAGGGGTGGAACACCTCTCTTATGAGGACAGGCTGAGAGAGCTGTGGCTGTTCAGCCTGGAGAAGAGAAGGGTCCAGGGAGACCTGAGAGCGGCCTTTCAGTATCTAAAAGGGGTTATACAAAAGAAGGGGACAGACTCTTTCGAAGGGTCTGTGGTGACAGGACAAGGGGAAATGGTTTCCAGTTCAAAGGGTGGTGATTTAGACTGGATAAAAGAAACAGTGTTTCACAATAAGAGTAGTGAAGCACAGGAACAGAGAGGTGGTGGATGCCTCATCCATGTAGACATTCGAAGTCAGGGTGGACAGGACTCTGAGTTAGCAGATTGAGCTGTAGGTGTCCCATTCACTGCAGGAAAGCTGGACTAGATGACCTTAAAAGATCCCTTCCCTATTCCAAAGATTTTATTGTTCTATGATAAATATAACAGCTTGTCCACTTTAGAAGATTGGCCCGTGTATGGGTCTGGGTGCTGTACTGTAGGTCAAAAATATCATTTCCTTCTTTCATTCACTCTTGTCTACAGAAAGGACTACTTCTCTCAGAAAACTGCTCCTTTCACAGCATGTTTAGCTGTAGTAAGACAGCCGTGACATGGTTTGAAGGAGGTAAGTGCAGAGAACTCAAGTACTCCATCCTACCCATGACCTCATCCCTGTGAAAATGCATGGCCAATATCAGCCTGACCAAAGCTGGAAATGACCAGTCCTCCTCCTCCTCCTCCCTGGATCTTCTTTCTCATGATCTCCAGCATGATCAGACCTGCAAGTGGATCTTACTGCTGACCCTGACTTGAGAGGGGATAGTCAACTGAAAGCTGGAAAATACCCTGCTCCGTTCCCCACCTCTTGCTCTGTGCAGTAGCCTCAGGAAAGGCTCTTACTCATCAATTTGTTATCGATCCACAGCAGCTGTAGTTGCAGAGATGGGAGCTGCAATTAGGGCAGTGAGAACAACATAACCTGTTACTCTGAGGTTGTGGGTACTAGAAGAGAAACATCTCCCATGTGGAAGTGAGCAGAGGTGATCCAGAGACCACGTGGTCAGAAACAGTATGCTCAGAAACTGATTTCCACGTAACAAATAAGGACTGATTTACCATTTTCCTCACCCTATACCTTGGTATATGGGTGTCCTGTCTTATTGCTCTTGACTTGCACAGAACTAAGAGGTCCTTTGAGTTGCTGAGGACAGACTGAAAGCCTCGAGGACTGAGACTCTCTGACATTCTCGTCATTTGGACAAGAAGAACCTGATAATTCAAGAAGACTTCACTGACCCTGAGATGGACCTCTCCAGTTCTTCGTGTTGGACCCTGGACCTCTCCAGTTCTTCGTGATCTTGTCCCAGAATGGTAAACAAAGACATGAGACATATGTACAGCCCCATTTATCCTGTCCCTGACCTGCATTTTGGTCTTGATTCTCATCTCATTGCTGAAATCTAATGAAATTCCAGCATGTGGTTGTTCTATTTCCCCCCCCAAACACACGCCCTTGCTCCCATTTCTGAGGTGTCCTGAAAATAATTCAGTTAGCAGGAAAATAAACAGGTCATTACTCCTGATGTTTTTCAAGTGTAATTTCTCTTTCCCTGATGTCAGCCCCTGGAAGAGGGAGTGGGGGAAGAGGAACTCGGCCACCAGAAGATTTTCTGGCACCAGAGAGAAACATGTGTGCTGCCAAACTCTTCACTATTGTTCAGAGTGCACCCTGCTGTTTGCCTGAGACCTGAACAATGGAGCCTTACTGTGAAACTGTTAAAAGAAAAAAATTTGAGAACAGAGAAGCCAGGTCAAGCAGCAGAATTAACTGATCCCAGCAAATGCACATTTTTACCTTTTCTGACAGCTAATAGTTATGAGAAAAGATGGGTATTTGTTAATAGCCATTGGGTTTTCTTTTCTTTAATATTGAGAAGCACTTGGACTACACTCTCAGATATGAAGTTTGAAATTTTGGTGGTCTCCTGTGGAGCTGGGAGTTGGACTTGATGATCCTTGAGAGCCCTTTCCCTCTTGGCATATTCTAAGGTTCTATGTTTCTAAGTGAAGGGTCTGGAGAACAAGTGTTACGATGAGTAGCTGAGGGAACTGGGATTGTTCCCTCAGCTCTCCTCCTCAGAAGAGGAGGCTCAAGGGTGACATTATTGGTCTCTACAACTACCTGAAAGGAGATGGTGGTAGGGTGAGTGTCAGCCTTTTCCCCCAGGTAACAGCAACAGACAAGAGGGAATGGACTCAAGTTGTGACAGGGCAGGTTCAGGTTGGAAATTAGGAAGAATTTCTTCTCTGAAAGACTGGTGAGGTATTAACAGGTGATAGAATCACTGCCTCTGGAGATTTTCAAGAACCATGTAGATGGGGCACTGAGGGACATGGTTTGGTGGGCATAGTGTTGTGGGTTGATGTTTGGACTAGATGATCTTAGAGGTCTTTTCCAACCTTAATGACTCTATTAATAGTGTCTGAGTAGTAAGGTAAAGCCCGAAGCAGACTTGCATCATTTCAAATTCCATTCACAGGGCAGACTCTAACCCTGGAGACACAGGCAACCTATGTCCCTGGTGACAATGGCCCTCACCATTATCCATCATCCACACTCAGTCTGTGGGGTCCTGGGTCCCAAAATCACAGAATTGCAAAACTGTAGGGGTTGGAAGGGACGTCTAGAGATCATCTAGTCCAACTCCCTGCCAAAGCAGCTCCCTAGACCAGGTTGTACAGGTCCCACCAGCATAGGGAGGTAATCCTCCTCATTCAGCAAGCCTGTGTCCATATGTATTGATGATACAAAGATTAGAGCATTGCGGGACCAGTTCCTTGCCAGAGTAACTTTTCTTAAGCACATCCTATATTAGTTAAAGACACATTAAACTTTAGAAAGATTTCCTCTGCACCACAGGACGGCGCTGTCCCAACTGAGCAACCTGACTGAGCTGTAGATGTCCCTGTTCGTCGCAGGGAAACTGGACTAGATAAGGGATCTTTAAAGATCCCTTCCAGCTCAAATGATTCTATGAATCTATTATGTTAATAGCAGTGAAAATCACTACCCCACTTCTTGCAGATGGGAACCAGCATGCTCTCAGTTAAAACAAGTGACGGGCTGCAATAACACGTGACATCAAGAGGGACATCAAGAGTATTGGTTGAGGCAACACTCCAGACTGGATGGAGTTGGTTGAGCAGGAGAGCAAGAAGATGCAAGAACTCCAGATGGAAGAAGAAAAAGAAGACATCTGAAATCACCCTTTGCCTTTCTTTCTCACAAAAAGTGAGTATCAGCCTGTTCAGCGTCCTTCCAGCCCAGATATCAGCCTAGACCATGAGTCACAGTGTTTTGGACCAAAGGCTCAGTTGCCCAGCATCCCATTTGCAGAGAATGCCCTGGAGTAGATGCTTGAGGAGCATTCCTTCCCTTTCAGCCTCTGACAGTTGGCACATTGAGGAGGAGGTTATATTCAATCTGTCCTATCCCACTTGTATTTCTCTTGCTTTTTTGACTCTTCTGTCCTCTACCATTGGGGAGTTGAATCAAGTCAGAATTCTTCCCATCAGTAGAGGGCAGTACTGTCCCAATTGTCGCAGTACAGGGACGTGTTGCAAGAGCGATAAAGTGTTTAATTAAAGGTTGAGGCCTTTTTGGCACAGGTCTGTGCTTTGGTCTCCTAGTAAACCAACTTAACAACTGCTGGGGTTACACAAGCCAGGAGTTAATCAGTAACTCAGAAGTTTATCACTTGCACATTTAGCTATTTATTCCTCCCTTGTAATACTTGCCTTTTATTTATTTATTTATTTTTAAATCTCCGATTTAATGAGTAACTTCTCAGAAGGAGATGAAATGCACCTGTCCTCCCAGCATATAGGACCTTTTTCATTGCTGGCCCATTTTGACTGTAAGTAATTGTATCTTGACTGAAGTAATTCAAATGAAAATGAAAATGAAATGAAAATCCAAGTGCTTATAGAGAAATAAACAGAAAATATTCTGTTAAAGACAGCTTAGTCCCTCCCACAGTGTTAATTGGCATGTTCCCAGCTTCATGCTGTTCTGCAGGCTCATTTATCTATGTACACCCCTTGTACTGTCTCCAAACATCTCTTGTGTTGTTGTGGCTTTTTTTTTTTTCGTTCCCACATGTATTCACAAAACTAAAGAAAAAAAGTGAAGCAGAATAGGTCTCAGGAGTTTATCTGGGCTGGTGATTTGCTTTCCCTCTGCTCTATCCCAGTGCATCCATTTACCAAGAGAAGAGTAAGGAAGTGAAGCAGCTTTGTTGTGCAGTCCACTTAGGATTATGTACTTTCTGCAGAGGAGAAACTGGGACTGCTGCTCCCAGTTTTGCCATTGCTACTTGTGAGAATGTGGGCAAGCCAACAGCTCTGTTTGTTCATGGATAACCTAAAGTAGAATTGTATCAATCAGAATATTCCAATTTAGAAGAGATCCATAAGGATCATCATGTCCAAATCCTAGGTTTTGCCTTTGAGTTCCAACATCTGATTGTGAGCTGTTTTGATGTCTATAGAAGAGTGTTATTAAGACAATATAAAGTATTACTATCTTCCTGTGCAATTCTTCCTGTATGTGGGATGTGCTCATCTCTCTGTGCCCTCTTCCCACCTGATCACTCCAACTCCTTCTTACATTTCTCCCCGCTGCCCTCACCATGTTTGGCTGCTTTTCGTAGAATCACAGAATCATAGGCTTGGGTTGGAAAGGACCTCAAGGATCACCAGTTTCCAAACCCCTGCCACAGGCAGGGCTGCCAGCCACTAGATCAGCTGATAGATCAGATTGCCCAGGGCCCCATTCAACCTGGCCTTGAACACCTCCAGGGATAGAGCACCCACAGCTTCTCTGGGCAGCCTTTTCCAGCACCTCACCACCCTCCCAGTAAAGTTTTATACATATTCATAATACAGTCACTACTGAAAACATTGTGCCTTCTGAGGTTAACTCCTCTTTGCCCAGCAGAAGTGATACAGATGCTTGCTATCATTCTTCTCCCTATTCCCAGTCAGGGCTGTCTGCTCTCAAAGCCTCCCCCTGCTAACATCACCTCCAGAAGAGAAACAGGCTGCGAAGATGGGCAAAGTATATGGGGGCAGGAACATTTCTGCAGTCTTTATTCCTGGTGACACTGGCTGAGTCTGAAAGCACACTGCTGGATGCCAGCTGCCCAGACAATGTTTGAAGAAGGTGTATTGTGAAAGGAGGCGTGAATTTGTGGATGTGTTTTTCCTGTAAATTGAAAAGTGAAAGTGCTTGACCACTGACAGCTAAAAGAAACAAATCCAGAACTGTCCAGGACAAGTTTTATGGTTGTTTTTGACAGAAGAAATGGTTTCAACCTGGCAATGATGTCATTTACTTCCCAGCTTTGATTCTGAAGCTCTCCTCTCTCTTTCAGCCTATGTTGAACACTAATTAAACCCACTTATTGCAAAAACAGCCTCAGGTTTATAGTACTATTTATTAAACTCCTTAATGAGACAAGAGGGAAAAATAGTTTCACGTTATCAATTTTTAATTAACACTGTCAGTTATGTGCAGTCAGCCTTGCCAGATGCCTGGGAGAAGGATGCAAAGAGTGAAAAAGAGGGAGAGATCTCATAAAGAAGAAGGGTCTCAGCTATTTTCCCTCCAAATGTCATGTACAAAACCAGTCAGAACTTTGGTATTAGAGAAAAACAAAATTCAGGTAAAAGCCAAAGTCGTCCCTGGATGCAAAGTTTTCTTCAGATGTGACAGAATCACAGAACATCACAAGTTGTAAGAGCCCCACAAGGATCATTAAGTCCAATTCTTGGAAGACATCAAGGGAGCACAGGAACCAGCCTCCTGCAGCAGCAAAGTGTTTGATAATTAAATATTTTATTCTTTCCCGAGACACTGTCCTGACACAAGCACTGTATGGGCTCTCTGAAGTGTTAAACATTAAAATGTCTGTTGTCTTTCATCACATATTTACTACAGATTTGAATTTTTCATGGTAAGAGACAACAGTGAACATCTGCACCTTTATCTGAACATAGTCTCTTGCATGCTTTTGATAGCACTACTAAGTTTCTTACTTAGCTGTACAATTTCTAATTAAAAATAAAAAAAAGCAAGACAAGGCCAATGGGCACCTTGCTGTGGGATGTGAGGTAGTGCATGGACCTGTTTGAATCAGTCACCTCACCCCTGTGACAACAGAAGCAACTGTCATTTGGCTGTAGAAGCTCTTGGGAGGTCACTGGAGTCTCCCTACAGCCCCAGAATGGATGCGTGCAGACCACATCTGAAGGGCATAGAGAAAAAGGCTGCAACTGTGAGAACTCTCCAGGTACCCAGACCCCAGCCATGGATCATCAGCCTTCCTGACAGCTGGGAAAGGGCAGTGGTACAGGCACCAAAATGTTGCCCAGTTCAATCATCATTCACAAGTAACACCTTTGTACAGATCTATGTACATTCATCTCTCCTTGATTACTCATATGTCATTTTTTCTGTGAGTACATTTAGTCAGGTGACTGCAGGTGAGGTAAGCACATATTTACAGACTCAGGTTGGAAAACACCTCCTTTGGAGGCTGTAGTATTCCTTTCACTGTGTTACAGTGACCTGGAAGATGCTGTCAGTGGAAATAAGTGAGTGGCATGATGGTTTCAAGAGTCAAGGGTCAATAAAGTGTACTCCCTGTGTCTTAGTTTCCTCCTGGCCAGAAAAGATCTCTTTCCATTATAACTCATTCTTAAACCTTCTGGTAAGCAGGGCTTATGGCAAAACTGATCGTTATGAGCAAATATTATCTGCGAACTGGGAGAGATAATCTGCAGTATTTGGGAAGTTTAGCTTCATACCTTACTCTTTGCTTTGTTTTCTATCTGCATTTCAAGAAAAGATATTCTCTTACAGGAACTGTGAAGGTAAAAAAAGAAAGAAAAAGAGTTTTTATGGAAACAAATCACACTCAGACCTATAGTCAATATATATGAGCTGAAGAACCCTTTATGGTCTTAGTGTTTAATTCTCAAAAGCAATCAAGAAGAAAAGAGGGAGGATGAAAGAGAATGTTTAATCTGAAGCAGTGACATCTTCAGGGCTAATGCAAGTAGAAACAGGCCAGGCAGCGTTGTTCTTTCAGCACTGATCACATGAAAGGTGTGTGTCTCAGGACTGTGGATCATTCACTCCAGTGAGACATGATGGACGTGCTTGCAGGAACAGTCACTGATTTTAGAAAATTGGTTGCTGATTTACCACTGGGATCTTTCATTGGGTTAACATATTACTTTATTTTCCTAACTCTATGCAATTCAGCCTGGTGCTCATCAAGCATAGCGAGGTTTATAATCTGTTAATGTTCAACTTTGCCTGCCCTTCTCTCTTTGTTTCATATCCTGTGTTCCTATAGCTTTATTTCTAGATATGGGGAGACCTGGCACCAAGTTTCCAGTTCTTGCTAATGCCTCAGACTCTAGGCAAACTTGCAAAAGCTTCATATAATCTTAGTATTTTCACATACATTGCCTCCTGGGCCTCATGCAGAGCACTTTGTCCTGCAGTTCCACTGTTGGTTTTATCACCACTACCACTGTGGGAGATGCACGGGGGGGTATATTCAACACACATGCACACATACCAACACATAAGACCTTCACACCAGGTTTCTCAATTCATCCTTTCTCCTCCTGTATTCATATGAGGAGAACCACAAGCACAGACCTAAAGAAAATCCTAATCTCAAGTCACATCATCCATGGTAATTCTCTGAATTCCCACATGCCTTTTACATTCTCTGATATTAGTTTGTTCTCTCGATAAACAATGTCGATCTTTTTCCCCTCCTGCTAAGTGGTTCCCATAAGTCCAAGATCCTTATTCTTTTCCATTTGAAAATTCCCTGTACGTCCTTGAAAACCTGTGGCAGGTCTTCCACCTACTAAACTGCCTTCCAATAAGGAAGTAAGAAACAGGTCATAGAATAATAGAATTGTAGAATGGTTTGAATTGGAAGGGACCTTTAAGATCACCTAGTTCTAACCCCCCTGCTATACGGTGGGACACCTCCCTCTAGACCAGGTCGCTCAAAGCCCCATCCAGCCTGGCCTTGAATGCTTCCAGGGAGGGGGCATTCACAACCTCACTGGAAAACCTTTTCCAGTGTCTCACCACACTCACAGTAAATAATTTCTTCCTGACACCTAGTCTAAATCTACCCTCTTCCAGTTTAAAGTCATTTTCCCTCATCCTGAAGGTCGTCAGTTCACCCTACTTCATATGTGGATAGAATGATGTCATCATGTCTGATGACTCACCTTACTCCTCTATCTGAGATGATTCATTTGTCATCAAGTCCTGCTACATGGAACAATGCTGATTTATACGTCAGCCTACCAGAACCATGCCTGTAATCTATATGGTGCGCATGCCCTGGATAGCACACAATTCATATCTGAGAGATTTGAGTTCAGATTATTGAAGCCATAAATTCTTATGTCACTTCTGAAAATCCTTCCACTGAGGTGTGCAGGTCTAGAGTCAAAGGAGATAAAAAATTCGGAGCACATGACAAAGGAGAGCAGAGGTGAGGATCTTCTTAAGGAAATGAATGTCCACAGTACAAGAGAGACAGGGACCTTTTGGAGCATGTCCAAAAGAGATCTGCACAAATGATCCCAGAGATGGAGAAACTCCACTGTGAGGACGGGCTGAGAGAGCTGAAGGTGTTCAACCTGGAGAAGAGAAGGCTTTGGGGAGATTTGAGGACAGCCTGTCAGTTTCTAAGGGGGATCTGTGAGAAGGAAGGGGACAGTCTCTTTAGCAGGATCTGCTGTGACAGGACAAGTGGACTCTACTACGGATCCACACCAATGAATCATATTTGATCAGCTGGTAGAAAAAAGTCAAGCAAAACTGAATAAACTGAAATGTTCTGAGTGGCACTATCTTCACATATCAGATCAGTAGATTATTACAGTCAGGGAAGATGATAACTATGAGGCAGATCTTGCTGCAGCAGCGGTACAGTTGGGTTGGGTATGGCAATTGGAACAATCGATTTCTGAAGAGGATCTGGAATTAGTAAAACATCATAGACCCAATTCTAGAAGGACTGGGACTCTCTAAGCTTGGGATGAATCAATATTCTGTCTCTCTGAACCAAGAAAATACATTATTTGCTTCTCCAAGTCTCAGAAATGTTCTATCCTCAAAGAAGGCATAACAAAATAACTGATACCCGAGACACTGAAGAGGGAGATGTGTCTGTTCTCCCATCTCTAACTCTACTCCTTTCTATGCTGAAAAGAAAACATGTTCCCTGGATGAAACTAATGTTGCTACTCTTGTTGCTGACCTGTCCTAAAAATCTTTCTTATTGAAAAGCAGAGGTCTTGTGTGGATGGGTAGTGCTAGTCTTGTAGACTGCTTGCGTGCCGGATGCCATTTTAAGTCAGAAACAAAGTAAAACAATTGCTAATGGAGTCCAGACTGGAGTCCGGGTTTTTTTCTTTGCTACACAAGTCTCCAAATTCATAAGTATAGCACAAACCCATTGCAGGAAACCTAAACTCAACAAAACCTAGGACAAAGAATTGCATTAATTCAACTATCAGCATAACATTCAAATTGTTTTTTCTTTTGCTTTTCTCCATTTTCTTTCCATCCAGTTTGTTTCTTGATTAAAATTCCACTAGGCCCAGCTCAGATCAGCCCACTCAGCAGCTGCAGTGGAAGCTGGTGTCAGAAAAGTCACCATCACACAGGAATCTAATTTCTATTAACTACACAAGTAGCTTCTTTCTATGGTTCTAAAAACCATAAAAGGTTACTTGGAAAACTTGGCTGGATACTGAAAAGCATTGCTGAGTCAACACTGCCAAATTTCTGGACGCCAAATCTTCCCAAGACTGCTGCAGACAATACCTCCTACCTCCTAACAAAGGACTTTGCATACTCCTACTTTTCTCCTCCAAAACATCCTTCCAAGAGCACATAATTAGGAATATCTTTCAGAGAATGTCTAGCTTAGGTGTCTTTAATATATTTCATATTTCACTGAGAAATACAGTCTTCATCTACAGCAGAATTTAGGGAATAGTAGAATGCAAAGATGTAGGCTGTGATCTTTTAAAGGACCTGTGACTATGGAGGAACAGATGCTTCAGGGAATTACCATATGAATTCATGACACGCACAATACCATACAAAAAATGCTATTTATGATGATTATGTCATTTTTGTGGAAATAAAACCTACACCAAATGAGCTAGAATAGTGCTATTCAAATCCTTCAGAAATGCAAAGCTTCACTAGTGTTAGTAGCTAGAGGCCTGACCTTTTTGCAATGTAAATACTTTCTGGGAGGATGAGATACAAAACACATCCCCAGGTCTCAGATTCCTTGAGAGTTCCAGCTAGGATTAATTGTTATTCTTACAAATTGGATTTCAATGACAGACAAAGAAATATTTGACGTTCAGTGCAATGAAGGCTGCAGGTTGCCTGTGCTAGATGTCATCCAGCAAATTAATCTGGCCTACAGCAGTCATTCTTATGAGTTTTCTGGCAGTTGTGCTGTTTTCATCACTCCTAAGAGCTTCACTGAAAATAAATCTGTGTCAGAAGAAGAAAACCTTCTTCCTCATCCTTCTCAATGGGTATACTTCGCATTCAGGCTCTCACAAACCTGTCATTTCTCCATCGTGTGCTGTTGGTCCTCCATTCCATGGAGCATCCTAATGAGCACAGCTGTGACAGAACAAGTCACTCAATGGACACTGAGCACTGCACTGAAAACAATAGTATGAAATTTTGGCTATTTGCTCTCCCTGACAAACCTCCAAGAAAGCCTGCCTCTGCAGAGAGCCAAGAACACAGTACCTTATCTAGCTTCCTGAGACATACAGGAAAGAGGCAAATTCCTAGAAGACATTTCAAAACCTAGTTCCAATTAGATCATTTCCCATCAGAACTTTCAGGACTTTTTGCTGAGGGCAAACCTTCACAATTCAGTATGATGTTTTCTTCAGGCCCCAACATTTTGGCCCTCCCACCCAGGTTCTCTGTCCTGGACATTTTCCTCCTAAGAGCAGGCTGGGCCTCACCTGCTGTGGGCTGGGTTATTCCAGTACATTACATCCCAGGTGCATTCCTGAAATACTTGTTGGGTGGATCAAGCTTATTTTGGGGCCTGTTCTGCTTGAATATGCAAAGGATTCCAGTGTTATCTGGTATACCTGATACAGCATGGATCTATAATCTTCTCTCATCTTATCTTCCTACTCAGTGAGCAGCCAGAAAATCCTGCTGCTGTACTACTGAGGGCAGTGCCTCCCTCCAGTGACTGCTTCCCAGTGTGAGATGTAACCACTCACATAGACTCCTAATACATCCCAACACATGCAGACTGTCAAAGTTTTATCAGCCTCTTCCCCATAGAGATATGTATTAAATATTGAATTAATTAATTATCAAGTAAAAATAATAATCTCTCCTTTTGTCATGGATAAAGTAAATGGTTCTTTCTCGGAGATGATGGAGGAGAAGGACATTTTGTTATGCACACTGTGAGTAGTAATCTTCTGGGAAATCTTTACTTTTCATGGGAAAAGGCAGATGCAAATAAATTCTAAATGTATCCTAGGGTAAGGTGATCAAAGAATTTGTCATTTCAGACAAAAACACCGAGGGAGAAAAAATAAACAAACAACAAGCAACAACGAAAAAGAAAATTCTTTTTTTTTTTTTTCCAATAAAAGTTTTACGATTCTCAGTTCCAGATGACCTTTGCTTACATACCTGAGAGTTGCTTGGTGGAGCTTGGGATGCTTTGTGTAACTCCTGAGCTGGAAGCAATCCTCAAAGATCCAGAAGCCCAGGTGTCCAGGAGATCCAGGGCCCTTTTCCTCCTCTGGATTTTAGACTTGCCACTGAAACTTGTCAGCAGAGACTTTCTAATCTGAGGGAACTCTGGTAGAAGCTGTATCAGAAGGGAGAGGTATTTCACATTATTTTAGTGTGGAAAGAATATGAGTGAATGGGCAATTGATCTGGAGCTGGAAGAGAAGAGACAGGACTGGTACTGGTGTCACAGTGAGGTCCTGCCCTGTTAAGCAGGACGCCTCTGGGCAGAAGCGTGAAGATGCAGTGAGGGGTGGTGGGAAAAGGCACTCAGGACAGAGATCATGAAAAGAAGATCAGCCCTGCAGCTGTGTTTCAGTGATGCTGGAAGAAAAAAACCAAGAGTGTGAGATAAGGAGAGTAATGGGAGATTATCTTTATGAGATTAGCTGGTACATCTGGAAAAGGCAGAGGACTGCAGGCCAGGATACCTGCATGCCTACAGGGTGGTGGCTTACCCACGTGCAGGTGGTGGAAATAATTTGTCTTCCCTCAGACTTTATCTCACTCATAGTCAAAGAGCTGCATGCATGTCCCATCACTTCTGAAACGACACTCTGACATCTGCAGCAACCAAAACTTGTAAGAGTGCTTTTCTTACCTAACAGTGAACACTCCAGCAGTGAACATTCCAGCAGTGCTGCAGGTGAAGCTTAACCTGGACAAGATTGAGGTTCAACAAGACCAAGTGCAAGGTGCTGTGCCTTGATCAGGGTGATTGCAAACAGAAGGACATTTTATTTTTCCAGGTTGGGTGGAGCCCTGGACAACTTGGCCTAGCCTGCGGCAGGGAAATTGGAACAAGGTGACCTTTAATGCCCTTTCTAATCTAAGCCATTCCATGATTCTGTGATTCTTCAGCTGTTTTTTCTTACTTCCCATATCCCCTTTTCATTTTTTAATTGTTTAACACCGAACTCTGAAATAGGCCTGAACAATCAAGGGGCAGAGGAGAACTTAAGATCATGAAGCATCTATTTGGTCCAGTGACTTTGCAGGAAATAAGGCTTTTGCCTCGTAAGCTTCTGGAACCAAAGGGAGACCCATCTGACTGTCAGTACCATAGATCAGTTCTAGAGGAATACAAAATCTGAAACACAGCTGCAGCTGCAGCACTGCTATCCAAGCTTTAGGAGTGTTTTTAAGAGGCAGTCAAACAATCAGTCCAGTAAGTAAATCTTGTGACTTGCTTTCTCCCACTCACACTTATGAGAGTATAAAAGATATAATAATGTTCATTGTTTTGGCTAAAAATGACATGAGGGAAGTCATACTTCCCCTTAAATGAATCAGCCTGAGGCAGCTTTTTTTAAAGAATGGTGTGTCATGTTACAGGACGTTTCTTCTTCTGAGAAATACCAGTGCAATCTCTCCCCAGATCTGTGTTCACTCCCAGCAGGCCTGTCAGCAAAGTTCACTGGGCAAACCAAGCGTCTGTCTATGGTTTCAAACTGCTAATATCCTTCAGAAAAAGTTAAGTTAACTTTGTTTAGATCCTGATGATTTGGACAGGACGGAGCCTTTGTAGACAGTGCTGTCCCAGGAGACAGTAAATTCAAGCAGTTCAATTGAGTAAGAACTGTCAAATCCTGGCTACAAACTGATATTTATTTGCATTGTGGCATGAACACTAATGCTGACCTGATTTCTGCTTAGGCTGCAGAACACCTGACTTTGATTCCTCCTTTCTCCCTTCCCAGCACAGTTCCTGGGGTGACAGGGCCAAGTTCCAGCAGCAGTAACTGAGTTCTGGTGTTTTGACATCTAAACCAGGGTAATTTGATTTGCTGTTGTTGCTGTTTGTTTGTTTCTTTGTTTCTGCTATCTTGCTCATCCTGCTCAGGATTGTAGTTGCAAAGCTCTGTGCAATTCAGCACTGAGCAATGTGTTCCCTACACACAGCTCAGTGTGGTACATTGGAGTGGTTACTATTCTGGACGCTATCAGAACATAAAGGAGAGATAAGTGCATATGTTTCAAAGCAAAATAGCAACAGGATGGCAGATGGACACAGGTGCTTGAATAGTTATCACATGTTTCTGGATAGAACTTCTTATCTGAAGTCAAATTTTCATGTTTACACTCTGAACACTTTTAAACACCTGCTGAGCAAAATGTAAAATGCAATAAAACAGTACTTACCTTCAGGATGACATTGACCAAACTTAGTCATAAACCTAGGCAAATTTCCTCTAGTGTGCCTGAAAGTGCCCTTAGCACAGTAATCTGTTATGAATGATAATGAGAATTTAATCAATAACTGATTTCCAGAGGTGTTTCAGCAGTTATCACAAACCACTGCTGATCTTTGCTCAGGCACATGACTTTCTGAATGAACATATGCCAGGAAGTCCAAGTGTGATAGTAGACAAAGTCTCCTGAACAGCAGCAGGATCAGGAGTTTGTCTCCTGGTTGGCATCAAGATGGAAAGTCTATTTTTGGATCTGTACAAGTTGAGATAAGCAGACATTGGTCCCAAAAGGAGTTTGCTCATGTTTCTAGTTAGTTTTGTCTCCTTCACAAGTTCAGCCATGATCTTATTCAACTCCTATTCCTTTAGCACATACATTTTTGAGATCAGGCTACAGACCAGCACCTTGAGAAAGAGAAGATTTCCTTCCTTAGGAGTAGATCTAGATGCCATCGATTCTGATGTTTTTTGCCATTGATGCATACCTCATACCTTCTTTCCCTTGAGCAATTCCAATGATGCTATTCCAAGCAGTACTCACAATAAACACGTACTGTTCATTCTGTCTCCTTTTTCAGCAAGATGCAATAGGAGGAACACCAAGCTGGGATAGAGGCAACACACAGAACTGGTGTAAGCAGCTTGAAGGTATAACCATATGTGAAAGCTCCACTGGTTCTGGATTTGCCATATGGATCCACAATGAGTGGAGCAACCAGAAAGGAATGTAGAAATAACAGAGAGACCTCCTTGCCATCTTCACCCTTGAGCCCTCTACATCACAGAATTCTGCAGACCCTGTCATTACAAAAATAACCCAAACCAAATGAAGAAGTGTTTAGACTTGCAAATCTCAAAAAGAAAGGAACCTCGGATTTAAGTGACACTTTCTCCCCTTTAAATATATGTGTACTTCCATCAAGCTGATCTCATTTCTTATTTCCTTTATCTTGTATTTAAACAATAGGCCACGTTTTATGGTTCTGCACAAAGGACTTGTTGCATAAGCTCCAGTGACTCATAATCTTGTTGAAAACTACATTCCCAAGTACTAGCCTCTAACAACAGGAATCCTGGTAAATGGAATTAAATGTTTTGCAAGAATATCTTGCTACAGCATTTAATACACCTCTTGCATAACTGACTCTTTTGGTGGGATCTTTACTTTGGAAAATAAAACATATATGCATGTATTCAGTTGAGAGGTTGTAACACGTTGATACTCATTTACTTGAAAGTTTTGGCCAAATGCTTAGGTTGCTGGGAGCAAAAGGGAGACAAGCAAGGCCAGTTGTTACTTTGCAGATCCTTACATTTCAGCTAATGCTTCTGGCCTTGAAAGCACACTGGGAATGGCACTGATGTAATAAAATCCTAGAATCATAGAATCCTTAGTGTTTGAAGGACCTTTGAAGGTCACCTAGTTCAACTCTCCTGCAATGAACAGGGACATCCAGAGCTAGATCACGTTGCTCAAGATTTGATCCAGTCTCATCTTGAAAGTCTCCAGGGACAGGGCATCTACCACATCTCTGGGCAAACTGTTCCAGTGCTTCATCACCCTCTCTGTAAAAGACTTCTTCCTTATATCTGACCTAAATTTCCTCTCTTTAAGCTTGAAATAATTTCCCATTGTTCTGTCACTACAGACACTGCTAGAGTCTGCTCCCTTACTTCCTGTAGCTCCTGAAAGGCCGCTCTCAGGTCTCCCCGGAGCCTTCTCTTCTTCAGGCTGAACAGCTCCTTCAACCCGTCCTTGCAGTGGAGGTGCTCCATCTCTGGGATCATTTTTGTGGCCCTTCTCTGGATGTGCTCTAACAGGTCCATGTCTTTTCTGTACTGAGGACTCCACATCTGGAGGCAGTACTACAGGCGCAGCCTCACGAGTGCAGAGTAGAGGGGCAGGATCACTTCCCTCACCCTGCTGGCCACACTCTTTTTATTTTTTTTTTAATGTTACCCAATATACATTTGGCTTTCTGGGCTGCAAGGCCACAGTGCTGGCTCATGTCCAGATTACCATCCAACAGTACCACCAGGTTTTTTGCAATAGGGCTGTGCTCCATGTTTTCACAGATTGTACTGATGGTGAGTGTTGCCTCTTCCCAAGTGCAAGACCTTGCACTTGAATTTGTTAAACCTCGTGAGTTCTCCTGGGCCCACTGCTCAGTCTGTCTAGGTCCCTCTGGATGACATCTTGTCCCTCTGGTGTGTCAACTGCACCTCATAGTTTGGTGTCATCCCCAAAAATGCTGAGGGTGCACTCAACCGCATTTTCAATGTCACTGATATTAAAAGAATATTGGTCCCAACATTGATCCCTGGGTGACAACACTTAGTCACTGATCTTCATCCAGACATTGAGCAATTTACCACCATAGTCTGGACACAACTGATATGGTCTCAAGGGCTGCGGAAGGAACTCCCACCTGCTCTCCTGTAGGAACACAACTGCATCTTACTGCTGTCTTCAATGAGTGCTACCCAACCCACAACACTACAGATTACCTGACACACCTGAATTTTGCTGCTTTCAAACACTCATCACAACTCCTTCTGCGAGTGAGCAGGAGTACTCCAACAGCGAGATCATTACTGAAGATGTTAAAACATTCCACTCCCTTCCCTACCCTCCTCCTCCCCCTCAACCTCTCTCTTCACTTCCAAACCAAACAATTTCCTCTTTTCTTTATTATATTAAGATACTATGCAAAAAAATCCAATACCTTATCATGAGGACTGAGTAGCATTAGAAGAGTACATTAACACATTGCCTCTGTGTTTATATCAGTGGTGTGTTTATTCTCCACAGGCAATAAATGTCCATAGCAATTCCCTATGCAGGGTAGGTGGATAGCACACCAAAGCCATGTATTTAGAAGCTGTGGGAGTTTAACTACAGATATATTAAGAAATTTGCCTCAGGAATGTAAACAGATCCAGAGTTTTGTGAGCCAAGGCAATTAATTTGAGGAGTTGTCTTGCATGCACACACTTGTACAAACGCTTGCCTGCTCATACCCCTCTCTACTTGTAACCCTACATAAATATACACCAAAACCAATATTTCTAAGGCACGAATAACAGTAAATGCTTCTGCCACAGGGAGGAAAACTTCATACTTATTTGAGGTGGAGTGGGAGCTCATTCACTGGGCAAAAAATGATGTATCCATTCATGATGTAGTATCAGTGGCTGATCTAGGTTTAGCTGTAGTGCATAGAAATAGTGTGTAAAATGAATCTGTGAGAAGGTTAATATGGTTAAATAAATTTACCAAAACTAAGAAAAGCTTGACCTCAGGCAAAGAAAAATCATGTCTTGTCTTGTCAGGCATATATTGGAGCCTTGGGTCAACTTAATCTTCCAGTGCAATTTGTTTACTGCCTATATCCTTGCGCAGCTCTCAGACACTCAAATGAAATATTTCTACATGGTCTGATCAGTCATTTCTAGCCTTAAGCTCTTCCATACTCACCTTTTAGGACTGGACTGTGTCAATAATACACTCAAAACACTGCACCTAACATTTTTGCAAGACACTTTTGCAAGAAAAAGATCAAGGCACCAGAATTGGAGATGTTGAATGATTTCTGGGCAACGTTCAGTCAAGCAGTCCACTGCTCAGCTTCTACACATCCAATCATTTGCCCTGCCCAAGCAGTTACGTCCTCCTCTTTGTCCAGCCACAGTCCTGAAGCTATGCTGAGCACCAGTTCATTGTCCTGAGGGTCCTGATCCAGTTTGTGATAGGGTCTTCGTCATCCTGGAAGAATGAGGCCACTCTCAAAATCAAAGCACGGCCTTTATTTAAAAAGCAACTATTGATGCTCCATCTTCTACATAACAGTTGTGGTTAAAGCATAACCCCGAGAAGTGGAGGTTTAAAAGTCCCAGCTGAGGTTTGACCTCAGATGCTACAAACCAGCAACTGTCAAAATGACAGGGGAAGACATCAAACCAAAGCCTTAATGACAAGATTCAGACCACTGAAGTAAATCTACCTTTAGTATGGTCTTACAGGAGAGACTCTTCTGTGCTCTTGTAAAAACATGGAGATCAGACAAAAAAGCAATGTAAAGATTTCTCTATTGAAATAAGGAATCAAAATAATTGCCTGTATTTTATTTACATATAGAGCCAAGATTTTAGTTCATGTCTATCTTTAATTCTAATTTTATTCTCAGAATTTTTACCGTGCTTTAGCATTACTCTTCCTCTAGAGTGGACTAGGAAACTCACCATGTTTAAAATACTTTAAATGAAATGAGGTAGCTATTATAGCAAGAAGTATGTAAGAGGCTAAAAGTATTATTAAATATTTATTTATTTGTTTGTTTGTTTGAATTGTTTGTTGCTCCTAAAACATTATACATCACAAGTTACCAAACTGTCTTTCCTCCTTTTTCAACTTCGTTTATCCTGCTGAAAGTATTAAGAAAGTTCCCACTGATTTATAAACTCAGAAAAGCCTTACTTTGATTTTGGCTGGGTAAACATATTTTTTTTCGTTTTTAAACTTTACTTCTTTTATAAATACTGCTGGGCTCATTACTTGCACCTGATAAAATCTCAAGGATCTCTGCAGTGACCACAGAGAGTAAGTGCAGGAGGAAGAGAATGCTGCACTCCTTGCAAAAAAGAGGGGACCTAAAAATGCTTCTGCTCCAGAACAGCGTTGTCTGAAGGACTCTGGGCAGCTTAATTCTTGTAAATTGGCTCTGCAACTGTGCCATAAGATCTGTCTGCACAGAATTATTCTTGAATATGCAGAAGTTCATCTATTTTTCCCTGAATGGTAGGCAGCATTGCATTTAAAAGTGGAATTAAAACAGGTTTGAATATTTTGAGAGTAAGTTTCCATATAGAAACACAAACAGATCCATTCAACTCCTTGCTCAATAGGCAAAGCAGTCCAACTTCAGCCAACCTCAGCCAGGTGAACTCTGTCTTCTCTTGCCAGTAGCAATACAGGCACAAACAAGTGTTAGTGTCATCACTGAAGTTTTTTTTTTAATTTTTCTAACCTTATAAAAGAGATGCTTGGTTTCTTTATGAGATATTTGGAGCCTATGACTAATTGGATCCTGATTTGTTAGTCTGTACTCATGTCCTGGTCACAGCCCAAGATCTGTCTCTCTAAGTTGTAGAAATGTTTAAGGCTGGCACCCTTGTGCTGGCACAACGTGACTCTTCCCCTTGGACATGCAGAACAAGATCTGGTGGGCTTCACTATGTTCTCACCTCATGATGGTTAAGCCAGAATGGCCAAAGGCCTTCCACATGCCCATCACAGATGAGCTGCTAAGTCACACTGTATCTGCTCTCATGTGGGTTATCTCAACCCATAATCCACAGAATGATTTTCAAGAATGATATTACCTTATTTTTCCCTACCTAAATATGTGATATCTAATGCAAACTCATCTTCTACTCTCCCTCTATAATCAGTGGAGAAAGTAAACACATAAAAGGACAGTTAAACCCCTCTTAGACAGTCTTTTAAGGATGGATTGTATTGTGAAGGTGCCTTTTCCTTGCCTGCAAATGACTGACTTGCCTCTTTGAAGAGATTAGTTCCATTTCTAAGTTATACAGAATGAGGTCCAAAGAACAGACCATGCCCAGGTCCTCTCATTTCTCCCAGCACAGCACTGTAACTCAGCTGCCTCAGCAGCACAGGGGAAAAGCATCTGATCCTGTGTCAGCTGTCAACATTAAAGATCCCTGTTGACTCTGACCTGGTGAGAGCTAAGCCCTTTGCCTCTATGTGAAATTGCTGAGTGTGTATCCATAGCTGTTATTCATTAAATGGATTCACCTGACTAGAGGGCTGCCACAAACAGTTCATTCCTAGTATTGTTTTGCAATGGAGTGCTTTAGAGCTAGCAAATTTCATCCACACTAAAAGCCTGACTTCAGGATTGTGCAACTACTGTTTAGAGTGGCTACTGCAATCTTTTAAAGCTTAAATAATACTTTCAGTTTTTTGATAATATAGACAAGGGGAAACCACAGTCTGAGTGACAAAAGATACTAAAAATCTGCATCTGAAGATATCTAGAGCTGTGTCCACTTCATGCTTTCCCCATGGTGTATCAGATTCCCCATTAAACGTCTCCTCAAAGGAGGCTCAGTGAAATCCCATACCTAAGTATCATCAAGCCCCAAATGTGGTCAATCTTTTCCTTTTCTCAGCTGAGGGGTTTGGCCAAAGAGGAGTCAGACATACATCAGGAGGTTGCAATGGGACTTGCTCAGCTGGGGTCCCTGGTCTCTCCACTGTTGATCCTTCTACTTTGCCCTGTGACATTTTTTGGAACATTACAGATTCCTGCAGTTTTTCACTGTTGTTTCCTGATGTCTACTCCATATCTTGCTACCCAGTTTTGCTCTTCTATCTCTGTCCTTTCCTTGCTTTCCTAAAAAAATAAAATAAGCAGGCAAACAAATAAACAAAATCAGGAAAGTATAGCATGAATCCATCTCCTTTGGCTTATTTTGACTTGATGCCAGCCTAAAATGATAGTGAAATACCGTTGAAACAGATTGCATCCAAACTGATATTGAGTGCTCTCAAGCCAGTAGCACATTGATAGGTGTAACCCAGTCTCAGAAACTTAATCTCCGTGCTTCTGCCTTCTTTGGAAGAGTTCACCCTTACCCAGAGAGTATTTTAAAGTCTACAAAATACTCTGTTTTACAGCTTCTTCAATTATATTTAATCAGTAACATTCTATATACAATAATTAATTAACAATAAAACAGAGGACCCTGACATTGTGACCCATGGATTTGGTAGTTTTTGGTCTGCTGTTCCAATGTTTTATCTTCTATATTCTATGCAGCAAATCTGTTTGAGAAGCTGGTTCAGGATGTCAGGGCACTTGTGTTCTGTTACAGAATTATAGAATCATAAATCTTAGAATCGGATCATCGTTTGAGTTGGAGGGGACCCCCCAAAGGTCGTCTAGTGCAACGAACAGGAACACCTACAGATTGCTCAGAGCCACATCCAGCCTCACTTCGAATGTCTCCAGGGATGGGGCACCCACCACCTCTCTGGGCAACCTGTTCCAGTGCCTCACCACCCTTCTTGTGAAACTCTTTTTCTTTATATCCAGTCTAAATCTCCCGTTTTTGTTTGAAACTATTTTCCCTTGCCCCATCCCAACAAACCCTGCTAAAAAGTCAATCCCCTTCTTGTTTATAGTCCCCCTTTTCCCTGCACTTAACTTGACACCTAAGATCTCCATTTACCAGCACCTGAAGTCTGTTACACAGTGGTTGTGGAAGCTAAACAAGGAGTTTGCCTGGATTAGAAGATGACATTGTACTATGTGTTTGACCTGCTGAACAGCTAGAGGAGTGATGATCACCAGAATGGCATTGTCACCAGTGCACCGAGGAAAAAATGAGGCACATTCCAGGCTGTGCAAGCACACACACTTCCCCAAGGACTTACTACATTTCCAGTGCATAGAAAACCACAACAAACACACCCAAATATGAGCCAGTTTCACAGTATATCGCCACATTTCAGCTCAGTTCAAGGTCACTGTTTCAGCTGCCATCCACAAGTGATTCTCCACTGTTTTAAGTGTAATTGGACAGAGGGTGAGGCCATGGACTATGGTATTTTTATTTTTATGCTTGAGAAACTTTATCATCCCCTGCTAGACACATATCTTATGTAACAAGTGAATTACTCGTCATCAACAAGATGAAGCAATGGGTAGAAAAGCATGAGGGTAAAAGGTATAAAGCTGAAGATTCACAAAGGTGTGTCCAAATTTTTTTATCTTGTTAATGAGAAACAGAGTATCAAAGGACAGTTTTATACTTCCAAACAGGAAAAGAAGGTTTAAGGTATCTGAGATTTGCTTTCTCCCTGAAATTTGGCATGCTACCATTCTTCTTTACCAGCAGTACTCAGCCAAAAAAAAAAAGTTATTAAAAAGAAAATTTAAATCTAATTTTGCCAGCAAAAATAATTGCAAACCTGTAGGGAGAACTATGATAAAAATAAACATCTCGTGCTCCTCGTGGCCTAGCTAAAAAAATATTCTTTCCTTAATCTTCATTATAAGCCATATGAGGAACAAGATCCAAAACAAACAGGATGACATATTGATTCTTCACGTAACAAATACATTTGAATGAGTGCTTCCAAGTCATGGGATTGCTGCCCAGGAATTGCTCTTTTTCTCTGTCCTTCTCTGTTTCCTCTTCCAGCTAGCTTTTGATGATTGAAATAGATATTTAAAATCTCTAAGAAAAAAGAGCTCATAATGCTTCTTGTCCTGTTGTGCATGACTTTCAGTGGTTGTTTGAGACTTGAAGGCTTTTTTTTCTGATATGGAGAGAAATTGTCTGCAGTCAAATAATTTACTGGGCATGTTCTTGCTTATTCTTCTTGGAGACATAAACATTTGACTTTTCAAACACAAGCAAACATGAAAACCCCTAGCTCAGTGATGCCGTTCTCCTAATCCAGCAACTATGTGCACAAGTCTACACTGAAGATACACTGAGCAGATCTCAGCCAGCAGCATCCTGCATCCATGCAGCACAGTGAGATGCCATCTGAAACTGCCTGCCAGCACAAATCTACACAACGTTTCAATACATTGGCTGAGAGATGCACTCAGTTTCCACCCTGGATTTTAGCAATGACAGGTTGAAGTGAAAGGCCAGCACATCTAAGCTAAGGTCAGGCCAGAGTGGCTTGCATCCAAGCACATCAGAAAGTATCTCCACAGTCCCCAGCACTTCTAAGTTATGTGAGATCTAAAATACAAAGCTTTGCTGACATGCCATGTTAATTTACAGTGGGACTGAATCATAATATGAACTAAAATAGCAATAGGAGCACATTTTTATATATATATTTTATTGCAGATGCAATCTAGGAGGAAATTTAATCAACTTTTATAGTCAACAAGAATTGTGTCATCGAGAGCTAAATGAACTATGTCTATGTGTGTGTAGGCTTTCCCTCCTGCTTTTCTGGAAGAATGCACTGAAGATACATACATAAGCCTTAAGGATAGCATCACAGAGTAACTGGGGTTGGAAGGGACCTTAATGATCATTTAGTTTCAACTGCCTGCTATAGACAAACCCACCAGACCAGGCTTCCCAGGGCTCATCCAGCCTGCTCTTGAATGCCTTCAGGTAGGGGGCATCCACGACTTCTCTGGGGAGCACCTCATCAACCACACCACAGCAAATATGCAGCTGAGCATCTCTACAACAACAGATGCTATGTCTTTCTAGATTGAAAGAGGTTGGCTTTTGTTGCCTGGTGAGCTGAACATTATGTATTTGTTTCTACTCCCTTTGTACAGTTATTGAAATGTTATCTATCAGACAATAAATCTCCCATTGATTGGTGTTTTTCCCCTACAGTGATTGAAATCTTAGGTCACTATTTATGCTTTTGGAATTATATGTGCAGAGAATATATTATCTACTTTTCTATGCCACTCTCTGCTTCTCTGAAGGAAGATGGGTATTCATCCAAGGACTACATGGATTCAATCTGTCAGTAACAGCTAAGCAGTTGGGGTTTATAGCTTGAAGGGATTCACTGTCTTTGCCCTGTCTAAATTGTAAATCCAACATTTACGTTTAGCTACCAGTTCTGACAGTAAACAGCAGTCTTTGTGTCATATTGCTCTTAATGATTTTCTTCGCTCAGATGAGTACTGTTAGCTTAAACCATACTATCTTGCTTTCAGAAGCACTGCTGAGCCAAAGTGGACTGCCAATTCCAATCTCCAGCAGCATCCTGAGATTCACATAAATGTACTACAGCAGGACAGACATAATCCTGACAAGCAGAACTGATCTCCAAATATATACGTACTTTCTATTATATTTGTTTCAAATAATCTCATGAAAATTACTATTCAGGATTCCAGAATTGAAAATGAAGCTTATGGTCTTTAAGAAGACAAAAACACTTGACATTTCTTTATCAAAATGTGGAGTGGGGAAAAGGAAGTTTTATGGGATTTCTCCATTGGAAAAAAAATGCAGTCAGCCTTACTACTAATACAAACGCATGTGATCCATTTTCAGGAACCAGAATGGAGGGGAGAACGGAACAAGAGAATAGGAGCAAAACCAGACCTCCCTGGCCTTAGAGGGAAATTTTCCATGTGAGATAGGTTTGCAAATGCCAGGAAGTCTTACTATCACTGGTACACATGCTGCCTCCTTTTGAACACACGAGCAGTTGAAGAGGCAACAGTGACACTCCTAATGGTAATTTAGCAAGAGGAGCCTGATAGAGAATCACAGAGGTTGAGTTATTCTGTTTACACACTATCTATTCAGTGACTGCTCCTGCAGGAGGAGAACCTGTATTTACAGAGGCCATGGGTCTGCTTCCTCTTACACATCTGAGAGTAGCATCTCTGTACACCTCCCAGTACTGGTGGTGTTACCTGGTGTGCCCTGCTTGGCACCTTTCTCTGATACCCTATCTCAATCCTGAGCCATTAGCCTGAATAATATTTGCCTTTTTCTTGTCCTTTCCATTAATCAGCCATTTTTCTGTGCCTCAGATTCCATGCAGAATGGCTTGATGGAAGGACTCACAGCAGCATATGGGACACAGAGCCACAGGACAAGAGGTGTGTGAAGAGCTGGGTTGTGTAATGGGAGAACTCATGATATAAAGGTGATCCATAATCACATAATTTGGTTGACAAGGGTAGGTCTCACCTGCAGCACACTGCCCCAGTCCCCCTCGAGCCCTGAGAGATGATGCCCTGCATGTGACTGTCTACCCAATTAGTCATGTATGGTGCCCTAGGGTGGCTGATGACGTTATTAAAGGATTCATTAGCTTGGCTCCTGTTTTTAATTGGCTGGAAACAGGGTGTGGTGCTGCAAGGCATTGTGCATGCAGGACGGTGCAAGAGAAAAGCCTTTGATTTTGGATAATCTTGGAGACCAGAATATGTGATTTGATATATTTGAGAGAAGATGGGAAAGGTTTGAGGACCATCAACATGCAAACACTTTTACAGTATGGTTCATCTACTGATCAAACATATCCTGATTTCTATGTCTGTTTTGAATGGATGTATACTAACACAGTACAGTAGCCTTTTTACTCTGATAATTACTGGTCTGTGTCTCTAGAGAATCTTTCAGAGGGACTGCGTGTTTAAAAATGAGGCATCCACAGAACTTCTTTTCATCTCAACAAATATTGGTGAGAATACACATCAGCAGGGAGGCCTTGCAGATGTATTACCTGGAAAATAAAATATTTGTTATACTGCCTGGTCTTAGCAGGGTCTGCTTTTCTGTTTCATGCATGAATTTATGTGTGCACGTAAGATGTGATCACAATATAATTTCCAGATGAGAAACCAAGCCAGTGATGTCCAAATGATTAATTTTGGTTAATAAGTACCTACATGACAAACAGTGAAGTTTATTGGAAAGGACTGAGTATAGGATGAGAGTGATAAGGTGCTGAAGTCACGCTTTCTGCTGCTTGTGTGCTGGATGATCAGATCCAGGAGAGCTGATATTTCAGTCAAACTGCCTGGAAATAGTAATGGGTTTTGCTGGGACCATTTCTGATTGTTCACACTAGGCATCTTGGCTCTAAAACTTTCTTTCCAATTACTGGGAAGGCTGATAAACTTGAGGGCACTGGGCTGTGGTTTTACATGCTGTTTCCATGCCTTAAAATGAGTCTGAACCTTGAGGTTTGAATCAAGATTTGCCGTTTGTGTATCTTGTGGTTTTAGGTTCCTCCAAATTTCTTGTAAAAATCTTCAGCCAAAATTATCCTCAAAAGGCCTCAAAAAGGGAAGGAAGGAAGGAAAGGAACAGAATGAGGGAGGGCTAAGTCTACCACACACAGAAAGGGAAGAGATTATAAAAAAATAAAACTAGAAAAGGTCACCACATTGAAGAGAAAAGCTCACTGTATGAGGCAGCTGAAAGTAAAACATGGTGTAACGAGGCACAGGGGGGCAATACCATCCTTTGGCTCTGCCAGAAAGAAGATGAGGCTCATAAGGAAAAGAAATGACCTGTTGATTTCTTCTAAACAGATCAATATCCAGTTACAACATTCTCTTGCAGCAAAAGGTTGTGTTAATGTAAGAAAATAAAGCTAACCTATTCTTGCAGATAGCAAAAGGTTGTGTGTCCAGGGTCTGCAGAGAGAAAGAGAATGTAGGAGTAACAAAACCTCCATTGTCTGCTTTAGCATGGATGTGTAAGATGATCTTGAGAAAGTCATCCACAGAAAAAGAAACAAAAGTAAAATCTTACCAGCCGACCAGTCAACAAACCAACCAACCAAACCAGAATGCTTCAGTATCTCACAGGAGGTCTGTGGGTTACCAATTTTTAGTTACTACTGTGTTAAACTCCCTAAGAAAGTTTAAAGGAACATTTCTCATGATTGTTTTGTACTTCCATTTATCACATTTGTTCTGTAAGTTCTTGTTTTGATGAGGATGCTTTGAAAGCAGACCAACCCTGTCACCCTTTCTCTGCATTTGCTGTAGGACTTGCTGCAATCTCCTGATAGCACTGGAGACCTTGCTGAAGCCCTCATCTGGTACCTTCAATACAGGGCACATATTCTTGACCCAGAAGAGATGGCTAGCATGTGCAAGCATCTGCTTACTCTGCAGGAATGAAACCTGCCACAGCAAGGAGGTGCAAGGATGCTCAGGCCAAGGAACTGAACAGCTCTGGAGACCCTTTTGCTGAACCTGCATGGTTTCCAATATGTAAGGAATTCGCAAGTCCCTTTCTCCTGGCTATGAGGGGATCTAGCAAGCAACTCCACCACTAAGCCCCACCCCAACACAGAGGCAGGTTGACAAATTTGGATTTCTTAGGGGTATCTCTTAGCCTTGCCTGCTGCCCAGCACACCCCAGAGACCAATCTGTCTTTGCTAGGTCACAGATTCCCCATCTTAGCTCATGTAGGGTTGCATGTGTGGACATAATTGGGCATCCTCCAGATGATGTCTCCATCCAGACTTGATGTTAAAGTACCACTGGTGAAAATCAACTTCTCAGAGAGCCTCTGCGTGGGAGTAGCTTTGTCTGCTCCTCCTCCCCCATCCCCCCTCCCATCCTCCTCAGAACAGTGCTATATTTACAGTCTTTCTGGGATTGTTGCCTATTCTTTTTTACCCTATCAGTGCAGGAGGTGACCCTTCCTTTAAAAGATATATCTTCTGTGATGGAATTTCCAGCTTAAAGTGGAATTTAATTCCTTTGTCAGATAGAGAAAAGGAATATACTTCATTGCACTTTGTGAACTCTTTCAACACGTACATCTTTGGTTATGTATTTATGTTGCTGGATGCTTGTGTCAGCCACCACGATAAGGAGAAAAGAATTTCCACTGGTGCAAAGGGTAGTGCTCTCTTTTATCCTGATCTTGTTGTTAAACTAATGAGTTGCCTTTAATGTGCTAGGATGTTTAGTTGTGCCATTGAAAGTGGTTCTTTCCACCCTTCTCCCTGTTTACACTTCAAGTAGAAACCTTTTTATGGGTGCTGCTGATTAAGGGAAATAATCTTAATTTCAGTTAGTAAAATTGTTTTGTGTATCTGTGGGTGTGTGAAAATAATACAGTATCTTATTTCAGACCTCATGGGGTTTCAGCAATTATTTCTTAAACAAAAAATCACAGAAGTCACCAGCCTTGTAATGTCCGGCTCCTGGGAACCAGGGTAAGAGGAAATTACACATCCATCTTCGAGTTTAATGGTGTAAAAATATGTGTATAGTCAACTCTGCCATTCTGTGTGAAATTCCCCCCTGCTGACATTCAGAGCCCAAAAAGCTCACCTTGCCCAGACAGGGTAAAACCAGAACCCACAGTCTCTGCTTGCCTGTATCAGCCTGCATGGGAATATCCCACATGGGGAGGAGAGTGGGCGGTGGTGGGGCTGTGCCTAGGCAGACATTTCCAGGTGCAAAGCAGCACGTTCCAGGCGAGGAAAGCCTCACCCACTTCTGACTACTTTTCTTTTTGCCTCTTCCCAGATCCCGTTCTCCTTGAGCTTCCAGTCACTTTTTTCTTCCTTGATCAAGGATATGCAAATACCGCTCTGAGTCACGGCTGTTGTATTAAGTTTCATCTCTTCTTAGAGGCGCTGAGCTTTACGTGATTGCCTGCACGTCCCTTGGCTCACATGTATAATCGTTTCCACTCCAAAATCTTGAGGCTGCGTTGGGGACAATATAATAATCAGTTTCTTGCAGTCTGTGTTCTCAGACTACTGGGAAATGATCCAACCAAAAAGCACAGAGATTCTGCCGTCTGAAGTTGAATTTTTCTGAAGTTAAGGTCCACTAGTAATCTCTAACAGTCTCATGGAGAGGCAAAATTCAGAGAGATTCACCTTCTGGGCACTCCTGCACTTTGCCTGGAAATGGATCCATCCCCAGCAGGGCTGGTTAGGTTCTAGGAAAGAGGATCTGCCCACTTCTGGGGATGAAGGGATTGTGACTGACCTGTGATTGCTAATCAGACTACTGCAATTTGAAGTTCAAAATCTGTTGTCATCAGATAACTTTACATTCAGCTGACTGAGATTCCAAATTTTTCTTGTCCTGAATTTCTATTTGCTGATGTTTGCACACAGACCAGTAATCGGATCTGATTCTGATTAAGGCCACAGAATCAAAGAATATCCCAAATCAAATATCCCAAGTTGGAAGGGGCCCATAAGCTTCAGCAAGTCCAACTCCTACCTCCCCTCAGAACCACCCAAAAATCAAACTGCATGTCTGAGGCTGTTGTTCCAGCTCTCCTTGAACTCCAGCAGTTTGGGGTTGTGACCGCTGCCCTGGGAAGTCCACTCCATGCCCACAGCACTCTGGTGCAGAACCTTTTCCTAACCCTCAGTTGCCCCTCCCCTGAAGCAGCTCCATGCTGTTCCCTTGACAGAGCCCATCAGGCCTCCCCTGTGCCTGCTCTGCTCTGGGCTGAACAAATCCAGGTACCTCGGCTGTTCCTCATACACCTTGTCCTTAAGGCCAGCCGTAGTGTACTTTGTAAATATCAGCAGAGAAACTGCAGCTGGTAGGTAATGCGAATGTAGATACAGAGACTGGTCCATAGCATTGTCCTTTAGCCGGTTGGAGGGGTACCAGACAAACACTGAAGAGGATAATAGTGAAGTGAAAGAGAATCTTCTCTTCCTTCCTCATTTCTCATGTTTTGCTTTTGCTGAGTCCAGCTGAAGGCATAAGACACTTGTTCAAATTCAGCACGTTGCCTTCAGTAGTTAATTTGAGCAGGTAATGCAGGATCAAGCCCACTGAACCATTTTCACATTTCACCTCTCCTCAGCATTTCAAAATACCCATTCATCACCAGCCAGGGTATGCTATGATGTGATTTGGGACATTTAGACCCACCTAACACCGAGTGTTTCTAAGGAAAGGGTGTAGGGCAGCAGTTTTTCTATACAGTCAAAACAATAAAGCTTCCTTTTGCTGTCCATCACACCTAGTACTAGATGGTTGCACTGTGTGCTCTAGAATTCTCAATTAACCTTGAAAAAAAGCTTATTGGTACCATGTGATGGAAGCCTTTAGAGAAGTATCTGTTCATATATTAAACTTCTCGCTATCATATAATATTCTAAAGGGATTTGTATTAAAGGTTTCTTTCTTGTTTATCTATTTACTTGTTTTCTTCATTTGAAAGTTCTTTCTCACTTAGAGACAGATCTTTTTATCTGTGAATAAGAAACAGTCATAGCATATTTTGGTTCAGTGGTAGTGAGGAAAATGAAGCAGAAAGATTCAAAGAAAAGAATTCATTTGCTTATGTCGCATATTAAAATGGTTTGTAATACCTACTAGCAGACAGAACCGGCCAGTTTGCTAGCACTTATGAGTCATTGGATGTAGGCTGCACTCACAGCTCTTAACCAGAACTTCATCCTGGTAGAGGGAAGAAGAGAAACTATACAGTAAAAAAACTATACTATAAATTGGAACTATACAGTTCTGTTGGGGTAAACCTGAGGGAAACAAAAAGTTTGATAAAGCAATCAGAGAGGCATGTCTATATTTCAGTAACACACAAGGGCTCAGGCTGGTGTAACAGTAGGTTGGGAATTTTATCAGCGAAGTCATTTTGTTTAAAGGCCTTTGCTGGATATCACTGAAATTCTCAAGGAGATTTCGTTTCTTTAATGACCAACATTGTGATAACTGTGAGATGTGGCAAAGACTGCGAGTGAACTCAGTTGGATTACACTTTGCTGAAAGCAGAACTAATTGTCATCCACAGCAGCAGATACAGATGTGGATCTGTGTGTGGCTGTCACTTGAACACCCTACCTCAGCTGGCCCTGGTTTGCTGTTCTGGCACAGATGTCTGTTATCGAACAGATGTTGGCTTGTAAGCTCTACTAAGCAGCTCCATTTTCCAATCAGAATTGTAACTGGAATTATGTACAGCAGATAATTACAGCATTTATACAAGGGGAGTCTAAAAAACTGGCCATGCAGCTCAGCGAATTGAGGTCACCCTTCAAGCTGCTGCCCTCCCCTCCTGCTTTTTTCAAAAAAGCCAGATGACTTTATTAGAATCAGCCACTGACTAGATACCATTGACATTACAAGCCAGGAAAGGCAGCTAGGATATTCTTGTCACTAACTTATTGTTTGACCAGAGAACAAACCAATGCTTGCTGTATCATCAAACAGGTAATGGTCTCTCACGTAGTCATAGAAAATTATTATAATAGTTATTATAATAATTTATCAGTATTTGTCCCTTAAGCCAGCTCCTTCATTATGTTTCTCACTGTCTGCTCTGTAACTGTCTTGTGGAGATGATCAGCATTTTGGGAGGGATGGTCTGTGTTATTTGCAGCACTGATCAACTTGTGCCTAATGAGTGCCGGGTTCTGCTTCCGGTAATTATACTGCATCTCTGAAGTCAGCTGGAAGCAGCAGGAGAAAAAGTTGCAGTATCTGGGTCAGTATATAAAAATTGTAAGGAATTGCAATATTATTTTCCTTGCTCTTGCTTTCATGACTTGTACAAATATGTAAATACATCAGGGCTAGATTCTCTCTACAGCTGCCTAATGAGATACTGGCAATTAGTTTAGGCCTCATCTTGTTATGGGAAATGACCCTGCCTGCCAGCATGTGTAAATCAACATAAAATAGCTGATGAAAATCTGACCCATAGATTAAAGACAGATATACCTGTAGCCAAGAAGTCATCTTTGGATACAGTACTGCCTGGATAAAACATGCATTTTGGATTAAAAATTTCATATGTAATACTAGAATAGCTTCAGAAAAAGAAAGGGTAGAACTTGCTAAATAGACATCTCTGGGGCAGAGAGAACAGAACTTTTAAATGAAAGAAAATATATCTCTGAGGCAAACAAAAATCTTTGAAAAGGTAATAAGGAGTACTTGTGTTCAAACAGTTTTAGAGTTTCTTCATAGCTCCTCTTTTCTTCCATGTTTGAATCATGACAGGGGGATGATCATTTAATACGAATATCGGAGTGCAGATGAAGGAGATACTGCACTACAGATATGCTGGTGATTTGGTTAACATCCACTTTTTCATAGGAGCTTTAGGTCTGTATATTGCTATTGCAAAAGTTCTGTAAGTGCAAAAGCCTGTATATAAAATTCAGTGTTAATACCTAAATGTGTCAGGAAACTAAAACGTGCTCTCCAGTGTCAGAAATTATGTCCATACAAATTTCACTGCAATAACTAGATCCACAGCAATGCAAAATGTAAGCAATGCTTCACATTCAGGAAGTAGATTTGACTGTAGCACATTATACAGTGCATACCAAACACTGATATATTCACATGCTTACTAACATATGTATATAATGAATACACACGAATACATGGAACATATCTGTATAAACACAAGGAACAGATATGCATCATTTTGGTAACTTTTCAATTTCTTTTGTCTTCAATTTCAAAGAAAATCACTTTGTCTCATTTGACCTTATAAACAGTCAGATAAATGGAGTCAAACAAGCTGACTTATGTTGCTCACTTTACAAAAGCTGGTAAAATATGTTGGTAAAAAAAGGTAAATGCTATTCCGAAATACTAAACTTGGAAAGCCAGTGGGATGGTGGGCAGATTCTCCAGGCAGACACAGGTGGGCTGTCAGGTAAGCTGGGGTCTGTCAGTGTTGACGTCTGCTTTGTGTGTCTGGGAAGGGTTGGTTCTCTGAGCTCTGTTTATTCCAAAAGACCTAAGGGATAAATGTCCTAAAATCCTTGTGAAAAGCTCTGAGTTCTACAGGTGACATGAGACAGTTTTTCACCTGAGATCAGAGGGAGCTAGGAGCAGGGTTTTGTATGGGCTGCAAGTGGCTCTTTCCCTGTCCAAAAGCTATGGGGCATCTTGGCTGCTTGGACAGAGCTGGTTTCCTCCCTTGCAGCATCCTGGAAACCTGAAGCCGGACCCATCTTGGCACCCAGGTCCATCAGTTGTACTATGGTTAGTCTGGGGCTATGCAGTTACTCTGCTGATAGAAGCCTGGAGGGTGAGGGGCAAGAGAAAAAGCTGGAGAATGGGAACTGTTTGGTAGGAGTTTGGGGAAAGAGATGTGTGGAAAGTGTAAGTTGTTGCACTTGGGTTGGGGCAATCCCAAACGTGTACAGTCTGGGTGAGGAACTCATTGAGAGCAGCACTGTGGAGAAGGACTTGGGGTCTCGATGGATGAAAACCTGGACATGAGCCAGCGGTGTGCACTTGCAGCCTGGAATGCCAACAATACCCTGGGCTGCGTCAAAAGGGTGGCCAGCAGGGAGAAGGAATAGTTTGTCCCCTTCTGCTTTGCCCTTGTGAGGCCCCATCTGTGTCCAGTCCTGAGGTCCCCAGTGCAAAAAAGGACATGCTGCTGTTGGAGCAGGTCCAGAGGAGGGCCACAAAGAAGATCGGAGAGCCAGAGCACCTCTTTCCTGAAGAAAGTTTGAGAGAGTTGGTCTTGTTTAACTTGGAGAAGGATGGCTTCAGAGAGACTTCATTGCAGCCTTCCAGTACTTGAGAGGAACTTATAAGCAGAAGGACAGACATTTTGCATGGTCTAATAGTGATAGGACAGTGAGGGATGGATTTAAGCTAAAAGAAGTGAAATTTAACTTAGATATTAGGAAGAATTTTATTTCCTCAGAGAGTGGTGAGGCACTGGAAGAAGAAGTTGTGGATACTCCATCCCTGGAGGTGTTTCAGTGCCAGGTTGGATGGGGCCCTGGGCAGCCTGATCTGTGATTGGCAACGCTGCCCGTGGCAAGGGGTTGGAACTGGATGATCTCTGATGTCCCTTCCAACCTAAGCCATTCTATGGTTCCATCGTTCTATGAAATCAAACACTAGTCAGTGCAGAGTTCAGCTTTTAATGCGAGAGGAAAGGAGACCCATCTCATAAGAGTGGAAGCCACCTTACTGCTGCCCCAAAGGCTGTGTTGTCACCTTCTAAAACACAAAAACACGCTGGGGAAGAGAAAAAAGAGATCAGTCCTCTCACTTGAAACAGAAGAGAACCAGGCTCTCAAGGCCCTTCCCCAGGCACTGGGTCTGCCAAGCGATCTCCTGGAGAGGCTGGCCAACTCCCATTTCCTGAATCTGCTGTGCTGTTGAGGCAATGGGAACTGAAACCCCACTCTCTTTTCCATCACATTTCCCTCCCCAGGGTGATGGTTTGGCGTGGGTCGTTGTGGAAAACCCCTGTTTCACAGGGATCTGTAAGTCTGCTTTGTAAGAAAAATGCGCTCGGCAGTGAACAAGAAGCAAGAAATACAATCAGTCCTGCTCTGGCCTTCCATGGTCACTGAGAGAGCAGTGAAATGTGTCAAAGCTTCCTTTTGCTGTCCCAAAGAGCCCTGGCAGTTACATCCCCAGGGCCGGGGGATTTGTTGCCCTCCACAACAAGTCACCCTGGACACAGTAAAAGCAGACTTCTCTCCATAGCAGCCGAGGCAACTGAGAAGGCCAAAGGAAGCTCTTAAACATTTGTTTTCTGGATTTTGTCAGCCAGATCTCTCAGGAGAGGCTGGATTCCACACAAAAATGCTTGACGGGAAGAAACTCCCTAGGAAGGGATTGTTTTCGTTTGTTTTAAACTTGAAGGCCTCCAGTTTGCTTGGGACACTGCCACCAGCCACCTAAGGAAATCATGAATCCTTCAGATACAGGGTGGAGTAAAGTCCTACTGAGGGGGTATAAAAGGACTTCAGATGCATGGCTTTTCTTGGAACATAATCTTGCTACACAATATTTTGTGGTTGAACATAGACTTGGTGGCTTGGTGCTTTTAATGAGAAAACTCTACCACGGTTTTTCTTTTTTTGTCCCCCTCAGTATCTTCTACTTCATGTTAAGATGAAGTTTACCCTTGAAAACAACTTTCTGTGGGTCCTATACATTTGCTATGGTTTCTTTTGTCCAAAGACTCTAAAAATGTGTAGGAAACACCAAAAAGGATACGGAACACTGGTTTCCTCCTCAGGGACAGGAGACCTCCTCGTCTCATTCTGGGCTCAAAGTGGCTCTTTCATGGATACTTAACACTCAATTTCTGTCCAAATTCTCTTTTGGGGTGCTGCTTTGGAATATCGTTAGTCATTTTTTGCCTCAGTTTCTTTAAATATATAACGGAGGTAGCAATATTTCCCAACCTCATGATGCATACATTTGAAGGACCCAGCTCAGAACAAGATGAAATTAATCTTCTACATGCTTCTGATAAATAATTAGAACCCTAGCTATTTTCCCTATTTACTAAATGATAGTTCTGATCCAAGAACCACAGCCTGAGCAGCAGCTGTAGCGGTTTGCAGATGCATGTTTTATGAAGTGCAGTAAAGCAGAACAGGTACAGTGCTGAGGCAGCTAAAACACTTGTCTAAGTGCCAGTTTCTTTAAAAAAAATCTTTAAAGATCAAACCTGTGAAAATGTAAGACATTTTCATTGTAAGTCATGTTGCATTTTCAATTACATTTTCAGTGTAAGTTTTATTCATTACAAATGTAAGGAACAGAGATGATTTATTATTTAATAAATACAAAATAAACAGTCTCTTTTGCCTACTACTTGCAATTCCCTCAAGAAGGTCACAGCATGAATTTCCTTTATATTTGACTAGCATAATGATATTAAAATACAGAAGTAGGCAGAAAAGTATCAGCAGAGCTTGCCTCCTTTTATTTTACTTATAGAGATGGCAATGGGAAATTGCCAAAGTCATGAGCTGTACGATGCAATGCAGTGATCCAGCTTTACTGTAAGGCTGGGAGCTCGACCTCCCCGGGTCATGGTGTACAAACTGTGCCCGTGTCCTGTTTAATTGATGTTCTGCTTACCACTCTGTTAAGCACCAGATCTGGAACGTCCCCAGCTGCTGTGGAGGAATGAACGCAGCCTGTTTGCCTACATTCACTCCCCTCACCGTTGCTCAGAATAAGGCAGAGTTGGCTCTCTGTTCGAATTTTAATTATTACTTTTCAAATCAGTGCAAAACATTTATGATTTTCTTTCTGCCTGTCGCATGATAAAAGACATTAGGACTGACCTGTGAATGGAGTAAGGTAGCGGTGAATTGCTCTGTTTAAAGCTCTGGAAGAGGATAACAATGTGCTTCTCATTTAGCAGTGGTAACCCATTTCAAACATGCTCGTGGCTCGTTTTTCAATAGTATGTTAAAGCTTCTCGATGAAGCACTCAGTTTATTCTCTGTCGAGTACATCCTCTTTTTCAATCACAAATGTCTTTTTTTTTAATCTCCTCCACTGTGCTCGAGAGATTTGCTTTACATTCTTTGAATATAAAAAACAAAATAAACAAGTGAGTTCTGCCTATCACAGTTTCAGTTTTAAATAACAAATATTGGAAAGTAGCATATGTAAATAAACGTACTGACCAGTGATAATTCACATGCAGAATCAGGCTGCTAACAGACAGCTTGTGAAGAGAAGGAAATACTGTTTGATATACTGTTGGCCCATAGATGTTATCTCTATTTATACACAGGCAAGCTGAAACCCATACAGAATTAATTGCTTACCAAGAAAAGACAGAAGTCAACATCAAGTCTTTGATTGTTCTCCATATATGTACATGTTCATACTAAAAAAAAAAAACAAAAAAACTTTCTGGATTATGTCACTAAACATTTCCTTTTTGCTGCTAATGGCTTTACCTTCAGTCTCTTGGTAACTAAGACTAGTATTTTGGACCTTCCCAGGCCAGCTCCTGCAAGCCCTGGTTTCAGCTATGCACGTCTAGCTGAGTCTGGCTATTTCTCTGTGTATGCCAGATGACTTCAGTGGGGAAAATAACCACAGCCAACCAGTGTGCAATCACAGAAGCACTTCCCCAGCAGCAGTTAGAGGCCATCTCCAAATCACTGGGCTCTTTAAATGCAAAAAAGAGAAGAGAGGAAGGCTTAGCATGGCTTCAGGAGCCTGACTGCTGTTGGTTTTGCTGGAGCTCAGGTTCTGAGGACAGTTTGGAGGAGCATGGCCAGATGCTTGTGAGGCCTCCAAGTAGACAGAGTGCCTTGTGCTCACCAAGACTCCTGAAGTAGCTCTTTAAAAGTGGCACAAGTTGCCCTTATCTTACAATCTCCTGGATTCATGCTTTGCTTCTTCATGCCATTTTGTGAACAAACACTGAACGAATTGCATCTGCTCACAAGACCTTATTCCTTGCTTCAGCAGGTCTAACTATTTTGAGCATTTCTTTGATCTAAGCATTATTTGTGTGCCACATCTCCATCAGTTCTGAAATTACTATCCGTGAGTTTGCTTCCTCTCAGCCCTTCCAAAGTCCACACAATAACATGACTTCTACCAGCACAATAACCATGTCTCTCTGTTGTCCACCAGTGTCTGCTGCCCAGATTCCTGCACATGCAGAATTGTTACTAGCAGTGTACTCCCAGGAACACAGAGAAAAGACAAGCATCCTCAAATAATACCAATGGACAAAGTTCAAAGTTTTCCTTCTTTTTAGCCATCCTCCTGCCCCTGTGCTCAAAAATCTTGTTCTGATTAAGTTCACTGACTTTGTCAAAGTCTTTCCTGCATTTTGATCCTCTATCAGCACATGCTTACCTTCCTTTCCTTCCTGTTTCACCCTTTGCCTTCCTATAAGACTCCTCTAGGACCTTTTAGAGAGATCCACACTGTGGGACATTGACCAGTACTATGTTATACAGGCTCTATTTTCAGGTTGTAGGAAATCTGCTTTTCCTTTCTTACATGGACTTCTTGGACCCCTCACTACAAGAAAGAAACTGAAGCCCTGGAGCGTGTTCAGAGAAGGGCAATGAAGCTGGTGAGGGGTCTGGGGCACAAGTTTTATGGGAGCAGCTGAGGGAATTGGGATTGTTCAATCTGGAGAAGAGGAGGCTCAGAGGTGACCTTATTGCTCTCTACAACCTCTGAAAAGAGGTTGTGGTGAGGTGGGGGTCAGACTCTTCTACCATGTAACTAGCAATAGGACTAGAAGGAATGGCCTCGAGTTGTGTCAGGGGAGATTCAGGTTGGACATGAGGAAAAAATACTCCAAGTGATCAGGTGCTGGATCAGGCTGCCCAGAGAGGCGGTAGAGTCACAATCTCTGAAGGTGTTCAAGAACCATTTAGATGTTGTACTGAGGGACATGATTTAGTGGGAAATGTTGGTGACATGTGGATGATTGGACTGACTGGTCTTAGAGATCTTTTCCAATCTTGGTGTTTCTATGATTCTTCACCTGGTTGAGATTCTTCATGGAGGTTTCGTGCTTCATAACAGCAGACAATGTTTCATGCTACAGAGTTCTGGTAGAGGGGATGAAACTCCTCTCACTGGAGTAAATTATGACTAACTCTAAGTTTGGAGTGTTCATATCTGAATGGAAAGAAACTGGCCTGTGTGCACAAAATACTGCTGTTTTTCACTGTGTCACTGTGAAAAACACGACCTCTGCATGTCATGTGACAGCATTAGTAAATGAGCTTTGAAAAGAGAATGTTTTCTAGTGGCCTCTTAGAGAATGTGGGTGGCAAAACAGCGACAGTAATCAGCAATGTTAATTGCAGTCACACACCAGTTTTCATTGGCGTTTACCAACTTTCCATATAAAAGACATTGTTACACTTGAAAGCTGAGGTCAAGTTAGCTAATCATTCATAGTGTGTTTACATTCTCCCAGGATTGTCTAGCAGGAACTGTACCTTATGTTTTAAACTGATTTCAAGGAAAGAGTGAAATTGTTTAATTGATTTACAGATGTTTATAGCTGACCTGCCAGTCAAACCAATTCAGACAACTGGTTGGTGCTCTGCCTGGTGTATGAAACTCAGCTGTGCATTAAGTTAGATCTGATGGTTAGATCTGTTTTGTTTTTTTAAATGTCAACTTTAGTCAAAAACTGTCCACTATGCCTATTGCTAACAATCATGGGACTGTGAGTCATCTGTCTTGGATGTCTTATGGTTCTGCCACTGATTCATTGAAAATGAATGTCCGTACTGCACTTAAGTAATTGACAGCTCAGGCACAGGAAGCAAACTAACTAAATAATCAGAGGGCCTGTCACTTGATAATTATAGCAAATCAAACTGTTTTTTGAGGCCGTAGGGGTTACAGTTATCACCCTGCTTACATGTTCAGAACAGACATGATCTTGTGGCCAATGTTAAGTAACTGTAGAGAGGGTGATTAATATCTCATGCTAGGTGAGAAATGCACGTTCATGGTAAAGTGCTTTGAAAGCTATATTTTAATCATTTAGTTACTGTAAGTTTGCTATCTTCGAGTTATGGAACATGGTTTTAATAGATAATGGGAAATTATGCTTTCAGTTATAACATGCCTGTTTGTAAGTCATATATAGAATGGATTAAAAACAAAAACAAAACAACAACCAAGCAAGAATCTATAATTTGTGTTTAACTACATGATTTGGTACAAGACTATAATGAAAACAATTGGTGGTACAACTTTATCATAAGTTTTACTTTACCCATCCCCATAACAGCCCAGAGTACCTAATATCACCTTCTGCAGACTAAGGTAACTTTACCTCAGATTTATCAGCCAGTGACTGTAAGGCATTGATCACTGGAGAACTGCTGCCCTGGGAACACTTCCAGGAGCTCAACACTAAGCCTGGCTGTTTGCTGCCATGGAGAGCGGAGCAGTTGGAGGCTTTTATCCGTCACTGAAGCCACAGTGACCTTTGTGTCTGCTCTGGTTCCCATGTGCCAGATGCCCAAGGGAATGAGAACAGGCAGAAGAGCTGTGGGTGGCTGCAACTGTGGTGGCACTGAGATGGCTCTGCCAAGAGGTGGGCAGCAGAACAAAGCCAGGAACTCCTGTAGCTTCCCCTACAGGTGCCTCTGCCTAAAGTATATGTAAATAAGGCATATTTACATATACTTTAGCCTCTCTATACCTTACCCTTAGGAAAATGATTAGCTAGTTCTTTCTATATCTCATGGATATAACATTGCTTAGTTATAAGCATTCAGTGATGGAGAAAAGAACAGAATTTACACCAAATTTTGGAGAAATGTCGCTTGCCAGGACCCAAAAAAGGACTACCTTTCCTACTGCTTGTAGAGTTCTTGCTACAAATTGCATCTTTGCTTCCTCCTATGGTGATATGTACTCATGACATAGTGCTACCAACTATTATGGATGTCCTATATGGATCACCATGGTCCATGAAGCATGTTCTCTCATGACAGAGGAGCAGGGGGTTCTGTGCCAGAGGTTTTCTGTATTGAAAGTCACCAGTGCAAAGGAAACTGCCTTTGATTTTGGTTGGGATCCTGGGCAGGCTGGAAGGATTGGCTTCCAGAATAAAGTGCCAGGTGACTAAAGGGGCATGGCTGAAACTTCATGAGCTTTCTTACTCAATATTTTGATAACAACTCTCCTTATATGTTCATATTTGACCTTCATTGCTACTCTCAGGTTTTCCCAAGACAGTGAGAGTGTTGCTGCTGCTGTCACTGTTGTGTTGATTGGGCACTTGTTACTTACAGTCTCTGTGCTCTGTTGCTAATTTACAAACACAGTCACAGAGCAAGTTCTGTGATCAGGCTGACTCAGGAAGCAAAATATTGCTACTACACACATATCTCTGTGATTGTATTTGTTGCAGCTTGGAGTCAGCTGGGACTCCCTATTGTTTTTTCTTTTCCCTTACACCTTATATTTAATGCATTTTATCTTCCTGTCCTGCTCTCTTCCTCCCAAGTGTCTCTTCATCCGTTTCCAGAGATAATAAATCATCTCTCACATTCTGAAATGAAAATACACTGTTCCAATGCTGATACGTTCACTTTGATATTGCCAGAAGTCATTGTGCAAATCATGGAGATGCTGGAGGTTCAGAGGGAAATCCAAAACACATTGTCAATGATATAGGAATTCTTTTTCATAGGTGATGGAATTCTACAGTGCTACCACTTCTGGAGATGTGCAGGTGAAATAATATGAATACTTATCTCTGCTCCCAGATATTCCCTCAGGAATGCTCTGGAAAGCAAAAAATGCAGGAAAGTACTGTAGAATTGCCTGTGTATGTCCTTGTCTGAGAAATTGGTACCAAATTGCAGTGGGAGAGGTGATGGGGGTTTTGAATGCCTTGAGGGTCCTCTCCTTGAAACATTTTGGCCACAAGGATATAAAAGTCTTGGTTTTTCTCAAAAGACAGAGAGGGAGGAAAACCTTTGAAAAAAAGCAAACTTAAGCCAACTGTGCTAGTTTTAGTATCCAGTGCAGTACACAATGTAGAGCTTTGTGCAGACTCCAAAGAGAAGAGCATATATGTGTATTTAAATGAGAACAGAAAAGAAATGCTCTGTCAACTGCCCAAGAGCTGGGATGTTTATGGATTAGCTTCCCAAGAGAGTGTAGCAGTGAGAGCAACTAGGAGAAGGCTAAGATTAGTACACCAATCAAAGCCCTCTGGAAGACAGGTTTGTCTTGGATTTATGAACTTTAGTATAGATCTGTAGAACAGATCTCAACTGAACAGTGGACTTTTCAAGTGGACTTAGATAACTAAAGCATTAGCTTGAAATGATCTCTTCTAGGCCTTCGTTCTCCTGCAAATACACCTTTGTAGGCAGAGGAATGGTTGATAAGCATAGAGGTGAGCCATGCTTGCATAGTAAAACAGCACAATAAAAACAAAACCAAGTAGATTCTGACTACGACTCTAATCCAAGGAAAGGATTTAGCAGGGCTGACATTCTCCTTGCTAGACATCCTTCTGAGATTTGGAAAATGTCAAACCATCAGTCAAAGCCTAGAAATCCTATATTCCCTCACATCATTCAATCACCATAGATCCCTGGAGCAACCTGTGAATTGTATAACTTAATAACTGTAATAGCAAAATGAGACAAATCCTTAGTGAGTGCTGGGATCTAGAAACTAGGTAGGTATAGGGACACTTAAGCTCATGTTGGGCCAAAGTGGACAAAAAGATGAGATATAAAAGCAGAAACTATAAAAGCAGAAGAAAGCTCTTCATCCCATGTAGAAGTAGTAGAGATAACTCCAGTTCTCTTTTGTTTCCTGCATATAAACCCAGAGCAGGACAGCAGTTCAGCAAACACAGACATTAATATTTCCTGTTGTGGAGCTCTAGGCAACCCTTGTTCTGCAGTTTAGATCATGTTTATGCATTATTTAGGGAATCTTATCTCTGGATTTCATTGTGAGGATTGTGTATGCTAAGCCTAGGGCTTGGAGTTCCTGAGGTCTGTCCGAAGTCTGGCCACAGAAGGATTGGTTTGTTGTGTTGCAGGATCACCACTCACTGAATGATGAAGCGTGCTCTTACTGTCGTGTGTTCATCACTGGAAGTTTTATACAATGGTGCTACCATGTTTTTGATGGGGAAAACATGGGTACTCAACTGAAAGTAGAGCATATCTCAGTGGGTGACTACAGCCTGTTACTTTTCACATTATTTTTGCTGTTCATAAAACAGCCTTTGTCCCTGTGCAACTGAAATATTAAACAGACTAATGAGTGACTCCTGGCCTTTCCTTACATGTAAGCACCTCTGCCCACAACCTCTCCCACCAGCTTACCATTGTCTGAGAGGACCAAATGCTTTACAGAGAGCCCACCAGCGGGGAGGCCAACCTCTTCCCAGTGCAGCTGAATGAATGAACCCTCTCGTTATCCTCTCTGTAGCAGCAGGGGGTGTACATATTAAAAGAGAGAGAGAAACTAAGCTGGCAGAAACTGTCTTTTACGATTTTGTAACTCCCCTGGAAAGTTCTTCCTTCTAACTGTCACCACATCAGTCACGCTGATGCAATTGCTAAAGGGTCTGAATGAAGACAACCCCTCCTTCTATTTGCTGCCCACCTCAAAAATGAGCTTAACTCTCTTGCACTGCAAGCAATGACAACCCTCGAGGAAGGAAAGCACTGAGAACACCAATCCACCTGACTGCCAGTGGTTGCTGTCACCATATCTTTGTGGCTTTGAGCTTTTAGGCCTCTGGATCATTGTAATGTAGTTCTTACACACTCAGTATCTAAATCACCAGTTAAAGCATCAAAAGGAAAGGGTATTTTAAACACTCTGTAGGCTATTTCTTCTTCCCAGGCTAACATGTTGCCAAATATGCCATCTTGAAGCAAAGCTGAGAAAAAGACATGTTCTGGATGTGTACCTAGCACATAAGCAAAAACATTCATCTGTTCTTCCTTTTCCCCTGTGCCTTCGGAAATCTGTCCATGATTTCCATTATTTTTTTTTTCAAAAACAGTTGAAATTCAAAAGATTGGTCCTCTGGGGTTCGTGGTCACCTAGTTTGGGTAACCTGAAAAGTTGATGCAAGTCCTATAAACTTTGTTAACCTAACACACAAGGAAGACTTTTTTATAAGGTTAACCATCAAATTTGTGTTTAGATGCTTTACGTAATCCTGTACTTCTTTTTAAAATGGAAAGTCAAGCTGTTCTAAGCAGGTAATACACCTCAAAAGTATGTACACAATGCCCACCCCAACTACCTTCCCTTTCTTTTGACTTTTAGATTACCTTTTCCTTGCATACCTCTAAGACAACTTTGCGTGCCTGATATTAGATGGTCAAGTAGGCTGATAGGATTTGTCCTTCTGCCCTTTAAATACTGAAGTTTCACTGAAATGTTCATCAGGCAACCAGTAGTGAATTCCTGTGGAGCCACATTTACAACACTAAATACTTATCCATTATAGGAAGTGATCCCTAGCTCTTACCACAAGGTCCACCAAAGATGATGATTTTATAGCATGAGGCTGAGGACACATAACTAGGAACTAGGGGTTCCAAACCATCAGAGATGGTGATAATAGCAGTACAAGGCAGAAGGAGACAAATATAGCTGAATATAACCCTCACTGCTGGCAGGGAAAGCTGCATGGAGGAATGCCACCAACACCATGACAGGGCTTTGAGTTAGGCAGAACTAGTCGGATAACTCCAGAATAGATCCTGGGAGAGGAAAAAATGGTTTTGTATTGTTGGCACTCAGGGGTTCATTTTGTCAATTTCTTCCCTGGATGTTTTTTTTTTTATTTAACAGAGCAATGATAATCCCAAAGCACAGCCTATTCTATAGTCCTCTCTCTCAGGGACAGCAAAGACACAGCCTTTGGTATTTGAAAGAGGCTGTCCTGTTGAATTTCCCCGCATGCTTCTCAGATGTGGGCTTTAGGCTACAAAAAAAGCCCACCCTGAATGCTGAAGATGTTCATCTCCAAATGCTTTTTCCTTCCTCCCTCTTCTGCAGCTGGTTGACAGAAGGCCTTAGAGATTAGCTGCACTTCAGTGAGCTATTTATACTGAAATATTTTGTGTTGAAAGACGTAAGCCCTTTGTTTCTTCTGTATGTACACAGTGATCCCAGAGGGCAAGCAAATCCTGCTTTGTTTTAGATCAGATACATTATGAAATACTGTTGTAAAACAGCTTCCAGTACACTTTCATGAGTCAGTCTCACCTATATGCACTCACATGTCACCAGGCACTCTAGATGTGTGCATTTTTTTTAATTTCAGATTAACCTAGTTGAAACAAATCTAATCCCCAGTTGAGATGAAATATTTTCTCTGAAACATTACTTCTTGTTAATTTCTCCAGGCAGAATGAATCCTAAGTTTCCTCATTGAGAAAATAAGAAAACTTGCTGTTAAGATGGCAGCCAAGTTATCTGGATAATGATTATAAAATATTCATCTTTAATGTCTCTGAAATAAAATGCATAGGCCACAGCAGTATTGCACACTTGCCAGGAATGGGAAAGTACTCCACAGATCTCAGTTAAGAGGATCTGAAAAGAAAAACAGAAATGAAAATGTTACAAAAAATATCCTATATCCAAGCCAAGGCACTTCTTATCAGCCCCTAAGTTCAGCAGCAAATCTGTCAGTACAAGAGACAGTGGGCACAAACAGAAACACAGGAGGCCCTGTCTGACTGTCAGGAAGCATTTCAGTGTTGTGTAGGTGCTGGAGCACTGGCATTGGATATCCAGAGAAATTGAGGAGCTTCCTCCCTGGAGATATCCAAAAGCTTCTTAGACATGCTCCTGGGTCCCCTGCTCTGGGTGTCCCTGCTTGAGGCGGGGGAGGGCCAGATGGACCCAGAGGTCCCTGCCAACTCAACCATTATGTCATTCTATGACTCATCTGTAAAAGTCCAATCTCAAGATCCTTCATTCCTTCTATGTGGTAGCTGGAAAGCTCAACATTAGCAGCAGCTTTCTGTTACAGTCACTTAACAGGGAATCAGTTTGGGGAGATCTCATATGAGTCACTGAACTTGCAGGTCAGTGGCCAAATTCTTCTTTTTGTTACACCCATTTAGTCCTGTGGGCTTCAGTGAGTGGGAGGGTAATGGAAACAGTCCAGATACATTTTATTAAGCAAAAAATGCGTTTTGGTCCAAGCTGTTTCAGAGGTGTTCAGTAAACAAAACACACTTCAATATAATGCCCTGAAAAGGTCACCCAAATCCTTTCCCTTTGGGAAAAGAAATAATTTAAACAAGACTCAATTGAAGAATAATACTATTTTGATGTGAATTTTTCTTTTTCTTGCACAGTATAGGTGGCCATCACTTGCTGAATCTTTCCTTGGTTGCCCACAAACATACAAACATAATGCTTCTACATGCCAGGCATTGTCTAGCACTGCTAGTTCCTCTTAAATGAGATTTTATGCTGAGTACCCTCACACTTCATTGGTACTCTGTTTTTAAGAATTTCAGTGTGAAGACCTTCCTCTTCACTCAGCCTTGATTCAAGGATCTTATTTTTTTTTTTATTTGCAAATTATTAATACCACATTTAAAAGGCATGCTGTAAGGTTTCCACAGGGCAACTAAAAATACCCTGAACATTTTTCCACATTTTTATGATGTCCTTTGGAGAACTTAGAGTGATTATTTTTGAATGTAGGCAGCAATATTTAGCAAAACAAGCAAGTAAGAATACAAAACAAATCAAAACAGAAAAAAAGCAAGTAATAATTACTGTCTATAATGCTGAACCTTTCCTAAGGCCAGTGTTTATGATGAAAATAGAAGCTGACTTGGGCTGTAGTGTAGTGCTATTCTGCTTTGTAAAGAAGCAATGCTACAGGAAGTATCATTGTAACAAATTTTATTCCAATTTCAAAAATTTAGTTACGATCAGTAGAATCCTTATATTCGATGCTTGTTGCATAGAACTGTTTTAGGGTATTGCTGATTTTTTAAAGCAAACATACATGTGGAGAGTAAAGCAAAAGCTCTTTGTACTTTGCAATTTTTTACATTATTAGATGGAAAATTTGCTCTCATTATATTTTTTGTTTCTATTGGCAAAATTTTCTTGTTTTAGAAGGTAGAAGACATCTATATTTATTAAAAGCATGGAGAATGGTTCTACTTTTTTTTTTTTTTCTGGTTTTCATCTGACTTCTTCCTACCTCTTATGCAGCATAGACTTCTCTTTCTACCAGCACTGATTGTTGGGATTCTGTCTGGCATTGTACATGTAAGAGAGTTCTTTGGTTGCTAATCTTTACTGAATCTGGAAGTGTTCAAGGCCAGGTTGGATGGTGACCTGTACAGTCTGATCTGGTGCATGGCAATCAGACCATGGCAGGGGGTTGGAAGTGAAACTGGATGATCTTTGAGACCCTTTCCAACAACCCAAACCACTCTACGATTCTAGAACTTACAAGTCAACAGTAATAAGATGAGCTCTGAGGGCTCATGGAGGTTGATTGCCACATCTGCCTCTCAAGAGGTAGAACTGAAGAGGGACAAATGCAGGGAATTCAGCTGAACTCAGAAAGCTACCGAAACGAATAGCCTATAAGCACTTGGAAGATAAGGTGGTGCTCAGAAGTGACCAGCTCTATTCTGCCAAGAATAAAGCACGTCAAGGGAATTAAGCTTTGATTCATTAACACATCCAGCTGATGAGAAAGAAGCAACTGACATGATTTATAGCATTGCATTTGTAATAAAACTTTGGATACAAGTTCAGTATAATATTCTCATGCAGAAATTAGGGATGCATAGCATAAAGCTACTCTAAAGCAACTATTAAAATGTAGTGATGTGTCTCAGAGCAGGTTGCAATAATTGCTACCCAGCAAGGATGACACATTAAATAGCCCCCTCCAGCTAGTGATTTATATCACCATAAAGCAGAAATATAACTTACAGTAATCAACCTGTAGGGACAAGTTCAGCATTTAGAATGATCACATGAAAGTGAAGGAATTGCCTAAATTTGTTACTATCTTAGAAGGGAGAAATCACAGCCCAAATAGGAATAGTCGTAAAGACAGTGATAGCACAGAAACTGAACATTAAAAAGAAAGCAACAGTTGTGCAACTAAGCAGATATCATCCTGAAATACATTAGCAGGATTGCTGTAAGTCAGACCTGGGGGGGGAAATTTTGCAGTTCATTTTGCCCCTTTGAACAACAAACCTAGAGAGAGACTCATCAGCACCACCAACTTCCAGAGCTCAGTGTCAACTTTAGATACTACCCTTTAAAAAAAGAATGCAAAGAACACAGAGAGACTTGAGAAAAGAAACTACGTATGAACCTGGCAAGCACTTCAGGAAATATGATTTATGAGGAACTGTTCTCAAAATTAAGCTTGTTTTGCTTTTCAGAAGGCTAAGAAAAGCAGAGAAGGAAAGCAGCCAAACTGCCTGCTCTCCAGGGCATGGAAGTTTTTTCAAGAGTAGTACATGCCAGAAGGAAAACTTGATCTCTAGATACCCTCAGGCTTTGATAAGAAAGAACTAAAAGGAAGGAAAGAATCTTCAAATAATATGTCTCAGAAGACATTATCTAGAGAATACTCAAAGTGGGGGATTTACTAGAGGATTTCAAAACACGTTATATAAACTTGATAAGGAATGACAAGCTTTACCTGTTCCTGTTTCGAGTCCCCTTCAGCTCTGATTTTCTGTAATTTGATACGAAAAATACAGTTTCTATTCTTTCCTCTAGAAGCTGCTTGGCATCATTCCCACTTTAAAAGGAAAAAGATATATATTTGGAAAACACAGAGAATTTCCTTTCAACTCTGGCTTCCTGTCAATAGAGTAAATCCTTGATTCCTGCTCAATTCCTTGAGGCTAGCAGCTTGCTTTTTGTAATGTTTACAGTAAGTCAGTACTTCCAGTAGTACTTTTATCTAGTACGGAATCCCCTCTACACAGTAGCACAGTGCTTTAGGCCCACTGTTTTTAAGCCTTGTGCTGCCCTGGTTGCAAATACAAGAAGGTGTCTCAGTTTCCATAATCCTCTCTCTGTAGGAAGTAGGATCAAAGATTTTTCTAGTCTCTTCCAGGGTCACATCTCCTGTTTTCCAGGATGTCTTAACCTCTTCCCTTCTCCATGTGATCCTCTGGTGCTTATGCTGTTTTTCTTCTGTAAATATTTGTACCATCAGTAGATTGAGAACAAAGCAATAAACAGGAAAAGACACTTCAACCTCAGAGTTACTCAGTTTGTGTCATTGCTTTGTACTGCAATATAGGACCACCTTGAGGCCTTGTCACCTTGGCTACTTGCTTCCACAGCAGATTTTCCTAGATTTAAAAGTATCTTAAAAGCAGCTAAGCTTTCTCAAAAGCAACAGCTATCATTTGTGTTTATTCTTCAAGTGAGAAACAGCCTGAATGTCAAGAAAGAAAGGTTTATGTCAGCTACCAGTACCATCTTTTTTTTCTTTGCCTCCTGCTACCAGACCTCCCACTTTTATGATCAGAAAAAAATGGAGATCTGTCCCCCTTCAGAAAATCAATCAATCATACAGGCTAAAATGGATAAGTCATTCTTTTCTATTTTTGTAACCAAGCCTTAAACATGAAGGGACTGATTTAAGTTTAGTAATATCAGATTTCCTAACACAAAGGATATATTGTTAGCAATAATGAGCCATTATTGTTAGTTAACTACGGGAAAGAGTTTGGGCATCATAGTGTATATGAATGATTATTGGATGAAAGTGTTTTAAAATAGTGACTAAACCTGATCTTAAATATTTACCAAATCTTCTTTGTGATAACGTTCAGTTATCACACCTCTGTGCTTTGGCTCTGCTTCTCTGCAGTACCAGAGAATGTACTGTCTGAAACCTCTAAAGATTATTTCAGAGAGGTTTGATACTGAGCCAGGAAAACTCTTGAGTACATCACTGCTGGATGTTGGCGATGGCCATGAAGACTACGTGGCTCTAAAAATGTCTAATCCAGTAGTGCCTTGCAGCTGCTGCGAAAAGGATATTTCCTTTTTGGTGAAGAAAGTTCTGCTCTGATAAATTTCTGCTGAACCCGGGACATGTCCAGTACCAGTAGTTACCATGAGCCAATTTCTCTTTCCTCTTGTGCTTTCACTCTTCAGCTGGATCTGTGTGATCATCTGTGTAGGGAGAACAAATCAGTCTGCAACACAGTAAGTGGTTATTTCCAACATCCATACACTCTTTTGAAGACTTTGATATTGCATGGATGTATTTTCTGCAGCATGTTTTCTGCAGCAGCTGCCCCAGACAGACAGCTCTGATAACTTGCTCTTGCCACATTGTGTGAAGGAGAATCCGAGTCAAGGCCATGGATTCTCTCATCCAGAAGGAGAGTCCTGGAAGATATAACCTCAAGGTGAGGTTACTCTCTAGCAGCAGAGGTTACAAATCTCCATCCAGGTGAGAATCCAACAGTTTCCCCACCACCTGATCCATTAGTGTGCAAGTTTGTTGTTACACAAGGTCATGTCAGAGAACTAGGTGGACTTCCTATCGATAATTCAGAAGTTCATGGGACCTGTCTTGGAAAATGATCACATCCCAGAAAGAAGGGCTGAGAGCTGGCTTTCATGTCTGCAACTGGGGCCTTCTGCTTGACCAAGTTAAGCAAAGAGCACTAACATGACAAAAGATCAATAAAAAGTGAGCCTCTGGCAGCTCAATTCTGCTTTCAACCTCTGTCTTAAGGTGGTAATAAAAACAGAGGAAACCTACAGAAACTCACAGGTGAAAACAAGTTACCGTAAACAGCTCCTCAACTGTTTAACTGTTGGAGGGGCAAAGATTTATCACTTCTCCCTATCTATGCAAATCTGCATCGTGACATAGATAGAACATGAGATTAAATTAGGCTCCTGGGGGTTTTCATGTCTTGGAGCTAATGACAGTGATAACTTGGTAAAAGAAAGAATTGGATATACCAATGGTTCTGTAGACAAAGAAACTAATAGTTTCCAATTTCGTCCATGCTGCATAATGCTATTTTTGAGACATGCTTAATAATGGATTGTAATTTATGAAGTTCTAAATAACGCTACAAACAGGTATTTATGCTTTTCACAAAGTGATATCTAGTTATAGTCAAGACTTCCCTTCTGGATGAAGAGTCTTTTTTCACCACATTACTTGATATTCTACCAAAATGGCTTTGAAGTTCTATCCAAATATGACTGGAGATACCATGTTTGAAAATTGACCATAAAAACTGCAGTAGATTTTTGTTCTCTTTTAAATTCTGATAATTTTTAAAGTGCTCCTTCTAAGAAAATAACCTATGATATGTGGGACAAACAAAGCAATAAATGCATTCCAGCAGGGAAAGCATGCTAAACAAGAAATCTTGCATTCAGTAACTAATGTTCTTCATGACATTCCTTATCAGTTTGCTCAGTACCTTTCTGAGCTGAATGGACACAAACTTGTCTTTTCAGACAGAGGGCCTCTGACATCAAATTTCAGTACATACCTACCTTTTTCCCAATCAGTATTAATCATGCTGTTAAATACTCTGTAGCTCAGATGTATTCATCACCAAAGGTGAGGAAATCCAATGAGATCTTTATGACACAGGGTGATTTTCCTATGGTCAGATTCTCCCTTTTTGAAAAAGTTTCCTGGTACCACAGTAGGTGGATTAATATATTCAGGTCTTTCTAAAAAGTGTGTCCACATGCATTCAAAATCTACTCATCCTGCAATGCTAATATTTATGTGAGCTTTAATACTTGTAATTACTAACTGAAGCATTCAAGATTCAGACTCTGGCCCCAGTCCCCTATCCAGAAGATTATAGGAAATGTCCTCACCATTTCAATAATGAACACTTTTGCTATGAACTCTCTCACGATATTCATTTTTTAGCAAACTGAGCAAATCAGGGTTCCTAACCTTAGCTCTACACAGCAATGTGATTCCAGTGCTAATGAACAATAATTAGTCAAATTTGTGAAGTTTTGCTACATGCTATTAAATACCTGTGCCCCTGCATCCATAGATGTTGTATCTCACTGCTGGGTGATGAAAAGGTAAATTAAATCCTTGGTTATGCTGGCAGACATCTGCAGAGTTCAATAAGGGAACAGAGCTAAATACAACCTTACTGTTCATACTTTTTGAATAGCTGCTTTTTTTATTCACTAATACTGGTGACCAACCCATTGGAAGAAGGACACAAAAACCAAGAGCATTCTGACTACAGACGGTGGGAACTCATACCTACAAGCATAGTCAGAACCATTATTGCTATATCTCTTCACCTTACGCCTCATCTGGTTAAACACTGCAACTCCTACATTTACATTCTTGCCTTTGTCTTCGACAATTTTAGTCTTGATTCTCTAAGAGAGTCTGTCACTCTCAGCTTTCTACCACAAGTTTCTCTGTTGGAGTACAAGCTGCAGAATGATAGAATCAGAGAATGGCTTGGGTTGAGAGGGACCTCAAAGATTTAGTTCCAACCTCCCTGTGATTGCTGCTGATCATTACTGGCTATGCAGTACACTGTGTAGTAAAAATAAATGTGACATGCCTGTGTGCATCTTAGGATAGAAACCAGAAGAACTTATATGTTCCAGCTAATAAACACAATTTGGCATTTAAGATGCAATTTTTCTAGTGCTACTGTAAACAGTGCTTTGAGTTGCTTCTTCTTGTTCTCCTTGGCCTGTACCTTTGGCAAAATGACAAGTTTTAGGCATTATTACTGTCTCTTTCCACTGCGTTCCCCTCAAGATAACCCCGAGTCTTCAGTGGTTGTGACTTTCCTGTCCTTCTTAGCATATTTACCTGAATTCTTTGTCCCAGTTAGTGCTCCCTTATATGTTGTCTTTGAATATAGTTCTGTTCCCTAGTGAGGTCTTCCCTTTCCAATGACAACTGAATCTGGAAATAGCCTGTGTAGCCAAACACAATCTGTAATTTTAAACAGCATTTTAATCAGTGTCTAAGCCTACCACTGTAACTCTGTCATTGTTACTCCACCATTTGTTCAAATCAAAGTCATGGCTAATATTCTCCCAAAATTTTATTTGATTTTTAATTCCAAAGATTTTTCTTTTTTTTTTTTTTCATAGGAACTAATTTGTTCAATCTAGCAATGACATCAAGCATGGTATATTCTAGTTTAGTATAGACAAAGTCCTGGAATTTTCCGCAGGCAGAGCTGAAGCCAAATTATTCCTATTACTACCAAAACTCTGTTGGTTCTTAAAAATATATCTTTGATCCTTTTTTAGAATAGCACTAACTCAAACTGGGCAAAGAATAAAGCCACCTATAGTTAATTGTTATGTTACTGTACACCAAAAATTCTGCATTTTTAATTTCTTTCTTGAACTTTTAGAATACTAGCCTGCATTCCACACCCAGATGACATGCTGTACTGAAGTATTTGAAGCCAGTGACTGGTTATTTTGTCCAGTAAGATGAAACCTTCAGAGTATATCTTTATAGCAGTCTTGGTCCCTCTCACTGCTCACTCTCAGCTGTATGGTGGTAGTCCCAACCCTGCTACCATATACCTTCCTTTGATAACTTTCCATTTACCTGCCACTTTCACTTAGCAGAACTTAGTTTTGTTCTCCTAGTTATGTTAGCTTCTTAATTTAGAGGTAATCTCAAACCTCTCTGGCTGATCCTAAACTCTGCCATTACTGAACGTTTGGCTTAATCACCCCCCGTTTCCATTTGAACAGAGGTAGGCTGCTATTAGCTCCCCCAGGTCTCCTCTTTGCAAGTCTAAGCAAGCCCCGCTCTTTTACCTTCTCCCTAAAGGTAGTATGCCCTCACTTCCTGACTATCTCTGCAGCTCTTTGCTAGGCTCTTTAAGGTTCTTGATATACTGGTGGATCCAAAACTGGTCTCACCAGTGATAAGTAAAGGAGGTAAAAATTTCTCCAAATATTCTGAGCTCATTTCTGATGCAACATAGTGTGCATTTTGCATTATTTGCAGTGAGAGTAGTCTCTTGACTCATACTCATTCTGGCATCAACCACTTATCTCCAGTTCCCCTTTCACTAAGACTCAGCCATTCATTTCCCAGCCTGTGCCATGGTATGGGATTATTCCACTCCAGGTATAGAACTTCTGGATATCACAATCGTCTTATTTCACAAGGTGCTTCTATGTTAAACCTGTTAAAGCTGTTTGGTATAGGAATCACTTTCCCTCACTATACACTGCCTGGAATTTCCTGTGGGATACAGCAAATGACGGTAATCTTATTATCCAAATAACTGATGAAAATGTTGAATACTAGACCATTGCAGCACTCCACCTGTTACTTGCCTTCAGTTGGGATGATTACACACTTTGATCCTAGTAGTATATCCATTTCTTTAAGCCACATTCATGCATCCCATACTTTCTCAGTTTGAAAAGAATATTTCTAATGGTTGTCAAAAGCCTTTACCAAAGCTAATGTATATTGTGTCCATCACTCTCTCTTCGTTGATACAGCCTTTTCATTTGTCAGGAACCTCAAACCAGCAACCACTCATTTCTGCTGATTTCGTTAGCTAGACAAATCCTAGAGCAAGGGTCTCTCCACTTCTAAAAAGAATTCAACCCTAAGTTGAAGAAAGTTTCTTTTAGAAATGTGATTTGGATTTCAGTTGCTCTCCCACTATTCAAGCATCTTGAGAACTGCTTAATATTTATTTTTTCCTTTCTGATAAAAATACAATACTTATTTGTATTTTTATCAGAAAGGAAAACAACAAAACAACAACAAAACCTTGGTTAGGTGGAGTTGCTTTGTCCAGTGTCCACCAGTGTTCTGTGTACCCAACTGGAACCTGGATGCATGCAACAATAATATCTGCTCAGTTCATACGAATATATCTACGCTAACACGAGATAGACTATGAGCTCAAATTCCCTGTCCTTCATCTGCCCACACCACTTAATTGCTGTTTGCTGCATGGCTGTCCACCAACAGAATGGAGAAAACTGCACTCCAGCCTACACATATTCCAAGACTACTCCACTGGGCTTTGCATCTTTCCTTGCATATCCTCATTCATATCCTGGGGTAAGCAGTGTATCCCTTCAGCTTTGTGCCATAAAAACATCACTCCTGTGGATTGCAACACTTCCCTCAGATTATTTCAGATCCTTTCAACTGAAAAACAGATGTAAAAATAATGGTAATGTGTTAGAAGTACGGGAACATTACCTGTAGTTCAGAAGAAAGGCAGGGCCAAGTGCCATACGTTTATGTGGTCAATCTGCTGCAGAGAGCCAGTCTTAAGACATGAAGCCTGAGCTAGTTTGGGTCACTTAGTATAAGTGCCAGAGATTGGATTTTGCTCAATTTTTATTTAGTGGTACGGACACAGCATCTGTTTGACATTTAGCTCATAAAAGACAAACTTAACACCGAAGTGGGAATTTTTTCTGACTCATTCAATTTGTTAATCTTAAACAGATTTAAAGTGTCCTGTTTAATAGGGAACAGCCTTTAAAGTTTTATTCCATAAAAATGAATGAACTGATGATTTAGAGCTAGCTTTTGATTCTGAGCAACTGTTTTGAAATGGCTGACAAAAAAAAAAAAAAAAAAAAACAACCAAGAACAGCAATCAGCTTTCCTACTGCTCCCTTCTCCTGTTCCCACTCTATTATTTCCTCATAGTACTGCACACCTTGTCTTTGACAAATTATGCCTAAAGTGACCCTGGGATTAGACTGCAATCTACAATTGCTCTTTGTGTCCTATACCCTCTGCAGCACACTCTTCTTTACAACAAAGTTCCTCTGCTGTAAGAAGTCAATCAACCTCCATTTCTCTGAACTTGGGACAGGAAGAAAACCTGAGTTATTTGTTATGTGGGTGCTGTGTTTGATGTGCTTCCTTGGTTGTGGATTCAAATTATAAAAGCAGCTTCTGTAACCAAAAATTTCAGAAGTGGTCATCTAACTGATAGCAAGCAATGCACACCATTTAGCAGACTATCTTGCAGAGTCTTTCTTTTAGTTAACTGCTTGTCTGTGTTTTTTTTGATATCTAAGTCTGTTCTCAGACCAAAAGGTGCACATTTTTAAGGGCATCTCCAAGCAGAGGGCATGTCATTAACGCATTAGAAAAATTAGACAACGTTTGTGCCTTTTTACCAGCTCTTCCTTATCAGACCAAGGTAGGGAAAGAACTCTGCCTTGTACTTCGGTGCACTGGCCAGACTCTTCTCGTTGATTTCAAGCCACCTTGGGCCAGTGGGCTCAAAAGTTCATTGAGATGTGAATTGGATATTCAGAGGTGCTGTGAAAAAAAAGAAGCATTCTAACACACACATGTATTTGTTCTTCTGTATTTTTGCATAAAGCAACACTTCATCAAGACTGAGTGAACAAGCCTTTTGACTGATGTGTAAGTAGACTTGACCAGAACCAAGGTGTTTAGAATTAGAAGGTTTTCTGGTGGCTTCCAGGTCCTATGATGACTGGGTCTGAGTATTTTATCAGAGCACACACTTAAATCCTGAATCTTCCTGGTCATGTCTTTACTGAATAACAAATCACTCCAAAGTCAGTATTACATAAATAAGTTGAAAACTCTGGCCTTGACACAAGTTGTTCACTCAGCCCTCAAATGAGTTCAGTTTTAATGTTCTTAGTGCTGTGCCTATGGGATGGATGTGCGTAGTGTTTTCCTCTTAATGCTCAAGTATATAGAGCACATATTTCTTATTATGTGAAAGCAGCTTTACAAGTCAAAAGTATATCTTTTGATGGAGGATCTTGGCACTACAAGACTTCAGCCTAGCACATTACAGCTGCAAGAAGTCTTAGATGAGTAACTGTGGGGACCAGTTGGGCTCTGATAAATAGGCTATGTATACAACGTTTCAGAAAGTGAATTAGTGACTGGTGCAGCTTGTCTTCTCACAGATCATTTTTGGAAGAGAATTAAATATGCTACTCTCAGAAGAGGAATAGAAAATAGTCATTGCCAATGCCAAAAGGAATGCTTTGTAATATGATTTCTCTAGTCAAAGTAAACCCTTCCTGAATAATGGAAAGTATCCTCTATGGTATGAGATGGAGAAGATCATTTACCATTGAGAACTGCAAAAAATCTGACTTATTTACAAATATGTAATGTTGCATTCCTCCTCAGACCACCATGTAGAGTTACAGCACTGCCTTGACTTCGCAGTTCAAACAGATCTCTGTACTTCCTTGCCTGCTTAGAGCTGGCATGAAAAGAACCACTACGAATAAGATAAGAATAATATCTCATGCCAGCTCAGGATAGCTGAGCCTAAAGGTGAATGTACTGCATTCACCTGTATGTTTAGCCTAGATCCCTAAAGAAATCAGCTCTATGTCACTGTATATACAGGTGTGTCCTTGTGTGTTTAGCAGGTGGACAGGCCTGAAGGTTGCAATATCCCCTCAATAGCCCTAAATAGCCTCATAAAAGGGGCTATCAGGTGCCATAAAACCTATTCTCTGATCTCTCAGAAGCTCCAAACAGATTTCTGTTTAGCCTTGGGAAAACAAGATGGCAGCTGAACAGTTGGCCACCATGCACTTTCCACTGAGGCCATTAGCATGCAGACAGGCCATGGTGAATGGCACTGTTAAAAACAAAGAACCTGTCTGAGTAGAAAACATGAGATTAAATCAGGCAAGATAGTCAGCAGCAGTGCATTACACTCCCAGCTGTGGTCAACATGCAAGCTGAATTCAAGTGAGATTCAAATCACAAACAAAGATATGCTGTGGTTTAACTTGGAAGGCATCTCAGCACCACGCAGTCGTTTGCTCACTTCCTCCCCATCCAGTTGGACAGGGGAGAGAATCAGAAAAAGAAAGAAAGAAATAGTAGTAATGATAAATACATACAATTTACAAAACAAGTGATGCATAAAGCAACTGCTCACCACCTACCAATCAATGTTCAGCCAGTCCCAGAGCAGCAGCTACCACACCAGCCAACTCCCCTCAGTTTTATGTTTTTTTTGTTTTTGTTTTCTTTTTTGTTTTTCACATGATGCTATTTGGTATGGAATATTCCTTTGGTCATTTTGGGTAAGTAGTCCTGGTTCTGTCCCCTCCCAGCTTCCTGTGTTCCCCCACCCCCCCTCACTGGCAGGGCAGTACAAGGTGAGAAAGAGAAGCGTCCCTGGATGTGTGCAGTGCTGCTCAGCAGCAACTAAAACATCACTGTGTTATCAACACAGTTTCTTTCCTAAAGTCAAAACATACTGTCACACCAGGCACAATGAAGGAAGTAACTCTTATCACAACTGAAATCAGAACAAGATATCTCTGTTGGGCTGCCACCAAATGCAGACCTTTATCACTTGAAATGTGCAAAATCACTGCCATACTGGGAAAGGAGTTGTTCTAGACTGTAACTGAAATCCCAGATAGGATTTCCTCCTTTTGTCTAATTGAGTGCAAGGTTCAGAGAGTTTCTGTTGATTCCATCTTTGCCCAAAAGACAGCACTGAAAAAGACCTCCTCATGGATTCTTTGCTTTAATCTAGATTTTACTGTCTGAGCCCTGTTTGGAAGAGGACTGGAAAAACTGGGATATTACATGATAAATCCTAATTCCCTTTCCTATTCTAGCAGGGATATGGAACAATTTCTCTTCCTTTCAAATGATATCTGTGAGCCACAGATCCAAATTCTTCTGGTTTTGTCTGATTTGATGATTATTTTTCCAAGATGCATGAGCATCAGCAAGAGAAACTGCAAGCAAAATCTTGTGCAATGGATACACAACCACTGAGTAGGCTGTGGTTGGGATTTTTTCCTGGTAAGCAGGAAAGCTGTGCACAAAGTCATCTGAGCGTGTATGGTATCTGGTCCACATTATCCGTGGATTATTGACCACGAGTAATAGAGAAAGCACTGAGTGAGGGACCATAGGTATTTTTCTCTCAGAGATGACTCAGAGCCAAAAACCTTATGTGGAAATAAGCATAAAACATATTTTAAACCATACCTTGGCACTTTCTCTTGGGTAGGTTTAATATTTGCCACTCAGCATGTTTTATTCTCTGAAACCTAGTTCTTAGGCACTTTACTTCCCACACATTGGACTGAAAGCATGAGTGCTGAGTCTGGGCCTCAGACCACCACTCAGCATCTGAGTCCTACTGCAAATTTTGCTCATAGATGCCATGCCAATTCACTGTACTTCCTGCAAAAATATTCCCTTTAGAAAAATCACAGAGTCGTAGAACGGCTTGGATTGGAAGGGATCTGAAAGATGGTCTAGTTCCAACCAAAACCTCCTGAATGTTTCACCAGAAACCTCCTGAAGGAACATACCTTTATAAATGAAAGAAAACAAAATAAAAATTAGACACTCCATTCATCAAATTAATACCTAGAAAAAAAAAATACTCTAGTTTTCTAAACAAAAATAAATAAATAAAAAAGTCTGTTACTTCCTTTGCAAATGGAAGGAAGTTCATATTGCAAGCCCAATGAGTCATCTCACATCTATGCTCTTACTGAAAAAGATGAACCTGCCAAAAGCAGTTTCTAAACTGGAAATAAGTACTTACGTGGGGATATGAATGATATCAGGGAAATCTGTGACAAGGGCATGTGAATCTGTAGTCCATTGTGTTATTTATTTATAATTTTTATTGAGGCCAATGCCCCAGTTCAAAGCTGCGTTGGATAATTTTTGGAGGACGACTGATCCATATGGCTCCATGTCTGCATCATTAAGGGATCCAAAGACAACAAAAGCTCCAGCAGAATAAAATTCCCGGTGGGTAGGGTGTGATATTTGATGGGTCACACAGGGAATTCTTTTTACATGAACCAGCAAACACCAAATATATTTTTCATAAAACATGTAGCTGTATTGTTAGTGAGAACAAGGGAACACCCAGTTACTCTAACAGTGACTAATAATATTACCACTGCTTAAATTTTGTAGAGTGCAGAGAGCTTTCTAAAGAAAGGGACTTCTTCTCATTTTAAATAATGCTGTGCTCCAAGTTCATTCAACTCTTTTTCCTTCTTTACTGCTGCAGCACAACCACCAAAATTTCCTGTGTTAATGCTGTCATAGCAAGGAAAGGAGAACTGTAAAATATTTAAAATCTCTTTCCACAGTATTGAGACAGTTGACGCTGCTAACCCATCAGCGGGCATTGGATCAGGTCCCTCATCTAGTGGTTCTTCATTTGCACTATCTTCTTTTCACTGGAGCTTTGCAAACATTGATTGGTTAATGGATTTAAAGTGCTATTTAAATTCTGAAAGATCATTACTTCCAGGTATTGGAAGAGTTAAGCAGGTTTCTGCTCAGGACATATGGCTATGTACTTGAACATGAATCTTTCTCTAACATGGAAGTATGGAAGTATACAGTATCCTTTATTTGTACGTATCTCTTTGAGTGTGCAAAACCTCAGTTTACTAGAACAAATAAAACAGTAAATCAAGGCCTATTTGCTTTTAAAATGTTGGGAAATTAATGCTGCCATCTTAACTGGAAGTCATAGACAGAACTGGAGAGCAGCAGTGCTTTCAGACAATTTTTAACAGTCCGTTAGTTGGTAAAGGAATGGAAATCAGTGGCTGGGCAGACTTCCCCATAGAGATGCTCACTTGAAAAAGCTAAATGCATGCCAACTGCATAAAGCTGGTTTATTAAATAAAATAATATTTAAAGTAGAAGTACTCATTAGCTTTTCAGTGGGCCCCTGTGGTTGGCAGCTGGCCTGTTTCCCTAGCACAGTGGTTCCTACAGTCCACAAGTCTCTGCACGTACATGAGATGTTTAGCCACCATGGGAAGGCAGTGTGCACGGTCGTGCAGCCTAGCACAGGATGAAAATTCACTGAGGCAGTGCCTCCTGCTTTGTCAGCAGTGCCACCTTAGCAAATTAAGGCTTGAAATTCCTGTTTTCCCTGTTTTCTAAGTAGACTATCTGAAGCCAAAGGAATGATGTTCCCCTAGTTTTCAGCTGTGTTCCTTTTTGGCACATGGCAGGATTTGGCTCTCCAAGTACAAACTTCAGCAATTACATCTTCACATAGTAAAATACTTCCTAACTTGGTTTCGGAACAACATCATATTCTTTTGCAATCCACCAGCCACCCTCAAAAGGCCCTGCGAATCACTGTGTTATTCTCAGCCTATTCTCAGCTATTCTCTTGCTATAAACAATCAGAATAGGTAAGAATAATGCTTAAGCTACTGAGGGGGCTCAATCTGGATGTACACATTCCCAACTACTGACTTCGGAAGGCTTCTACCTCTCTGTCTTCAGCATTTTTGAGAGACTAACACCACACGTGATCTAAATAACAAACTGCAGAAGTCAAAGCAAAAGAAAACACTTCATTCCAGTTCATTCCAATCTCAGTACTTGTTTTTACTGCAGAAGCCTGCATTTGCTGCATATGAAATGGTTCATTCCATTTGAAACTTTGGAGCTTTCAGCCCCTTCCCCAAAAAGCGGCCAAGCACAGCAGACTGAAAAATTAATTGAGGGTGGACCAAACCACACAGACACCAACCCAGATCTGTTTTCCGAAGGACTGAATGCTTCCAAGCTAGGATTTTGTTTCACGATCAGATGAAGTAAGGATTAATCCCTTGGAAAATTAGTCAAGCCCATCTTTTTGTTCTAGCACTTGTTCCATAACTTTAGGAGCCACTGATCTAGACAGATCTTCCATAACAAACAGCGAGCCAAGCTATTAGATGACTTCATTTTGAAGATCTGACTTTGAAATCGGCTCAGTTGTAAATGATTTTTCATGGTTTCATTGACTTCTTGGCCTCACAGTTTAAACAGAGTACAAAAACTGTTTGACCTTTTGTGATGAAAAAAACAAAGAGTGCATACACAGAGCAGCTCTATCTGTGTCTCAGAATGACAAATGCTTTGCTTTTGTTGTTTTAGAAACACTATCCACCCTCGTAGACATTAACTAATCAAAGGTAAGAAAACCTGACCAGAACTTGTTTAGTGAACACTTAAGATTTCAGTTACTGCTGAGCAACATGGTCTCTCACTATTTCATAGTGAAAAAAAAAAAAAGAATCCGATTTCCAGTTTTCTTTTTCCAAAGCCAGCACTTTTGACTCAGGTGCAGAAGCACTGAGAAGAGAAGCTAATATGTATCTGAACAGCAGGAAGCTTCTACAGGCTGGACTTAGTAAGCTTACCGTATAGCTGAGAAAACAGAGGCTGAGAGTTTACCAGAGTTTCAGAGCATCAGAAATTTCTGATTTCCCCTTCAAACTGCTCCATGACAGTGTGAAAATATGCTGCGGATTTCAACAGTTTGGGTCAAAGCAATCTGTCATTGAAGTGTGGATGTTAAGTGAAATTGCGTATATGGAGTAAGTGTGCTTTACAGAATGTCACAAAAAAGCAACTCAGGCTGTCACAGTTTAATCTGCCCCTTTGCGGGTGGTTACACAGCAGATCTGTGTATATAGAGATACTCTTTACTCAGCAGGCTAGGGCCTCTTTTTGGAATAAACGATTAGCTGCGCTTCTTGCCAAAGAGTTGTTCTCTGGGAAACTCACACAGCACTTGTTGCACCCGCTGCACCCTCTGAATTTCATCAGAAATGGATGATGGCATTATTTTGTTTCTACTGAAAGCAGCATTCAGTCCTAGTGGTCACATTAATGCATAAGTTTTGCAATTCAGAATTTGGTAAGCAGGTTTATTTTTATATAGTTGCACACACATACACATGATTTTGTCCCCCTGTACCAGGATCCACACACCTCCTACCCCCTTTGCAGTCCTTTTCTCAGCCTTTCCCAGAAATGCTACTCTTCGAGTCTTTGGGAAAATCTCTTGTGTGCAAACTCGCCTCTCAATTGTGTGAAACTCCTTCCCGGCATGGTAAACACTTGGTTAAGCAGAGCAGTACTCAGCCCCTCACAGCACCCAAATCTTTCCCAGAGAGAGATGCAGAAGTGAGCCTCCTCCCGGCTGGGCTGCACGACCCGATGGACGTGGGGAGCCCGGGTTACTGGTGGAGGGGCAGCGTTTCCACCTGAGATGTAGGAAACCAGTACAGACCTGGCAGCCGGGGTGTTGACATCCATAGGCGGCGGGGGGAGGCACAAGGAAGATGGGACGGACGGGCGGGCGGAGCCCCGAAACGGGTGGCGGCCCGCCCCGTGCGGCCGTCAGGAAGGAACGGACGACAGCGGCGAAGGGCAGCGCCTCCCGGCGGGCGGGGCGAGGGCTATAAATCCACCCCGCGGGCGCAGGCGGGTGGTGGTTGGAGCTCGGCGGCTGGCAACGTGTGGAGAGCGGTTCCTGGGGGGGCAGGTAGGGGCGTATCTATCTACCTATCCTATTTATCCATCCATCCATCCACCCATCCTAGTTAGCCATCCACTTAACCTCTCTCATGAGCCTTGCAGCTAAGCCCATTCGAAGGTATATCATTGCATCATTCCCTTTTTCTGTTTTTCTTTCCTTTTTTTTTCTTTTTTCCTATTTTTCTATTTTTTTTTCTCTCTTTTCCTCTCCCCTCCATCCAAGCAGGGTTTTTCCCGCTGCTGGCGAGGTCCGTGGAGGAGTGGAGTGGCTCTCTCAGCGGAGCAGGGCTGCAGGCTGGGCTAGTAAACAGCTAGATTTTTTTACTAGCCCAGCCATAAACCAGACCTAGCAGCGGCAGGGGCAGCTGCTGTTGAGGCTCCCGTGGCAGCCGCAGGCTGGGCTAGTAAACAGCTGTGAAGCGAAAGCACATACTATATTACGGAAGTTGACTACTGGTGCTTGTTGCACTCGTCTCTGTGCTGTTGCAGCTCTGCGTTGGATTTGCAGCAGATGATAAACTTGGTTGGCAATAGGACTTTACATGTCAGTGGTTTCAGTGGGGTTACTGCTTTAATATGTTCTGCTGGGTGCAATTTATTATAAGCCCTTTCAGGCGCTGCTCAGGTTTGAGCACTTCAGTGTGGTGTTTGTAGTGAAGGCAGTCTCTGTACTTGATCTGGTAAAATAAGAGATTTCACTCTGCAACAAGGATGTTTTGGTTAGTGCTTTCTATTCTGTTAACAATTTATAGTTTCCCTGTTAAACACTTGCAAACTCGTGTTACTTACTGTCTTAACCACTGTTTTATGAATCCCCTCATGTCCATCATGTCAGTTTTGCACCCCATCCCCAGAATTGAATTCTTTTTAGGCTCCAGATACAGATATTTAACAGCTGTGAGTTTTTTGTTTGGTTTTTGTTTTTTTTCCTGAGTTGTTTTTTTTTTTTAAATGAGATCTGTGTTTTGAACCTGGAAAGTGCAGTAGTAGAAGCATGGCAAGAGGTCGATGACAACCTGAAACTCTGTCCAGATGCTCTGCTAGGTGTCACCACTGCTTTGACTTCCTCTGATTGTTTGTTCAGTTTAGTTTTTAGACTTGTGTGTCAAAAATATACAACTGCTGATAAACACCATTTGGGGAAAGCAATGGAAAGAGCCTTTAAACAAGAACTATGAAGTACTTCAGATACAAGCATGTAAGCCTGCCTTGCTGCTTTTAGTCTTGGTTGTTACAGGCATAATTTGCAGCAAAACTTTGGCCAGTGTCAATAAGTTTGTGCAGTTTGAACTTGGCTCTGGGAGCATGTTTTTGAAAATCTCGTGTTTTCTTAACCAAAGTCTAACAGTTTGACAGAGTGTCTGTGTTCTTATCACAAGTACTGAAGTCAACAGTGAGCGGCTAATGCTGTACTCTGTCCTGTGCATAGTAAGAGCTTAATGGCTGTGGGTGAAATGTAAAACAGGAATAGATGCAGCAAAAAATTAAGTGTTCCAAAGTGTTTGTACAATCTCCCGAGTACTAATAAGCACTGGGACCTTCAAGAAGAATTATTCCTCAGTGAATTCAGGAGGAACTGGTATCGCACTGGACATACAGAGGTATCTGGAAATTACTGGTGCAGTGAAAACAGGATTTAATGTAGTGATGAGAGACTGCTTAGGAGGTGTATGGTTTCTGAACCTGATATTTTTCATCGTAAACATAACAGATTCTGTGGCATAACGGTTTGGGGAACTGCAGGCTGCAACTTCTGAATATGGGTTCCTTGATCTGCAGTTAGGCAGACATGAAATGAGCTGGGCTTCAACTTGAAAACTTTGAACCAAAATATTAACACTAAGTGAATTCCATGAGATTGGGCATACTCTGTAGTAGCTGTCCTAAAACCAAACCAGTGGAGAGGTGCCTAGGAGGTATTGTTAAGCTGTAATTTTCATTTATTTCTCTTCAGAAAATAGATTCATGTATTGGTGCCCTTCATTCATTAGTCACTTCACCCGAAATGGCAGCAGAATAGAGATGTTGAGCTGTTAGGTGCCCACAGAATTTGGCAACAGCACAGAAAATGATGTGGGTGTCCCAGGTGAAAGAATGCTGCCACATGTGCATGCCACTGTTTGGGAACCAGCACTTTCAGCACTGAAAACCTCCCTAAGTTGTGCTATTTCCCCCCCTGCTCATGCTGGTTTTCATTTGTTGCCAAAATAGAAAGTGGGGCTAAAGCCACAACAGATTGTTTGGGTAGAACAGCAGGATTCCTTATTTTCCTTTGCTCCCAGGGGGTGATGGTATTATATACACTGAGTGTTCCTTTTTACACTATGACAACTACATGGGAATATCACAGTGCACCTTGGGACGCAGTCTGGAGCGGAAGCCTGATCATTAAAAATAGTTCCAAACCAGATGATTAATTTGTTTTTGCAGTTCAGGTGGGAGAAACAGCAAACTGATGTGAGAAAAATTATTTGATTCAAATTTTTAAACCAAAGTGATGAATGTGTTTGACCGAAGTACAGCATGTATCTTATCTTCTCATGACCAGCTTAGGGAATTTTGGCAAACATTGAGCTTCTCGCAGAAAACACTGTTCTTTCACTTAACCTTATTAGAGCCTGAGACTGTGTTGCTCTAAATGTGGAGTGTATATGTAATGAGATTTCCTGCTTTTATTCCCTCACAATGGACAGGGTGAAAGAAATTATATAGGTAGGTGAAAGTGGCTTAAAGCTCTTTGGAAAGAAGATGAATAGGAACAGTAAAATACTCAAAAATAATACAAACTCTAATTATAGTAGTTCAGCAGTGTTTACATCATGCATACAGCAGGAAGCTTAAGGCAGTAAGAGCCCTTTTGCTGACAGGGGCAATACAGCCTGGGAAAGGAGTGGTCTGTGTTAGTTAAATCCCAGTAGTACACAGCAGCAGTGACTTTCTGTAGCTGTTCTGATTTGACTGGATAGGGAAACTGCAGGAGCCAGGAGATGATGACAGATGCAGCAGCTGCTTGATGTGAATAGTGATGATATCATGGAATCATAGAATCACCATTCGAAAAGATCTCTAAGACCATCCAGTCCAACTGTTCACCTATCACCAATATTTCCCACTAAACCATGTCCCTGTTAATTCTTGAGACCTAATGAGACTTCCAGCTGACAGATTTTATTTGCTTCTGACTTTGAAATCTCACAGAAGTGCAGAAGAGCAGACTCTGTTCTGTCATTGAAGCTATTTCTCCAAATAAATGGTATTTTATATCAATTGCCCTTCAGCTTAAGCTTTTAGGTGAGCATTGGTAAGTTAACCTATGCGCAGCGGTGTTGTCTTTTACAACCTTGGTGAAGAACTTCCTTGACTTTTACATGGGAATCTCCAGCAGATTAAGGAAGCAGCAGTTGCCCTTGTGCTAGCTGTCAAAAAATCTTCCTGAAAAGTGGTAAATATATGACTTTCTGGTACTGGAAAGTCACAGGAAATATTCCGAAACTGTTTAAAAGGTTTTGATTAAAGGAGTCCTGTTTTCAACTTTGGTAATGTATGTTGCTACCGATTGTTAAAAAGCTAGATTAAGCCTCTTGGAAATCAATGGCAATTAAACTTGTTTCTCTCAGATGGTGGCATTTTTTTTTCTATCTGTCACTTCCAGAGCTCTGGGTAACTTCAGTGGGGCCAGTCAGCAGGAGGTAATTCCTATTGTTAACTCCCTTTGACTGCAGAGTTGGAATAGCAGTAACAAACCATTCACAACTTCTCGTAGATAGGTGATCATGTATCATTAAAGTGTTATTATGACATAATTAAACTCTATTGAGAGCATCTGTGGGAATCAGTACCATTATTTGCCACATAATTAAACTCAGAAAGTGCTTAGAGAGTAAAGCCTGCAATTATCCAAGTTTCAGACTCAAATGTGCAAGCTCCTATGTTAACAGTGAGGTAGATGAGTTTAGTTTTACTTTTAGCTAAGGGCTGATGCAGGGTCAGGCCTATTTTGTTTCCAAACTGGCACGGCAGTGTTGTCTTTGGATAACACCCAGCAGTTTGTTGTCAACGGGATGTTCTCAATCCAGCAGAGTTCCATGGTGTGCGTGTGGATGAACAACTGGACTGCTTGTACTGATGAAATTTTCCACAGCTACATCTGTTTGTACGAAGCAGGATGTATGTCAATTTTACTACTCTAATTTTGTGTGGCTGATCACGTTTCCTATGTTTCTTTGGGGTTTTATGCTACTTCCTTTCAGTTAATTGTCACAATTTTAATATATCTTTTTCATCTGCCAGTCATTTTTTTTCTCTTTATAGCTGGAAGTTGATCAATGCAGATCTTCCTTTAAGTCCTGTTCTTAAAAGTGGATATTCAGTACTTTTCCAAGGCTTTAAATGGCTATTTCCTCTCTGAACTAAGTATAGCATCAAAAGTATAGCTCTTGTTCCTTCTTTTCTACCATGCCTAAGACCAGTCTGTTAGTACTGATGATGTAAAACTCAATGGAAAGAGCAAACTTTAGAAACTAGCACAGCATGAAATCCTAATTAATTAGAACATTTTTTTCCCTGTGTTTTCAAGGTTCTCCTGGTGTTTTCTTGCTTCTATTGTAGTTGGTTGTTTTGGAATTTATTTATTTATTTACTTACTTAATTACTTAGTTATTTGTTTCCCTGCCATTTCACCACTCTTACGACTTTGTCTACAGAAAGTCTGATGTTTAGGAAGATAAAGGAAGTGATGGGTGTCTTAACTGTAATGTCCCTGAAGAAGCACAGAATGATTTGAGTTGAAAGTGACCCTTAAAGATCATCTAGTCCATCTTCCCTGCAATAAACAGTCATAAATACAGTTAGATCAAGCTAGATGGAAGCACTGATGTTCAAAGCTTAAGATCTGTAATATGTATTATGTATAGGAGTGTGTTTAATAGTAGGCACAAAGCGTAAAGGAAAAGTAGTTGAGAAAGTAGAGTAAAACTTTAAAAGGAAATCTTATTTGTTAACAGAGTAAGCAGACATCCAGACAGGAAATGCACTATTAGAGGAAGGAAGGATTGCTCTCACTGTGAGCTTTTGGCTTAACTTCCTTCAGGAAGCTTATGTGCACCTAGTCAAACTAATGATGTCACTTTCTTACTACTAGAATTCTTGAGTGCTCTGAGTATTCTGTGTATTGTATAATTTTATATCTGCTAAATTTTAGGATGCATTTATATCCTTTGACAAATTGGAACACATTATGTGATTCATATCTATGAAATATAGGCAGTGCTGGGTTTAGTGACAACCCCTTTTATTTTGATGTGTAATGTTTTTAAATAAAACACATTTTAAACATTTTTTCTTCCCAGTGGAACACACCACATTTAAGTTCTGTGTAAAATCCCAATTACAAATTCCAACATATACCAGGGTAACTCCAACCTCTCTTACAAAGAAAGTCACAAAAGTCATAACTTGTAATTCACTGCTTGATGCAGTAGATGCTGACCTGGAGCATGGAAGGATAAGGTGTTTAAAATGCCATCTGAGGACAAAGTATTGCTTTTTCATCATCTTGCTAGAATTTGGAATATCTTAGAATAAGAAGCCAAGCATATTCCAGCACTTGATGGTGCTAACTTAGTTACTAACCCACTGACCTCTTGCCTTGTGATACAGACAGGAGTGTGTTCAGCCCTTAGGAAGATTATTTTGTATCACTGGATGTTGAGGTTTATGAACAATATTGCTGTTACCCAAATCTGGCCCAGAATACTTCTGCTTCTACTAATGCTTAAATTTGGGTAACTTTATAATGGGTATTCACTGGGAGGAATAAAAGTTGTGTCCTTAACACAATGGCCATTTGTGCAAAGTTCCAGTCCTGGTTAAGTTCAGAAATCCTGAAATTCTTTCCAGAAGCGGGGACTAAAAGCTTGCAGGAACAAAAAGATAACCATGAATTATATTTTTCTACTGAAAAACAAACAGAAATCATCAAACACTTGTCATGGAAAACTTCATCCCAGACATTTTGGCAAGGATGATAGAGAACTTATAATAGCAACGAGCAAGCAATTTTAATAGCTGGTAGAACAAGTAGTCTATGAAATCTGAAGCTGTAACCCATATAGTATGACCTAATGAATAAATGTAAATTAAAATACTCAACAAACTTTGTCATGTTGTTCTGTAATTTGATTACTTGTATTTGCAACATCAGCATGAAAATACAAAATAAATACGAAGAAATTACTATGTGTTTGTAAGGGTGCAGTTTTAGAACCCAATAACATTCTTCATCCCTGAGTATACTGTGAGCCTGTCCCTTCTGGAACAATCTCAGCATGTTTTTGCCTTTAACTTGCACAGAACCACCCACTTTTTGAAGTAATTGCAGCTGGGCAGAAACTATGGCAGATTGAAAATAGGAGGGGGTGGGGAGCATAGCCTGACACTGGTGAGCTGCAGGAACAATAGATTGTTTCTTGTCTGTTTAGACTGCAATCTTTGTGGCAGAAGCAGTCTCTTTCCATGTATTGAAATGCTTAATATGCCATTGCAGTATTCATCTTTGAATTCACCTTTGAAGCCCAGCCTGGTGCCCAGGTGTTGGGGTTTGTACTTTTTCCTTTATTTTTTGCTTTAATCTTAAGACCTTTGTGTTTGCTTTCAGTTCAAGGAGGAGTAGGGAGGGTGTGGGGAAGGATACTGAGAGGATGCTGAGTGCTGGGACAGTGAGAGGAGAAACTTTGGCAGTAAAACAAATGGGCATAACGAATTTCTAAGTAAATTCTAGCTGCCACTTAGATGTTGAATTTCTTCTCACCAAGGCTCTGGGCTCCCCTACTGCTTTGCTGGGCCACCACACTCTGCAAGGAGTGTTTGCTGCCACATCAGCACTGAACAGCAGCTACTTGAGGAGGTGGGTGGATGTAACAGCATCGTTTGCAGCTAAAAACAATACTGAGTGCTAATACTAAGAGCACTAGTATTCATAAGATTTTTGGGAAAAAAAAATCACATTATTGGAGGCTTTACTTTCCAATAAGATTTCCACCAGTTTAAGATGCTAAAGAAACATGAATTTCAGGGTCTGTAGCCTACCTTTCCTGGACAGATGCTATTATACTTTAGATTGTATTGGAAATTGCTGCAATGGTGGGGGGTTGGGCGGGACATTAAGATATTGTAAGCTCTTAATTTCTCTGTCAACTATTGCCCATTATATTGTGGAAAATGTAGGGATGTTCAGCATAGGAAAAAAGGAAATGGAAGACATGGACTTCAATTAGCGGTGCCACCATTTGTGGTGGCACTTTTTACTCCCAAGAGGTATGGTTGGACTCCAGGTTTTCCAAGGAACATTCTTCATTGCATCACACAGAAAGAATATTGTGCAAATGGTATTGCAACAGTTTTCTTCAGCTCACTCAATATCTGTGGAATAGAGAGAGTGGTTGCTTTCAGTTCCCTTTGCTTTGATGCTACTACCAGTGCTCAGCTGCCAGAGTGTATCATGAGTGTGGAGAGGAACCTGGACCTGGTCTGAGGAATTGACAGTGTAAGGGCTCTGTCTAGTCCCAGAGTGACTGTAGCAGAACAGCTCTGCACTGGTGCCAGTCACACCAGTGGAACAGATGGAACAAAAGGACTGGAGACAAGCCTTGGGATCTTTGTTTTCTTACCTGCAGAGACATGATGAAGCCACAGGCAACACTGTGGTGCTGCACCCAGAGCCCAGCAGACCCACCGCTGGCTCCTTCATCACAGTCATCTCCTCATGGCTTAACTCAGCTGTTACTTGGCATGGAACTCAAGCTTTTGGCTGAAACATCTCAGTTTCCTAATCACATTGATTAGTGCATGGCATAAATCTCAATTTTAGAATGTCTAAAACTTTAAGCCCTAATTATTTTTGGCTTTCAGAACTGCTGTTATGATCCATTATGCTATTAAGAACCAATTTTTTTTTTCAGACTTAAGCTTTATTTTCTACTAAAGCATGATTGTGGAGTAACTTCAAAAAGGGTCTGGAAGGAAATAAAGCCAAATTGGTTGGAAACAACAAAAAGATAAGTGTCAGCAATGCTCTGTGCTTTAAGAAGGGTAGCAGTGATGAGCCTGAGTCCACCCTGCCACCCTGAGGAAGCATAACTGTTTCAGATTCCTGATAATATTTAATTAAAAAATACAAGTTTTTGATATGAAACTTTAATTGATGTAGGGATTACCAGGTTATTAACATCTAGTTGCAAATCAGGAGGATAATGTAGTAACCAAGAGCTGGAAAAGCATCATGTCCCAAGTAGTTGAGCATCTTTTGACACTTGCTGTACAAATTGTTCAGTTAGATGCTATGTAACTGTCAAAAGTCATGTATTTTTAAAAGGAGAAAGAAATCACTTCTGTTAAAACCTTTTCTTGATTTATTGTGGAAAACTATGTCAGAGAAAATCAGTAATTCAGACAGTACACAAAGGACCTCGTGACATCAGTGCCTGTAACAAAGAATAGCTTAAAGAAGGCATAGTGTGGGCAGATGCTTATGCATGAGCACTTTCGGATGTGTGCAAGATAATGAATTTTTCAAGCTAATCATGATCAGGAAGATTAAATTTGTAATGTTTGTTATGAAATATCTGCATTTAAGACACTGTGGAGTATCTAATTCAAATCCCCTCCCATGGGCAAGATTGTTAACCAGTAAATCAGACACTATGTCAGGTTTCCCAGGGCCTCATCCAAGCAGGCCATGAACACCTCCAATAATAAATTCCTATCTGTATCATCCTCCAGGGATAATGCCTACCTGTTTTGGTGCCAGAGCTCTTAGGACACTTGAGGCTTTCAGAGTGATGTGACCAGCCTGGAAATGGCTCCAACATGTGGCCCCAGGTCAAGTTTTGCATGGTTCCTCTCTGCCCAAAGAGAGTAATGCCAGAACTTGGAAGCCATGATCTTCAGTGTCCAAGGCCTTCTCCCTTCTCTATTTGCCATTGAGTCCTCATGAGTATTTAGTCTCGTGTGTAAAGTGACTGCTGTCCCTCCTGCTTGCTCAGTCTGTGGTGGAAATGCTGTCAGGCTGTTTTGGTGAGGTTAATTTCTTGTATGTCAGTATTGTATCTCAAAAGGACGATAATATATGCCATCAATGTTTAAACAAACAAACTGTTTTGAGGAGATCACCTTCTTTATGAAGGCAGGAGTCTTTTCCTGTTCTTTGTTCTCCATTATACTGTATAAATAAAGAAAAGTTGGTTATGAGTGCAGAGGTAAATCTTCTAGGGCTTGCAGTGGTATCCCTTGGCCCTCATGGACCATCCTTCTTGATGATGCACCCTGTGGCATGAACCTGGACATACCTGTGGGTGTCTTCAGCAGAATAAAGTTTGAAGCAAGGTAGGATCATAGAATAGAATCATAAAATCATTTGAATTGGAAAGGACCTTTAAAGTCCTGTAGTCCAACTGCCCTGCAACAAACAGGGACACCTACAACTAGATCAGGTTGCTCAGAGCCCTATTCAGCCTGACCTTGAATGTCTCCAGGGATGGGACATCTACCACCTCTCTGGGCAACCCATTCCAGTGCCTCACAACCTTTATTGTAATTTTTTTTTTCCTTATATCCACTCTAAATTGCCTCTCTTTTATCAAGGTGCATTTGGACTTGTTTGATTTCTGTGCTTGGAATAAATTAAATCACATATACTATGATTATCAAGTGTTTGGTATGTGTGATTGAATCACTGCTGGTGTCTGAGGTGTAGAGTAAGCTGATGTGTAGTTTCTTAGCTCCTTTGTTGGGGTACCTGTTCTGAAAAGCCAGGATGCTTTGCTAGCTGAAAACCTTTATTTTCCATTAGTAAAAAAAATCATTGCTTAACAACTTAAAACTGTAAGGTCCACTGCAATGGATTTGGCTGATAGTGGGAGTCTACTGGGTAGATGTGGCTTGTCCAGGAGGGAAGAACTAGGGACCTTTTGCAGGCTGAGTTGGCCACATGGAGTGAAAAAAACTTGTTTTTCTCCAAGTTGGCAACTTTACTCTATTGCATTCAGATATAAATGAACTTTGTATTATGAATACTTCTGTGGAGCAAGTGCTTTTGCAATGGGTATAAAAGAATGCTTGTCTGGTTATTTAGGAAAGTTATGCAGTTACAGTAGCTTCAAGCTACCCTGTCACATAGGAGGGAAGCACAAAGCACCTTCTCAGAGATTTTAAAAGTCTCTGTGCAATACAGTATCTTTCTCTTTGGAAAATTAGAAGTTTTTTACAGTGGTGTCAGATAGCAGAGCTTTGTTTGCCAGCTCTCAGAAGAAATAATGTGCTGTTGTGCTGGCTTATCACACAGCTAGTTCCTTAGTTGGAATGTTTCAGGTATTCCTGGTGTAGATAGGGGGAACCCAAAGCTTTCTAATGTCTGATTTGAAAACATAATGTGGCTTTAAGGCCTGGGATCATTCCAAAAGTGAGAACGTGGTGCACATTGGGCTTTTGTTCAGCAGACTTGATAGCAGTAGTGTAATCTGCTGGTCAGCACTTCCTAATGTTAGTTCTTTTGGAAACATAGAACAACAACTTTGAACTGTTATGCAAACGGGATTGTTTTTTAAGGCTATACAAGACATCCATATCGTTCTTTTCGGCACAGATTTTTGGTCATTTGTAGTCAATGCTCTGACTCCCTGAAAACCTGAAGCTGTCCTGGGTAAACAACTTTCTTCCACAAGTGCTAACTGTGGCTTTGTTCCCTGAGGCACTTACTGGAAAACTGCAGGGAGCCTGGCTTCTTACATTCCTCCTGTATTGGGAAAACATGGAAAATCCCTTGTACTTCTATCCTTCCAGATTGCATGTAAATATTTTCAGCTCTTCTTTTCCTTTTCTGCCACACAAAGTTGCTAACTGTGTAGAACAGTACATTGAATAGATGGCTGTAATTTCAAAACTATGTACTGCTGTTTCTAGGATGCCACTTTCAGTTGCTTGAAACTTTGGCAAACTTGGTGTTGCTTGTTCTTTATGATTAAGATCTTTAACAGACAAAACTGGAGAAAAAGGGTGAATCAGAGTGAGTGCTGGGGAATTAACTCTGTCTTGACTATTCTGACTGCTTAAATAGCTTTGTTGTCTTGTTTTAATTTTGGATTACAAATTACTGGAAATGGAAACTAAAACAGGAGATTTAGATGGTGTATCTATTTATTTATTTATTTGATGTTAAGGGTAGTGAAGCATGGCACAGGTGTCCCAGAGAGGTGGCAGATGCCCCATCCCTGGAGACATTCAAGGTCAGGCTGAATGGGGCTCTGAGCAACTTGATCTAGCTGCAGGTGTCTCTGTTCAGTGCAAGGAGTTGGACTGTGTGACCTTTAAAAGTCCCTGTGAACACCAACATGAATGATTTTATGATTCTATGTAACAGTTCTGCTTTTGCTCCCATGCCTTGAGTTGTGGAGTTACATACCCATGAAGCATTTGTCTAAATGTAAAATCCACTCTTTGCAACAATTTCCATCCAGTTGTATAGCTTCCAAGAAGGTTTCCTAAAATCTGAAGTCATTTGCACATACATATATGCCAGCATTTCTTTGACATGATCTCTCTTAATCAGTGTTTGCCATTTCATAGCTTCCTGCTGTGGTCATTCTTCAGAAGGAACAGCTCCCTGCCTCTGTCACTTTGTCTCTGTGAAGAGAATGAAGTATGCTGTTCTCAAGCTGCTGGTTTGGACTGATATACTCAGCAAACTGAAGTAGAGCTTGGTCAAAATGCAGACAATTCGTTGCATCTGCAGAAGGATCTGCTGCACCATTTGTCTCAGCACTCAAGTTCTCTGTGGCTTCAGTGGGTGTTTCTAGTCCATATGCCTACTTAAGATGGGCAGTGTGATACTGTTCCTTTCCTAGGGCAGGATGCAGCAATCTTCTTCCCTACTGTGATGGCTTTGAAACTTTTGTTATTACGTATTCTGCATTGGTGTGGAATTAAAGGCATGTTGTTTTTACTCAGTACATGGTACTACTTGGTTTTTTCAGATCAAAGAAGCTGTTCCTATGGGTACAAGAGTAAAATGGTGCTAACGAGCATCTAATTTAGCTTAGCAGAGATCTTGGAGAGGGAGCCTTCATCTAAACAAAAAGAATATTTAACTCCAAGAGAAGAGAAGGTGTTTGTGTAGATTAGGTTATGCCTCCTTTCACATGTGAAATGAGTGATTGAATGTTACAAGTTCATAGAATATCCCAAGTTGAGGGGGACCCATAAGGACAATTGAGTACAACTCCAGCTGTGCTGATCCTTGCCTTACTTCCTTCAGTATCCTCTGTTCTGAAGCTGCTAAAGCTTTGTTTTGATCTTGCGGCCTTAACATTTCTTTAATCTCATGTTGTACAGGCATGTGTACATAAATAAACCAGGGAGATGTTTTACAAGAGATTCACAACCCTCTTGCAAAGCTCTGTTAAATTATAACCTGAGCCAGCAGATCATTAGTAGTGGTGGAGGGGAGGGACCTTTGTTTGCTCCTGTATTTAATGTTTGATGCAAGCTGAAAACAAATATTTCTTCATTTTCACAGATACCAGCTACTGACCATGTCAACAGAGTTCCAGGATGCTCACCTTGCAGAGGTGAAACCTCTGGTGGAGAAGGAGGAGGTAATTATCTTAAACATTTTTATAAGCTTTTGTGTCTTCTTTCAGGGTTCCTGTTGCATCTGCGCATGTTTTCTTAGTTCTAACAAGCTGTGTGGAAAAAAAAAGATGAGAAACTGGATTTGTAGTTTTTTTATTATTATTTTTTTTATTAATGAGGCAAAATTGACTTTTAATTATTGCTCTGGTTTTGTGTTTCTTTAATGCTGATCTACTGTGGACTTTTTTTTTTTTTGCCTGAGTAGTTACAGTTCTGGGTTTATTTTGAACAGTTCCAATTGGACAAATTCAAGTACATCCACCTATACCTGTGGACTTCTTAGTGCAGAGGTTCAAACGTTCTATCCTCTGCTTTTCATTGAGGACCAGATATGCAGAGTGAGCCTTTGCGTTACCCTTGGTAGCTCTGGGTCTGAAGGTATGACTGTCCCATTGTGTCTGCTCAGATTGCCCTGAGCCATGAATTGTTCTAGTCACCATTAGCAGTTCTGCAGCCTCTGGGACTGCAGCATAGAATCATCTTCAGTCTTCTATTTGCTTAACTATGCTGTGTTCCTTTGCATATATTTTTCATGTGTTTTTCTCTAAATCTCTTCTCACAGCATCTAGGGACAGTGGCTGTCTGACCCTCTTTGATAGTGCTCATACCCTGTGCATGTTTATTATAAATGCTTCACTGGAATATTCAAACAAACCTCTCCGCTTTATTTCTTGAATCAAGGCTAAGATGTTTCTTTCTTTTTTCCCCGATTATCGTAATTCTTGACAATGATGTGTATAAATGTGGTGACATTTTCTTCTAGTTTTCTACACCGAGATTCCTCATGTCTTTATGTGCTCCTTTCATTTTTTATTCCCTACCTCTTTTTGGATAAACACTTCAGGAAATTATTTCCACTTACGAATGTAATGAAATGTCTAGAGAAACTTTAAACACAGTTCCTGTGCCAAGGACATTATGTGAAAGCAAAGCTTTCAGGAACTGAGATCCCTTTCAAATGCCAATGTTGTTCAGTAGCAGCAAAATGAAGCAGAAGTTCTCTGGTTACTGAGATGTTTTTGCTTCAGAGTTCAGAAATGTCTTACATTGAAGAACTTCCTGGGTTTCTGCAGCATGTAGATAAAAATTTGCTATCTTGACAAGTAATCTTATATGCTTTTATTCACAGTTGCCTGAATTTCTGTCTATGTAGGGAAAATAGCAGAGTTAATCTGGTTTTATCACCTGTTTGGCCATCATAGATGCAAGAAGTTTTTTATAGTATGTAGAGGAAGTGGAAAAAACAATTGCCCCAGTGGATATTCATCACATGCTAAGGCTAATGATGGAAATTGGTGTTGAGTGGGTGATGCTCTCTTATGTCTCATCTTGGCTTACTATGACTAGGCTCCTTTCTATAGCTGAATCTTCATTCTCGAGTGGTGATGGAGCCCTATTTCATATACTGCTATATCTATGTACACCTTCAATCTATAGACCGCTTGGAAATACAAGTGTTTGAAATTAGCTATGTTTAAAAGATCATGAGTCCAACAGCACAGACTAAAAAGATTGTCTTACAGTTAAAAATGTAGTCTGTAAAGAGTGAACTTTAAATCTTGGGTTCATCGCTGCCGAATTACCTAAAAATCACAGTTTTAGGGTTACAGCCTAACTGTGGTTTGGACTGCAATGCTTAGAAGTCCATCCCCTAGACAGTATTACCCAATTTTATATAACCCAGTATTATCCTTCATTTACATGAGATTTTAGGACTGCATGATCTCCTTGTTAGACTCCTAAACCTTGCTTTTTATCTCTGTACTTCTCTCTCAAGCTTTAACATTCCTGTCACATGCAGAGTAACAAGTGCCAGCTTGACTGCCCTTCCTACTATGTGCATCCCCCTCAATGTTACTATCTTCCAAGTTTTCTAATAGCTAGCAGCATCTTGAAAATATTTTTTCCTTTAATGTTACAGAGTTGAGGAGGATGTCACCTTATTCTCTTTCTGATGTTAATACAGGGGACTCAGAGGAGCTTATTCATAATAGCAATAGCCAAACATAGGAGTGGACATTTTGACATTCAGCTATATTCCATAAATGAAGGGAATGAGAAGGAACTTTCCACTGGAGGGCCAGTGGGTTAGAACATGCATCTCAGTGCATATGGAAGTGCAGAATTTTTAACTGCAAAAATTACCTGAGTTAATATCCTATAATCTCTTCACAGGCTATCACTCGTCTCCTTCCAGACTTCGATGTTCAGGTCAGTGCAGCTATTCTTCTGTTGTTTTCTTTTTATTTCTCTTTTCTTTAGTGAAAGATAACAAATTGAGAAAACAGAGAAATGGGATCAGAAATGAGTGACTGCTCATAAAAAATGCTGTAGGTGTGAGAAGGGGCCTGAGTGGGGCTCTTACACTATTTTGTGAAGTGGACTGCAGGAGGTCTTTTCAAACTAAAGCTGGGAAAAATTCACCCAAAAGAGTGAGTTGCTAGCAACTCTGTTCTTGCTAAAAAGAAAGATTCTTCAGCCGCAGTAGTAAAAGCACTCCTCCCACATGAACACACAGTTTCCCCAATTAATTTCCTTTCATTAGTGGTGTGTGTGCATTTCCTCAGAGGAAATGTCCCTCTCAGTGTATCCCATTAGGCCATTAAAAGTTTCCAAAATATTTGTGAGGACAGGGGAGTAGGGGAAGTCAGTGAGCAATTGATTTTTGCCTGTACCAAGACTGATAGTAGTTTCCATATATTTATTTACACTCTGCACACAAGTGTGCGTGAGGTACCCTGTCAAATCTACTGGCATCCTTCTGTTTTTCCGATGTGTTGTGTTTTTGAGAGGTTACTTTATAATTCGTTCCTTGTCTTTTCAATAATTTTATCTCCATGTGGCTCTTGATGGCTCTTAAGCAACGACTAAGGAGATTACTGCTGGAGTCAAGTTGGGATGGGCTGGGAGAGAGAACAGTGAGTGTTCACCTCCCTCAGCAAAAAGAGTGAGCAGTGTGTTCCCATCACTGATGACAAGGAGTATGACTTGGGGACTGAGGCTTGCCAGATATCTTGTTTTTATGAAGGGTGTTTAATGAGAGAGATAGATCATGTGGAATAAGGGCAACTGTTGAGTTTTTTAGTCTCTCGTATGTGCAAGTGAGGTTCTTGAAAAATAACCCCATTGAACGCTGCAGCATCTTGCACTTCATATCACTTCTTTATATTTTATTAAGTGCTTTGCAAATGGGTTAAAAATCCAGCAGAAACACTGCTGTCAATTCCCTGGAAACCAAGGGAGACAGTTATTAGAAACACCTCACTCTCTTTCAGCAGCTCTTAATTTTTTTAGCAAAATGTAGTTCATACTAGTCCCACATCTTCCCCTTCATCCTTTTTAATGTCAAAATCCACTGCCTGAAGTCTTGATAGATATAAGTTAAACTTGTCATCATCAGACTTTCTGCAGGCCTGAGCACAGCATAGGAGAAACTTGTTGTTTGAGCTCAGATTGACCACTTGCTCTAAATAAATGTGAATCCCAGATTAAGTCTGTGAACAGGAATACTGCACCATTTTGATTAAAAATCAAGAAGTGACCTATATTTCATTTCTATTCTTGGAACAAATTTACTTGGCTTGTAAATAGTGTGTATATATAGGTTTTTAACTTGCAAGATCAAATTCTCTAAGCCATTTTGTTGTTTTTTTTCCCAATGTTTTGGATTAACTGTCACTAATCCAGACCAGTGGTTCTTGTCATTTAGTCCTGCTCTGCCATCCTTTTTTTTTTTTTAATGATGTTCCTTTCTTAGACTTTAATCTTTGATTGTTCTAGTTCAAGGGGAAAAATGTGGGAAAACAACCTCAATCCTTAATTTTAAGATCTGCTGCTGGGAAGGAGGCTTTGCTTTGACACATAAACCACAAGAACCCTACCTATGCATCTTCAAGTTCCTTCCTGGTTGATCTATGAAGTAAGATACTTTGAAGCAGTTTTGAGAACCTTGATGACTTGGTTCATTCAAGAGGTTCATGAGTGGTTCAGGGTCTCTCAAGGCTGACAACAAAGCGCACATGTGCCCTTAGTGAGTGACCTATCCCATGAGCTGTGTTAGAGAGAAGGAGGCAACTGGCTGGAAAAGGCTCCCAGGACTCAGCAGGACACTCCTTTAGCATCCATGTAACTGTATAGAGATTCAATTGTTCTCTATATCACTGTTCTTTTGCAGACAAGTTATGCATTGTTCAGTTAATAACTTTATTTCTGTCATAAGTGAAAAGTAGTTTGGCTGTCCGTTACATGTATTTGTTCCAAGAAGAAATTTCATCTAGCTACTCAGATTTGGAAAGAATCATGCTCCGACTTCACATGCTATTTCTGACAAACTTGAGTTAAACGTGCTTTCCATTTTTGAAGTGACCTGCTGTATAGCAGAATATCATCATCCAAATTGCAAGATGTGTGTGGTTATTCTCTGGAGAAAAGCCCTAATGGAGTTGGACTTGATCCTTATGGGTTCCTTCCAACTCAGAATATCTGATGATTCAGTGATTCTGTGAGTTACTGGGAGTTGCCCAAGACTAGAGTTGAATGGAAGAACTGACAACTCTGGGCTCCCATCACTCCATACCATCTATATGTCTCCCTGTGGTGCATACCTGAAAGTGTAAGTGAAGTTATGCCTCCCAAGAAAGTGACTGATCCTTGCCAAACCTGTTCAAACACAGTTCAAGATAAGCTGGTGCAGGGCAGCATGCCCTGTGCTGCTTTATGTTGGCTGACTGCCCAATATGCTTTTATTGTATTTGCAGTTGAATGTATTGGCCTGTTCTTTTACCTGTTAATACTGGAGTCTGGGGAGAACTGTCTCCCTGCTTCTGTATACGTTCCTGTGGCTCTGTGTTTCAGAAGTGAGCAGTCTGTTGGAACACTGCCTTTTCAATAATGAAGCAAAACTTTCTGATCTGTGCAGCAGCTGTAGGTGGCAGAGATGAGCTTGTCCTGTAAAATTCAGGGTGCATGACATGAAAATTCATCAGCATGCAAGAGCCATTTCTGCTTTACCCTTTTTTCCTGCCTGGGGAGAAGGAATGAACTACTGTGCAGTGGGAAACAAATGAGCATCATGATGCAATGGAGCTCTGTTTCCCATTGGCTGTGGTTTTGGGGCCTCTGCAGTTCTTTAGATGTGGGTTTCCTTTTAGGTCTCTGAAAGAAAGTGGGGGAAACAGCTGAGTTTTGTGCTTTTGCAAAGCATTGTCACCCAGTGCAGTCTTGACTAGGAAAAACCCCTGGGAGGGATTATCACAATCATCAGCTTCAAACCAAAGCTTTTGTTACTTGTTTAACAGGTACATCCAGAAACAAGCTGAAAAATGATGCAAATTCCTCCTTAGCAGACTCACTTGTTTTAAATCTAAAAGTCCATGATACTTTGTGAGCACTGAGCTCAGAAACTGAATGGGGAACTGTAGAACTGCTAGTTCCCAATTTCAAGTCCCAACAAAAAGAAAACAAAAATAAAGAAGGAAAAGCAAAAGGAAAAAAGTGCCATTGGGTTTTTAGAGTAACAAAGGATGAATTGAAATAATTATTTCGGGGTGGAAGAAAATAAGAGAAAAATAACTGAAGTAGGGTAAGGAGGATTTGAAACATAACATTGTAATACCATATTAAAAGCTCAAATGTTTTTTATCTGCAACATATGAAGGAAAAAAGTAAAATAGCATAAGCAGGTATTAGTATATTCAATTTCATAAGTAATATGTACTTAATACACAACATCTCAGAGCAATTTTTTAAAGAGGTCTGAAGTGTTCCCCTCAGTTCTGAGGTAAGATAAGGGAGATGTATTTAATGAGTATGATATAATATAAATTAAATAAAAGAATGAGACAGTAATTGGAATTAAATATTTCTGAAAGCTTTGGAATAATCTCAGTAGAAGACAATATTTTACTTAAAATACAAAATGTATTGTTTTTAGCAAAATGGGCAACGTATCTGTGGTTTTCCTTTTTAGATAGCAAAGATGGTTTGGTTGCACATTCAGGAAAAAAAATAAAACAACTTGTTCATAAACGTGTTCCTCAGTCTATGTCTTTATCAGCCAGGATAGAGAGAGGAAGGAGTAAAGGAACTCTCCTGTGTGGCTGTGTTGCCTCCCTCTTCTAGATGCATAACAGAATGTCAAAAAAAAAAAAGTCAATTTGACCCAAAGTAAGTGAAAATCTGCTGTAGAAGATAACAATTCCCTTCAAACCCAGATAGTCTTTCTTAAATTGCAAGTATTGTCGGTATTTTTGTGTGTATTTGAGAGCACTAAAGAAAGACTGCACCTCTGTTAAAGTGATATGTGAACAGATGGCGTGCTTGTCTTTATCCTTCTATCGGATTAGTGTACCTTGGATGTTTTCTAAGATAGTGTTTTAATACAAATCAGTTGGTGAAGAGCCTCTTACTACAATGTTGACGTTGATTGGGGTGTGCTGCCATCTGTTTTCAGTGCTCTGCTTTTTGAAAACATCCATGCCGACATCACGTAGACAAATCTCTTGATCTTTAATAGGATCAGTAGGGCTGCAGAGTTGTTGGCTTGACATCACTAAGAAACAGGTTTGAATTGTTTTTTTAGGAGAAAATTTGGGATATTTTTCGTTAGGAATTAACAGTAATGGAAAACTGTGTAACACTATTACTATTGCATCACACGAGCCTTATTGTGAAGGTAATGAGGAATTAAACTAATAGTTAGACTGGTGGTGTCTTATGCCAGTAATTAGATGTGTGGTCTCCCATCATCTCTGAACTATTTTTAGTTGATACTGAGTTTGAACTAGACTCAGGTTTCTATTTCAGAAGAATTAGCAGTGGAGGTCAGTGGGGTGGGCAGGTTCAAGTGTCTGGCTTTGTCACGAACAGATTTCTGACCTGCACGAAGGATGAAGAACCTAAGTCTTGAAAGGTGGTCTCTCCTAAGAAATTGTTCTGGGCTGAATATACCTACAATACTCTACTTTTGCCAAAAATGAAACTTAACTTTCAAGTGAATTACGTTGGAACATTGTAGACTATGTGTTGCTTATGCACTTTGGAAAAAACAAGATTTTTAACACTTAAAGTCAGACTTTGTGTATTGCTGCGCAGAATCATTCTAGTTTGTGTGAAGCTTTTAATTTATTTTTGTTATTTCTTCATGGAAACTTTACTCTTATAGTTAAGAACTTTCTTCTGATTTAGTGTAGATTTGGGGTGATTTGGCATTTGAGATAACAAAACCTCAAATTAATCTGTATTTATCAAAGCCTAATTGAAACATCACCAGGAAATACTGATCACTAGTTCCCAGGTTAGAAAGTTGGCAATTTGTACATCATATGACAGAGTTCATCTTTGATGCCTGAGCTCTGCAGAATAAGGACTTCTGGTCAAACCTGATTCAAATCCTATTTAAGAATGACGTCCTCCTGAGTTAGTCTGTTCTGGGTTTTCCAGCTGGGCACTGTGGGTGTCATAAGCTTATGCAGATAGCAGCCTCTCCATATAACGCAGTTTCCTACTTTGGGAAAGTAGGAACCAGCTCCCATCCTCTCTTTGCTTGGTGGATTTATCACCCTGTTTTGCCTAAAGATGGTACTGGATGTGGAAGACACAGCTTATCTGCTAAATAATGCAGTGAGTATGCAGAGGAATTAATCTCTAAGGAGGCAGAAAAGTTGAACATTGGTGTCTCAGTGTACTGTAGTTAAGACAGCAGGGATACTCTCCTGGTGTTTGGGGGCAGGGGGGTTCTTGATTTGTTGGTGTGATCATTGCTTAAAGCTGCTGTAAATTGCAAGGAAAATAGGTGAAATGTAGAATGGCGCTGCTTAACATCCTTATGTGCAACAAAACACATAGTATATTTCTCATATAGAATTCCTGAGCCGTAATTTAGACTGAATTAATTAGTGAGATCACAGAAGCTTCTGGATTTTGCTTTGAAAAGGTTTATTCGGGATCTGTATGCTCCTAATTTCTACAGCATAATTTATAGTAGGTTTAATTTAATTTAACTTGGATTTTGCCTCTGGGCATTTCTGTAAAGAGCAAATCAATCCAGGCAGGAGCAGTAAGTAGTACTGAATGATATGGATGTCTGTGTCCTATGCAGAAAACGTTCTTATGAAATGTTAAGACTGGTCACTAACTGTGTGGCACTTTGATTCCATGAGTGTAACTGTAAATAGAAAATAACTGTTGTTCTGTGATTCACCTTGTGTTGTCAGGCTAACAAACTGTTTATGTTTATGTCAAGTGCAAGTGTGAAAGAAATAAAAACTGTTCCATACATTGAGTATGTTGGTATAAACCAAGATGCATTTAACCAACATGGACGTCTGCAAATAAGATGGTAATGAAGGGGTCTCTAATTTGATTATAAAGGTGCTTTAAACTCATTTAAATAGTACAAAATCCAGTTATGATAGATAATAGCAATGGGCTGTTTAAGGTTGTTTCTGTGATAATCACCACAACATTGTTTTAGCCATATTATTCTGTTTCAGACTTCATTCAGTTGAGTTTGTGCTTAGATTTAAGTAATAGCAAGCCATAAAGCTAACACATCTAGCTGTCATACTTACTGCAGAAGGCTGCTATAATCACAAGACCCTGCAGTATGGTAAGTTTTTATGGTGAATACAAGCTATTTAATAGAGTGCTATTAAGGGGAATATTAATTATTTCCTCAGTTATAATCATTTTCCTAGAAAACAGAAGTATTTTGGAAACTGCTGCCACCACTGCAAGTGCTGCTGGCCATGCTTGTGAGCCATTGCAATTTTAGGCATTTTTGCACTAAACTACATTGGGTTTTTTCAATTTTTTTCATCTTTATTTCCCACACTTTTTTAGTTTCCCTACCTCTTTTTTTTATATAGTTTTTCCCCTTTGTTTAGTTTTGCCCTCTTTTTTACTCTTCTAAAGCTTTTCCTGAACGCCAACTGTGATGTCATCAAAAACCATTTCCTCAGCATCTAGTTAGAGCTAGCAACTTGAGTACTTCTGTCATTGTGAACTGCAGTCGTTGACAGCTGTGTGTAAAATAATAGCTAAGAACCTGCACCATGGAGAGGTATGAAACACGTTGGCAAGGGAAACGCAGAGGTCCTAGGGCCAGAGGGGCTGTGGACAGCCCTGAGATAGGTCATAGTCATGGATACCAACACTAGAGTCTGCTGTGGTAGGTGTTAAGCAGTGCCCTTCTACAACCTGACAGTTTCCTCTTGCTATGCATCAGGAGCAAGATGTGGAGACCATGCATGGTATGGTCCATGTCACCATGTGCGGGACGCCCAGAGGGAACAGACCTGCTATCCTCACGTACCATGACATCGGGCTGAATCGTAAGTAGGCTTTTTATTTTATTGCACAGCCATGGCCTGGTTAGGTTAACACTATAGCTGTAGCCAAAGGTGTGGGAACTGTGATAGTTAGGAAACATTTCCCAGGTCCTTGCTCACTTGTGTCTATACGTCCTCCTACAATGTACCAGCCTTTGTGTACAAGCCCAATTCTTCACTTAAGGCAAGTTTGATTCTTACATTTATACCCTTTAAAATAAAATAATTGGAATATTTCACTTAAATGGGCAGAAGGGTCTCACAGTAGCTTGTAATGACTGTGTATAAATGCTGTAGAGGAAGGCTGAGGCTGTGTTGAAAGCAGGATTGACAAGAACACTGCTGTTGGTTTGGCTTGTACATTCCTGTCTGAAACCAGTCTTACACTTCCGTAAGTTAGTATGAATGACATGTCAGATCAGAAAGATGAAATGAAAGCTGGCATTGTATCCTTAGCCAATATTAAACTTGACTGAGAAGTGCTTTCTGTCCTATCTGTCACATTCAAAAATTTAATGACCTAGACGTCCAGGTCTGTTTGCTCTTTTCACTAGTACTGTTTCACACCATTCACTGTTTGTTAGAGAGCTATCAGTTTTAAAATTAAAAACAGCTGCTAATCTTTAATATCTGGCTTTTGGGGGAGAGGCAGTAGTGATATTACTCAAAAGAAAAAAATCTCATTTTGCCTGTTTTTAGTGGCACTGCCTTATTTTATTTTGTGTTGTCAGTGGATCAAGGCAGAGCTTCATCTGGGTCTCATCTTTGAATGCTTTTCTCTCTAGAGATAATAAGAAATTGTCTTTATGGTGAATAAACTTTCCTTTTAAAAGAGACAAGAGAAAGCTTGATCCCTATCTTGCATATTTTCTTAAAGCTGGACTCTAGCTGAGAATATTCTGTATTCTCTAGCAATTTTGTTTGCATGTTGTGCACTAAGAAACCCATACAAATGTTGTTTCATTTTCTGTACATCTCAGAGGTGGTGCTACAAAATTCCTGCTTTCCCCTCCAAGAGGAGAATATGCTAACCTTCTCCTCACACTAATATTTGTTAAACATCAGAAATCAGATAATCCCAGAGCTGGGGTCCTGCAGCATTCAGTATTCCAAAAGGACACTTTTGTCTCGAATTGCCTGCTGTGAGAGACACAAATGTAATGTTTATCTTGTAATACTTGGGCAGAAACACAAGTCACGATCTCAGAGCTGGATACTTTTTTCTCCATCTGTTTTGACATAATAAAAAGAAATAAAAATAAAAAAAAGACTGGACAAATAAATGGATAATTTTACCTAAGCCAAAACTCAATATGAATATTCTTAATTACACTTTACAACTATTTTACATAAAGAGCATCTTGATTTTGTTGTACCAATATTTCTGGAAAGTATAAAATAATGTGGATAAATGTTAGCTGGCATTGAGGAGAGAGCTTTTCATTTTTTTTTTTTTTTGCTCCAGGGAATTTATACAAATTCGCACAGGTTGCTTTGTAGCAGGGCTTTCCTGTTCTTCCTTAGAAATAAAGGATTGTCATTTCTTCCAAGCTGTAGCATAGCTGAGCTGATTGAAGGAACTCTTCATTAACCTTCAGTCCTGGTTTCAGCAGAGGTAACATTAATGAAACAAATGATTTTATTATAGATGCAGATTTACTAACGAACAAACTTATTTAATTTCAGGAAAATTATTTCATGTTTTTGTTTCATTTTCAAGATAAAACTTGCTTCAATCCTCTCTTCAACTTCGAGGATATGCAGGAAATCACCCAGCACTTTGCAGTCTGCCATGTGGATGCACCTGGTCAGCAGGATGGAGCACCATCTTTCCAAGCTGGGTGAGTAATGAGGGAAACAGCCCCTGCTTTCAGAGTTATCTTTTGTCAGTGGATGGAAAAAGAGTCTTGATCGGCAATTCAATTGAAAAGCAATCGCAGAAGGAGAAGTAGTTTTCTTCTGAATGCTGACAGTTTCTGTTTAAGTTTCCAGAGCTCTGTTGAGTTTTGCCAGTTCACAGTAAACTTGGAGGCTGTAATTTTGTGTTTTACTGCCAATAACCACACTGCTCATAAAGCAGTTCCTTGACAGATGTTTACATTTGCCAGTTTAAGTATTGGTCTACCTTGTTTCGTAATGACATCCTCCATGCAGGTAGAAAACAAAGTTGTTACTATAAACAACATAGCCATTCACCACTGTATCATATCTTCCCTAAGTCTACAGCTTTTAGGAAATGTCTGCATGGTAGTTGTTGATAAATAGATATAGTAAGCTTCCTGGAAATTTCAAGTAGCTGTACAGTAACAATGTGATGTAACCCTTGGGATATCATAAATTACTGCATACTCTTGGCCGTGTAACATACACAATGTTGTAACTCCAGGAAACTTGTGAGTTTTGAGAGCTGTCTTTGCCAAAATGTTTGTCCCATTTAGTGAAATGAGATGGGTTTGCCTGAAGATTCCCCTAGGACAGGAGTCAGCTTAGTTGAGGAAGAGAGTAGCCAACACTATGAGGTGGGAGACGAGTCAAGAGATGGTTGTTCTCTAAGAATTGGGTATTAAGGAGCCTGTACATACCTTACTGCGTGAGCCATACCTTCTTAAATTTTAAGCTGGTCTGGCTGAGGAGGTCATCATGGGCCATGTTCCTCAGTGTTAAATGCAATGGCCCAGTTGTCTACTCAAGCAGGTGACATAGCTATTTTGGTTGCTCCAGTTTGTGTTTCTTTGAATCAAAAGCTTTTAAGTGTCTTAAGCTTCGTGTCCTAAACAGGCATTAACACTTGTGAGTTGTCAGCTGCACACTCTTCATCGTCTCTGCTAGTAAAGACCACTGCTTAACATCATGATGGCAACACAAGAAGCTGTACTATGCTTCCCAGCTACCTTGGGTAGACTTCTTTCCATGTGCTGCTCAGTAGAGATTTTGTTACAAATTTCCTCAAAAATTCCTTCAGAATTTTATTGCCACTTTGGCAGAAGAAGAGAAACATTAATATAGAGCTGTTTCTATCAAACTTCTTCAGCAGCTTCATAGCCTTTCCTTTGGCTACAATTTCTCCTTCAGTATTAATATAAATTTTTCTTCATTTTATTGCTGTAGAAATGTGCATCCTTGAAAACGTGCATGTAAATATTTGCCAAAGATCTAGATCACACTGCAGTAGTCTGATTCTGAGACAAAGGTGAACCTTTTTGTGGTGAACAAGAAGTACATATGTGGTGACTGTGGTTGGAAACTCACCTCTAAAGTTCAGATATTTTATAGGTTTTAAGTGTTGACTTGTTTTTTTTGGAAGAGATTTGCTGTGGTCTGTTTTGCTTTCAGCTGGAGCAGACAACTTTAATTCTGTAACTCACAAAGTATCCTATTGAGTATGCTCATACTCCTGTGAAATCACTTAATTGTACTTGCTCCTGATTTAAATTCACTGCATGCTGCACATGACCTGGAAATGGACGCATTTGTTATTTAATCTGCAGTGACCACTTTAAATACAGCAGTCTACTTTACTAAATGTGGCATAGTAACTCATAGACATTTATTTGTTATAGGTACATATATCCTTCCATGGATCAGCTAGCTGAAATGCTTCCTGGAATCCTGAAACAGTTTGGGTGAGTTCAGGATTCTTGACTTATTTTCCTCATTTATTGTCTCTGTATGCCACAGTGAAAGAGCAGGGAAGATTGGGAATTCACCTGTGCTACCTCAGAGCTTCACACAGGCTACCTGACATATTCCTAGAGCTACATTTGTGGTTGGTTTTTTTTTGTTGTTGTTTTTTTTAACTCCTCCATTGGCTGCCTTTTGACTTTGACTCTAAAAGAGCTTATTTGGCCTTATTTTTGGAAAGTTTGTTTATTTTTAAACAGGAAGCAATTTTGAATGAAATCACATGTGCCTAATTAAGGGTCTCCTCCAGTTTTTTCTGTCTGTAGCCCTGACAGGACATAGGCAATCTGTTCTTCTCACTGAAGCAACCCACGTTTTCCTGTGTGGTTAGCAGAAAAAAAAATGTAGCTCCATCTGAAGACACATAGTGTTTTGTTGCTGTGGCTTGAGCACATTCTGGGGTCACTCTGGTCTCATTAAGCCTCTCCTGCAAGTGCAGATCCAGATTGCTGATGCTGAGGAACTTGGCAGTGTTCATATAATCATGGAGTGTCTTGGACTGGAGAGCTGGATCATCTAATTCCAGCCCCCCTGTTCCTCTGTGGCATACCTGCAGCAAGCTTAGGTGTGTGCATTCCTTCAAAGCTTAGTTTTAACTGAGGCTATGCATAATGCCTTCCCTGCTGCCAAACTAGGAATCCTGGTATGCAATGGATCATAGACTCGTTTGAGTCGGAGAGAACTCTTAAAGGTCATCTAGCCCTACTTTCCTGCAATGAACAGGGACATCTACAGCTAAATGAAGTTAGAATCTGCAGATGTTCTCAGACTAGGGAGAGTAAATCTGGCATTCAGGGTTAGGTAGCCTTGGAGGACAGACAAGTTGGGCTGCTGATGGAGCCTCAGCACCCCACTGTAGACATTGCTCAGCATACAAACCAGAGGTTAAAATACTTTGACTATTATACTTCTCTGATATCACTACCTTCCTAAAACAAACGTATGTTTTTAAACCTTTTTTGAAACCAAAGCGCAGTATTGGCCATTTAATAAAAGAAAATAAATAAGTAAATAAAGCAACAACATGCAACAACATCAATACCTTGAAAACCAATTAAACTGGAGTTGATTCACAAAAGCTTGATTTAATATTGTAATGAGAATTAAATCTTTCTCCTGGTATTGCATAACCTGTTTTTCTGACAGGTTCTGTCTGGTCTCCCTTCCATGTATTTTCTAAGACCTTGAAGGGGATGCTTTAGAACCAATCTGAGCAAATGCAAATATTTGATTTGTCTCTGCCCTGCTTAGTTCTGAAGTTTAATCTCACCCACTCCAGCAACTGGATAGCAGGAGAGTTTTCCCTGCCAGCTCCCTGATAGAGAGGACTCAGCGTCACAGTTTGATAGCTGAGGGCAGGGGAGACTGAGGTGGGGTTGTTGTGTTTTGACTGCAGACCACAGGACTCTATCTTAGAAGTTTTTCTGGCAGAGGAGCCATTTCCTTCCAGAATCAGAACAATGCTGTTGTTGATCCATGTATTTACTTAAGGATAAGTGAGGATTGCTGCTGGGCCGCAGTGCATGAGCACCAGAGTCTGCAAATCTCAAACCACCTAGCTGCTGTACCCAGCTCTGGTGGCATTGCTGAGGGTTGGTGATTTGCTCAAGGTATGATCTGCCCTTTCACTGGCATGTGCAAGAAGAATAACTGAATCATTAAGATTAGAAAAGACAACAAAGATCATCTAGTCCAAACATCAACCCATCCCCACCATACCCACTAACCCGTGTCCCTCAGTGCCACATCTTCTCTACCTGCTGCATCTACTATCCACCCCTTCCCTGGGCAGCCTGTTCCAATGACTGACCACTCCTGAGAAGAATTTTTTCCTAATATCCAACGTGACAGGGAGTCTGCTGATGGGTTTTTGTTTATTTTCGGTGCTCTCTTACTGATTTGTCTCCTCCATCATATGGCACACAACTGCTGTGCAGGCTGAAGAGCATTATTGGAATGGGAACTGGAGCTGGTGCCTACGTCCTGACCAGATTTGCTGTAAGTTTTGTGGAGCTTTCTTAAAGACTTGAGTCCATTTTCCTCGATGTGTTGCTGCCTCCTCAGGGTGTGCAGAGAATTCCTGCTCTGTCATGTGCATTTAAGCAAGCAGCCAGGCTTTTAAGTGGAATACCACAGTCTGCGGGATAGCTCATCCAAAAGACCTAGATTTTCCATTCTAAAGCCTGAGCTCTACCCAGTTAATTTGCAGAAGGTTTTTTTAATGGGAGTTCTCTATTTAAACTGAGGGTGGGGAAGATGTTAAATCTTAATGTTCTCCAGCTGCTCAGTTGAATTGCTTTAATGATTTTTTTTTTCCATACATATGCTTGTTTTATGCAAGATAAAACTAGACCTACTGCCTTCCTCCCCAGGAGATAATTCGCTAATTTAAATTTTATGCTGACTGTCAGCCTGCAAAGGACACATGATGAATCTTAATTCGAGCCTTTTCTTTTACAGTTAAACCACCCAGACATGGTGGAGGGATTAGTTCTCATTAATGTTAACCCTTGTGCTGAAGGTTGGATGGACTGGGCAGCAACAAAGGTAAACATTCTTAAGTTAGACAAATAAATCATACTGTGAGGAGTTGGGCAAGGTTGTGTGTCAAAGTAGGGCTGCAAAGACAAAATATCTTAGGCAAATTTATTTATTTTTATTTATTTTTTCATTTACAAATATACCTCCTGTAGGGCTAGTGATAAAAATAAGTACTTCTAGGAAGCTGAAATCCACGGTATAATGGAATTGCTGGGTACAGACAATTCTTGAGAGCTGGTAATGGCTGAAGAAAAACTATTTTAACCTGGAGATGGAATAGGTTTGGGAACAACTTTCTTCCAATTAAACTTCAAGCTTAGTGTTGTTATTTTTTTTTCTGTGTCTTCGTTTACAAGCACAGTCCAAAATACTAATTGGAGAGCATAAAAAATGTTCAAAACAGCATATTACTATGTCTAGCTGAGTCTGGGATACTAAAAAGACTCAAAAAAGAGCATTAGGTACAGGAACACTGGACGGATTGTCCATACAATCAGATTTCTAAACTTGATAACTTGAACTTGATAACAAACAAAGAAGCCCCTGTAAACTTCATTCTTTTGTAGCTATAAGATTACAACATGGGAAAAACGTGGTGGGGGCTGGTTTTGAGTAGCTTCAAGGAGCCAATAGAGAAATAGATATAAATGTTATATTATTCATCACTCAGTTTTAACTTAGCAAAACAGTTTTCAGAGGAGACTGAAAAGGTGGACACTTCATATCATTTAGGGTCATGTTTTAATGAATGACAGTTACTATGAACGCACAAAAATTAAAAGCTTTATCTTTTAAGCACACATACAGTCAACCTACTTTAAGTGTCTCAGGAGACATAAAATGCCATAATAAGTGGGGGTGTAGCATTCTTTTAGTTCTGGGTTACTTATTTTTTATAAAATACTGTTTAGCATATCAGTTTATTTTGGCAAGTGTGATTGATCTGGATGTGTATTTACTAACTCGTCTACAATGAGATGTACCAGTTGACCCATTTTGGTTATCTCATCCAATACCTCTCCATAATTAAATTCTTTCACATCTGTGTCTCTGCTGTCCACCTCTCCTAGGGGCTGTCAAACTTAAGTGTGCAGCAGTTCCCCTGTATCCTTCTGTCTTTCCAGATTAAGACCATGTACTCTGGGACGTGACCTCTATGGTCTACAGGTACCAGATCTGAAGTATTGTTGTTGTGATTTGTTAGGGATGATATTGGACAGGGAGGTTAAATTGCACACATCCAGCTGATTTTCAGAGAGTGATTCCATATTTACTTATGACACTAGTAATGTGTTCCCTGTGTATCTGCATTAGTAAAGGCATCCTATGAGAACAACTCAAACATAATCAATGCTTAATGATGATATAGTAGGAATGGAGGGGAAAAAACATCAGTTCAGGATATTATACATAAGTATATATAAGTATACATAAGTATAATATCCTGGACTGATGTTTTTTCCCCTCCATTCCTACTATATCATCATTTTATAAGCAGCAGCAGAGAAATATCCATTCTTCTACTTAAGGGTAATTAAACACTTTCAAAAGATTGTTTTAATATCAGATACTTAGATAATCTTGCTGTTCAGATTTCAGGTTGGACAAATGCTTTACCAGACTTGGTCATTTCACATCTTTTTGGAAAGGTATGCACGTTTAAAGCATTATTCTGGTGTATTCAGTCAACTGTGTTTACCTCCTGGAGCTGAGAAGGGATAACCTTTGGCTTAAATAGCGATGTTTACAATGAAACCTGTGGGATAGGATTAATAATAGTGTTCCCAGCACTTTGAAGTGTGGATACTGCAGTGAGGCTTGCTAAGCACCAAGCAACCAAGTACAGTGCTGTCGTAGCAACTCCAGAAGGTGTAGCTACCAGTTTGGCTAGCTGATATTTAAGCACGAGTAAAGCACTAGTATGATTTTATATAGTGATATACTCAACTCTGGGAAAACTGGTTACCAGTACAAATGGTGCCCTTCAGTGCAAGCCTACTCTAAAATTGAAAAACATGGAACTACAGTCAGATGTTAATGCCGGGTGATAACACTGAGTGCTGAAAGTTGTTCCTGCCCTAAGAGTGCACACCTGTTGTGTAGATATGAGCCTGATACATGACTGCTGTGCCATGTCATCAGATCCTCTCAGAAAACAGCCCCTGTTCTGAACAATTCTGTTTCCACTGTAGGAAGAGATTCACAGCAACCATGACCTGATCCATACTTACCGTCAGCATATTATTAATGATATGAATCAAACCAACCTTCATCTCTTTGTCAACTCTTACAACAGGTAAATACATTTACCTGATTTCTAACTGGAAACTGTTTTAAGAGATTTTCCAGCTCTTTTTTAGCCAGTGTTACTTGTGTGGTGGAGTTACTTGTTTTCCCCCATTGTGAAATTCTACTTGACAAGCACCCTTAGGAATCTCAGGTGGTCTGCTTATGGGAGAAGGTCCTTTTGCATTTATGGGGAGAAAGATGGTATATATGAACACTGATACTTCAGTATGAAAGTGGTTCATCATCAGTTATGGAGCTTTCTACATATATCAGATTAACATATGTGAGTGCCTGTGCTTTCTGTAAACTAGAATTTGGAAGTACCTGTTGAATTTCAGTGTGTCATCTTCATTTCTTTTTAGTCGTCGAGACCTTGAGATTGAGCGCCCTGTTCCTGGATTAAATGTTGTCACCCTTCAGTAAGTATTTTATTGCCAGTCAGTTCACTTGTATGTGGTTTGGGCCAAGAGATGGAACCTGTGGGTACATTGCATGGGCATCACAGGGCTGTAGCTGAGTTGCTACAGTGTCCTGTAGCTTCATCTGGGAGCTGAATTGTTGCTTAAGTCAGGAACATTCAGTAGGGGGAGACTTCCCATTTTCAAACTTCACAGCCAGATTAATTGAAGTGCATAGACAAGTAGTGCCTGCCATGTACTGTGTACTGCAAAGTTGAGCTTACAGACTAGGTGCTAACAAAGTAGATGCACGTAGCCTCAAAATCTGTGCTAGTTAAAGGGAACTATGGCTCTGGATGCACTTTAGCCATGTCTGCCCAACTGAAGAAACATAATCAAAACCAATTAGAACCACGAAGACATTCAGGAAGGTGGAGCAGGTGTGAGGATGGTTATTTACCAGATTTTCTGCTGATAGATTTTTCACTTATGCTGCTTTATGTAAATGAAAAAGTTGTTGAGTCCTCTACTCATGTTTAAACACAGGAAACGATGGCTCATCTGCCCAAGTGGTTGGAATTGGCTGACAGTCCAAAAATTAGAGCTGGGGGAGTAGTGGGGAGAGGGATGAGATTTTGAGGCTGATGCTCACATTCAAATCCTTACTAAACAACCACAAAAAAAAAAGGATTAAGAGTGATGGGAAGGGCTGATTGCAATGAGGTGAGAAAAAAGACAGGATCTCTGCCAAGGTATCAGAGCATGTCCGTGTATCTGGACTTCTAATGTGTGGGTAACTGAGCACTGGCACTGGATGCCCAGAGAGTCTGTGGGGTCTCTTCATTGGAGATCTCCAAAAGCCTCCTGGATGTGGTCCTGGGCCCCCTGCTCTGTGTGTCCCTGCTTCATCAGGGTTAGGCCAGATGGACTCAGAGGTCCCTGCCAACCTCAGCCATTCTGTGAGTCTGTAATATGGGGGATTTTATGTGTATCAGGGACGCACAACTCATAATTTTCACACGCCTGTCTCATCTTCTCCAGGACACAAAATGAAGCTGCATCGCAAAAATAATACAGCTTTTGTGTGCTTCCTTGCAGGTGCCCTGTGCTCCTGGTGGTTGGTGACAGCTCCCCAGCAGTGGATGCCGTGGTGTGTATATCAAGCCCTCATCACCACTGTGTTGCTAGGCAGGTGACCCGAGATGCTGAGCGAGCCCGGCAGAGCTCCCAGCAGCACAGCAATCTTGCCAGCCATCAAGTCAGCCCAAAAGGCTGTCCTCTTTTAGACTGCGGGAGAGATGCCATTATTCCTGTCTGTTTGTGCCCTCTGTCATTATTTAATAGCTACTGCATTAAGAACAATTGCCACAGCAGTTCCAGTGAACCGCAAATATTTTCCTTTAGAGAGGGATCTGCTGCTGGTATTTTAACTTGTTCTGTGGCACTGGAGTCCTGCCCTGGGTCACTATGGAAGTGAAGAGCTTCTTTTTGGCTATTATTACTTGCCCCAGATGACTGGGTGACTTCAAGTGTTGTGCCCTAACAGGCATGCCCAGCGTGCTGGCTGGTGGCCATGTGGCTGCTCACCACTTGGGACGCTACCAGATGACCCCAGATTACAAGATAAACAACCCTTGTTGCCACTAGAGTACCAGACCCATGAAAAAAATCCACAAGCCCTAGCTAATGGATTTGTTTATGCATGGCAAAGGATAGTTATAACTGACACTTGCTCAGCCATGTGCAAAAAGACATACGTATAGATAGTGTCTTTATGCAGAAGCCTAACGAACCCAAGTTAGTCTGTATTAAGCCAGAAACCAATGTTTTCAGCAAGCAGTTCCTAATTTGTGTCTTGTCTACAATGCCTTATTCTGCTCTTCTTTCACATAGGTTGAATGCAATTCAAAACTGGATCCGACAAGAACAACGCTTCTGAAGGTAATAGCAAGAGCTGTTTGTTTTAAAATTGATATTCCCCATATTTAAATCAAATGGATTAATTGAAAAAGCAGAACCAGACCTCTGTGATGCCGTAGAGGTAACACAGTGAGATTTCAGTTCAGATGTGGAAGGGGTAGTGCCTTCAGGATAAGAAAAGGGAGGCTATGAGAAATATGTGGACAGACAGTTCAACAGGATCTGTTGTGATAGGGGAAATGTCTCAAACTAAAATGCAAGATTTATACTGGACATATGGAAATATTTTTTTTACAATATGTGTGGTGAAGTACTGCAACAAGCTGCTCAGAGAGGTGGTGGATTCCCTGTCTTGAGAGACGCTCAAGGTCAGTTTGGATGAGGCTTTGTATTTACCAAAAAATTGGTAAAGAGGGCTGACAAAACTGCAAAGAATTGTGCAGTCTTTGGCTGATACTTGGCATTCATAGTATGGATGCAATCTCTAGCTCATTAATGATGGCATAAACTACAATGAGTATAATAACATGCAAACAATGATGCAAGCTTGGTCATGCTTCCAGTGGGAAATTCTCATGTATCTCTCTTTAGTAAACTGTCCAGAGGGAATAATAGTAGGCAATTGTTTTTAAAATTATTTTTCCTTCTAATGTTGGTGAGTTCCAATGCTGACCTACCACATGGCCACAGCAAATTTATCCTAAGGAAATATCTGACAATACCTCAGACAGTTGTCAGTGGCCAGCCTTTCCCCATCCAAGGGTACAGCGAATAGAACCTGCTGCAGGCCTGTTTTGCTGCTAACTAATCCTAGATAGGATTTGGGGTTTCCTGTAATTCACAGCTCAACTGTTTTCAGCTTGTGGTGTTCCTTGGAACAGGACTGTTTTTGTTGGGATGACTTGGAGGGGTGGAGTGGCAGGAAAAATGAAGTGCTCCAAAAATATTGCGTGCACTCAAGATAGCTTTCTAATTTGGCTTTCTCTGCTTCCCTTGGCAAGTCGGGCTGATGCTTGCCACCCACAATCTCAGCAAAGTGTTTTTACCTCACCTTTGAGATTTAGGCATTTGTTTTCTCTCCTGTCAGTAAGGTCAGTACTGCACCACATTACTATAATTCAGAACTGGAGCTGTAGCCAGGACTCAGAGGCTAGTTTCTAAGAAACTGATCATGTCCTATCAAAAGCATTTATTTGTAGCTCTAGCCGATGCTTTGCCTGAAGGTCAAATCATTTCAGAGTTTTTCTGGGGTACAGTCATACCTTTCATGAATGCTCATCGACTTGCTTTAGTGCACTCATCTGCATGTGTGTTACTCATACAACAAAAGGAAATGTTTTCCTGCCAGATAGCTAAAAAGGTCGCTTCAGTATATCCTGAGCACAAATTAGTTCCTCTGGCAATACTCTAACTGTTCTCATCCTTATTTCAGATGGCTGATTGTGGTGGGCTCCCCCAAGTTTCCCAGGTATGATTTGGCTGACGGAAATCCTTCTAATCCTGTTCTGAAGTGTCTCAGGCTGCAATAAATGGGTGGCTTCCTCCAGGGTACATGTTGTTCCCAAATTTCAGCCAAAAGGGTGGTTATGATTTCTTGAATAATTAAGTCAATCGGCCATCTCAGCTTTTTTCTTTAAAGACCGACGAAGCTCAGAATTAAGATTAGAAGGGAGTATTGTTTCCACTAATTAAGTTTTAACCAAGGAAAGGTTTGAGGTGGGAATGAAAAGATATTATTTTATGCCTATCTACTAAGATCACATAGATTAAGGCTTGTGCACTAGCATTTTCAATTTGGACTATTTTAGTACAGATCAGGAAAGTGGGAGGCAGGGAATAACAATGCTGTGTTCTCATGTGCGTTGGCCTGACTTGACTAAGGACGAACTGGAGTTTCTGAAATATGCTTAGGTATAAATCTGGGGGCTGATAGTAAAACCAGGCCAGGAAAGTTTTAAATTTACCTATGCTCTAGTTTTTATTTCACTAAAAATGCTGACCTCTAAGTCAGATTCAGTCTGTGCGTTGCCCCTCTGTGATAGATTTCATTCCTTGATTCAGATAAAATTATGCCAAAAATATTAGCAGTATTTGTAAACTCAGTAACTGAGGCAGAGTCTGATTTGACTGATTTATTACCAGCAGAGAAAAATACTGAGATCCTCACTGCAAGAACATCAGTTGTGCTTGCATATTCCCACTTAGATTTTACCCTGTAAATGTAACTATTGGCTCTGACTGCTTGGATTTGTTTTCTGCTGATGAGGACTCAGTATGAAATGCCTCATATGTGGCCAGTTGTTTTACTTTCATTCATCTGCCTAAATATCTGCACTACTGAAGTTTGGACTGGGCTTAGACCACTTAAAGTCACTTCTCCAAAAATTCCCATTCTGAAATGCTTGTGTCCTTTTGTTAACGGAGTGGGGGAGAGAAGCAGGTGAGGGATAGCAATAGTGGAGATTCCTCATGTAAATGAAAAATTCAGGGAAATTCAGAAAATATTAAAATATACCTATTAACACCAAACATCTACTATACAGTAATATAACTAAATTGCTGATTGCTGTGTACAATATGTTTCTTTTACAGCCTGCAAAGCTTGCAGAAGCTTTCAAATACTTTGTTCAGGGAATGGGATACAGTAAGTATTGGTATTATGGAAGGGCTCCTGTGGCTACTGGATTTGTTGGGAGTCTCAGCATTCAGAGAGCCTTTTGATCCCTGATATGAGGTCTTTTCCCTGTTGGACACGGTTTTATAAGAGGAAAAAAAGACTACCAATGGTGTCTGGGAGAGGGGTTTTGAGTCCGAATCATATTTCTAGATAGAAAGCTTTGTAGGATAGATTCCTATTGCAAAATAACTCTCCAAAATAAAGCTTAAGCTCTTTTGCCCTTCCTTTACTTATCTGAGTAATTGTATGCAATTCCCAGCCATCTCATGTAATCTACATTTTCTAATTATTATTTAAACTATTCTGTAAGTTCTTTAATGACCAGTAGGTTGAGGAAAGGATGCTTCAGAGAGAGGGTGTGTAAAGGTATTCTTAAACAAAACTGCCTCATTCCAAAAAGTGCAGTAGGTAGTGCTTCATAAAGCTGCAAAATATCTCTGAGGCTTATTGTCAGGTATGAGCCTGAAATGTGGATCCCAGCACAGGTTTACTGGTGATCTACTGTACCAACTACAGGGGATGCATTTGGTCTCTTGCTTGCATCTTCCGTTTTGATCTCCAAGCTTTGAAAGTTAAGATGGCGTAGTGGTGACTCCATTCACGTTAAGTAGCAGTCCTTTCATTGCCAAACTTGCACTCCCCAGCAACCCCGACTGCCTCTACAAGGATTAGGAACTTAGGATTTTATACATGATGAAAACAGTGCTTCTACCTCTATGTGTGAAGCTACCGTGCATAGTATATTCAGGAAGTTAGAGCTGGAAGTAAGGCAAGGCCTTTCTTCCAAGCCTACAGAGCAAGGCATTAATGAAAGTCTGGTAGACAGTTGGACTAGATGATCTTAGTGATCTTTTCTAACCTTAATAATTCTGTGGTTCTTTCAGTGCCCTCTGCTAGCATGACCAGGCTGATGAGGTCCCGCACTGCTTCTGGCTCCAGCGTAACTTCCTTGGAAGGCACGAGGAGCCGGTCCCACACCGGGGAAGGCACGAGGAGCCGGTCCCACACCGGGGAGGGAACTCGGAGCCGGTCCCACACTGGGGAGGGTTCCAGGAACCGCTCCCACACAGACACACGCATTGAGCTGACGCCGAATTCAGCAAGCAGTGCTGAACAATCAGGCCCCAAGTCCATGGAAGTGTCCTGCTAAGCGTATGTGGGAGGTTTAAACTGGTCACAGTTTGACAAAAATAAAGGATGCCCCTTGTGTATCACAAAAACATAACTGGTATTAATCTCAAGCTATTCTGTAGGATGAGCTCTGTTCTCCAGGGTCTGACGGGGACCAAAGAAAAGAAGCATCTCATTTGCTCTATCATTACTCTTGTAACTCAGACAGTTGCTGCTATTGTGCCCTCCTTCAGTGGATGCCAAATTCTAAAGGAAACTTGCCAAAAGCCAATATGGTGTAAACACTTCAGAGTCAAACCAGATTTGCTTAATATCCTTCTTTAAAATCGATTACTTGCCCCTTTATCTCTAATTCTCTTGAAGTAAACTGGCACAATTTGAGATGAGCTTCAAAGAAGGGGAGAAAATCACTATTATGGATGGCTTGTTTAAAAAAAAAAAGAAAACAAATGTGTTATGGCCTCATGTTGAAGCTGGAGTTGAATGCATTGTATATAGCTTGACTTCAAATGATAGAGAAGTTAATGTATCGTGCATTTATAGGCCTTCTAATTCATTAGTTCTCCTACATATAATAATATACTACTAAAATAGAAAAATTTAATGTGACTTTAAGATGAACTAAATCTTTAAGCTTTTTTTTATTTCACTTTTTTGAGATCTAGTTCCAGTCTTCCTTTCTTTCCCCCTTCCTAGACCCTAAAATCTGCTTAGCAAAGTGGGGACAGGATAAATTTTATAAGCAAGGAAGCATCTCCTCTTCGGGATCTTGGGCCAAGGGGTTTAAAATGCTGCAAAAGTTGGTGTAGTCTAAGCAAGTAGGGTAGCTGTACATGCCAGGAAAGCAGAAGCAGCTTGATTTTTACTTCAGACAGCTTCCTATCTCTGCAGCTCAAGTTTTTGTCTCCAGCACAATTGTAAGACATTCAGAATTCTGTCAGCACAGCCAGATCCAGCTGTTCTTTGTCAGGAAAGATGAATAAGTGTGGAATGGCATGTAATTAAATACTGTACATTCAACTGTGACTAATTACTAGATTTGAAACTGAGATCCCACTGGTGCTGGGAAGCGTATATGAGAAAGTGATGGAGCAACGGTGCTGTAACTGCAAAATATAGTGTTTAATGACTGTGTAAATGTAATGATCTGCTGGTTCTGCATCTTTAAGTAGCTGCCTGATACCTTGGGTTACTTCTTTTGATGCTGGTAGTTTGACATCTTTCTGGCAGTCAGATCTTCACAGTTGGATGTCCTTACATGTGTCCTTCAATGTGTTTTGGGATGCGACTTCCTGAGTCTCAGTGCATACCTGCTGCATTGCAGCCCTTGCATAAACAAGAAAACTCAAAGACCAAGCAGATAAATAGCAGATGTTAATACTTTTGGATTGCTTGTTCAGAAGAATGCCACCTACATTACTTTATATTGACTAACTCAGCTCTCATGTAGAATATCCATAATAGTTTGTGGGAAGAACAGACAATTTCAAGAAAGAATAAAGCTATTGTGTAAAGTCTATCAAGAAAAGTTTCTTAATGAAGTATTTGTATTTATTTCAAAACAAATAAATTTGTAACTTTGCAATGTCTTGTCTTTGTCTTTTACCAGGAGTACTATGATCTTTCTCAGTGGGGGCTTTCTCTTTGTCACTCCTTTGTAGAAATGAAATATCTTTTATCTTGTGCTTCTTTTCCTGCCCTTCCCTACTTTCATGCTCTGAGCTCTTTTGTTTTTTTCACTCCACCGTACTATTTATACTAAGAAAGCACAACACATTTTGGTGTCAAGTGTTACTGGCTATTCAAAATACTAAAGGATAATTTCTTCTCAGAAAGAGTGGTGAGGCATTGGAACAGGTTGCCCAGGGAGGTGATGGAATCACAGACCCTGGAGGGGCTTCTTGACTACCTGGAGGTATTCAAGAAATGTGCAGATGTGGTACTGAGAGACTTGGTTTAGTGGGAATGAATTGATAGTTGGACTAGGTGACGTTAGTGGTCTTTTCCAACCTTAATGATTTTACATTTCTATACAATCCTGTCTTCCTCACAGGAATTGGTCATGTCTTCCTTATTTCATCCTTTCTGTCCTCAGTCTAGCGTATGGAATTCTAGGTGTGTGTCCCCTACCTGTCTTTGGAGGTATTTCTGCCTCTTGACTGCATTGTAGCTATCTCTCTGTGTTTCTAAGTGCTGTTCTTTTTTGACCTACTGCAAGAATCTCACTTTAAAACAGTGTGGATAACTTATCCACCCTTCCAAATAATTTTTGAAAGCAAATCCCAAACATAAAAGAGAGGAATCTGAAGATGGAGGGAAGAATTAAAGCATTGTTTTATTTCTGTCCTTAAAGCAGAAGTACAAGTTTCCTGTCTTATACCAATCTGGGTGCTGGTAGACCACCCTTGTCTGGTTTTATGTACATTGGTGCTCTTAGAATCATACAGTTGTTTGAGTTGGAAAGGTCCCTTAAAGATCTTAATTCCAACTCCCTTGCATTGAGCAGGGACTCCTATAGCTAGATAGGTTGCTCAGAGTCCCATCCAGACTGACTTTGAGTGTCTCCAGAAACACAGGGCACTCATCAACCCTCTGGGCAACCTGTTTCAGCACCTCACCACCCTCTTACCCTGTAACCAGTGTAATGTATTTGGAGTTTCAGAGACAGGGATTTCATGGTTTTGCTAGAACAATTTTGATGGTGTTTCTTGCTGTATCTCAAAAAATACTGTGATGTAAAGAGACAAAAGCAAATATTTGTCATGTCTGAGCCCCGGTCCCACAAAATGTGATTACTCAGCAGTTGTCACTGGAGTGTTACCAGTATAGAGGTTGGTTTGGTCAACCACAGCCTATGCCACTGCCAGTGAAAATGAGAGGAACATGTGCCAACACATCTTACAAAAGAAGGGCAAAGTTATGTTCTTCCCTGAGCTTTTCTGGGAATGACTAATTGTTCCTTCCACAAGGACACCATGGTGTGTCTGTCAAAGCCTAGGCACTTTAGTTTTTTTAAACAGGGAGAAATGCATCCAATCCGTCTTGTTGCACAAAGGGATCTGTGAGCACTTCTCAGCAGCTGGGGGTAGCTAGGACCACTGTAAATGTCAACTCTGCAACAAAAAGTATTCATTTGGAAAGGAACAGTGTGTACCTGTACAGAAAAGCTGGAGGGCTTTGCAGAGAAGTGGTGCTTTACCTCTCAAAAAGAGTTAAGGCTCCTTTTTTCCTGCAGCACTGGACCTCCTTTACCGGTGCTTAACCTGAAGAGATTCAACTGGCTTTGCACGTTTATGAAAATGTATTAGAAAATAAAAACATCCAACTCCTATAGCTTGCAAGTGCCTCAATGTCTTTCTTGTAGTGAGGGGCACAAATCTGAACGCAGCACTCAAGGAGTGGCCTCCAAGGAGCAAGGAGTGCCTATGACAGAGCAGAAATTATTATTAGATAACAGGAGTTTTCCAGAATATAAACAATTCAACTGTCATGGTGCTCCTGAGGTTACTGAGAGCAGAAGAGAATTCACTCCTCAGGACCAGCAGGTTTCCTGACTGCTCCTCAGAACCTCAAGTAGAAAGGATTTAATTGTTGAAGTCAGAGTTCTTTCCACCTCTGTGTGGGCCTCAGTATCTACTATGCAAAAATCAGCTAAACTTCAGTGCCCCACTCCCTGTCCTTGCAAAATAGGAGTGAAAGCAGATGTGCCAATACTGCATCAACAACACAGGACTTTTGTGCTGAAGGATGCTGCTTCTCTATTTAAAAATCTCTAGAGATCAAACAGCTGGAAACTTTAACCTAGATGTGTTTTGGGGGTTTATGATTAATGTCACATGTTGCAAGCAATGGGCTGAGCTGGAGGAAAAGAAACAGTTTATAGAAAAGCTGCTTATTTTTCTCTCTATTGCTGGAATCCTCTTCCTGTCTGTTTTTGTGTCTGTTGCAATCCACACTGTGCCAGTAACACACTGTTTTCACATTCAACAGTCTCACAAGTAACTCGGTCTGCCCTCTTCCCACATGCTGTCTGCTTTTGTTTTGCACTGTTTTGCACTGTATTGTGCTATCCCACGTTGGCTGGACCTGTAAGTCTCTCTGGGTCCGTATATATCAACAGCTGCTTTGATGCATGGATTTAGTGTTTCCACTGAGCCGAATATAGGCTTTATGTTGATAGCTGATAACTGCTGTGTCTAATGTTTAAATAACCAAAAGAAAGGATGTCAGGGTATTTTAGGAGATCAGCCCTTCCCCCTCAGCTCTTTGCAACAGACAGACACAGCCTCTCACTGTTTCTATCTATTGCTTCATTAAGGGCTCCATTCATCCTATAAACAACACAGCTGCTGACCAGTGTTGGGAAAAGAGAGCAAAAAAAAAAAAAGGCTTTTGATTGCAACTGCCAAACAGTCCAATGTCTGTTCCCTGCAATCCAGCGTGGGGATCTTTTGCTTACCCAGCAGCTACTGAGGGCCAGAGGAGAGCTGTTATTCGGCTGTAATTAAAGAAGCATCCCTCACAGCCCTTACAGTGGGTACATCAGACACTGAACACAAACATCACTGAGCAGCCCCCGAAGAGACCAAAGGTTGGGAAAGGGGTTATAGGAAGCTCTTCCTACCCACACAGCACCTAGTGCAGTCACCAGTGCTGTGGTGACCTGTGATGAGCTGAAAACTATCCTTGGGTGACCCGCTGTGCACTGCTATCCTTGTGGCTGAAGTGGATTATGATATTCGGGTCAAGGTCAGCGTGTGAAGAGCGCTGGGGGCAGGGAAGAGCTTTTTGCTGGGCGATTGCATTCAGGGAGAACTAGGGCAGCTCTATGCACACCCTACAGCCATAACCAATGGCTCATGGAAGAGTGTAAGACTGCTAGCAGCCTGGATTTCATAGAATCATAGAATTACTAAGGCTGGAAAAGACCACTAAGGCCACCTAGTGCAACCATTAACCCATCACCACATGCCCACTAAACCATGTCCCTCAGTGCCATACCTACCTTTTCTTGAATACCTCCGGGGATGGTGACTCCACACTTCCCTGGACATCCATTTCCAATGCCTTACCAACCTGAACCACCCCTGATGCAGCTTGAGGACGCTACCTCTATCACTATTACCTGGGAGAAGAGTCCAATCCTATCCTTGCCACAGCCTCTTTTCAGGGAACTGAAAAGCCTCTTTTCTCCTCTGAGCTTCCTGTTCTCCAGACTGAATAACCTCAGTTCCCTTAGTTGCTGCTCCTAAGACTTGTGCTGAAGACCCTTCACAGCTTTGTTGCCCTTCTTTGGACATACTCCAGGGCCTCAGTGTTCTTCCCGTAGTGAGAAGACCAAATCTAAACACAGAAGTGGGGCCTCATCAGACCTGAGAACGGAGGGACAAACACATCCTTGGTCCTGCTGACTACCCTGGCAAGATTTGGCTGTGCGTGTGTGCATGTCTCTGCAAGGCCCAGCATCCTGCAGGCAGCAAGGTATACAGGGAAGGTGCAGCTGCCAAGCTGGAGTTCTACCCCCTGTGGTGGAAGTGAAACAACCAACCTATTCACAGGGCTTCGTAAGCCTAGCAGTGGTGTTACCCGGCTGTTACACACCAGTGACACTCATCTTGGTAGGGCTTAGTGAAGCTGCCCTATGGAATGGTGCCACGCAGCCCACCACACACTAATGAGGCTCCTCTCGATCTCTTTGCCTTACATCATGCCTACACTTGTATTTCCCCACCTGGGGAATAGTGTCTCCTTGACCAATTGTGATGCGGTTTCATTTAATATTAATGATTACTAAGGAACAACTCCAACAAGTCTTAGTTCTTTACTACCAGCTGACAGTACTAAACCTCAATCCCACAGTCCCAAATCGGGTTGTGGGGAATCTCATAGCAGATGGATATCAGTACTTCCTTTGAAAAGTGCAAAGTGCTTAGGAGGTGATGGTTTTCCCTGGCTAGTCCAAATACAGTGACTGAAAAAACAGCCAGAGTGCCCTTTATGCAAGGCAGCATGCATGGAAGCTGCCAAACATGCAAGCAGAAGCATCAGACAGATGGGACTTTTTTAGGAAATGTTCTGCCTCTGTGTCCAGATCTGGGCCCCCTGGTACAAAAAAGGCAGTGATCTCCTCGAAAGAGTCCAGCAGAAGGATAGAAAGATGATAAAGGGCCTGCAGCATCTCTTTTATGAGGAAAGGCTGAGAGACCTGGGTCTGTTCAGCCTGGAAAGAAGACTCAGAGGGGATCTGATTCATGACTACAAATATCTAAAGTGCGGGAGGCAAAGGGACAAGGCTGGACTCTTCTCAGCAGCATGTGGTGATAGGACAAGGGGAAATGGCCACAAACTGATGCATGGGAAGTTCTGCACAAACGTGCGTGGGAACTTCTTCACAGTGAGGGTGACAGAGCAGTGGCACAGCTGCACAGAGAGGTTGTGTAGTCTTCTTCTCTGGAGATATTCAGGACCCACCTGGATGCCTACCTGTGCAACCTGGGCTAGGGAGCTGCTTTGGCAGGGGGTTGGACTCCATGATCTCTGGAGGTCCCTTCCAGCCCCTACAGTTCTGTGATTCTGTGATTTGCTGCAGACTATTACTGGAACATGTTTAAGTTGTAGAGGAGTTCCTTTTGCAGCCAAATTAAAGCACAGTGAAGGAAAAGGCTGGGAGGAGCAAGTCCAGCACACAGGCCCATCACTGCAGGAGGCAGGAAGCCATGGAAAGTGTTCCCACTGGGTCAGGAAAATTCTGAAAATCTTAAGTCTAATTTCTCTAGAACTAAATAATGGAATCCTTACTGGGCTTATCTGTGAGCATTTGTAAATGCTGGGGTATGGAACAATGATTATTTCATTAAAATATGTTTCTCCTTGTTTTTAATAACCTTGCTTAAATCATTCCTCTCCACGCAGCTGTTCCAAACAGGTTATTCTTGCAGCTTCTCAAAAAGGGATTACAAAAAAGTCATGCTTAGGCAGATGAGTAACACATTTGACTTTGCTGAAAGAGCCTAGACAAGCTATCCCAAGTCAAAGGAAAAAAATCTAGAGCCAGAAACAGACCAGCAAATTAGGACATGTAAGCTGGGGAACACCTGGCATTCCCAAGCTGCCAAAATATTCACACTAAAGGAATTGCTCTCAGAACATCCTTCTTTTCCATACTACTTTATTTTCATTTTTTTACATATCCTCCAGCTCATGCCTTTGTCACACATTGCAAGCTCACACTTGGATGCTGTCCAGATGAGGAGACTGGAAAAGGAAAAAGAAATGTCCATGGTAAACATACTTCACCTTTTTTTTGCTTGCCTAAGTCTCTAAATGATGCATCAGTCATATATTCATTAATCATTTACCACTTATGAGGTTATTTAATATATTAAAACCACAGCAGCAGCATGCCACCCACAAAACCTCACCATAGTGCTGCATGAACAGATAATGTGTTATGTGGTTGGTGTAACTCAGGCTGACACTGCCAAACCAATCTGTTTTTCCTATTATTTTTTTCATATATTTCAGCACCTGAAGCTTACAGAATTGTTCCTGCAGAACTGTTGAAATAAGGAAGTAGCAGTCTGAAAATGTATTTGTATGGATATTTGCTTGCTTGAAGTTAATGTGAGATGTGTTTCCATCAATTTAATAAACTGCTCGTCTTAAAAGTCATACAAAAATGGGGAAAAAAATCACAGGATTTAATTCACTAGATGACTCAGAATTACTTACTGTTGCAGTCCTAATGCATGACATATAATACATCACAATCTTTGTGAATCTATTAAAAATGAAGCAACTGCACCACACCCTGCATGCACGCTGAAATAGTGTTTTAAATTCTAGCCAAAGCTCCATGCAGAGGCATCTTGTAAGTTATGTGCTTGCTTCTTTCCATCCTTCAGGGATCAGATTGTTTTTTGGGCTCCCAAACATAGCGCTATACAGACACTGGTAAAACCCCTATGGAACACAAAAGGCTATGGGTACTGGAGCCTTGCCATTTGCATCGGAGTGTCATACTCCATTCTTCTTCCAGCCTGCAAGGCCAACATGATGATCATCATGGGCAGGGTGTGGGTCAAACAGCCTCAGCTTAGCCTGCATTGCAAAATCCTCGCTCATCTTTTCTCCAGCCTGATTTTGGAGTGCTGGACCAAGTGAGTCTAGCACCAGCTCAGAGGCTGGCATCTCCACAATGGTTTTATTGTTGTTTTTTGGATGATGATACCACTCTCAGGTCCCAGCAGAGACCTGGGCCCATTGTGCAAGGCACAGTACAGAAGCACAGTAATCATCAGTTCCTGTTGATGGAGGAATTGTCATTCTCACTAGAGGCAATGAACACTATGGCTTTGTTTAGGCCTTGCTAATGAAGGACTGAGGATAAACGAAGCAAAGGGCTGGATCCACCAAGGTCTTGGAAGGCCTAGCTCCTCAGCATATTTAAATAGTAATCACAAAGGTACTTTTTTAAAATTATACTACTTGCTCAAGTTCATAAAGAGTCAGTGAACCAAACCTAAAGGTCTTAACCCTAGCACTAATCTTCCTGTAAACGTCATCCCTTAAAACAAAGGAGCTTTAAAGCACCACAAACAGCAAGTCAGGTTCATTGGCTCAAGAGTTACTCATCCCATTCATCATCACTGCACAGAAAAGCAGTTGCACAAGCAGCTAAGATAATGGCACTTGGTTTCCTATAGATTTGTGTCCAATTAGTCAGAAATTTCTTTACTGCAGGGTAATAGCCATAATTTCCCACCAAGATACCTTCAGCACTCCCTTCACCATGGCTATTCACTTCCAAATGACAGATATGTTCAAAATGTCTTCATGCTGGTGTTGTGGTTGGCCCATCCTGCAGCTGAGCTGGCTTCCTGGCAGATGTGCGTGAGTGTGGTAGGAGCAATGTGCTAGGCCTCTCCTCTGCTCTTTTGTCTTATTTCATTTTTTATTTCAGGAATCATAATGCTTTTAAGATCCTCACTCCCCTGCCTACTTTATTTGACATTTGCTACCAAGGAGAATGACTGATAGATAAACAAATGGGCAGCATGTTTGCGTATGCCTTGTTCCCTTAGGAAACCAGTCCAGAAACAGAAACATCTTGAGTGTGTAGGGGGAAATTCATGGTTTCTAGGCATTCACTTCACTAAAAACCAACACACACTGAAGCTGCTGGTCATGCATTAGCTTACAATAGCTTCTTTTATCTCTCAATGAAATCTGTGTTTCAACCACTGCAGCAGTTGACTATGGTGATTACAATGTTAGCTAAATGCAAAGCTAAGCAAGGGTATTGACTGCCATAGTTTTAGGTCTGCGTATTCACCCTATTTTTTCTTTCTCTATCTGTACTTATAAGAGAGAAAAGACTTACCATACATAGAAATATGTTGTGTATGCACTCTGTTTTTCTCACCATGTATTTCATAATAAGTATATATATATATACATAATTATATACATATATATTAGTGGGCGTGTTCATAAATCTTGTATATGTAAAAATACATAACATATTGTATACAACATTATATGCATGCATGTATATAAAATGTATAGATATATATATATTCTCATATACACCTACCTACATAGATATGCACATGCATATGTATAAACGCGTACACATATACATATATATATAAAATCATGATCCAAATATAAAACAAAGGATTCCAAATCATATTCATGGAATCCTACTGAGTTCCTGAGATGACCACTCAACCAAGAACCGCAGTGTAAACCATTTCATCTTTTGCAAAATATTGCCAACTTCTTGGCTAAGACCTCTTATCCTCATGTTCCCACTGACCTTTTTTCCAAGTGATGTAACATGCTCAGCCTTGCAAAAGTGGAGCTTCAATTTGGGTTGAGCTTTGGATTAAGGAATAACCCAGCTCTATGGGAAAATGTATGTGCCAAATCCTTGTACATAAAGCTGCTCTTGAAGTTCATAGTTTTGAAGATTTACACCATTTCTCCTATGTTTTTACATAGAGATTGCATTATTTTCATCCTACTCTCAAGAAATATCAATTTATCATTAGTCAGAAAGATTTATGTCTCTTGGGAACTAATCTTGCTTCCTCCAGCTTATCAAGATGAAGACAGACAACTTTCCATTTGGAACTAAAGCAAAATAAATGGCTAATTTAAAACAGTTGCGTCATCTGAAGTTCAGGTCCAGGCTCCAGTCCATGCCTCACTCACTGGTTCCCCTGTGTCACCAGGGAATTTGCAAGCACACACTGAAATTTCCCATGCAGAAACACATTTCTACTGCTCAGCTCTCCCAAGTAAAGCAGCGGTGCATGTACCTACAACTCACTGTTGAAAAACTGACTCCAGTACACTTCAGTGACAAGAAACTTGTTGTCTGAAATGGTCACAACGGGACTATTTTTTACTCTTATCTAATACTTGAGTGTGAAACCACTTCTACACATCATTTTCTTCTAAGAAGCAGTCCATTTGTGACTGATGCATCAATGGTTATGGCAGGAACTGTCCTCTCATTTCACATGAACTCTTCCACAGAACTGATGGGAAGGCTAACACATGCATGTAACACCTTTCCTCTACCACAGGTGTTTCTCTTCATCTCTCATCTGACTCTCTACAGCTTCTCCTCCAGGTCTGCACCACTGACCTATGACAATAAGTAAACCCTGAACAAGAAAATCTATCCTGTAAGTATGACCTGTGAGGTGGTTATTCTGGATTCAGAGCATTCAGGCTGTTCAAGATGAGAGCTGTTAGCAAAACTGTGAAAATGCCTCTGGCACAAGATTCCCCAGAAGATCAACAGGAGTTTGAGGAGAGAAGGACACAGATGATCTTTTACCTATGCTAGTGCAGTGAGACAGAGAGACCAGAGAAACATTCTTCTCTTTAAGGTCTTCCCATGGACCCACAGCAGTGGGATCTAAGTGAGAATGACAGAAGAGGTTTTCCTAGGATTGTTCTCAGTGCGACAGAGAACAGGTCAAGCCCAGAGGGTCACTAGCATCAAAGACAAGGTATAATGTGGAAAATAAATTACATATAACAATGCTCATTTTTCATCTTAGACTATATTATTCAAGAAATGACGGTGAAGATGTCTCAAGCTCATGTCTAAGCCACTGACAGCCATACTTTGCTCTCATACTAGTGTAATACTCTTTCCTTTGGACAATGAAACTGCTAGGCTAATAAGTTCCAATGCCAGCAGGATTGTTATTTGAGTCCTGGAGGCTGTGCATAGAAGAATTTCTGGCTCCTCTTAATGGACGGAGGTCTGTTCGAGTTGAAAACCCTGCTTGTTCAAAGCCTCTCTAAAAGCAGTGTGGCACAACAAGGAAATTTAACATCCTAACTCAGGAAAAAACAAATTGTACATTGGCATTGGATGAAAGATTCTCCTTTTATTTTAAAACCTCTGTAAAATCAGAGCAATGGGTCAATTCCAGCATTTAGTCAATTTAATTAGCAATTTCAGAGTAATCATGGTAATGAGCCAAGTCGGCAAAGATGTCATTGGGGTTCTTGCAGTTCAGGTTGCAAAAACAAGCATTGATCCACATGATTTTCCAGGAAATCTCAGTCCCATCTGGGCAGTCAAACCTCACTTCAATAGTCTTGGACTTGTAGGGCGTGCAGCATCTGTTGTCTGTGCAGATGCCGCAATATTTGGGTCTATACGGACTTTTGCTCACACATCCTGAGATGGTGTAGTTCATGGGTTCATTGGCCCTGTAGACAGCCAGGCACTTCTTCCCAGGCTAAATCAGAGAACAGAAAAAGAGATTGATTAATATTCGTTGCTTCATGAATACGGGAGGATAGAAACAGGGAGTTGAAAATCACCTTCCTGAGGTTTATGGTTTAGTGGGCATGGTGGTGATGAGTTAGTTGTTGGACTAGATGATCTTACTGTTTTTTTTCCAACCTTACTGAGTCTACTGTTAGAAAGTGCTTGACAGACCCAGTCTAGAGGTGTGACTGGTGGACACATCTAAACATATGAATCCAGACAGTGCAAGTTGGATACTTGCAAAATTCAATTTATAGCCATGACCAGCAGTGTAGCATCACTTTTCTGCTAGCTGAGCCTCAAATCTGCCTACACCAGCAGTGAACAGAGCAAGTTTGGCTTGCTTTTCCTTGTAAGGAACTTCTGGATGAAATTAAAGCTCTCGGGGGAAGATTTTCATTCCAGCAATGTAAAAGCACAGGAGGAGACATTCTGACCTCTCTGCAGCACAGTGAGTCCGCATGTGCTTGCTAATGGCCTCAGAAGTGCAGCACGCTGCCAAACAAAGGCTGACCCTGTGTCCAGACAAAGTTCAAGGGAAGCATGGAGAAACGGTCCCCACCTTAATGTGCTCGGTGATATCCACCTCGCAGGGCCGCATGTTGCACAGGCGGCTTTCCTTCAGGAGCCGGCACTGGTTGTTGTCATTGGAAATCCTGGTGGAGATGCCCAGCCCGCAGGTCTTTGAGCAGGGACTCCAGGGTGAGGTGTGAACGATGCAGTTCTTCTGCCACGCTTCATCCTCCCCCTCGTACGCTGTAGGGACCAGATTATCGTATATTACTCAGCCAGGTGGCTTTCTACATTAAACACCCTTGCCCAAGCTCATTACCCATTCAGGCCACTAACCCAAATAATTAAATCACAACAGAGCAGCTCAGCATCCCCACAAAGTTCTGCTTGCTTGGTTACCTCCCCATCCCACCCTCTTTGCTGCTGACCTACTTGTGTCAGCCCCTCCAGCACTGTGAGCTCTCAGGGCTGGGGCTGATTTCTCTGCTGCTCTTTAAAGTCTTAAACAAGGAGGTGTTTGTCTGGGCCCCCAGGTGCTACCACAATGCAAACACTTCATCACAGAAGTTGGTGCAGAGAAGTAATGAGATCTGATTGCACCATGAAGGGTTATTTCTGAGTTCATTTAATCAATTCCCTGCAGCAAAAAGTTGCTGACAGTCTTTGCTGGATGGCTGAGAGGTCTGGGAAGCAGCCACCACCTTTCACTGGAAGGAAGAGCAGCTTGAATAGTTCACAGGGAGCTCGGGAACCACTTGAGAAAGGGGTGGGCTCTGTTTTGAAAGGAGCTGTCGACCTCAGGTCAGGTTCCTTCACAGGCTCTGCAAAAGTCCCCACTGGTTTGCAGCTCACAGCACAGCTCTGATGGAAACTCAGCTGTGCTGAGCGTGCTCTTTAAATCAGTTATCAATTTTAAAATGCTATTTTAATAATTATATCAAATATAATAAAAGCTAACCTCACTTCTACTTTTAAGATAGAAAGTTAGGCAGGGGAAGCTGTGCTGTGCCCATTTGTGTGTCATAGTCCATGCAGAAAAAAGGTGAATTTCAGTAACAGATGCTTTAAATCTGGATATAAATTTGGAGCTCAGAGATACCAAGGATAGAAGTGAGTGATAAACTCTGGTGGTCTCAAAAACGAGACTAAAGATCAGGAGTTGGACTTAATGATCCTTTACAGATCTCTTTGAACTCAGGGTATTCTATGATTGACTTTTTTTTTTTTTTTTTGTACAACAAGCATACAGTCCAAAGATGGAGAAAAAAATATGTGTATCATCAAGGGAAAAAAAAAACAAGTTCCCTGGTCTACTACAAGCGACCTGTGCATCCTCAAGCTCTACTTTTGTAACATAATGTGTGGAATAGGGCACATGTGACACGTCACTACAATCCTCACAGTGTTATGAGGATAAATGTATCAGACATGGCAAAGGAAGCACATCATAAGATTTAGGGACCATGAACGTGGCAAATGTTTTGTCTGTTCAGAGAGCTATATGATCCTCACTGCAAATGTGAGTGTGAAGAAAGAAGACACCTCACACGATGCAGCTGGACTCAATGATCTCTACAGGTCCCTTCCAACTCCTACAATTCTGTGATTCTGTGATATGCAAGTTCAATAATGACATAAATCCAAGACACCTTCCATATCAGACAGTGAAAGCAGAAAATTTTGTTGATGACGCTGACTTCAGTTCAGGACAAGAGGTAATGGCCTTAACTTATATCAGAGGGGATTGAAGTTGGATATCAGGAAGAATTTCTTCTCAGAAAGAGTGGTGAGGTAGTGAAACAGGATGCTCAGGGATGTGGTCCTTTGACGTGTTCAAGAAATGTACAGATGTGGCAGTGAGGGACATGGTTTAGTAGGCATAGTGAAGATGGGTTGATGGTTGGACTAGATGATCTTAGTGTTCTTTTCCAGCATTAATGATTCTATGATGCTATGATTCACCATACCTGCAGAAGAGATGTGGCGTGGAGAAGTCTTCCTGATTTTCTTGGAGTCATCACAAACCCACTGCTCACAGCACTTCCCTGCCATCTTAATCAGCTTTGGGTTCGGGCACCAGACAAGGGGAGGGCGTGAATTTGTGCACATGGGAATGCAGCCCACAGCCCCATTAATGCATGTGCAGTTGTATTTGCAGTTGGGCTGAAATGTGTCCCCATTATTATATCTGATTCCATTGAGGACACATCCTACACCAACAATCTCTGAAAGAAGAAAAAGACACACAAAGCACCATTAAAATAATGCTGTCAACAAACTGTGTTACAATGTGTTCCTTTTAATGCACTGTGGAGTGCTTTAAAGTGTGGCCAGCAGGTCAAGGGAGGCGATCCTTCCCCTCTACTCTGCCCTGATGAAGCCACATTTAGAATACCACGTGTTTCAGTTCAAAAAAGACAGGGATCTCCTAGAAGGAGTCCAGTGGAGGGCTATGAAGATGATTAAGGGTCTGGAGCATCTCCCACATGAGGGAAGACTGAGCACCTGGGCCTGTACAGCCTGGGGAAAAGAGAATTGACAGGTGATCTGATAAATGTTTATAAATATCTAAAGGGATGTGGGAGGCAAGAGGATGAGGCCAGGTTCTTCTTGGTGGTGCATAGTGACAGGACAAGCCAAAAACTTGAACATGGGAAGTTCTGTCCTAGCATACAGAAATTCTTTACAGTAAGGGAACAGGCTGCCCAGAAAGGTTGTGGAGTCTCCTTCTATGAAGATATTCAAGACCCATCTGGATGCCTACCTTTGTGACCTACTGCAGGGTACCTGCCTTAGCAGGGGGAAGGACTCGATGATCTTGAGGTCCCTTCCAACCCTGCAATTCTGTGATTTACTAAGCTGCTCCCTGAGAAAAAGGAGGCAACACGGGGACATGAAAGGGCTGCAGTGTTCTGCAGTGTTCACCATATAGGAAACATTTTATTCTGAATTGCTGAAAAAGGAAATCCTATAATACTTCACAGAAAAAAAAAAAAGAAAAAAAGAAAAAAAAGGGTATAAAGTAAAATGTTTCAAGCACAAATTATCACTTAAATGATCATTCCATGGCAGGCTGATAGAAACTATTAGAAGCTGTTCATATTAGGAACGACCCAGTTAATTAAAACTGCAATCAAGTTAAATTTGATAATTTCAGAGAATATAAGAGAGGATTACAACTCAGTGTCTCAAACGAAATATAGTCCTGGTTGACAGCTGTAGTCTTCCATAGCAGCAGTAGGACAGCCAAGATAGCAAAGGAACACTTAAAGTGACACTAGATTACTCTAATTAGGCAAGTAGATCCCACCCTGTTTATCACTTCATTTTCCTTGGAAAGTGAAGAAAAACACTGTAATGTTATAAAAATATCATTTGATGCATATTTGTAAATAAAACCATGGAAGATCAAGATTTTTCACAGCGCTTGAGTAGGAATCTTATTGGTTCATGTAATAAGACACAGAACAACCTTTTAATTTTGAAGGCATGCACAATTATTTGGAATCCATGCAAGAAATCTAATGGGAAATTCAAACTTCAGTTTTCTGTTTGGTCACACGGAGGCAGTGTGCACGCAGTGATCAGATTGCTCAAGTTTTAAGTGGTTGGAAATGGAGCTGAAGTGTGGTTGTGCTTCAGGGCCAGCACAAACTGAAATGCTGGACTAGAAATCCACAAAAGCTGCTTATTTTTAGAATGAGTTGAAGGAAAAGATCAAACACAAATCCTTTCCTCTACACACACAGAAAAGAAATAGGCTTGCTGGAATGTGAAGCACAGACCCAGATCTCCAGTTTGTGCTTAGCTCCAATTGTGATAATGTTTCAGCCTTTATATTGAAGGCTTACTCATTGTTGGAGACAAAGCAGAGGATTCAGTTATGTTTCTGGTTGCACACACAGATTATGACATTTCAAGAAAATTCTGTATTTGCTGGTATCTTTTAATTTGCTTTAAAGATGCTCCTCCAGGACTGTGCTAACTCAGCTTCCTAAAGTCCTCATCCATTGAGAGGTTCATCATGAAGACAACCCCAAACATAGACCATGCTGAGACTGCATCTAAGATGTCCTAACTGCAGAGTACCTCACAATTCCCATCCTTATGTGCACAAAGCATACTTCTATGTTCTGCACCCTACTACCTCTGCTTCAGTACAGAGCAAATCCAGCATGTTGCTGGAGAGCCGTAGTGATTCTCGACAAGCTTCCATTTGATGTCCAGGATGAACCTCAGCATGCCAGTCCAGATACAAACTGAATTTCCACCCCATTTATTTTCCCAACTCTGGCTCCAAGATCATTCAGGATCCTTATTTTCCACAAATTCTATTGTTCCTGTAAGTCAAGCATGCCCAGAAAAGTTATGTACGCCCCCATGCTGGAGGCATTCAAGGCTAGGCTGAATAGGGCATTGGTCAACCTGGTCTTGTGGGAGGTATCCCTGTCTATAGCAAGAGGATTGGAACTAGATTGTCTTAAAGGTCTCTTCCAATCCAAACCATTCTATGATTCTATGCCTTGGATTCTCTAGAGCTAGAGATTTTGGCATGTAGCTACATAGTAAATTCCTCACAACAGTTAGTTTACATCCACCAACACAGAGTCCCACCCTTGCCTTCAGTCACCCTACAGTCAGAAAATATCTGGTGTATTCAGAATGGAGGAATGCAGCCTATATACAACTTAGCACATGGAAAAGAATGTGTCAACACATCCTGTCATCTGCATCCACCCACATGCTGAAAGCAAGGGGAATGCCACAACTTTTTGTGGTAGTCAGAGCTGTTTCACCCCCTAACCATGGAAGGACCTAGCTTCTCTTGTCCCTTAGCTGTGCACGCCACCATACCCCTCTCCATATAAACAAAAAAGTAACACAGTAGGGGATTTAGTTTCATGACTACAGGGGCGTGAAACACATTGGACTGGGAATCCTTCTAGAAGATCTCCACTGGGCAAGCTGGAGATCTCCTCCTACACTGTTGTTGCCACAGGTGTACTGAATGTCTGTGATTTGTGGGAGGAATCGAAACAGTGAAATCCAACTAAGAAAACAAGCATTTAGATAAGTAAACACAATGCAATGTGAAGTCCTTCAAAAAGCTTAGGAAGGCTGAGGAAGCTTTGAGACAACTTCCAGCTTGTTTTCCTCTGCAACTGCAGGGCCAGCTGTACCAATGCTGTTTTTGACAGATGTTTATCTAACCTGTTCTTACAGACCTCCCAAGAAGATTCCACGTTCACACCAGACAAAACATCTGAATGATCCTATATCCTCTTTTCTTTATCTTCGATCTTTTCTAATCTTGAAAATCACTGTTTAGGCTTCTAGCTCCTAGAACATAGCTTCTCTTGTTGTTTTGTATACCCTACAAAAATGTGCTGTTCTTCCTTGGAAATCATTATTGGGAATAAGTCAAAAGTCTTTCTTTATTGACATGTTTTTCATCCAGATCCCAGTTCTTCTTGTCTTTAAAGCCAGATGCACACCTATTCTTCCTATATCCCTAACCCACTACAGCACCTCTTCCTGTTACAAGGAATGTAGGATTGTCTACTTGGAGATCTGAAGGCCTTCAAATACTGGTTACTTCTTTCTTGTGGCCTCAGCCAACTCAAAAAGCAAGAATTCATTTGCCATTCCTCATCCATCCAGCTGCTCTGAGACTGAAGATAGGAAGGAAATGGAAGAGGATGAATGGAGGAGCTGTTGAATTCATAGTCAGGTATTTAATGAGATAAATTTCAGCTCAGACAGAGAGGAGCTGCCAATGTATAGCTAAGTCAAAAATATATGTACATCACTTACGTGCACATACTCCTATTTCGTACCTAGGTCTGTCTCCACTGTAGTCACAGTACAGGCCCCTGTGAAAATCACAGGTATCAGCCTCAGTGCAACTTTCTCCACGCTGCTTGGCACACATCTTGCAGCAATCGCAGCCATCTGTGACAAGGCTGACTCCTACTGAGCACCGAGGTGGGGACTTCGGACATTCGCACGGCCACTTACAGTACTGAGTCCGTGTGTAGGCCTCTGTCGCAGCAGGGATGGCGGGGGTCATGGTGGTGGAGGTCTGGGCAGTGGCCTACAAACAAAGAAACACAGCTTGGAAACTGTTCCAGAGAAAAGGGGCTGCGAATCCTGTGATGATTAATCCTCAATAAAAATCCCATTGGTTCCAAAGATGCTACAAGGAAACCAAAGAGTAAATGTCAGAAAGGTGCTGCTCTCTCATAAACCCCTTCAGGTATCCTCCAAGGACAAAGACTGTGCAGCTTGGACTAGCATTCAAACTGCATAGACCCAGTTTGCTGGTACTCAGCCTTTTCCAGACCTCTCCTCTCCGAACATGTAGGAACATCTGATTGTTGAGTCCGGTCTGTGTTATCCTGGGTACCTGATTAGGGCAGAAGGTATGTTGGTGTAGCAGATGACATTCACCATAACTGTTGTAGTCTGTTCATTGAGAGATGGCACTACAGCCTTTTGACAACTTGAAGTCTTCCTCAGGCAGCAGTAGCTGCCAGACAGGTCCCCAACCAAGACAAAGTAATTCGAAAATACAGGAAAATGGACTTCCTTCTCCTTACGCTTATCCGTATCTGTCTTGCATTCAAAACATCCCTTCAAAAGAGAACAGGAAGAAGGTCTGTGAGCCTACAACCCTCGCTCGCATGCAGCCAGGAACATCCTTGCTGTGGGGATGAACTAAAACCTACAGATATTACACTCTATCATGGATCTCCTGAGGATGGCTTGTCCATCCATTCTTTTATTGCAATAGCATTAGTAATACAACTGCCTTCTTATTATATCCCTTAAACTTGAACAGAGACAAGGTTAGAGAAAAGCAAAGAAAGCCTCTGAAATAAAAATCAGTCCAACTGACTGTGAGTATTTTGATATTCAAATACACTCATCTCTGAAAAATGTTTTGCTTGCCTCCAGCCTTGTGACACAACACACATACAATTCAGTTCCTTGAGAGATTCCCAGTGCTATGCAGTGAAGCTGTACTATGGCTAAAATATTTAAAAAAATGAATAAAAAAGAATGCATTTCCTTCAAACATCCTCATCCTTACCCATTCTTTGTAGTGTTCAAACACACACATTCAACAGAGACGCACTCTTTCAGTCCTAAGGTAGAAACCTTTCCCAATGACAAGATGTGAGAGCTTCAAAGAAAGAGTCTGTAACTCTACAAAGTCAAGAGAACAAGGAGAGTCGAGGTCTAAAAACTACTAAGGTAATCCCATCCATTCCTGGCTGTCTTGTACTGCTGTGAGTGCACTCCTTGTCCTCCACCCACCCCCCCGGTTCAGCCTGGTTGTTGTGGCCTATTTAAGGCCTAGTGCATACAATGAGGTGGAAAAGATCTTGTCCTTAGAACTAATAACAATCAACGTTTCATCACTGCTGCTCAGACACCTGATAACAGACACCTGGTTCAATAGAACCAGTTCTAAACTGTGTGACTATGAATCAATCATCTTACCCCAAAATAGCAAGCAGTCCAAGAACCCCTGGGAGAGTTCTTGCAAGCATCTGACTGCACACCAGAATCTTCCCTTTAGTAGGGACACCTCTTGAGGTTACTTAATGCATATGTAGAGATTCACTTGGGGCGTGGTGATGCCTTGCTGACAGATCCTCTGTGATTTATTGGTTTTAAACGATACTAGCTTTGCTACGATTTGAGCTTAGACTCATTATTCATCTCTCACCATTTGTGTCACAAATAGTCAAGGATATCTAGTCATTTCAAATCTCGTTAAGCCATTGTTCAAATTACCATTTTATATCTATTTATACCAATAAATAAATTTATGCCTCAAGTGAATTGGGCAGTACATCTCCAATGTATTATCCTCTTCACAGTGTGAGGTGTCTTAAAAAAAATGGGGGGGGGGGGGCTGTTGGGGGGTGGACATTGGGAGAGGGGGGAGATTTCCATCCACTTCAATGAAAAGCTTTGTTGGTAAAAGCATCCTCAAGAATTGCTACTTCTGTATTTGAAGATGTGTTTAAATATCTTAGTAATTAGTTATCCTTTATGTAGAACACTAAACTGTTAACTCATTCCTAATCTCTGCCAAATAAGCAGTGTGTTTGCTCTGGGCATCATTCCCAAATCCATTAAGGCCTCCTTTACACAGACCTGCTCTTAAAGTTGGCTTAAAATCACATTTAAACTCATGTTTAAACTAAAACATGCCAATATAATTTATTCTCATTTTAAAGCTCCTTAATGCTGCCAATGCTGTTAAAAGAGGAACTTTCAGAACAATGAAAAGCCTCGGCCCTTTAATAGTATTATTTTTCATTCCACTCAGAATACTTTGAGTAGGTTCAATAACCTGTCACTTGAGAAGTCTTTTCAAGTGCAATAAACCTATTTACTTTGTTGCTGATGAGTAAAAAAGTGCTTAATCAAATCCAGATAGGCAGACAAAAGTCACACAGCTATTTAAAGAGCCCATTGCCGTGGCCCAACCCCATAAGTAAATCCCTTCACAGTCCATTGTTTCTATTGTTAATAAGAGCAAGCAAACAGCTCTATATGTAGATACATAAAGTCTATGCCTCTATGCACAGTATGAAAAAAGTAATCAGTAAGTCCTTCCAGTACTGATTATAGTTAATAGGTGAGGGTTGAGACTGCATTCTTGTTAAAGGACTTGTAAAGGCTCAGTCACCACCAGGCATTCCTTGAAAAGTGTCCATCAGGCACGGAGCAAGTGTGCTACCTGTACAGCTTCCAGGGCTTCTTCCTCTGCCCTCCTGATTCCCTCAGAGCTTTGCTATAAAGAAGCAGTTCTACAGATCTATAAAATTCCTGGCCTTTTGTCATGGTCAACTATCACCACTGGGATTTCTAAATCCCTTTGGAAAAGTTATCCAACCCCTCTACTGCAGCATCTCAGAGTCTTTGTGGGATATGAGCACTTTCTTACTAATAGATAAGATGGGTAAGTCACCTCAAGTAATAATGTTTTCTAAAAAACACAATAAAATCAATAATTTCCATGGGTTCTATCCAATAAAAACCACACATTAATGGTCCTCATCAACAGCCATCTTTACCAAAAGCAAAGCAGAATAAACAAAAAACAACCAACGACACAACAAAAACTTAATGTAAATCAACATTTCAAGAATCATGTCTTAAATGTCAATGTAATACATAGGAGGACAACTATTTTGTATGAAATTCAACATGAGAGTGAAGAGAAACTTAACAACAGTGATGGGGATTTGACAAATTTATTTTAACACACCAGTAAATAGAAAAAGTGTCTGCTAGGAAATATTTTCAATGAACTTCTTTACAACTACTCTTCAAGCTTGGGGTCTGCAAATTTGTTGTGCTGGATGCTGAGGAGAAGATATTCCACTGCAAGTTATTAATGAGCTCTAATTCTGTTGCTATTGGGGATAAAAATCCATTCTCACTTAAAAACTCATTCACACTGAAGTGTTTCTCATCCTGCATAAATGATAACTCTTTAATAAAGTTTCTCCTAATTTATGCTTGGCAAACTCCAAAATCGTTTCTTTCTGCATCCACTGATAATATTTTGCTAGCAATAACTTCCTGATAATTTCTATGTTCACTTCAAGAGAAAGGAGAAAATAAAGAACATATGACTGACTGCCAGGGCCACAAAATCAATACTTTTAATAGTTATATTATGCAGATCTTTAAGATGAGAAATGAATAGCAGAGTTTTTGCAGCATATTCTACCTACTGGAAAGGTATGTTTTCAATCTGTTGGAAAAATATCATAGATTTAAGGTTGTTTTAATTTTTAAAGCTGGAAAGACCATGATGCTGTGTTGAAATTAGTACATACAGCCCAAACTGCAAGAGAGACAGCAGCACTTTTACACAATACATGAAGAAACCTTGTTTTCAGAACAAAGGATGAGATACATTGAAATATATTCCTTTGCTTCCACTTCTTATAGATGTTCAGAAGTACGTTTGTGTGTATTCTTTTCACTGTTCCAATATCCATTTCACTGTTCAGGTAATTTTTCTCAAGACAAGGTAGATAAAAGGAGGGAAAAGTGATCCGTGTTCTTCCCCTCTGTTGTATTGATAAGAAAAAAGGGTGGGGGTGATTTCTAAATTAATTTCCTCTGGCTAATGTTGTTGCAGGAAAAAGGGATGTGAGAAGGTGGTCTGCAGAGCTCTGCTCAAACCATAGTACCTCACTACCTCGCGCTGTTTTCTCCTTGGTGGTTATTTGCTCTAAAAAGACTTTTAAGCTGACCCTCAGCTGCAAGGGGATGAGTGACGGTTTGCAGGACAGATGCAATTTTATGTTTTATTTTCCAACTGTAGAGTACTTCAAAGACGTATTTTTAAGTTATATTTCTGATATTCCCTTTCTGAACATGTTAGAGATATCATTGATGAAAGAATGAGACACAATCTGGATTATCTCCTGTCCTCCACCTCTGGCACACTCATAAGAGAAAGCTGTTGATGTGGAGACCTTTTTACAATATCCTCCATATTACAAAAAGGAGATTATGTGATCAAATAGTCTAATTTGCAGACTAACCCTAATGGCCTTGCTGGGTTGGATTTTGTGCACCCAGGCCTGCCAGCAGCAGATTATAACTCTTTAGAAATAATTATATTTCTTTCACATTGACTGTCCTAAGCTAAGTTATTAAGTTAAAGTGCTGCTATTAACTTCTTAAGTAGACACCTAGACATGCATATCCGAGGAAAGGACTGTGAATTCATTCTCCTCCAGGCAGTGCATCTGCTTTCTCCTGGTTCCACCTACTGGCTGAACTATTTAGCCAGCAGGAGCAGAAACGTCAGTAGAGCCAGCTCTACGTACCACTCTAAATGTTCTCACAAACTCAAGGCTCTTTGAAAATCAGGAAACTCACACTGACAGAGTTGTAAACACCCTCATACCAACAGGATGCAACACTGTTACCAAGGAAACACAGAGGTTGAAGCTTAATCAAGAAGTAAAAATGACATATATATATATATATATATATATATATATATATATATATATATATATATATATATATATATATATATATATATATAAAAATAATATACATTATAAGGCTTTCCATCGCTGAGTATCAGCACTGGGAAAGCACAGAGACTGCTTATTGTAAACTCAATAGAAAAAGAACCTGACAACTCAGTGCATAATGCTGATTTTTCACCTGCTTTAATTACATTTGTGATCTAGAATTACCTTTCAATTCTGCGGTTAAAAGGGAGTAGTATTATGTGGATATCTGAATGGGAGGCAGATCCTCAGTGACAGCAGAGCAGTTTTATCAGTCTTACTAAAAATGTTCATAAGTTCATAAGTTCATAAGTTCATAAGGTTGGAAAGGACCTACAAGATCATCTAGTCCAACCATCCTCCTATCACTATCTCTACCCAACTACTAAATAAAATCCTTTAGCACCTCATCTAAACGCTTCTTGAACAGCGCTAGGGATGGTGCCTCAACCACCTCCCTAGGCAGGCCATTCCAGTGCCTGACCACTCTTTCAGAGAAAAAATGTTTCCTCAGGTCTAATCTAAGTTGTGAAAATCATGCTTAGAGGCACTATAATTCAAAATGTTATCACCCATTCACAGAATATATAGATGCCTATCATGTAAACACACAAGAAAAAAAAACAATTTTATGTCAATCTTGATAGAAATGTGAGAACTCTGTTGGGGATTCAGTTTGAAAACTTTAGGAATCTTGCTGCTTTCAAACACATGAAGAGTGAAATTTTCTATTATTTCTGCTGTTTAAATTATTTTTTCCTAACAACGCATGACACTTACTCATTGATGGACTAATCTAGAATTCAGTTAAGGTGAAGAAAATGGAAGGCACAAAGGCACGCTGAACAGGGACAGCTTTATTTCACTATAAAATGGGTAACGTATCAAAATGAATTTAAAAGGGCAAGCTGGCTGTGGTGCTTCCATGGTGAGAGTTTTACCTAGTTCACATTTGCTACAGCAAAGATACCAGTGTATGGAAACACTGGTTATATTGTCATGCAAAATAGCTTCTTTCCAAATGTTACTCATCTTGCACACAAATGATATTACATTCGTCTACAGTCTTCTGAATGTTTTGAGAAACAAATGAGAAGGAGAAAGAACAGGACACATTTGTGTTTTGTGACTGTACATGGGAGATGGAGAAGAAGGCATGCCAAGGAAGGGTTATTTTTAAGACTAATAAGGCTAGTTCCATGGGACTGTAAGATAGGCCCTGGGAACGAAGAGATAATGTGGGACAAAGGGAGTTTAGATGTAGCTCAGCAGAAGAGCTGTTTCATTATACATTGTCAGCGTGTGAAAGCAGGAGCATTGGTCATGACAGGTCATGGGATCAAGTGCTTTTCTTGGTCTCTGATGGGCACGGTAAGACCTGGTTTACATCAATGGGTTTAGAATCATAGAATCATTAAGGTTGGAAAAGATCACTAAGATCATCTAGTCCAGCAGTTGACCCATCACTAAACCACAATCCTCAGTGTCACATCCACACTTTCTTGAACACCTACGACTCCACCACCTCCCTGTGCAGCCTGTTCCAATGCTTCACCACTCTTTCAGAGAAGAAATTCTTCCTAATATCCAACCTGAATCTCCTTTAGAAATACTTGAGGCTATTATCTCTTGCCCCATCATGAGTTGCCTGGGAAAAGAGGCTGACTCATCTTGCGACATCCTCCTTTCAGAGAGCTGCAGAGAGAAAAGTCTCCTCCGAGCCTCCCCTTCTCCACAATGAATAATTCCAGTTCCCTCCACTTCTCCTCCTAAGACCTGTTCTTCAGATCCCTCACAGCTTCATTGCCTCACTCTGGACATACTCCAGGACCTCAGTGTCTGTCTTGTAGTGAGGGGCCTAAAACTGAACACAGTATGGCCTCACTGGAACTGATTTCTCATACAAGTCAGGATGCCATTGCTCTTCTTGTCCACAGTGAGGACACAGATGGTTCATGTTCAGCCAGATGTCAACTAACACCTGGCTCAAACCAGGCCATCAAGGTAGAAATCTGTATTTTGGTTTTACCCAGTTTAAAATTCTGAGCTGAATATTGCTGAATATTTGCATTACTATTACGTACAAGACAGGTTGACAAAGAACTACTTCTTATAGCTAGATCAGCAGTAATCCCAGTGCTATCAGGTTTTCCTCACTCTTGTACTCTTGCAGCAAATCCCAAAATCTCTATGAATGCTCAGAAACTATCACAAGATAATATTAATGATCAGTGAACCAGCATCAGGACAGATACATAAATCAGATTCTGCAGGTCACATAACAGCAAGAGGAAAATGTAATTACTGGGGGCTCAGCTTCCCCAGAGTATCCACGAGTTTCAAGATACCTTATTAAAACTGATCCCAGACATAAAATCTCCAAAACATATTGTAAACTGGTGGAATTTGAACTCAGAAAACGTAAGACAGTTTTACAGATGTCAAGTGCCAGCTGGATTTATTCTTGCTGTGCACTGTAGGCTGAGCAGAAAGGAACATTCTGCATGAAGCATAACATTCAATAGCTAAAGAAAATAAAAATCCACAGTGAGTCAACCATTAATATTTCTGAGATCTGCAAGTGATGAAAAACCAACTTCCCATAACATCATTTTGGAAAATATATCTGTGGGAAGAATGTATGCAGATGTTTGAAATATTCTTTTCTAACTCAGTTCAGACAATTGCAGAGTAAATATTACATACACTCACTGCTTTGCCAAAATATTGCTTATATTGGCAAACTTAGTGTAGTCTTGTGTTTTCTTTACTTTTGTTCATGGAGTGTTCAGAATGAAAGAACGTCCCTGATAGAAAGCAATCTGATGTTTTATAAGCATTCTTCCAGGAAGAGTAGCACTTGCGTAGATTACAGCGACCTAAAACTGTTTGGACATCATTAACAAGTTGACACTGCCACTATATACTCCACTAATTGGGCATTAAAAACATATTTTCTATGTTCTGAAAACATTTCAAAGTCTTGTGCTGCACACGTTCCACCTGTGCAGCTAATGATCTCATCTGGTAAAATTAGCTTGAACTAGACTTTGAAAATTAACAGGGAACATCTGAAGGAGCAACAGAGAAGAGTCTCCAGAAGGGATGAATAGGTAGACTTCAATTTTAGGAAAGTAGAGCGCAGAACAAATGAGAACGTATTTGGACCTTCAAGGTTACAGGGTTACAAATCATCCTAAAACAGTTCAGAACACGATGTTGACATATGAGTCATGGGCTGAGTGACAAAAGCAGTATCATAGTTCCAGTTCCCACACAAGACCAGACTGCTTTGGCAGAGGTTTTACTTTGCAATTAGCCATGTTCTGCATTTGCTTATCTCAAGTTATTCAGTCATAACCATGAATCAAAAGGAAGATGCTTTCTGTCCTCTTACTCTTACACTCTGTTCCAAGCCATGCAAAAAAGTCAAAACAGAAGTTTCACTTTTTTCATTTTTTTCTTTCTTTTTTTTTTTCCCCATCAAGAATAGCAAAAATTTGGTGGCATTTTTCTAAATCATCTTGGTTTTCGTAATTCTTCTATTTGAAATACAAGTTTACATTTTAAATGTCAACAATTTTCTACCAACATTTCAATGCAGAACTGTTTTTTTTAAAAACAACTTATCATTTCAAAATGATATCATTATTTAAAATCTCAAATCTGAAACATTTTGCTTGAACAAATGCCAGCCTTTCCTCAGAGATGATGAAGAACTGATGAAGTTCTATCTTTCTACTTCCTTTTTAGTAAGTTTCCCTCCCATGTCAAGCTTCCACTGCTGTTTTCCCTTAGTCATGGCTTTTTATGTTGGTCACTTGCTACTTTTCAAACATCTTCCTTGAATCTTTCTTGAAGTCCATACCAAAGGCTAACAACTTGCTTTTATCTTGTCAGGGCCTAATAGGTTAGATGGATTACAGAAATTAATCTAGTCTTGGTGAGATATTCATGGATTATTTCACTGCCTGAACTACAGTTCTGGGCCCTTGCTTTAAGTGGGATATCAAGTAAATAGGCACCAGAAGAGGGCAACAAGATAGTCAGAGCCTTCAAGATCACGATTACAGTCAAGATGCCTATGGAATTGTGCTTCTGGAGTCTGGCAAAGTGGCTGACTGGTATCAACCCACAGCTGCTTGAAGCTGAGTGAAAAATATTATAACCAAATTCTTGCACAGTAGCTACAAAATTCAGTCAGGGAGGCTTTGTTTGATCACCACTTCTTAACAGGGAGGTAAGTGCGGCACTGGGACAGGTCATCTCGTGGATCTGAATTTTTCATCTTTGGCTGTTGGACTAGAGACCTCCAGAGGGCACTGGCAACCACAATTTCTGTAACTGTGTGATTGCATACTTTGACAAAACCATTTGTGGAATACGTCCATAAAACAAACCAGTTCAGACCTGCCTTTAAACAATACATTTAATGCAGACAAAAAAATCCTATTTTGTAGATGCATCTCCTCTTCATAAGCACAGCCAAATATGTTACTTGGCAGCTAATTATTATTTTATCTGATAACAGGAAACATACCATATGTCTGCTTTTATAGCTGGAGGATTTCAAGACAATAGAAGGAAAGTGAATCTGCTGCTGTTGTTCTAATGGCCCCTAAAGAATAAACGGCATGTGCAGATTCATGCAAAAAAATGTAACTACCATTTAATGTGGTGTCATATCACTGTATCAAAGCCACTTCAAGACATTCAGTGAAAGATGAGCAGTAAAGCTGCACTGCTAAATCCTTGTGGTTGAGTGAAAAACTGATGGAGCCTACAAGTTGTCTGAATAAACAGTATCATTTCCAGGCAGAGTCCCACAGTGAAAAGATATTTTTGCTCCAAGAATGGCAGATTTTGGTATTTGATTAAATCTGTTAGACAGAGAATGCAGATGAAAGAAATATGGGTCAGAAACATTCTTAGGACAAGCAGAAGATGCCAGACCTTTGTATGCTCTAGGACTTGAAACTATTTCAGTCTGATTGCAGAATAGAATGTCCAGGCCTAAAAAATTATGCCTTATTCCATCCTTTGGCAGGATATAATTTTTCTCTCTGAAGTCACAGGTACAAACGATCTCTTTCAGCAGTGAAGACGTGGAGCAAACAAGTGCTCTTTGCCAGGTGCCAAAGCAGAGCTGTAGTATATAGAACTCTCAGTTGATGAGTGGGAGTTAAGGGAGATATTTTGGTCCAAAAGGAGAGAATGTACTGCTGGGAAAGTGGGAAGAAGAATAAGCTGCAGAATTCTCCAATGGGAGCTGTACTAGATGACCTTTAAAGGTCCCTTCCAAATTAAACATTTCTATAAATTCTCCCTCACATCCTCTGGAAACCTCTCTGACCCTTATTTAACATATATTATAGTATCACTATACTCAGAGGCCTTGTGGTACTTCCACATCTGTACTGTGAAAGGTTTAGCTGAAATCACTCATGATGACAAACCTTCAGAACAAACAGATAATTTTCCAAACATAAGAGATTGATGCTTACAGGAAGCACAGAACTTCCTATATTCAAAAACAGAATAGAATCATAGAACCATATGAGTTGGAAGGGGCTTTTACAGGTCGTCTAGTCCAACCCTCCTGCAATGAACAGGGACACCTATAGCTAGATCAGGTTGCTCAGAGCCCAATCCAGACAGACCTTGCACGTCTCCAGGGACAGGGCATCTACCACCTCTCTGGCAACCTGTCTCAGTGCTTCACCATTCATATCATAAAAAAGTCTTTTTTTGTTATATTCAGTCTAAATCTCTACTCTTTTAGTTTGAATCCATTTCCCCTTGTCCTATCAAAAGAGACCATAATCAACAGTCTTTATTATAGCTTCTCTGTCTACAGAAGAGGGTACTGAATCATTGATTCTCATTGCTTGCAGGTAGAAATGAGTACAAGGCCTGTCACATGGAGGGAAAAAAAGTTCCTGTGATTAGTACAAATAATATGGAGATGATGGTAACAAAGCAAGCGTGCAGGGCTTAGTATTCTTTTATGAGACTATGGCAGTATAAAGGGACCTTAAACAATGTATGAAGCATAGAGTTTTAATGAAAATCAGATTTTTCTTTTAAAAATATGGGATTTATTAGGGAAATTGATTTGATGATACTAATTTGAATAGATGTAGGAAAGACTGAAGAGACACAGCCCTCCTTTGCAGCAACTGTGTGTAGTGTGCAAAGATTGACAGAAAAAAGCTCGCAGGGATAAAGGAAGTATTTATGGTGTTATGAACTTATTTAGCTAGTGGCAACAGCCTTTAAATTAAGAAAGGGAAACAAGAATTGAAGATGATGTTATACAACCAGACAGCAAGAGGTGGTCTCATGTTCTGAACAAGTGCCAAGCTTCTGGAAGCCACTGAAAACAGAGCTGCAGGTATGCTAAGATATATTGGAAGAGAATGAGTTGTGCTATCATACTGACAGTGCAGAGGCAAAAGAGACATACAGCCAGGAGAACAAAACACAAAACCCTTGCTAGGACATACAAAGTGATTAACTGCACAGGGGGAGTTCAAATATGACCACAGAATAACAAGAGTGTCCATGTTGACACAAAGAAGGAGAGGGCAGTGGACATCTATGGCCTCTTCTGACAAACATTCAAACTCTCCTAGCACCTCACAACACCAGAAGCAAGACAGAAACATTGCCATGGTCTATGCTGCTTCCAATGGTTGAGTTTTCTGCATTTCCCTCCCCGTATTGCAAATCCTAGAAAGATTCCTGTTACATATGTATGCATATAAACTGATTCACACAAATAGATGAATACCTAAATAAACCACTTAACGCAAAGGGATCTGAAAGAAAGTAAAAAACAATACACAGCACAGAACAGATGCTGTCCTAAATCAATTCTTCAAGGAGATGAAATATTGAATTCCCTGGGAACACATTATCTTCCTAATTGTTTTCTTCCTAAAGCTGATGTAAAGCCTTTAGCTATATTACAGGCTTCTAATGTCAAACAATTGCCTCTTGAAATCTCCCTCATCGCATTTAATTAGGCATTTTGTCACTGTGTTTTATAATGTGCCAAAAAGGAACTCTAAAAGGAACCCTGAAGTTCTTTGCTACAGCGATTCTTGATGTTTAAAGGAGAAGCAAGCGGCAGAATGTGAAGCACACACTTCTGAGCAATTATTCTGATGGCTTAAAAAAGCAAAAATCTACTGAACAATAATAAAAAAAGAAAAAGAAAAAAGGTCTTAAGTCCTTGGCATAAAAACAGTCAATTCAATAGAAATGTAGCTGACAGCACAGGATGAGTTCAGATGTACAGAACCACTCAGAAAATTGTTGCATGGGGTCTGTGTCCGTGCACACCACGTAGACATAAAACCAAATACATGACAACTCATAAACTAGAGAAATGATGAAATGCTCTGTGCTCATATTAGAAGTGAGACCAGCACAAATAACCTTAACAAATTTATGGTGAAATCTTTCAGCCAGAGTGTGATGATCAGCTAAAAGTCTCCTTTTCCCAACCTCTGTTGAGCTTATGTGTCCTAAATCCACAGAACAAACCCAGACTATCTGAAGGAATTTACTATTTCCACATGTAGACCAGAGGCACTACTTGTGAAAACGTGTATACAGAAACATTTTCACACAGTGAAAGCCTAAATCCTGTAAGTACAGAGGAAATCAGTAAACAAATCTGGAAATTGTTAAGTTCTCTAGATGGTTGTCAAGACTGAAATAGTTTGGTGTAAGGGTTCTGTAAGCAGAAAAGGGACAACTGCAAATTGAGTGTAATTAATGTATTTATCTTAACACCCCTGTGACAAGATTTTTACATTACAAGAGACAGAACTAACTACGTGGTTTAGAGTCTACCAAAGAGACCTGTGGAATGAAGCATTCTCCTTCTTTACCATCTCTGGGCAAACTTCTCAGGGCAAAATGTTCCTGTACATCACCAACTTCCGAATAAAGAATTTCCTCTTGATATTTCATCTAAATCTCCCCTCTTTTACTTTAAAACCATTTCCCTTTGTCCTATGACAATACTCCCTGATAAAGAGTCTTTCTCTTCAGCTTTCCTGTGGAGACTCTTTAGGTACCAGAAGACTGCTAACATGTCTGGAGCCTTCTCTTCTATGGGCTGAACAACCCCAGGTCTTTCAGCCTGTATCAGCAGGAGAGGTGCCCACTCTGATCATCCTCACAGCTCTCCTCTGGACTTGCTCTAACAGGTCCATGACCTCCTCATGTTGCTTCCTCCAGACCTGGGAACAGTACTCCAGATAGGGCATCATGAGGACAGATTAGAAGAGGACAACTCCTCCTCAACCTGCTAACCAAATCTCTTGATACAACCTAAGACAGAATTGGCTTTCTGGGCTGCAAGCGTACATTGTCAGCTGATATTCAGTTTTCTGTTCTTGAATATGTCCATATTATTTATTTTTTTTAATACTACAATTAACTTTATCCAAATTCCATGCTCAAGCAACTAGGTAACAAACCGAATTCCATGTCTTTAATAAAAAATAAAACAATGTTTTCATGATAGGAGGGCAAAGCTTTGAAGTGCACAAGTATTCAGAGGTCAGTTCATCCCATTACAGGCAAAAAATAAACCTTTTTCCTCTGAGTGTAGAAATTACTTGAGGAACTTATCAATTGAATTTTAAGTACTTGGAAATAAAGTTAGGAGTAGTAACAACTTTTTCTGCACAAATACAGAAAGTGAGAGCTGCAAGGCAGAGGAGCATTTTCATCAAAAGCAAGAGGAAATCCTGTTCTTTCTGAATAAAACATTAAATCACAACAGGATGTAAAATGTGTGGGATGTGTGAAGGAAAGAAAAAAAAGGGCTGCTCTGGACAGAGACTAGAGGGGGAATTTGCTTTCAGGAGAGAATCCAGGACATGATGATCCTTATGGGACCCTTCCAACTCCGGGTATCCTGTAATTCTATGACATATTGAAGAGTTAAACTGTTCTGTGTTTACCAAACCAGTGAGTAGGAACCATGTAGCTGCATCAACAGAGAACTGGAACCTGGAGTCAGAAGCACAATTTTAATGTGTCCTTTTCTTCCTTAAATCCACTGAGATAATTAACAGTTGAGATTTAATAAATAAAAGAAAGACCCCAACTGTGTAAATTCTGTAGCTACAAAGTGCAGGGAGTGGGGAGAGTTGGCTCCAGTGTGCTGGCAGACACACAGTGCTATCAGCAACAACATCCACTTTCCAGGACACAGCCAAGAAATGAAGCCTATTCAAGGTTGAAGAAAGCTCACATAATGGGAATTTGCTGTCAGGAGGATGACTGCCAGGCCCTGAGGTCAAGCTGAGCCAGATGCAACCAGAGCTGTACAGACCAGACCTCCCACGTTTGTCCATCTCTATATGTTGCCAGGTCTCCAGGTCACTTTTCTCCTCTTTCCCTTAATCTGATAAGCCGAAAACCCTAGAATGTTAATTTCCATTTTGCAGCCTCAGAGGAGCATCCAAGACTCATTGTTTTCAGATTGGATTCAGATACATAGCAGAGAAAAGTAGATACCAAAATGCGCATATGGATTCAAACTGTACTGTAGTCAAGAGGAGTTTAGGGCTGATCCTTGAGGACCTGGGTCTCACATCCAGAGCCCAGAACCATTAACACTCCAAAACTGAAGGGAATATGTGTTGTCTACTTTTCAGTAGCTTTACAGCACATTATGCCTGAGTTTTAGGCTCTGTTACATTTCTCTCCTATGTTTCATCCTTAAATGTGATTTAGATCCATATCTGTTTCATGTTTGTTTGTTTGCTTTTCCCTTGGATGATTACCTTATTCATGTTAAATATTGATCTATCATGCTATCCAAGAGACTTTCATAGCATCAGATAGCTGCTAAAAGAAGCTGTTTGACTAAAGATGAATTAAAACTATAAGGAATCATAGAATCATTTGAGTAGGTAGGGACCTTTAAAGACCATCTAGTCCAACTCCCCTGCACTGAACAGGGACACCTGCATCTAGATTGGGCTGCTCAGTGCGCCGTCCGGCCTGACCTTGAATGTCTACAGGGACAGGGCATCCACCACCTCTCTGGGCAAGAAGGTACACTGCTTAAATTTTAATAATGATAAAAGAAAATTAGATAACCAGAAAAAAGATTCAGAGATAAATGATTTTCCTGAATTCAGGAGCTTTCCACAGGCAGAGGCGGAAAAGTCACAGAAATTGCACACTCATAACACTGTGATCATTCAGAATGATTACTATTATAATACCTCATATATGTTTACTCTAGAATGGTGAGAAGAAAATAAAATAATGGTTTTGTTCCAAAACAGTGCTTTGTTTGCATAGAACACAGTTCCTATCCACAGATGATCTGAGATTTTCTTTGCTTCTTTAAAGAAAACTTGGAATTGAGTCTTAAAACAGTACTGTTCTCTAACAGTCATCAAGTTTCCTCTGCATTCTTGCCATGCACAGGTTCTCTACGTCTTGTCCACAGATTTCCATATTTAAAGTCCTATGGACCTAGTATGGGAAGGATTCTCTTTCCTTTGGCTCCTAGCTCATAACTAGGAGTGTAATTCTTCCCCATGCTGAAAACAAGCCGAGAATATCTGGCCTAGAAGAACCGCACAAAGCTGGTTGCACCCTTATGTATACTTGCAGGACCACTGCACGACAAGTTCTGCAGCAGGCATTTACCCATTTCCTGCCATTATCTTTATCAAGAGGATGCTGGTTGAGGATGTAGGTATATGGACAGGAGGACCACATGTCTTCTTTTCAGTGCATTAGCTAGCCCCATGCTGTAGCAGTGGGAAGTAGTGCATCCTCCACACCTACAGGTTAACAACATGGAGTCCTTTCATACATGTTTTGAATTCTAAAATCTTAGAGTGCTAGGGTGGCTTAGATTGGAAGGAAGCTTAACATCAACTCAGTTCCAACCCCTGGCCTTGTGCAGGGTTGCCACGCACCAGATCAGGCTGCCCAGGTCCCCAGTTAACCTGACCTGGAATATCTTCGGGTATAGGGCATCCACAGCTTCTCTGGGCAGCCTGTGCCAGTGCCAACACCCTCTGAGTGAAGAATTTATTCCTAACAGCTAACCTAAATTTCTCCTTTCTTACTTTAAAGCCATTCCTCATTGTCCAATCACTTTCTGCCTGTGAAAAAGTCAGTCCCTCTCCTGCTTATCAACTCCCTTCAGGTACTGGAAGGTCACAATAACATCTCTCCAGAGCCTCCTCCAGGCTGAACAAGCCCAGCTACCTCATTGTCTTCATAGGAGAGGTGCTCCAGTCCCCTGGAGCCATCTTTGTGGCCCTCCTCTGGACATGTTCCAACAGCTCTGCATCCCTCCTGTACTGAGGGCCTCAGTACAGAACTGGGCTCAATACTCCAGATGGGGCCTCACAACGGCAGAATAGAGGGGGACAGTCACCTCCCTCTCCATGCTGGCCACCCCTCTTCTGATGCAGCCCCAGATATTGGTGGTTTTCCAGGCTGCAAGTGCACACTTCTGTCTCACATCCAGCTTTTTGACCTCCAGAACATCGAAATCCACTGCAGTCCCAAGAACCACCACAGAACAGGAGTCAGCAAAGCGATGGCTGAAAACAGCATCTTATCCCATGCACTATGAAACAGGAGGAGGGGGTGGTGAGGGGAACAGTTTGTTCCTGAAGAGCTGGCCCAGAAACAGCAAAAGGAGCAAACTCGGGCAGTGGGGAGGAGGGAGGTTCGGAAGTGGATGGAGCCAGCTCTCAAGTCAGCATGGGCTTTGCATGACAAACACTATTCCAGACACATTTGAAGCTCAGATTCTGTTTTAATATGCAACAGAAATCCCCCAAATGCATCTGTACCTTCCCTCCCATCTCCAACAAAGGAAAGCTGCCGCACTACAAATGGGGATGGAAAAAAGGAAACCAGAGGCCCATAGATTTGCCCTTGGCTTGTACAAAGCTTTAGGGACAAAATTGTTGCTTTCAAATTAAATACAATGTAAACTACAAGTGGAGAAAGTAGAACAACTCTTGGCATCAAATCATGAAGGACAACAACAACAAAAAAAGGAGTAAAGTTATTTGCATAGGAAAATTGTGTATTGTGCTGGAGAATTAATCCTGTTGCCCCTGAAGTCAGTGGAAGGAGAAATGAAACATTAGGCTTTGGTAATCCAGATGTGAGAGAAAGAACATGAGATAGCTGGTGAAAGCAGAGCACGACGATACACTCAGAGGTGTCAGCTCCGTGGATGCAAGCACTGCACTTACAAGGGTGAGCATAGCATGACACGTTCTGCTTCAAGGAGGGAATGATCAGGGTGAAAAGCAGCACCTTTCACAAGGAAGAAAGTATCAAATAACCCCATTTAATCTGGGGCCCAAGAGATGATGTGACTGTCCTGAAGGCAGACAGGATGTCTGTGGCAGATCTAAAAATAGCAGCTAGATTTCTTGTTCCTACACTGTAACCATACCATGATCCCTCCTCCTACACACAGATAATAAACCAAGTTGTTTAGTTCTTACTGGATGCAAAAAAGATATTGTTCCACTGAGCCAGTTTTCATATGCTGTCTGCTCAGAAGTCACTTTGTGTTTTATCTTTTTAGCAATCACGTGTACCCGTTGCCTGCAAAGGGCACAAATCTTTCACCTCTCCAGCACCTCCAGGCCCAACAATTCAGTAGTGATCAGCAGTTTACGATTTGCTGTGCTTGTACAAAGTGATGTAAGTGAACCTCACGTGTGACCCATACACTTGCTGAGATACCCACGGGGGCTCAGGTCTAGAACAATTAGGTGGAAAAATTCCCAAGAATTCCAGAGACCTCCAAACACTGTAAATGACATGAAACAAAAAGAAAAAAAACAACAGCTCAAGGTCATACCTTGAGTACTATGTTCAGTTCTGGGCCCCTCACTACAAGAAATACATCAAGGCCCTGGACTGTGTCCATAGAAGGACAGTGATGATGTGAAGGGTCTGGAGCATAAGTCTTACGGGGAGCAGCTGAGGGAACTGGGATTGTTCAGTCTGGAGGAGGATCAGGGGGAGACGTTATTGCTCTCTACTACTTCCAGAAAGGAGGTTATGGTGAGGTGGAGTTGGCCTCTTCTCCCAGTTAACAGTGATACTACGAGAGGTAACAGCCTCAAGTTGTGCCAGGGGAGGTTCAAGTTGGATATTAGGAAAAATTTCTTCTCCAAAAGAGTTGTGGGGCACTGGAATAGGCTGCCCAGGAAGGTGGTGGTGCCACCGTCCCTGGAGGTGTACACAGAAGTGTAAATGTGTCACTGAATGCCACGGTCTGGAGCAGTCACAGGCATGGGCTGATGGTTGGACTAGATGATCTTAAAGGCCTTTCCAACCTTAATGATTCTATAAAAAAAACTTTTTTCAGTCCCAAGAACTGCTGCAGCTCCACTGCAGCCCACTGACATGGGGGGTTCCAGTGAAGTGCCTTAGCATATGACAAATAGAAAGTTTTTTAAATTTTGCCAGGCCTGTCAGCACTCTCCCATCTCCCAAAAACAAACAAACACCACTACAAAAACACTCCAGGCAAGTACTACCATTTCCCCACCCCAAAAACCCATGAACTAGTAAAAACATTTCAGCTCTTAAACAGTTAAAACTGCTGCTTTCCCACAAGGGAGAGGACACCCTCTATGGGTTTGCCTCCAGGAGGAAAGAAGATTAATTTCTAATGATATGGGTAGTGACATTTTTGCTTCTCTCTGGAAAGCTGGCCTTGGTGTTGGCTGCACACAGCACCCAGCAAGCCAAGTGGGAACTCCCAGCTCCCCGACACGCGAGGGCAGTGTTGGTGCACAGATGTCAAGGCTCAGTGCTCCCCTGCTTCTCCCAAGCAATCTCCTCGGCAAGAGTTTCTTCTCCCCATCCTCACCTCGTGTCCCACATCGTGCATTTGGGAAGCATATGGGGAGGGAGATGTGGTGTTGAGCCCAAATATTTATATCTGCATAGCTCCTGGCAGTTCTTCTAAGCAAGCTTCCCCTCTGTGTTACTGGCTGAACAATAAAACCACCATCAGCACACTATAATCACACGGGGAATGGGACAGATATCAGTCTTCAATTATTCCTCTTTAAAATGGATCAGTCATAGAAGATGGAGTGGTTGTAAAGAAACCCTTACTGTGCTGCTGTAATATCCATTTATTCCTCTAATCAAATATTCCAGCCTCCTAGATGATACTCTGGGACACATTTTGATATAGCTGAGGGGAAAAAAAGTAAGTTAAAATATGACACACACCTCTCCTCAGCCTACAACAGCCTATGTGATACATATGGAATAATTGACACAAACCATAAAGACACAGATGAGTAGGGGGGAATATGCATGTGTATTTTTTTATATATACATATATGTAAATCACAACAAATTAAGCATATCATCTAAAAGAAGCAGAAGCTTCTTATCTGAGTGTGAAAGCAGGACTGTAGCACATTGTTCCACTGCAAGCTCGGGAGCCCACCCACAGCCAGGCAACTTTAACAAGTGAGGAATCCACCTGTCTGTGCAAACATGGTCACACTAACTCTTGGGGGAACTCCAGTGCACCACAAAAGCTAATTATGAGTTTTGGTGTAAAAACAAGTCTCTAAAAACAAGTCAAGCGACCCCCAGAAATCCACCAACTCACAGACATCAAATTGCAGTTTCTCTGACCCCTTTCTGACGCCCGCAGAGAGCAGCACATCACAAAAATATTTGGCAAAGCGCCTGTTTTTAGAGATGTACAATTGGCACTCAAAAAACAACAACAACAAAACAGTGAGAATTAGAATCATAGAATCATTAAGCTTGGAGAAGACCACAAGAATTAACTACTACTACTATCATTAATAGTGAATAGATCGTTAACAGCAAATAATCTTCATAGATGAACTTTGTCGATAGATATCAGGGATGCCAATATGTGTTTAACTATGGAAACTTCAATAGATGAAGTCAAATGTGAAAGAGGAAAGCTGGCTGAATTTGCACCCGTATTCTTATAACAAAGTTTTCCAGCCCACACACAGGTGCTGTGGGTATGACTTAGTTCTCTAAGACCGAGGTCCTGCAAGAAATATTGCCAGCAGTACTTATGAATAAATTACCTGCTGAGTGGACAAACTAGTTAATGGAATATGTATACTTTCCTAATTTATTTTCCATCTTTTTTTCTCCCTTAGAAATGTAACTGAAGAGTTTTATAGCATAATCCACTAGAAGATTCTCAGCGCTGGCTGCAGGTTTTGTGGTTTGGTCCTTCCTTGCTAAAGAGATAAAATAACCCAGCTGTTACTCTAAAACCAAGGACTTGGTTGCCTGCAGGCAGCCAAGTACATGTGCCAGCCATTCAAGAGAGTGCTTAATTTCCTCCAGATGGATTTGATGTCTCTGCCTTCTTATCAGTCCGAATACAGAAGTTTCCCTTTGTCACAGCAGATATAAACTGGTGAACATAAATGTGAAATATAGCCTACTTAGTTATCATACATATGAAGGAATGTTTTGGTGTGCTTCAAAACCCAGGAAGCAAGATCCACAGTTCCAGACAAACACAGAGCAACCTCCTGCACCACAAATAAAAGCAAGTGAAGGACACCATTCAGTAGGTATGGCAGTGACAATCTGTTTATAGCACAACCAGGAGATGCTTTAAGATACTTTTAATGCTTTAAGAACCTGGAATTTCAGGGCAAAGTTACTAGTCTGACTGCAGAGACCTGGTACAAAATAGTCCTGAAGGTCTTTTTCAAACTGGATGACTCTATCATTCCATGATTCTGTGAATATCTGCCCAGTGAAAGACAGCCAGTTCCATCATGAACAAAGACAAGTTCAGTGAAGTCACTGTTTTGGGTGTTCAGTATTGTCCCCAGAAGTATCATAGAATCATATATAATCACATAGAATCATGAATGGCTTAGGTTGGAAGGGACTTTAAAGATAATCAGGCTCCTATTCATGGGCAGGATTGCTACCCAACAGATCAGGCTGCCCACATCCCCATTTAACCTGGTCTTGAATGCCTCCAGGGATGGGGCATCCACAGCTTCTCTGGACAGCCGGTGCCAGGGCCTCACCACCCTCTGAGTAAATAATATCTTCCTAACATCTAACTTAAATTTCTCCTTTTTTAGGTTAAAGCCATTCCCCCTTGTATCACTATTCGATTGTGTAAAAAGTTGGTTCTCTCCACCTTGTATGTTCCCCTCAAGTACTGAAAGGCCGCGATGAGGTTTCCCTGGAGCCTTCTTCAGCATGAATAAGCCCAACCTCCTCAACCTGTGCTCATAGGAGAAGTGCTCCAGTGCTTTGACTATCTCTGTAGCCCTCCACTGGACCCACTCCAACAGCTCAACATCTTTCTAGTGCTGGGGGCCCCAGGCTTGGACTCAATAGTCCAGACAGAGCCTCACAAGGGCAGAATAAAGGGGGACAATCTGCTCTCTCGCCATGCTGGCCACCCATCTTCTGATTCAGCCCAGGATCCTTTTGGCCTTCTAGGCTGCAAGCAAAAGGCTTTTAAGCAAAATCATGCTTCTTTCTTTTCCTTGTGATCACTCTGTCACAGGCCAAGGATAAGTTTAGGTGAGGAAAATTCAACATGAGAAAGAAATAATTGCCCACTCCTACTGTCAGTTGTTACTCAAAATCTTCAATAAGAAAAACAAGATGGTACTCTGGAAAGCTGGTAGAGCACAGAAAGGAATCATAATTTTTAAACCACTAAAAAATTAAAGTTTAAGTTGCATTTGTAAATTGTAGAAAAGACAATTCTATAGTGTACATGCAGTTCAAAACATTGCTACTAGCTAACACATTAAAAAAAATAATTCCTTTGTCATGCACGTCTATTTTGGTCAAAGTTTCTAAGTCTTTGCAGGTAGCGTTGGTCTCGGTGGCAGTAGCAAGTTTTGTGTCAAGTGTTGCACAGAAGTTCTTTATTATTCTTGACTTCACTATGTTCTTTCCATTACATTCCTGAGAGTGCTGAGGAAGCTGGTGGAGGTGATTGCCAAGCTGTTTTCCACCATCTTTTGCTGTTCCTGGTGAACTGGAGAGGTCCCAGAAGATTAAAGGCTTGGCAATATGTCTTCCATCTACAGGAAAAGTTGTAAGGAGGAAGAATGGAAGAAGGAAGAATGGAGTTAAATCCAGCTGGCAACCAATCATGAGTGGTGTTCCCCAGGGGTCAGTACTGGGGCCTGTCCTTTCAATATCATTATTGATGACCTAGACAGGTAGTTTGCAGATGACATCAAGTGGCAAGACATGTTGACCTGCCTGAAGGCAGCAAGGCTCTACAGAGGGATCTGGCTGGATATCTGGGCTGAGGCCAATGAGATGAAACAACAACTCCAAGCAACATTACATGCTTGGAGCAGAGTGTCTGGAAGACTGTAGAAGAAGTTGGTCAACACTTAGCTGAAAATGAGCCAGCAATCTGCACAGGTGGCCTAGAAGGCCAATGGCATCCTGGCTTGTATCATAAATAATGTTGCCAGCAGGAGCAAAGAAGTGATCTTTCCTCTGTACTCAGAACTGGTGAGGCCAAACTTCAAGTACTGTGTTCATTTTTGGGCCACACACTGCAAGAAAGATATTGAGGCCCTGGAGCATGTTCAGAGACCAGCAATGAAGCTTGTGAGGGGTCTGGAGTGCAAGCCTTATGAAGAGTGGCTGAGGGAGCTGGGACTAGTCTGGAGGAGGCTCAGGGGAGACCTTATCGCTCTCCACATCTAACTTAAGGGAGGTTGTGGTGACGTGGTGGTTGTCCCCTTCTCCCGTGTAACTAGTGATAGGACGAGAGGGAATGGCCTCAGATTGGACATTAGGAAATACTACTTCTCTGAAAGTGTCCAGGCACTGGAATGAGCTGCTCAGGGAAGTGGCTGAGTCACTGTCCCTGGAGGTATTCAGGAAACGTTTAGATGTTGTACTGAGTTATATGGTTTGGTGGAAATATTGGTAGTAGGTGGACAGTTGGACTGGATGATCTTGGAGGTCTTTTCCAACCTTGGTAATTCTATGATTCCATGATATGGGTGCTAGGTGTAGTAGTTCCATGTTTCTGTATTTAATGCTACTGGCTCAGTCAAGTTAGTGTTGCATGTTGGAGACAGAACAATCAAACTGATGTTTCATATTCCCTTGGAAGAATTGCACCGGACAGGTATTTGGTGTGCCAAGAAGGGAAATAAGCAATGTATAGTTTATCAGTGATGACAAACTGAAAAGGAATTTAATTCAGCTCTAAGAGGAAGTACAAAATCAACATAACCAGTACTGGTATGGAGAGTTCTGTTCTTCCAAACATCAAAGAAATGCTGGACAAAGATATCTTGCTATGCTCCTCTATCACCAAGCATGAGACACCTTTTCTTCCAAATCAGCAAGAGGCACCGTCTTAGGAGAAGATCTGGGATTGCTCCATTACAGCAAGGTTCTAGCTGCACACATGGCCAGCAACATCAGAATCCAGGTATGCTTAGCTGATTCACAACCCGCATGCATGCATGAACCCACAATTATTTCTGCAAGTACTTCTCAGGTTTCCCTTTGGGCTCAACACAAGCCATCCTGGAGTTCATGAAACTTGGCCTTCCAACTTGGTCATCTCTCATTTGCTTTCTAGGTTAAGTAGAATGACAGACCCAGAATAATAAAACAGAACAACATGGGAGCTATTGAGAAAAGAGAAGTGGAACACAGAGATGACCGCACAGTCCTGGAATGCCTCAGCAACCCAAGTATTAGAATTTCATTATTCAAGCTGTGCTGCAAAGCTTAGCTTAAATGTTATCTTCTTCCACAGCTGTTTCAGCCTAAAGGCTCTCTCTTCCTTCCCCATCCACAAGGATTACTCATACAGCAGAGCCAGCTGTTGGCACCCAGAGAGGTAAAAATGCTTTTTCTTCCTACTACTTTCCCATACCTAGCCTAGAGCAAGGATTACAAATCAAAGCCCAGTCTATTAGAAGTCACAAGGGATTAAGAGAACTCTGAAAGATTCACCCAGGATGCCAGAACAAGCAACAGTCAAGAGAGAAAAACATAAGTTTTCAGTATGGATGCACTGAAAAACGGACCAGCAGAGGTATCACCTAGAGCTGGGAGACCACCAGTTTGCAGGAGAATCAGTGATCCATACCCACAGTTAGCAATCTCAGAGCAGCAGAGGAGAACATTTCCACATATCTGGTAAAGCAGCAGTCAGAGACCCTTGACCCAGGAACACATCTGTAAAAACAAAACCCTTGATTTCCCTGCCAGGATTGAGCAGTGAAAAGCTGAAGGTAGCCTATATCAGGATGCAGCAACTTCTGGGCAGGATAAAGCTAAGAAGATGTACTGATGGGAAAAATTGTGTGCAGTAAGCCCAAGGCAGAGAGCTGGATTTGATTTATTGGTAATAAAGGAAAATAAATGGGTAGGCTTTGTTAGAGACCATCACTGTTACAGCTATCAGTCAAAATTTCTACTTAACAGAAACATAAAATGTTGTGTTTAACATAAGCATCTTAAGATTGGCAATGGTTGTGCTGTATTATAAGAATGCAAAGGGGAAGTCAGGAGGACATCTTAATCCAAGGCGCCTACCTACTTCTCCCAGGGACAAACTCAAATTTGAAAAGAAAAAGGAAACCTTCCCCTGATATCTGGTCTCCAGCTTGAAACACTGGCAGGTTAAATAGTCAACAGTATCTTGAGTTGAAGCTGTGGGCATTCAGCTTCTTCCAAGCCACATCTGCCAATGTCCTCATGCACAGCACTACTTCTTTGTTTTTTTTTTTTCTAAAGCTTCATTTCATTTCCACTCAAACACGAGAGCCAAGGCTGTTCAGACAGGAATGCTTAAGACCCCGCTGGGACAATGAAGCTATCCAAAAAAGTGCAGTTCTCAGAAAGATGAGCATTGATACGATACTAAAGCTCCCCAGTGTGGGAGCCCAGGGCTTCTGAATCACAGAATCATAGAATAAAGCAAGTTGGAAGGGACCCATAAGGATAATTGAGTCCAACTCCTGAATAAAGAAGTCAAAAGTCGCATACAGATGTGAAGGAATTCTGAAATTTTTGACCTTTTCCCAGCACCTTGGGCGGACAGAAGAACATAAACACACACAACTCTTTCAAAGAACAGACACCCAACATAACCACTGGAATCTCATACTTCTGCTAAAGCCCCCAGCTATTATCATTAACTAATGCCTTTCTCCAGAGAATCCCTGCTAGAGGAATACTCACATGACAGGCAGAACTGTTGCAACATGAATCAGTCCCATATTTGGGTCTGGACCTCAAAGACATCTGAAGCACCACTCAATGCTGCCTTCAGTGTGCTGCCTTATTTTGGTTTTGTTAAGCGTGGGGATTTGCAAGGGGCACTGCTGAATAAAACAAATTTAGGAGAGCCTATGTGTGGTGCAGCCATATGCACAGGGATGACAACTACCAGTGTTGAGCTATAAGATATTCTCAGACAGTTCTTTTGCTGCTCTAATCAGAGTAACTTCAATTGACATCTGTAATATATGGCAATGGACGATGAAACTATGCTTCCTCAGATTCTTTTTGATAAGCATATGCAACAGGGAATGGTGGGAAGCTTAGAGGGACAAGTAATATGAACTCACACCTATGCTGCTTGAGATTATCCATGTGACATTATCCATGTGGCAAGCCTGCATCCTTCCATTACAGAGAACACAGCAGAAAAACCTCAGATTACTTCTCTCAGAGAGCCACAAGATTTTGTAGGCAAGGATAAAGGTGTTTGCAGCTTTTAGTTCTAAACTATATGTGAGCTGTTAGCAAAACAGATAAATTAATGAATAAATCTCTAGATTTTTTTTTTTTTTTGTTCAAACTTGGTCAGAATGTGGTTTCTTCTGGAAGAGTGCAGAGAAATGTAATCATTTTTTCCTGCCACCATATCCAAATATTTTGCAAGTGAATTTCTAGGCCTCACATCTGTGCCAATAAATCTTATAAAAAGGAGAAGGAAAAACCACACATTACAGCTCTCAAACCACCTTCCACACAGCCTTAGGCAGCTCTGACTTCAGGTCGTAATCAGTGACTAAATAATGAAATTGCTGCTCACAAAAGAGGCTGTAAAACCATAGCTGAACATCTCTCTCCTCTTTTCCACCCACTAAGCCAAAAATCTGGTGTTTATGTGTCATGTCTGCCATCACATCAAATAAAAGTGTCAAAACCTGCCTACTAGTTAATATCATGAAGAGCAGTACCACTCTGCCATCTGACCTGCAGTTACCAGCACCACTGAAAGACAATTTTCAGTGGTGACAGACTCTTTAGCAGGGTCCATTGTGAAGGGACAAGTGAAAATGGTTTCAAAGTAAAAAGTGGAGATCTAGTTCTTTTTAGATTAAGGGTGATGAGGTACTGGAACAGGCTGCCCAGAGAAGTGGAGGATGCTCCATCCCTGGAGACATTTAAGGTCAGGCTGGAAGGGGCTCTGAGCAACCTGATCTAGCTGTAAGAGTGAGTAGGACTAGATGACACTGAGGGTTCCTTTCAACTCAAATGTTTCTATGATCAAAGGAGAATTTTGTGGAACTGCGTTCACCCCTTATTTGCACACCACCCATTCCCCCCTTTCACAGTGGGATTTTAGAAACACACAGTGCTGTCGTTCTTCCTATATTATTTCTCAGTTTTCTAAAAAGCACAGAATTGTCTTCCTAACCATCAACCTGGTTTGGGATTTTTTTGTCCCATCTGAATAAGGGATCTCCTATCTGCTGAATCATGAGGACAAGAAGCAGAAGATCCCAGCTCTGATCCCTCAGTACACAGCAATGAAAAGGGTCATCACACCCAGACTTAAAGCTCTTGCTACAGAAATGACTCAGGCACTGAGGAATCTCACTAAAGCTGATGGGATGTAGGCTCCCATGATCTCTGCCCTTATATCTATGGAAAATTATTTTAAGACATTTGAAAAGATATGCCTGAAGTTCTTATTACACTCTGCTATTTGACTCTTTCCAAACTCTTTACCCATACAGTTAGTTCCCAGTACCAAACCTCATCAATAAAGCATTTTAAGAACTCAGTAACTGCCTGTGTCTGAATTCAGCACTGAGGTGAGGGTGTCTCCCCCAGGACCTGAGAGCTGCCTTCTGAACAGTTCTTTATGACATACCTATCTTTCTCATATTAACTCCTCTCTCCTCTTCTCCTTGGAAGAACCCAGCATACACATATTCTGCATATATTCTGGTTGTCACCTTTGCTCTTCTCTTTCCCAGTGTAGCATCTTTTTTTTTCCTCTGTCTTTTTTTTCTCTGCAGGGGAGTCACAGGTCCTGAGGGAGACCATGGATCTTTGCATATACTCAGTGGCCTGCCTGGAGCTGGCACTCTATGGGGATTTGCACTGTACTGGAAAGATCTTTATTACTGTTGAGGTGATGGCAGCAAACACAGAATGCAACACACATGGAGGTGGGGCTCTGATAGGGCTTTATCAGTGTTCATTTACGTGTGGTCATAGCAGATGACCATGAGATCTTTTCTCTGTGGTGACCAATGGTAGAACCCAAGGGAATGGCATAAAGCTGCAAGAGGGATCAGGTTGGATATAAAAAAAAGGCTCCTCACCAGAAGGTGGTGGGTATGAAACAGGCTTCCCAGGGAAGTGGTCCCAGCTCCAAACTGCTGGAGTTCAAGGAGTGTTTGTACAATGCTCTCAGACATAGTGTCTGATTTTTGGGTGGTCCTATGGTGAGCCAGGAGTTGGACTTGATGATTCTCATGGGACCCTTCTGACTTGGGATACTCCACGATTCTACCAGACATCTCTTTGATCATATCTCTTATGAGCAAGGTGACCACAATAGATAAATATTTATAACATCTTATATCATTTGCAATATTTTTACTTTTAGGCATCTTTCTCTTAAGCAGACCTGATCATGCCTGGTCTTCCCTCAAAAGTCTTTTAAGTACTACAGGTACTGATTCTCCCTCCCAGTTGCTCTCCCTTAAGTGCCTCATCTCTCTGTACTGCCACACTTCTCCCCCTCACCTCCCATTCCTTCATCCATTTTTATATAACCACAAATCTGCCCTTCAGCAGCTTACTACGCCCATCCCACAGCAGTACAGGTGTGCAGAAGGCCCACAGAAAGCCAGCTCATCACTGGAGCTTTCTTAATAAAGATGGCACAAGCTCCTAGGGTTCAGCTCCACATCTTGATTCAGGAGTTGACAATGCCCTGGGATACTTCAAAGAGATGGAGCTCCACCAGCACAGACAGTTCCATAGCCTGGACTGGAAACAGTCCAAAATCACAACTCTTTTAGGTTATTATTATATATATATATATTCTCTTTTTAGATACTCTTTAGACCAAACACACTGCCAGCACTATTCAGTTTTCACCCACTCATTCATCCCCACAGCAGGCACGTGTCTGCATGCACTCACACATACTTTCATAGTTACAGCTGCTTGTCTGTTGTTGACAAACAGCTTTGATATCAGGGAGCCTGGGATAGCTGCTAAGAGGTTTCCAATGCACTCACACACATCTCCTGTAACAACCCTGCTGGAGGAGTTGGGGCAGGGGTTGGGGTCCCCTATTTCTATTCATGTGACTTTTTGCTTACTCGACAAAAATCAGTGTTGATTATTGCCTCATAGAGACAGAAAAAATGCACTTTGTTTGTTTTGATTTCTTCTTCTAGAAGAGGCACCATCTCAGCCCATCTCCGCATTCAGGCAGCACTTATCTCTCTGCCATCTGCTCGCACACAGGTGCGTTTCACCGCACCACACACGTGCTACTTGCTCGCTCTAAAGCCCCGCTTCATCTCTCTGCACACCCCTCAACCGCTGATGCCAGCAGCCCTGCAAAGCCAAATCCCCCCCCATCCCAGTTCAAAGCAGTTGATTTCACCTCGCTGTGAGCAGAAGCGGTGCTCAGACACTGCCTTACACGTGGCTGGCTTAGGGAATGCCACAGCCTCAAGCGTGTCGCTGGCACCCACTCTCTGCACCCCTCTTTCGGGTTGCCCACCGCTCCCTCAGAGCCTCCGGGGATGGGATGAGGGTGGGCTGTGGGACCGCTCCCCACATGCATCTCCTCCCTGCCTTGATTGTCACCTTCTTAAACACGACTGCTCTCACCCCGGCAGGGAGAAACAAAACTGTCCGGAGGAAGCGCCGGCAGCGGGACCGCACCTGCGGGGAGCGCCGGCGGTGTCCGCTCCCGACCCCGATCCCTGCACGGTACAACACGGCTCCAGCCCCGCTCCCGGCCCCACCGGGCAGCCGCCTCTCCGCTCCAACCTGCTCCCCTAGCAGTTTCACTCTGTCTGCTCCGGACAGCACTGGGTAATTTTATTTTTACCTCCTTGAATTGCTCTGCAATAAAAAGAAAAGAAACAAGCAAGCAAAAAGAGAAACCCACAGTTTTGTGGGCAGACTCACCTGGATGCTGGACAGAGGGGAACTCAACTCAGAGACACTTCTGCACTTCTTCCCCTTTCCTTTACCCGTTCCTTTCCCCCGCAACTCACCTTTCCCTGCCCACTTCCACTCTCCACTTACCAGTTCCCACTTTCCTGCGCGCAACGCACTATCTCCCACCGCCCTACCACGCACTAAGCACAAGAGCATTTGCAGAGGATACGTCTCCTGCAGTTTCCAAACTCACCTGCAAAATGCTGCTTGTTGCTAGAATCCAGGGCAAAAGCCACCTCATCCCTGGAAGCCGGGATTAAATACATTGATTGAACCCAGATTTAGAGCCGTTTTGAACAAAAACACCACTTTCGGGAACGCAGAGCAATCCTTAACTGGTAACCTAGCCTAAGCACTCTGCCTTTTTCTCTTGGCTCTTTGGGGATTTTATTAAAGACAGATCTGACGTCAGGGTGAAGGACAAGCCCTGCATTTTTCCTCTGGAGAAACTTTTCCTGCCTTCACTTCTTCATTTTTGTGTGCGGTGTTGTCCCACCTCCTGCATTTCAGTGCATCGCCGTTAGCCAAAGGGCTCTTAAAGGGAAAGCTGCAGCGCAGTGGTCCAACGCTGCGATTTAACTCTGCACCAAAAGGCTCAGAGCCTGTCCGTAACACTGCTCGTGGCATTCAGCTGGGACTGCAGGAAACATTTAGTCTGACATTGCTGGTTAAGAATAACAGGCTTTTATGCATTCAGATATCCCCAGATGTTTGATGTCTGCAGGCTAGTTAAGAGTGGCTCCCCTTGCAGTGCAAAAGGGGTCAGCCCTGTGAGTGCACCCCATGGGTGCATAGAGAAACCTGAATCAGAAAGGAAAGGAAGGTCACGCTGCCATGCTTTATTTGCCCCCTGTGATTTTTGCAGTATGCATTGGAGCACGTGTCATCTCCTGGGCCATCATATTTCTAACCTGGGCCACCAGTGGGCATAAGGAATATTGCCCAGGTAGACTGGAGTGCAGACTCCATTGTGAGCACAGCTAAACTCTCTGATCACTGTTAATGCACAACTTGCTCTGGCTAGAAGGATTTTCATCTCTGAATTTTTCTCTTCTTACCTAGGCATAGGCATGCTGTTTTCCCTCAGCCTTCTGAAGTTGCATTTGAAAGAATTTAAACTCTTTCTTTCTTCAACTAAAGCAGAACAGTGTGAGGAGAAAAATTACATTAAACACATTTACACACTTTAAACCCAAAAGAGAGACAAGATCTAGAGTAAAAGAGATATCAAGGTAAATTGAAATGTAGGCAAACCCTCCTGCTTGGTGTGGCAGGATGGGCAGCAATGGATGGGTGAACCTTCTAATGACCAAACTAGAAATGAAACTGCCCTAACTTCTGTTCCCCCATGGCTCCCCCATGCCAGGGGTTCCAGTCAGGGCTGCTATCACTCAAAGAGCAAAATAACACTATTTCATAGAGCAAATTCTCGGTTACAAAGCACTATTTTTCAAAATAGTCACCACCATTAGCTATGTTTTTTTACCAGTAATGAACAAAGGCTTGCCTGCCAGCAGCAGTGACAGCTGTGCATGGCCATCTAGAATGAAATGTAGCACCCAGCACCTCACCGTGCTCACATCCACTATTTGGTCTCCATAAACATTCAGCAAGTGTCAGTGAATGTCAATGGTTGCCATTTTTCCCACATGGAGAAATTCAGTGACACATCTTTGTTTCATACACACTCTTCCATGTTAGATGCCATTTTGTCAGACTGCCAGATCCTGCTGCCATCTGCCACACACAAGCACAATGTTATGGAATATTGGTGGGAAGGTTCATAGGTTCATAGGTTCATTAGGTTGGAAAGGACCTACAAGATCATCTAGTCCAACCATCCTCCTATCACCATCCCTACCCACTGAACTACTAAATCAAATCCCTTAGCACCTCATCTAAATGCTTCTTGAACAGCTTCTTCTCATCCACTACTGCTGTAACACCAACATCCTTCTTCAATGCCATGGGCCAAAATAATAAAATAGGTGGCATTACCTTTGGAGCAGCCCTTTTATTTATCTCTCCACTGCACCTTCACTGCCACCTACATAAACCCACCTTTGTATGCCAGCAGTACTCAGCCATGTGCATTCTCCTCTGCTGAGGAATCTAGAAGGTATTTTGCTATCTTCATCCGCCTTATGGGTGAGTTTCATCTGCATGTCTTGCCTATTTCATTCCCCTCAGTGAATTCCTTAGCTAATGCAGTGGTTAAGTATGTCAGCAAGGATGGAGTCTTATGAGATAAGGACATCTGTCTGCTTCCAGGTCCACAGCTCATCTCGTGTTGATCATGGAAGTCTGTCATGTGGTGACCATAAGCCAGCACTCTGTTTTAGCTTGGGTGAGACAGGGATTAAAGAGCAATTCTGTTGCTCCAGAGTGGGGTGCTGAGACATCCAGCTATGTCAGCAGCCTTTCTAGTACTGATTTCTGTGTGCAAATGGCAAATCTTAGAATTCAGCTCTTTCCAATTTTGACAATGCTAAAAGAGATTTCTGTAGTTGTTTCTCACTCTTCTTTAGTCTTGGAGAGTTTTGCACTGACTCCAAGAAATTCTGGAGACACTTCTCTGGTCAAGTTCAAAAATTAAAAGTGAATTTAAGAATTTCAAATGACAGAAAATCTGCTTGGTGTTTTGGGAACTTCAGCTACATTTACTGTTACATTTACTGCTTAGAAGTCTGTCCTGTATTTTCAGTCTGAGTTTGTTAGTTTCATCTTTCTGCCAATGTCTTGTTGCCTGATGAGAATTCAGTACCTTCTTCCAGAGGATGATCTTTCAACTGTTTCAAGAGTAAATCACAGCTTATTCTCCAATAAAATGAGAAAGCCTCATTGCTTTTCAGATGCAGTGTTGTCTAATGGATTTCTGGATCTTGAAGCACTATTATAATTCTAATGGCTTTTATCTCTTTACCTTTCATCTACATGGATATTGTATCTGTGAATGCAACTACCCATCACTCTGCAGTCATGCAGTGAACTGGGAACAGGAAGCATGACCCAACACAAAACAGCTCTGTTGTTGTAAACCCAACACTTTAATGTCACTCCTTCCTTAATATGTTCTTCTTGGACACAAATGTATTTCTCAATTTTACTACACTTTAGTTTATTAGACTAAATAAAATGGGGAAATGATTATTTTATGCTGTTTGATGTGCATGCCACTTTTACTGAGGGCTGCAGATAGTCAGACTACATAGAGCAGAAGGGGAGTTCACCAAGGATAACAGTTTATTCTAAATGTGTGGCACAAATTCCTTGCCTGCAGTGGATTTGCCCTATAATAAGTGAGATCAGAGTCTGCCTGCAAGTCCAAGGGAAGAAAAGAGCACCTTGGAATATCCTAACTCACAAAAGGTAAAGGGTGAGTCATGAATCTAGCTTCTAAACAAGTCAAATAGGTAGCTGGATTAGTCTTCTTCTAGGATACCCTTAGGTATCTCTCTCACACAGATCCAGATTTATCTGCTGGATGGATCCCACTGGCCAAGGCTGGGAAAATCACCTACTTGAAGATGCATAATATGGAATGAGGAACAAGATAGAGTCAAACTGCACCCTCTGTTATTCCAGATGTTATTACTTAGGCTATAGGAGGAAGAGTTACATCCTATTAGAGATAAAGCCTGTCCCTTTGAAATATCAAAGGAGCCGGAGAAACATCAGGTTTAGCTGACTCCTGATAGCATCTGAGCAAGAAGCCAGCCCCAGTTTGTCAAGAGAAGATGGACACATATCACTTTACAGACAAGAGCTCTTTTGCCCCACTCAATCTTTGCATCCCTGGTACCATTATGCAGAAGGTATCAGCTGGTACTTTGTGTCTGGATATGAAATAATGTGGTAAATCCACTACTGGATTCCGTCAGTCCTTTAAGAAATGCCTGGTGAAGAGCAGTGTCATCCAACCCAACTTTCCACTTCTGAGTAAGCTTTCTGAGTTCTCTGCATAGATCTAAGGCTGATAATACACCCAACACCTAAAAAATCATCTGGTTCTGGTAAACCAGTCTGAGGGTCTTCACTCCAGGACTGAAGGATTATTTCTCCAGAGAACTGGTATGAATCAGGACTGCTGATGCTGGTGAAGCTATAGCTAAGTCTGAAAAATGGAACCCTCGATATTTAATTCATTCATTCATTCAGCCAGAACCGTTTGTATTCAAGTGAGAATACTGCCCCTGGGGAGACATGACTGTGGTTTCAGCCCCCATAAAAAGACTCAGATTTATTAGGACAGCTGTTCAGCTGGTGTCAATCTGTGTGTCTGTTGATTTCAGCAGGACTAATCTGGCTGACAGCAGCTGATCTGTTCCACTGTGAGTGAAAACATCCACTATTTGAATGGCAGCTGTGAAAAAAATTAGCCATTAAAATGCAAGATTCTGTAAGTTCCTATTTAAAGAAAATACTGAGTTTTACATTAATATGTCGCATGTCATATTAGATCTTCATGCCAGAAACTTTAAATGTTGTTTTCTTCCATAAATAATTTTATTTTTTCTCAAATGTGGCCCTCAAGTTTAATGGCCTATCTATTGTGTTCATCTATTCTTAAATTCTCATAATTTCTTGTTGGACCAATTTATATGGCCAATGTGTGAGCAAAAGTTGTATTTTGATGTTTTTGAACCAGTACCAGGCATTCCTGATAATGGCAACAAGTACCCAAAGGAATTCAGTGTCTATCATAAGTGACTGCCTGTCTCAGTATCCACTCTCAAAAATATATCAGTTTCTTAATTAAAGCTTTCAAAAAATTAGGATAAAAGAAAAGAAACGCAAACAAACATCACACAATTAAGAGGTCAATATCCAAGAATAATTAATAACCAAAAGAAACAATCCAAGAACCTGACAGAAATATGAACAAGCTCTGAGAAATCCCTGCTGTAGAAAAGTTCTGAAAGTAAAGGTTTACATGTCATTAACTAACCAATAAATGAAGCTGGATTGATAGAACAGATCAAGTCTGAGCCTCAGCTGGTGTAAAAATGAAATCCTTAGAGTTGATTTATGGCATACATTGATGCAATAAATTATTTATAAATATTAGTTCGACTATTTGAACAAATGTGGAAAGTGCAGAGGAGGAATTAACCTTTGTGTTTGCCACCTGCAGATGTTTGCCTTGATGCACATGAAAAGAAAGGAAAATATATTGACTAATAAACTATGAAAGGATGAAAGGATGAAGAATCTCAGCAGATACAGCACACATTCCTGAAGTGTCACAGTCTGTTCCCTCCATAGGCTGATCTGTTTCATATCATGGTCCTCTTGAAAAGTAATTCTATGGCTTGCTCCAAAAAATGACTTCACTCACTGTGGATAATGTGTACACTCTGGTATTTCTATTCTCTAGATTGGTGACCACAAAATTACACAACTATTCATTCAACTGGGCTTTTTTCCTTCTGCTTCTACAGCAATATTCTCCAGTCTCTGGGATGGAGTTGTCTGCATGAGGGGTGAAAGCTCTTAAAAGTCTGCTGGAAATCCACTGTAGTCACTGTCTTCGCTCCTAGTCAGGGCTATGTAAGATTAGATTTGGATTTGCCTCTTCAATCACATACTCTGAGGCTTCCCAACACTGCGAATACATCACCGTATTTCCAAGTTTGTGCTAGATTGTACATATCTTTGGTTTGAAAAAATTAAAATAAAATATAAAAAAAACAGGCAAAAATGCATTATGTGTAAGAGAATGAGGGTTATAAAACATAACCATCTCTTATCTCAGATGGGCTTTCTTTTTCTTTTGGAAAATTGATCTATCATTCTAGCCCATTTTTTATTTCTGAAATTTGTCTGCATTTATTAGCAATTTATTTTTCCCACTGTAATGAAAATAAGAAAGTAACTTGATGGAACATTTACATATTATGATTATATCCCCAAGAGATCGTTTTCAACATGAAATATTCAAGTACCAAGTTCCAAGTTCTGCATTCTAACTGGCAAAATTTTATTCAAAGTTTCCTTCGGTATTTGGTTAGTAAACATTTTTCTTTCTACAGAGCAGTTTTCAGTCCCTGTTTCCTGGGGAAACTGAGCTTATGCAATCCTTTAATGTGTTCACGTCTGTCTGCATCTCTTCACAGCAATTTTTTGAGCCTTTTGGCCAAAATCAAGACAAATTTGACTGATATCTCAAAGACTATGGCCAATGACCAACTATATCTCAATGACCACATTCCCATGTATTTTGTGAAAAGAAGCATGGAGGAGGAAGAGAGCAGCTGAAGGTAGGAGTATCCAATATTTGGGAAAAGTAGAGTCTTTACTCATACACTATTAGAAGCCAAAGAAACCACACAGCTGAGACATCTCAGAGAAACAACTAAGGAAAACAACTTCAGATGAAGTTAGCAGTCAGCTACCAGACACAAATCTGCAGGGAAAACAGCTTCATTCATGTAGTGCTCACAAAAATAATGCTTCTTGAGGCACAGGCAGTCCACATGTTCTCAAGTTCTCATCTTTTTATTTTTGTTTCCTGCAAGATGTATTTAACGTCTCCTCTCCTCCCAGCCTACATCAATATTTTTCCTGAATTCATTCTTGGTTATAAAAGCAGAACAGGTGAAAACAAAAGTATCTGCTTTCACGCTACCACTTTAGGAACTAAAATAGTAAATCCCTCACAAATTTTTAACTCTTTTGAAGGATCAAGACTTAGTCTCCTTCCAGGGTATAATTAGCAGTTTCATCTCAGGAAGGCGAATTAAAGTAAGTGTCTGATATTGGTAATTTTAGAGAAGACATCATCGGAAGTCCTATGTAGAGCACTCAGGAGATATGTGATTTTATTACTACTGATAATTGCATCTGAAGCATTTTAATAAGGTCACAACAAAGATGATGAAGTACATTTTGCGTCCTGAAGAGTGTTGACCACAATTACCATTATCAGTTTTGTAAAACTGGGAGCACCTTGGCTTTGCTTTCTAATTTCCTTTGGAGCAGCATAGTTTGCCAACCCAAAAGACATAGTCCAGAAGAAGAAAGGGAGCAGGGCATGGGAACTAATGTATATGAGCAGGACCCTTTCCTCAGCTCTGCTTCTTGTGGTCATTGTTTGCTCAGTCCCTGCCTCGTTACAAAATATGCATGTCACCCTCTCCTGGACTGAGGGGACCTCGCAGAGGAATCATTATTTGTCTTTGGGCTAATTTGTTCCTCATGTCAGCATTTTGGAGCAGATATGATGATAAAGACTTGCATTTGACGTGAGGGAAAGTAGTAGAATGAGTTGCTCTGTTACCAGAAGGGTTGGTTGAGGCCCAAGAACTGAGACTACCTTGATCCAAGAGCAGGAAGTAGCAGTTCCCCCATGGCTGCAAGTAGCTTCCTTGCAGGCCTGGGAACACTCAATCAAAGCTAAGGAAACAGCAAATACTTTTCTTCTTACATGAACTATTAAAATGGGTTCACAGGGTCTGGCAGTACTTCTTTCCCTTTAACATGGCTTCAGTCCATCTCCCTGTAATCAAGCTTAAAATTGTTGAGTTCATAAGCAACTGCTGGGCTGCATACATTCAGCCAAGACAAGCTTCCAGAAGAGAATCTGGATGAGGAGAACTTGCTTCAGGACACTGAGGAGAGAGTCACAGCATGGGAATGAGGAAGAAATGGGCACTAGATCCCCTCTTGGGGTCCACAGTGTTCCTAAAGCTGCATTATATATTCCTCTTCTTACGCACCAAAAATATATATAGAATGTAAACCTTGCGTCCCCCACAATTGGCAAAAGTTGTAGCTAATATGTTTATTTTGTTTAAAAAAAGGAAAGTTGAAAATATGGCCCTGAAAAACATCCAGTTGTACTCTAATGGTTGCACCTATCATTCACAAGTTGGAATTTAATTTGACATTAATAGCACTGTGAGATGCCAAAAAAGAAAACTTCCCCATGTTCCACAAAGTAATTTTCTGCCCTAATGCTGTCATAATACCTAGTTCTTACTTGACAAGGGGAAAATCTGTTGACTTGAAGTCCAGAACAATTCTACTTGACTTTGGATATTGCAGGCTGAAGGCTTTGAGGACGTGCTGTATTGAATCAAAAGTCTTCTCTCACCCTGTTCTTGCTCCAGCTCCTTTTTGAGAGTGTTTCTTTTCAACTGGATCACAAGCTATACTTTGCAGAGCTAAGGACTGCAGTTTAGGGCTTATCATAATAGTTTAAATTCCTAAATAGTAAATTGAGGTGATAACACAGTAGGAACTACTCTAGATGTAATAAAGCTGCCCTCCTTCCCACAGGGGCCTTCAGCTTATGTGGGCTGATTTCCATTACACCCACTCACTCTTACTCTCTGACCTCCATTCAGTCCACCTCAAAAATTAAAATCTCTGACCCATTTCAGGCTTCAAAGTGGCTTCTGAGACCATAATTAAGGTGGCCAGTTTAGAAAGCTTTCATTTGTTAAAAACCTATTGTTTTTGTTTAATTGCCATTTGCTGGAGCAGGGTCCTTCAGATGTACTCAGAGGATATGCCCAATCAGGTAATGAAGAAGGCCAGCATCCCTGTACAGCAATGGAGTGCAGATTGTAGCAAGGGACTTGCTGTCCTCAAAGTTAGAATGCTGTCTAATATTTAACTTAACTATCCTTTGCTGCACTATTTGTTGGGCACATTGGAAGAATTATTTTTTTCCTTTTTAGTTTAGCATGTTTAAAGGCAATGAGCATTATCTCTACTGCAGCCTTCTCTTTTTCCTTACATCTTCCATTCTTTGCTCAACCATCATGATTTCTACCTCTCTGATCTCCTCTCCTACCCTCCTCTAATCTTTGAGGTGTTCAAAACCAGGACTAGCACTAGGATTAGAAAGAGACATCCTGTTTACACACACTGGGTGTTGCTTCTCTTTACCACTATGAGTTCCTGTGTTAGTTTTTCCCATAGCAAACACAGGTCAATCCTGTTTCTCTGTCCGTGGAAAAAAAATTAAAGAAGTCAATGCTGTTGATAAAACTGAGGAGCCTGAGACAACTTCATGCCTGATGTTGCCCTGAACTTGAATATGAAATGACTCTTCCACAGGTTCTCTCCTGCTTCATTTTATTTTTAAACGTGGATTTGCATCTTCCACAGATGTAGCTCTTAGGTGTTACTGCTTAAGAAAGGAAGATCTTGAAAAACGTTAGGTCAGATCCCAGAGCCCCAGTCCAGATATTCCTCTAAGGCAAGAGAGCAGCAAATCTCACTGAAGATAACTCTCCCATAAAATAGCCATTCACACTACAGTATTTAATCTGGGCTAAATTACCATCTCCAATGAGAAAATTTCATATGAGACAGTGTCAAAAGACCATAGTCAGATCATATCACAGTAACTTCATCATCTTCCACAATACTGTCTCTCACATCCTCAAGATATATCACAGATCTAGTGTTCTTTTAACCGTGATTTATTTTTAACCTACATATGCGTGGTGTTGCTAAATTTCTTCTGATCTTCAAAGTGTTCAGAAATGGTATGGTCCACTGTTAGTATCAATATGTTTTTAGGTGTTGAAAGATACCAACTGATTGGCTCTTCTTTCTCCTCTGTATCAACAGACCTATGCCCATCCTTCTCTATCTCTTGATCCCCAAATTTTCTTCAAGGCAGTGGGCAGCTGGCTCAAGCCAACTCTCTGATTTGAACAAAAACTGTCTTTTCAAAGAATTCCCTTTGCTTGCCTTTTGTTTATTGTAAGCTGAATCCTGCCCACTCATGGGTATTAATGTGTTAGCCATTGGCTCATGGCAGTTTTAGTGAAGACTGACATGTGGAAGGCATTAATCGCTTCAGCCCCTAGGCATTATTAGCTTTCCTTTCTCTATAAGTGGAGGACCAGCTTCTGCCTTGGTCTTCCTCTCTGCTGAAATATTAATAGAACACTCTTTGTTACCTCTGAAGTCCCTTGCTAGTTGTATTGCATCTTGTGCTTTAAGCTTTATGATTTTGGCCCTACATGCTCCAGCAAATCTTTTATCTGCAACCTCAGTAAACTGACCTAGTTTTCACTTCTTGTATGTCCTCGTAGATCATCTGTCTGATGTATGCAATTGCAAGCATAGGCTGTGTTTCACCTCTAGTTTGAGGAATGGTGAGTCAGGATCATCTACCAACAAGATTTCAGCAGGACAAAGTTATGAAGAAGAAAATGTTGTAGCATCATTGTTTCTGTGAGTAAACTGAAGAACAGCCTCCGAGTTTCATAGGGTTGAAGATGCAGATGCCTAAGAAAGAGTTCTGCTATCAAATGACAAAACCTTTGACCCTCTTGTTCTGGTTTCATGTAGGACAGAGTTAATTTTCTTCATAGTTGCTGGTAAGATGTGATGTTTTAGATTTAGGAGAAAAAAATGCTGATAGTCATTGCACATCAGTGCTTAAACTAAATCAAACAACCTTTGGCTCACTGCCGGTGAGGAGAGTCATGGTGGGAGAGACAGAACAATCTGTGAGTTTTATCTTTTTCTGATTCTCTGTCCCATCCTACTTCAGGGGGAGTGAGTAAATGCCTATATAATGCTTTGTTACCTGCTGAGCTGAGGGCTGTTCCAAAAGTAATGCCTTTTTTTTTTATTACTTTGATCCACAAAATTCAAGATGGATGTTGGTGGTATAACTGAAGAGATTGAACCTTCCCATTAATGTACTATTAGATTTTGTTGCTGTGTGACAGATGACAGCAGAGGGGTAGTCTGACAAAACTGCATCTAACATGGAAATGCATATGAAGCACGAGTGTATCACTGAATTCCTCCATGTGGAAAAAATGGCCCTCACTGGCTTTCACTGATGTTTGTTGGACATTTACGGTGACCAAACACTGAATGTCAGCACAGTGAGGTGGTGGGTGGCACATTTCAGCAGTGGTGACAGCAATGTGAAAGAAAAGCAATGTCCTGAACAGACAATTGAAGTTGTCACCTCTGCCGATTCAGATTTTTTTAGAAGAGCATGCAGGCTCTTGTTTATCACAGGCAAAAATGCAGGGCTAATGATGGTGACTATTTCTTTAAAAAGTGTTCTATAGCTGAGAATTTGCTCTATGAAGTAGTGTTATTGTGTTCTTTCTATCTGTTGTAGTTTCCATGGAAACAAAGGCATTACTTTCAGAGCAATCTAATACAACACCTTTGTATTCTCTCTCTCTATATTTTTAATTACACACTGTCTCTGAAAATTGAGACATGGGAATTCTGAAGATGAATAAGATATTAAAAGTTCACAGACATGTACATGAATCCTCCCCCAGCTTTTCTTTAAAATTCTGTTCCAGGAAAAGTCAAAATGGCAGCACACATGCACAGGAAGCCCAAGGCCTACGTTTCTTTATCCCAGCCCTCTGAAGGCATTCCTGTGAGCTGCACGTGCATACAGAGGGATAGCTGTTTCCACTGTACTTTCCTATGGAGAAGAATGGTGAAGAAAATGCTGAAGTAAATTATCTGCTGTTTGACTTACTGTCATGAGTGATAAAACAGATGTTCCATATGAATGAACTTTTCATGATCTTAGGCTGCAGGCTGACTAGATAATATGAAATTCTATTACAGCATGGAACAAGGAGTTACAGTGGGCATATAAGTCCCAAATCTAGCTCTGATGAAGCAGTTTTTTCCACATCTTATCCCTTAAACCACACGTGTGAGTCCTCACACATCCAGCAGCAGTAGCATTTATGTACCCATTCTTAGCTGAAGTGAGACATCTGGCAAATTATTTGGAAAATTCTGTAAAACATACTCTCACTTCTCTAGCTAATAGTATGCCCACTGTCCCTCAGTTTGCACTGGGGGTCTCTAGAAGCTTTCTGGGCATGATTGTTCCTATTGCCTTCTCCCAGGTGAGAATATTTATTCTTATACCTACCGATAGCATGCCCTAGGCTTTGCAAGAGAAATTGTATCAAATGCTTTGCAATACCCCAGAGATACAAAGCAGCCATAAAGCACACAAAAGCAATTCATAATTGCTCTGTCTCCCCCGGGCAACATAAGAGAGTGGAGTGCCCAGGAGAATCTGGCATTTACAGAGTACTTTCTGTCACATGAAAGGCATAACCCTTGAAATCACATACAGAATACTCAAAGAGAATTTACAAGACCACCTAGTTCAGCTGCTCACACTGAGGTGGGCTCAAGGTTACAGGGAGATTACAAATGCTGGTGTTTGCTGCTGCCTTTTTTAAAACTGGAAGTGATTATTTGGTGTATCTCTGGAGTCTGATTTACATCTACACACACAGGAAAGATAAGGTCTCAGAAGAGACTTGCATACCAAATCCTCAATTTTCATACCTACTGTAGAGTAGCTGACAGAAACCAACACTGGATACAGCAGCAAAGCACTTTTTTCCAAGCAGTCCTTTGGATTTTAACCAGCACTCACAAACCTCTGGGCTTTTCCCCCATGTAGGCTTGTTACCCCACACTTTGGAATCAGGTAAAGCTTACTTCCAGCTGCACTGCTGGTAGAGAGCAAGGACTGAGCACATGTAGCAGAGCTGAATATCTAAACCACAGATTATGTGACTTCTATATTCTCCCTTTGTAAACATGAATGAAATGTGATGGTATAAATGACTCTGATTGTGAGTAATTTCTTGCAGCACTCCTTCACATTCACCCTACTAATCATGAGGTTAGAGAAATACTGCTTGAAAGATGTAGTAATGACTTGGAACTGGATATAAGCAGTAAAACATTGCTTTGTTTTAGGAAATATTGTGATTATCCCATAAATATGGCTTATCTGCATAGTCTCTGCCTTAGTGCATATGGAACATGGAGAGAAAATTATATTACATCACCACATTTTCATGTGCACTTGGCAGGAATTCTGAGTGCCATTCCTCAACTCTTTGGTCAGACAAGTGGAGAAAGGGGAAGGAAACAAGTGACAGGTAGAGCCATACTGAAGGTAGGTTTAATTTTTTTTAGTAACTTTTCATCTTAGACAGATGGTGTAATGATGGAAAAACTGACCCTTGTTCCTCCAACACAAAGTTTATAATGCAATGAAGTCCTCTGCATGTGCTGAAGTGATTTATTTGGCTTTGTCCTAAAAAAAAAAAAAAAAAAAAGAGATATTTAGTTTTCTTTACCATAAAAAGTAAGTCATAGCAACATAGGCCTCAGACCTATATTCAGTTTGGCTCTGTATGATGCTTAGAGCAGAACCCATAGCAACAGCAGTAAGATAGAATCTGTAAGACCAGAAAAGGTTGAAATAATCACAAATGCTATTGTAGGAGTTAGGCTTGAGCTGGCTGTCTGGGCTCCCATTATATCCAGTTGAGTCAGCGGAGCTTATGGTTCACTTTATCCACCCACATATAGATGCGTTCTTCAGGAGACAAACCACCCCCTAAACTCCTACACTACTGACAGGCTCTCCACTGACCACAAAAGGAGCCTGGGTTTGTTTAGTCACATGTAGACTCCTTACAGAGATGTACATTACATGATGACAAACCCACCCACAGACTTCTGCAGGAATATGCAGTAGTAACTCTGCCGTGGAAGTGCATGGAGATATTTTTGCTTATTTTTTTATATTTAACAGAAACTTTGCAGCATTAATGGATATGCAATGTTACATGCATACACTGAAGTTTGAGGACCTTGCTTGACATGCTGTTTTGCCACTACTAAACTAAGAGAGAGGGATAAAAAGAAGAGAAATAAAGAATGAGGGAGCTCTCATGTATTCTACTTCATAATTCATTATTAAAAGGTAAGATATGCCTACACAAAGTAATGCAATGAGATCTGAAATTTCTGCACAGTTGCATAGAGTTGCTACCTTGTGCATCAACAGTTGCAAGAAAAAAAAAAAGGGAGATTTCAGTAGAACTGAAGATGATATTTCTTGTTTCCTGTTAATTGCAAGTCAAAAATGTATCACCCAGTTGCCTGCAAACAGCTCGTGCGAAGGGATCATCTTGAAAAGCACCCAACCATAGCTGCAAGTAGCAAGAGACTGAGCTGATTTGTTCCTATGGTTTCAACAGTCTGTCTTTAGAGATGCTAGTAGTTCTTGCTGCTGCCTCCAGTTTGTCACACTTTAATTGCTAGCAAGGTAGAAATCACATCTCTTTTCTTATTCATTTTCCTCCTTTGTATACGTCTGGTGATTGCATCAATGATGCCATTCCTCAGGTTCAGTTTCACCTGTTTACCCATTAGGTCTGCTTTGGTCTGTGCTTCCAGGATGTTGCTTCTATTCAATTGCATTTAGTTTGAACGGATCCCATTTACAAAACGTTTTATCAATGTTTTGTTATTGTCTTACCAAAGGATAATTTGCTTTGTGGGACTTTAAATTAAATCTCAAAGGTATTGATAAAAAAACTGGAAGATTATGAACAAATCATAGAATCATAAAATGGTTCCAACACCTCTGCTGTGGGCAGGACTGCCACCCACCAGACCAGGCTGCCAAGGACCCCATCCAACCTGGCCTGGAATGTCTTCAGGGGTGGGACATCTACAACCACTCTGGGCAGCCTCTGCCAGTGTGTAACCACCCTCTGAGTAAAATATTTCTTTCCAAAATCTAACTTAAATTTCTCCTATTTAGTTTAAAGCCACTCTCTTTTTTCTCTCCTGTTTCATACAAATGGATGGTGGGCTTTCAACCTGTCTTTGCATTGTCTTGTTTTTTCCTCAGCAAATATTGGCACAGAATTAACATTTTTTTTCAGTTGATCATAATTTCCACAGTATTGAAAGATTAAAATCAGGGAACCAGAGTGCACCAGCTTCACGTGGAGGTGTCTGACTCAAAGTTATCTGAGCCTACTGATTTCAGAGTTTTTGCATGTCCTTCTGAACCACAAAATGCTCAGAAAGCAGTTTATCACCTACGTATGATCATGTATCATCCTGCTTGCTCCCAAACACAGATCAGAAGCATGCCACCTCTACTGCTACTAGCACTTAATTTGTTCCTGATACACTTCAGAAAGTCCACTTTCTTCCTGTCTTTGGTCTTTCCAGCTCTGGATAGCATCTGATGTCTTCAGCTGCATTTATCAATTGCTTAATTAGAGAGGAATCACAAAACATATTTCCACCCATTTGTTACTCTTATTTCTAAATTGTTTCCTCTTGTTGCCTTTAAGACAAATGGACGTTTAACTAAAACTTTTTTTTTTTCTCCCAATTATCTGATGCATTCATCATAAATAAAATGCCATTATTACTCCTGATGACACCTAATGTTCTTTCTTTAGTGCACTTTTGGTTGCAGAACACAAGCTTAAAGCAGACTCCATTGCTTCTGTTTCTTGTAGTGATGAACAAATGATAAGAAGAGTCCGAAACTTTATCTGAAGAGTCCTAAGTACATAGAAAGACTTACCTGTGGGTATCAAAGAAAGAAGTAAACAGGGAATAATAATAAAAAAAATAGCCCAATGAATTAACCATCAATGTTGTTAAGGCACCTTCCTGATGGTATAAGAGCAGGACACAATTGATTACTGGAAGAATTAGGCTGATCTCTTCTACTACTGTCCGTTCTCACCTTTTTCCTCTCTATTTGTCCTTTGAATAGGTAACAGAAAGAAAATTCTTTAGGAAATACAGAGTCATAGAACCGTTAAGGTTGGAAAGACTACTAAGACTCTCTGCTCCAGTTGTAGACCCATTTCCACCATGCTCACTACATCTACACTTGAAAACCTCCAGGGATGGTGACTCCACCACCTTCCTGGGCAGCCCTCTTCCATGTCTAAGAAGTCTTCAATGGAGTTTTCAGTTGCAGTCATAAATCTGATGCTATTAACTGCTTAAAGACTTGACTTAAAATAATTTACTTCTTTATCGCCTATTGGGTTTATGTTGATATTTTTTAAAGATGTTAAGATGTTTCCCCATGTGGGTTTTTTCACTGCGGGAATAAATATGCTTTCTTTTCCTACATGCTGTTTGTTTGCTTGCTTTTCTAATTTTCTGCTCCCATAATTTCCTCCTTCTTTGTGGAAAGCAAAGAATCCCAGAACATATAGCATCATTCCCAGTATTATGCTAACACCACAGCTTCAACCACGTCTTTGATGCCACAGCAGAGAGCCTAGCTGGAGCTAATACTAACCACTGGCAGGAAGTGTCTGTCAGCCACAGGCAGCCAGGTGTTTAGAAGCACTCTGAGCTGAGGCTGATGTGGTGAGCACAGGTGAGCTTACAGAGAGATCTTGTCTTTCCCTTCTTACACCCTCTTTTATGTCTCTGCACTACTGCCTGTGTGTTTTCACTCGTGGGGGCCCAGCTCTGTGTACACACTGACACAGATTCATACCCTAATATTGTAGCAGGCTCACAGAACATCCTTGAGAAACAACCATGAAGGAAAAACACTGATTTTTTAATGAATGAGTGGGTTTTTCGTTTGTTTTGTTTTTAATGAATATCGTGCTGGGTACTAGAAAAAAAATCTCCAAAAGAGTGGTCAGGCATTGAAACACGCTGCCCAGGGACGTGGTAGTCACCATCCGTGGAGGTTTTCAAGGAACATGCAGATATGGTACTTATGGACATGGTTTAGTGGGCAACACTGGTGGTAGGTGTATGGTTGTACATGATGATCTTAGAGGTCTTTTCCAACCTTAATGATTCTATGATTCCAAGATAAATGCAACGCCAATGGAATTCTGTACAATGAAAGAAAAAAAACAAAGCTCAGGATGCTAGGTTTCCTTCCAGTGAAATTTAAAAGGCCAGCTGACAGAGGGGCTCTTCTAGCATTTCTCTAGAAGATGAGAATTATTCAGGAAGTCTGACATGTCTTTATTTCTCTCCTTGTGTTTTGACAAGATCAAAGTAAATACCTGTGTTGCTCAATTCTTAAGCTGTGCCACCGTTACACTGTTTCTGAACATACTGTGATCTACCAGATCTGAAAGTAATGCAGAAGACACAGGGGCTAGAGGAGAGAAAAATAATTTACTCCTAGGGAAGCTACTGTGGAAGATTTCTTTAGAGATGAGATTGCTCCTGGTGGGGCATTTTCTTCTCCACTAGCTGATCCTTTGACAGCTGACTGACACAAGCTTACTAGAAAGATAAAGATAGGGATTTCTGTAGTCATTCAAATTAATTGCACATTGAATATTTGTATAGGAAACTCAACCTTATGGCTGTATTTCCTTACTATCTTCAACATTTTTATAAAAGGGTCTTGTCCTGAAAATGTTTTAAAGAAACTTTTTATTGGAAATTCTTTTAAAAAGTTGTAAGCAACATGTCATCAACACAAAGTTCTCTTTCTCTGACTCATTTATTTTTTTCACTGAGGCCACTTATTAATTCCAGATTTATTATCTTATGTTGATGATTTCACGTGGCAAGATACGAAATACAAACAATACTAGCATAGATCAGCATGAGCTACTGACTGACCCCAATCTCTGTTTACACTCTTAGTGAATCTTAGTTTATACATTCATAATGTCATACACTACCATCCAAAATTTACTTTCAAGTCTACTCCCTTACTATTCACATTCCCTAAATATTAATTCTCACTTGTGATTTGGACTGAACTAGCTATCTGTCCAACACAAAACCTGTATTAATGGGTAGTTCAGCTCAAGAATCCTTTCCAACAAGCAAGATGTTTAAGAGTGTGTTTTCCTCCACCCTCTTCTCCTCCAGCACAGGCAGTCCTTCAAAGCATGACATTTATATCTTCTGAATCATGACATCAAAACACCCCTGGGACTGTTAGAGAGTTGTCCACAAATTGTTTTGGATCAATTAAACAAAAATAACAAACATAAAAGTAATGGTATCTTTGAGGCACTACTGGCATCCAGAAAGCATCAATCTGAATGATGTGGATACACACTCTCTGTACCATTTGGTTGTCAGCCCATTATTGCTTCTTGAATGGCTGTAACAGATAGGTTTAACAACACAAACGTTGTCTTTGCTTTGGCTGTGCAGCTTATACTTTTCATGCTTGATTTCTTTGTGTTCAGTCCTTTAGGCCTAAAAAAGAATGTCATGCATCTGCTTCCTCTAAAATATTCAGAGTAAACATTTCTAAGTTGAAATACTTAAACAATATGCCTCTATCCATCTCCAGCAGACATAAATAACTCACCTGACTCTTCATGAAGCATTCCCTTAGTGCTATAGAACATACTCAATAACCATAAATGGCCAAGGAACCTTGGAAACCTCAGCAACTCTCCAGAAATAAAGAAATGGCTGTTATTATCACAATGTGTAATGGAAATGCTATTTGAGATACATCATGCTCTTTAAAAACCATAAGAAGCATTCTCTGGTGTTTAAAGCCCATTACTTCTCTCAGCAACAGGTCATGGAATCAAACTCACAAACCTTATATTTAAATAACATTACTGGCCTGGTTGCAACCCATGAAAAGTAATGAGAATGCTCAATTAGAGTTTCCAGTTTAACCTTAATTCATTCCACATTGTTTAACTGTTACAGCATATGTCTCATGTCATATTTACAGTGAGACATCTCAGAGAGTGAAGAGTTCCTCTACAGCCAAGCAGTTTGGATGATCTGAAAGTATTTTTACCTTGGTTTTTGAACTTTTTGAACTATTCAACCCTTCTTCCTTTCAGAGTGCAACCTACTGGCAGTGAGAGGGAAGAGTGCATGGCTCTGTAAATTATATCCTGTTTCAGTGCTGTGCCACTGTCCCTCTCCCATCCTAAATCATGTTAAAAGAGTTTGGGAACATAGTTTTACTTCTTTCCTCCACCTGTACATAAAGAGACATTACGAATAAAGGGATTGTGTAACAAGTGAGTGTAAATATAAACTGTCTGATATTGTAAAAATGATCAGAGAGTCTTTATTGAGATCTCGTATCTTTTCATCAGGAAATGTAATCCCATAGTAATGGAAGTTCATATTTTTACAAAGAATGAGACAAAAAGAAGCTATTTTGCAAAGAATGGATGTGTTCATTACACTCCATGTATGTATCACAGATGTTTCGCAAGACAAAAGCTGTGATTGCTATGCAAATAATTTATGTTTGCCTTTCAGAGCTAATAGTCCTTCCACAATTACAAAATATTTCCCTCTCTTAAAAAAAAAAAAAAGTATTTATGGTTGAGATGGATGTTGGGGTGATGGAATGTCTGTTATGCTGCAGTAAAGGACTGTGCTGGTTAAATGTTGATGTGTGAAGTGTAACTTTTACGCAACTTGTCATCTTTAAATATTTAACAGCTGCTTCTCACAAAGGATGCCCTCCTTCCTGCAGAATGAGCACATAATAAAGACTGTGGTGCCGAAATACTTTGCATTCTGGGATTTAGATCATCTCTTCTCTTAGGGCAGGATATAAGAGCTTGATAAGTTCAGCAAGGATATACTCAACAGCACTCCAGTTATGTGGAAGCTGATATGCTTTCAGCCTGAGATAAGAAGTTAGAAACAAGAACTCCCATTGCTAGCACTCATTTCTCAGATTTACAGGGACTAAAGTAGTTGACATCTTCCAAAATAAAGGATGTTGATATACAGCAAAAGTATGAGTTTAGTCATGGCATGGAAACCCCAATGCAAACTAAAACTATGAAATGATCTAATAAGCCTTGTATTTTAGCACTTTTTTGTCATGATAAGGACAAATCTTTGATGCTTTATTTTTATTCTTGGTTCTGTGTCATGGTTTATGGAGAATGAGAGGGAGAAGCTTTATAATTCTTGGGTTTCAATTTATTTAGGCAAGTTATTCATCTGTAAATAATTACATTTGTTATAATGCCATGGACATGCTGTTCTAGAAGATCTTTTATGTATTCTTTTTCTTTCCCGTGTGATGAATATGAATTTTCCCTACAAAATTCTGGCCAGAATCTCATTGCTCTTATTTCTGAATATTAATCACAGTTATTTCCTCAGGAACCAGAAACAAAGTTACTGACAGCTAAATATCATATACACTCACAATAGGAAAAGATATGACTCCAAAGCACGCATTGTTGTCTATGCTCAAAGTGCTGCTCCTTAACAACACAGCATCCTAGGAAAATATGGATAAGAAGCTTGTTCCAGTAAACAGAGTCTTTCTCTGAAAGTTCTTCACCAACACTCCTAGTTCCACAAATCGTTAAAAAATACATAGGACAAGACTGACATTAAAACTGCAGAGCACTTAGAATTTCTGTTTCCATTTCCCTCACTAAGTCTGCAGATGACAAGTTGGGAGGGAGTGTAGATCTGCAGGATGGTAGAAAAGCACTACAGAGGGACCTGAATAGACTGGTTCGATGGCCTAAGGTAAACTCTATCAGTTTCAATAGGGCCAAGGGTACTTCATTTTGGTCACAACAACCCCAGGCAACCCTACAGGCTTGGGGAGGAGTGGCTGGAAAGCTGCCTGATGGAAAGGGACCTTGGTGTGCTGACGGGCAGTTGGCTGAATATGAGCCATCAGAGTGCCCAGGTGTCCAAGAAGGCCAATAGTATCCTGGCTTGTATCAGGAATGGTGTGGTGAGCAGACCAGTGAAGTAATCCTGTACTCATCACTGGTGAGGCCTCACCTTGAGTACTGTGCTCAGTTCTGGGCACCTCTGTACAGAAAGGACATTGAGGTGCTGGAGCATGTCCAAAGAAGGTCAACAAGGCCTGGAGCAGCAACTGAAGGAAATGGGGTTGTTTAGTCTGAGGAAAAGGAGGCTGAGGGGAGAACTTACTGCTTTCTTCAAATACCTGAAAAGTGATTGCAGTGAGAGCAGGGTTGGTCTCTTCTCACTGGTGACAGGTGACAGGACAAGGGAAAATGGACTCAAGTTGCTCCATGGGAGGTTTAGGAAAAATTCGTTAGAGAAAGGGTTGTTAAGCACTGGAATAAGTTCCCCAGGGAGGTGGTTGTGTCACCATCCCTGGATGTGTTTAAAAACCGTATGGATGTGGTGCTCAGGGGCATGATTTAGTGATGGGTTATTAGGGTAGTATGCTTAGGTTGAGGTTGGACTCGATGATCTTGAAAGTCTTTCCAACCTGAGCAATTCTATGATACTCTGATTTGTGCTCCATGTTTTTTACTCAAGCAGATTTTGCCTCTTCTATCAACCATAAGAGTTATAAATTTAGTTTTATTTAAGGAGAAAGGCAAACCTTTGCAAAAGGTTTAGTTCTTGAAGAAAAAGAAGTCATGGGCTTTTTAATGAAATCATGCTCCTTTCATTTTAATTCTTAACAATTCCCAGTTCATCTCATCTTATGATTTTTGCAAAATATTGTCATGAGACAGAGAGCAAGACAGGCAATCAGTTGGACCATAAAAATGATTAGATGTCTGGGCAAAGCTAATGATAGCCACATTTAAGAGTCAGTGGAAAAAAAAGATAAGAAGAGAGGATTTAGCCAATTTATTTTAAATATCTATCTCAGTATGAGAAACATTTCTTTCTGAGATTGAGTAAGGAAGGAGACTAACTCACTATTCGGAATATGTGCATAACAGAACTATAATCTAATTATTTTAGATGACCTTATTTGTACCCCATGTGCTTTCAACAAAATCATGGAAGTCATGGATCATCCTTCAGTATGAATTCCCAGTATTCTGGGAAATTGCCAACCCTTGCAAAAGGACAGATCAGAAGCCTTACATGAAATAGTGCTTTGAAATTAACCTTGAAGTAGCTGTAAGCAATACATTTCCTTTCTGCTGGGACAAGTTCTGCTGTTGTATTGCTTGTCCTGTTCCTGAACTTCAGATACTGCAGCCCTCTGTGATCTGATAGTAGAGCTAACATATTTCAGCTGTTAATTCCTATAACACATATGGCCATCTTAAAATAGCCAAAATGGAGCAGTACTTGGGAATTACACATGCAGTGGAAATGTGTCTAAGCTAGTGCATCGATTTTCTACTCCACGTGAATAATCCTCACTTGCAAATCACACACATATAAAAATCTTTGGAAAGCAGAAAACTAGCAAAACTCTGCATAGCATCTTCAACTTCATTTTTACCACAAATTCCCCCTGGTCTTATGCTGAAGTATGATTAGAGGATATGCCTTCTTTTGTAACAGAAGCCAAGCCACAACAATGTGTAGTAATGGGTACTTTCATTGTTATTACTGTGGGGCAGACAGGGTCTAGCACAGAATCACCATGGTGAAAGAGTACAGCCCTAATTGCCTTGAAAATGGGTCTAAAGGGACCAGCTTCCTGTCTAAATCCGCTTTTCTAATTATAGTCTTTTTTTCTAATTATATTCCAAAATGGCCATGAACTTTGACCCAAGTTTGTAGACATTGCTTGAAGACTGCCCTTGGCCCTCATTTAGTGACAGCCACCAGACGGGTGTGTCCCAGCACTCGTGAATCATCACCAAAGCAGTTCTTCCTTGTTTACATTAAAAGAGGTGGAAAATGAATGTTTTTTGAGCAAAGAGATAAAAAACAAAATCTCTAATGCAAATATTAGAAATGCACAGAAAGATGGTAGACGGCACAGCCTGAATTATAAAGACTGTTTTATAATGAAGATACTAAATTAAAGCAAATCCAAGTTCAAATGATGCCTCTTCTAGATGCCTGTTCTATGTTTTTCATCAAGTCACAGATTAGATCCTTCAAAAAACACATAGGCCCCAGGCCCCAAATCTCCTTTTCTCTGCGAGGTGGAGAATATATATTTCTTCCTGCTATGTCTTATTTTTTGCAGAATCCTTTTCATTCTCTTCTCCTCCGTCTCGTAATACCTATAAGAGTAGTTCAGCTACACATATGAAACTGCCTGTGAACTGCCCACAGAATATGCACACAAAGCTGTGTATATATTTTGCATTCGTAACTTGTTAATAAAGATTGCCTTAATGCTCAATTCTCCAATGAATATTCTTCTGTAGAGAAGCCATTTAAACCTGCTGAAAGTTTGATATCCTAGAGATATATCAGCACTAACAAAGTGAACTGCTTTTGTGAGATGAGACTAGGTTAGGAGAACAAGTACACCGAAGACCTTCAGAGCTTTAGTGGTCACATAGAAAACAGAGATTTTTATGAGACATCTCAATTTCCATGGCTTAAAAATCCAGGATCAGTGGCTGACCCGTGTCAGATATCAAATCATGATGCCTGAATCTATCAAGATAAATTGCTGTTGTCTCCAAAAACTCAGACAATGCTTTCAGAAATCAACAGTACCACTTTAAGGTGGTAAGACATGTAAACTAATGAAATGGGGACAATTAGAAAGCTATCCTAAGATGGGGATAACATAGAAAAATAACAGACAAAACCAAAACCACTAAAAAGATATAAAATATAAAAATATAATATAATATATTATATATAATATATAAAATGTATATTATATATTATATATAAAATATAAATATATAATATTATATATAATATAATAATATAATAAAATATATAATATAAAAATATAAAATATGAAAATATAAAATATAAAAATAACAGCACAACAGAGAAATGATCACTGGAATTGTCCATGAGGGTCTTGGGACACTGAAGGATTTTTGTAAAGGAGCTGAAATGAGAGACTGCCCTAAAGGTCTTCAGCCTTCAGTAGGGGGTCTGATCATTTGTCAGCAAACTTGGAAGAATAAATGGTATTCAGTTCGGAAACCGAAAGCATCTACAAAGTCTGAGTACTATTCATCAATACACTACATTAAATTACTCTGGCACAACATATTGAAAACTACTGTAACTAGGGTGAGATCTTCTTCACAATGCAGTGATGGAGCACTGGCACAGGCTGCCCAGAGAGGTGGTGGAGTCTCCTTCCCTGGAGACATTCAAGACCCACCTGGACACCTACCTGTGCAACCTGGCCTAGGGAGCTGCTTTGGCAGGGAGTTGGACTCAATGATCTCTGGAGGTCCCTTCCAACCCCTACAATTCTGTGATTCTGTGATTCACTGTTGTTGTGTGTTACTACAGGTAACAGGGTAGACTAATCAACACTAGCAACGTGAAGACAAGGGAAAATGTCCAGATGTGGATCTCATTTTTCTAAAAAAAGGTTTTCTGAAATCGGCTGTGTGAAAACTGGAGTAAAGGGGATGTTTGGATTCCAGGTTTCCAGGTTATGTTAGTCATACTGGAATGAATAACACTTAGAAAGAAACTGAACTTAGGTAAAAATGAATTTTTTTTCATTGATGCAAGCACTGAACATAATTCAGAATAAATCTGTGCTTCTCAAATAAGAAGCACACCAAACACAGTAGTCTCCAGTACTTGCATCTCCTGAGTTAGAGAACAAAAGGAACATACTACTACAGGCGTGATAGAATTTCCATTACAGAAACTCATGTTTTCTCATTTCAACGTGAAAGAAAAACTAATCACATGCCTTGGAATTATGAAACTGTGGTTGAATTTCCAAGAAAGCCTAGCAGCTGTGATTGAGCCAAATGCTTCAAGCCAGGAATGCTGGTATGTGTGCATTAGAGGAGAAGGAGAGGGTGTTTGGATTGCTTATAGCAAGGAACATCTTAAGGCTCTGAGGTCAGAGGGCTGCTCAGAGGGTGAGATGGGCTACCATGTGATGCAGGCACAAACTGGATCTGGGTCCCAGCCAAAGGGACCACATAGAGAGGGCTGAAGTTTCACTAAACAAAAAAACACATCCTTGACATTTCACAGATACACAACAGAGTGATGTTAATGAGATGTAGTCAGATGAATCGGGAATGCTGAGAAAGAGGATTTTGAAGAAAAATCTGACCCAAAATTGAAAGTTGACAGTGAAATGAAAACTGACCTTCAATAGAAAGATCAAACTGGAAATACAGCTTTCAAGCCACCCTTTCTTTGGTGCTTCTTCTTTTCCATTTCATAGTCAGACAGAGTGAATATTACTCAAAGAAAAATTAATGTTTTTTCTCTCCATATTAAAAATAACAAGAATCTAGAGGTAAATGTAGCCTGTTATTTTCTTGCATTGATTGAGGAAAGTTTCAAGCTCCTAAGTGTCACAGCAATTGTTAGATTTTGTAGAAATTGAGAGCTGCAAGTGGAGGAAAGGGTTTCTCCTTTTCACACATCATTCTTTCCTGTGTGTTTCTTAGGGGAAAGAGAGCAGATCTTGTTGAACCAGTTGTAAAAAGTTGTGTTTTTCTGGATCTCCCTTTGTCTCTCCTTCTTCCGCCACAGTACCAAACCTTCTGTCTTCCTATCTTACTGTTGCACAGCCTTTGCAATGCATTTTATAGAATCTTGGAATCATAGAATGACAGAGTGGCTTGGGTTGGAAGGGATCTCAAAGATCACATGGTTCAGACATCCCTGCTGTGGACAGGGTTGCCAACCACTAGATCAGGCACCAGATCAGGCTGCCCAGAGTTGCATCCAACCTAGCCTTGAACACCTCCAGGGGTGCAGCATCCACACCTTCTCTGTGCAGCCTGTGACAGCATCTCAACATCCTCTCAGTGAAAAATTTTCCCCCGTGATCTAATCTAAATTTCCCATCTCTTGTTATAAAATCTTTCTCCTTTGTCCTATCACTATCATATTGTGTAAAAAAGTCAGTCTTCCTCCTGTTTATAAGCTCCCATTATAACCTGTCTATAATATAAAATTAAAAATCTTGGGCATGCTTTTGTTCCAAGATCATGTTTCTGTTCCAAGATGCTTTTCCCAAACTATTCACAGCAATTAGTGCAGGTCAGGAACAGTTTCCAGCGGGTCCATTATGTGCAACTCCTTCTTTGGAAAATGAATAGGTTTTTAAGTATGGCCATGGGCCATTCTATGACAACTGATCTAGCATTAGGTCTAGCATTAGGTTTTAACTCATACTGATATAAACCAAGAAGAATGTGTCCAATACATGCCTACAGCACCAGTGAATGTATACACTCGTTATTCAACACATTTATTTGTTATACATCCTATTATGATACACCACTGTAGAACATCAGTCTGTTCTGAGGTTTGTTTGTGGCTAAACAGACAATTGTTTCAATGTTTTTGACTTTGGATTATCATCATCACATCATCCTTGCTTTCAGAATGATCTGTTTTGAGGGACTATAAACAATGTAAGGGAACACAGGAAGAGGGAACAGAAATACTTTTGTGAGACTAAAACGCTTCAAAACACTCTGTAGATGAAGATTAGAAAGGACTGAAGTCACCCAGACATTTGGAGTAGTACTGTAGTGAAACTTGGGACCAGATTATCTCTGATTTTCTGCAGGATGAAAAATGAAGACCCACAAGGAGCTTGAGAAACATTCAATTAAGGAAAAATCTAAAACTTGCATTTTCTATTATTGTTTGTTGTTCTTTGGAAGTAATTAGAAAAAAAATCCTTTTAATTCAAAGTAAAACTTTGCAGACCAAAAACTTCTGCTTCAGTCTTAATGGTGCAGGCGTGTCTAAAGCATACACAACACATTGTCCTCAAACAGCCAAGGATTAATGCAAGAATTACATTGCCATATGCTTCCTCTCCTATTTTTTTTTCTTTCTCTGCTTTTCATGCAGCAGTTGATTCTACCAACACTTTATTTTTCTTCAGCACAGATAATCTTTAATCCCAAAGGATAACTTTTCTGATCTTTAAATGTTTAGATTTTGTGAATAGTGAAGAAAAATGAAAGGAGTTTTTGGCTCTGCTCTGACTGACTCACCAGCTACTGGATGACAATCTGGAAATTTTTAAGCTCTCCTGAAGGTTTTGTCTGTTAATAATTGAGGTGATACACACTTTTCTGAGACTACCAACAGCCTCATTTGTCACAAGCTTTACTCAGGACTCTGTAGATGATTATTATGTCACTTAATGCTTTTTCTGCGGAGAGCATTGTGCTTAATAAAATTAGTTACAAGGAGACACTGCAAGATGGTGGTGAAAACTGGACAGGCTGTATCTGTGTTTAGGGATTTTAAAATAAGCTCTCAGTGTTTGCAAGTTATTTCTATGCTCATTCTATCTGCCATCAGTCTGCAGAGTTTTCCCTGAAGGTGTAATAAATAAATGACATCCCTATCATGTCACGAGCTGCATAGATTCAGATTACAGCTAAAGAAAACTACTGAAGACTGCAGCCACTGGGGCAAAAGATAGTTGAGTAAATCTGATGCCTTCATATTGTGAAAGATACAAAGATGATGAGGCACAAGAGAGACTGCAAAACAGTGCTCTTAGCTGTGCATCCAAAAGTGGTCACAGAAGCACAGAATCAGGATATCCTGAGTTGGTGGGGACCCTCAAAAATCGTCGAGTTCAACTCCCTGCTCCACATAGAACCACCCAAAATTCAGACCATATGTCTGAGAGTGTTGTACAGATGCTTCTTGCACTCCAGCAGCTCGGGTCTGTGCCCACCATCCTGGGGAGCCCATTCCCTGGCCACCACCCTCTGGTGCAGACCCTGTCCCTGACCCCCAGCTGCCCCTCCCCTGACACAGCTCCATGCTGTTCATAGAACAGTAGAATCATGGAATCATAGAATTATAGAATAAAAGAATGGTTTGGGTTGGAAGGGACCTTAGGGACCCATCCATTTCTAACACCCTGCTGTGGACAGGGCTGCCACCCACCAGGTCAGGCTGCCCAAGGCTCCGTCCAATTTGGCCTGGAATGCATCCAGGGATGGGCATCCACAGCTTCTCTGGGAAGCCATATGTATTTTTTTAATTCTTTTTTTTTCCCTTCTTCTTTTTTTTATTTTTTCTTTATAAATTCAGTCTCCTATTCAATCCCTGCATGTGGCAGTCTCTTCCTGCTTGTTGCTTGTTGAGGATCTCTTTATAGATGGGGCTCGCTGCCTTGCAGTGCCATCACATTTACTTTTTTTCCTGTCCACCCCTCCCACAAGGAAAGCTTTTGACTTGAGTTAGAGAGCTTGATATTGATTTCAGTGAGAACAGAGCTCAGATCTGTTTGATCCTTTCTTCTTTCAAAGGACTCAGAACAGAAATTCAGGATCCTTCCAGGGCTGGATACTTTCCTGGACAATTGTAAAAAGCTTTCCTGATCTGGCTGTGAGACAAGTGATCAGAATTTCACTTGGATGAATTGTTCTCAAATCGTGTCTCTCATGAGTTAGACAAAAAAAAGCTTTTCTTTTGATGTCTGCTGTGATGTAGGGTTTTGTTGTTGTTTTATCTCAGCGTAGTTTCTTCCCTGGACTTATTTACTCTAGTGGATGGGTGAAAATGCTGAGTGGGAGTTAACCATGTTGTGACTCTGACACCACTGCAGTAAGGTTACTATTATTACCATTATCATTATTAACATTGTTATTATAATTATTATTAGTTATATAGTTACCACTAGGTTTTATCTACTCCCTGTGACTGAATTAGCTCCTTTCTGAAGAACTCCATTCCTTCAATCAGCAATAAACTGAATCTCCATGCACCTCTTAATATAAATGCTACATTCTATCCCATTTCTGTGTTTGTTTTTTTTTCCCTTGTCAAAGTCATCAGAAAACATGAAGTAAATTTCATGAAAAATACAAGCTGAATAGCTCCAAATTCCCCACTACCCCATGACAAGCAACAATAATGTCATAAAACACAGTGGGTAAAATATTTGTTAGGATTGGATGCAGTTAAAGACAACATCCCCACACAAGTCAAAATGATCAGGAATTCTTGCAAAGTCCTAGACATCTGGAGAGAAGAGAGGTTCCTTTCTGGGGCTTTGCAATGCCTTCCAGCTGTTGGCTTTGCACTCATATTGGAGATAGGAATTAAGTAGGAGAACTGTGTGATGTGAATATAGATAGTGGGAAGAAATAAGACAGAGTGAAATGAGTAATTAGGGGTTAAAGCAAATAGAAAGAGCAGCTGCAGAGGACAGGAGGAAGTGAGGGCAAGAGAGAAACTGTGTTGGAAAGTTGAGCCTCAGAAGGCGAAAGGAACACAGAGCAGGACTCCTTCAGGAGAGAATTTCCTGTCATCTCAGGGGCTGTGACTGAACCTCTATCAGTTGGGTAATGTGAATTTGTTGAAACATTTAGGTACTGGCAAAAGCACTGCTGTTATAGACGAAAAGAGCCCTTACAGGAATCTGATGAGCAATAACAGTGCTTCTTCACTAGTACAGGCTGATCTGTGTAGAGGGATCTAGACGAACCAACTATCCCAGTTCAGTTGAGCAGGAAAGTCTTCTCTAAAATGGACCTGACTCAAGGCAGCACCAAGAATAGGGTGAGAGTGGGGCCTTCTCTAATTTATCTTTGTTTTACAGTAATTTCTTGCACTGCTAGATGTTAAAATCTGAATGGTTTTCCATTTTCCTGTGCTCCTCTATCTCTCTTTAGATGGTGGGAGCAGAAAAAATGGGCAAGAAACTGATGGAAGAAACCCAAGCAGACATTCACGCTGGCAAGCTGAAAATCAGGAGACCCTAGAAGGATGGAAGAGGTTCTCATATTCCATAACTTGGGCTAGTTACGCCAGGACTTAGTTTAGTTTGTCCAGCTGTAAAATACAAGCAGGAAAAGAAAGTAAATATGCCATGTTAAAAACTGTAATCGAAAGTTTAATGTGTGAAAAGTAGAGAAATGTCCTACAAAGACATAAGTAAAGAGCAGTCCCCTACCCTCAAAAATTAATGCATCTCAGGATGGGCAAGAAAGCTGGTGAAGAATCTGGAGCAAAAGTCTTATGGGGAGCAGCTGAGGGAACTGGAATTGTTCAGCATGCAGAAGAGGATGCTCAGGGGAGACCTTATCATTCTCTGTAAGTCCTTGAAAGGAGGTGCTGAGGAGGAGGGTGGTCACTTCTCCCAGGTAACAGCAATAGGACAAGAAGGAATGGCCTCAAGTTGTCCCAAAGGAGATTCAGATTGGTTTTAAGAAAAATTTATTCACAGAAAGAGTGGTGATGCATTGGAACAGGCTGCCCAAGGAAGTGGTGGAGTCACTGTCCCTGGGGGTGTTCAAGAAAGGGGTAAATATGTCATCTGTGGGGCATGGTTTGGTGGGCATGGTGGTGATGGGTATATGGTTAGACTAGATGATCTTAGTGATCTTTTCCAACTTTGATGATTTATGATTCTAAGGTTTGCTGCTTGGCAGTAGCTGCTCTTGAGCATCCTATTGCACCTCTGGTTGGTACAGCATGCTAAAAGACCATGCAAGGTTAACTGAATTCAAAGTTAAGATTATCAGTCAAGAAGATCCTTGAAACCTAGCAGGTAGTATGGGAAACTGGACAGCAGCCTTAGGTCAACACTGGGCTATCACAAAGGGAATGTGATCCTTGACCAGATCCATCCCATTCAGCCATGGAGAACAGCATGCACAATTGAGCAAGAAGATTAGCATGAGAGAAAGAAAATTTCACCCAGAATTAAAGGGTGTGAATCGAAGTAGCAAATTAGATTTTTCTGAGCAGATTTCAAGCACTTGTTACATAGGAATTGTCCTCAAAAATCAGTTTTCTGATGTTCTGTGAGGCTTCACTGAACTGTGATCTGTGACATAAATAGCCTTCCTGAGAGGTAAGCACAGTCCAAAAAGTCTACGTTTAGCATGTTAAAATATTCCTTAACCTGAAGAAAGGGTGTAAATATGGAACTGGATTCTAGGGTGGAGGACTGTTTTTGTTTTATAACTTCTTTGTGTGTGTGTTTCTGTGTGTGTGAAAGGACTGTAAGAACAACTGCTTCTACAGGAGGAAGGGTGTTTATGGCATCTTGGCAAAGCAATGATTCTTTCCCTTAAAAACACAGTCACTGCTCTGAGTGCAACTGGTATAAATCAGTGCAGCATACAGACTCTGGCTCTGCTGGCATTTCATACTTCAGCTGTGAGATAGACCCACAGCTTCTGATAGAAAGATCATTGCCAAATTTAAGAGCTTCAGCTTTTGTTCAGGCATTTATTACCATAGGGAAGGGAGTGCAGGTCACATGCGATTGATGTGAGGCAAATTTATGTCAAGTTTAACCTCTCTCTCTGCCTGTCAGCCTTCTGCTGCCTTTGAAAGTGGTCAGGCTCGTGTCTGTATGCTTGACTGTGTTGGAAACAGTTTGTCAGGCTGATCCTCTGAAGGGCTCCACAGGAGAGAGTTCATCTCCCAAGACCTCACAGCACAAGTTGCCATGGACCAGGAGGCTGCAATGAAGACTGTGAAGGAGCAGTATTAGAGTCAAAGAAACTGGGCAGTCATCCACAACTCTGAGCAGCCTTGGAGGTCTTATTTGGTGCCTATAAATGAGCACTTAACAAACTACTTCTCTATGAAATATTTCCCTACAAGAATTAAGGACATGACAGTGATTGTAGTAATGTGCAGCTCTTGTTTATTCCACTCTGAGTTAGGCAGCTGGCTAATGTTATGATTCTGAACCAAAATAGAACAAGAGGTAATGCCTTTAAGTTGTGCCAGGGGAAGTTCAGGTTGGATATTAAGAAATGTTTCTTCTCAGAAAGTGGTAATGGAACAGGCTGCCCAGGGAAGTGGTGGAGTCAGCATCCAAGAAATGTGGAGATGTGGTACTTAAGGACATGGTTTTGTGGGCTGGTGGTGGTGGATTGATGGTTGGACTAGATGGTCTTAGTGATTCTATGATCTATGATATACGTGTCTCCCTTCAGCTCATTTTGAGAAGTGACATCCCTCACAGAGTTCCTTTCTGGAAAAACAGAGACAACATCATGCTCATCCTTCCATTCTGTTTTATTTGCTAGAAACTACCCACAACTACTAATAAGGAGCTGTTGGTCACCATTCAAGATTGGTTTGCACACTACAGAATAGTACCTGATTTTTGCAAATACCATACACCTTACCCCCTCTATGACTTTTGAACCAAAACACCCAATTGGAATTTCTGCTTCATTTTATGTTTCTCAAGCTCAGTGTTTGCCTTAGGGAAAGCTTGTCGTTGTAGCCAGGGTAGTAAAGTTCTAGGCTAGATGCGAGCAAAAAGCCTGCTAGAGGCATGCTGGATGCTAGAGGTATCAGTCTGTCATGCTTGAACCATGCTAGTCCTGGAGTAACATAGCATCCAGCCAGCCACTTGTCACTCCAGTGGTCAGCCATTAATTCAAACCTGTATTCACTCTACATGTCTTATGAGACTGCCTTACCGAGAGATTGTATTTTGAGGTATGCAGGCAGAAGCTCTTAAACAATTGATTTTTTTCTTTTAAAATTCATCCTTTTTTTTTTTTTTAATGCAGTGTTTGAGCATTGAAGTATTGAAGTATTAGATCTTAAAATGGAATGATCTATTTTTCATTAATGACATTGAGTTATTTAATTCTACTGATTTTGAAACTGAAATATTTGATTTTAAAATAATAGTACTTGAACAGATATTACTGAATAAATGAAATCAAAACCATAGCCTTCCTGGCTTTGGTATTTATTTATTTATTTATTTTCATATTTTGTATTTTTTTCTTCTGAATTTTCAAATCATTCTGTCTCAGTTCCTTTCGGATGACAACAGCCTTCTAGGTGTTTTCAAAAGTATTTCTTTATCTTTTGTTTGTTTATTTATTTATTTATTATTGAATGAATTTTTGACCAGATTTTATTTTTGACCTTTCAGCCTAGGGCGATTTGCTTTGCTGTGAAAAGTCAATACTCATTTATGTACCTGATGTGTCAATCTATGTGTTATGAACTGAGAAGCAACAGAAGGTCATTTTGCTCTTCAGCTTCGGCTCTCATTTCTTTTAACTGCCTGATGTGTGGGCTGGATCACTGCCTTCAGCAAAACATATAAAATGCTGTTGCAAACTGGATGCAACTCCACTGACTTCTTTTATACTGTGGTTGCAAAAAAAAATGTAGGTAGGTTTGCATTAATTCTGTATATGAGGACATATATATGTATTAACTATTATGAAAATGGGCCAGCTAGTCACATTAAACAAAAATAAAAGGCAAACTTCTCAAGGTCTGTCTTACTCCGTATTTATCAGAGAAGCTAAGGAAAAGGCTGAATTCTCCCTGTGCAAACCAGCAGGAATTCTAACAGCTTCCAAATGCAGTGGTGCTTTTTGACGTGGACATTCGCTCGTTATGGAAGGGCCAACACTCCTGAGTAAGCACTGACCATTGCACAGATGTAGGGTGGGGTTTCCAAAACCATAATGTAAACTGGGCATTCGAATTCCCTGCAGGTTAGTGGGATCTGACTTACAGCATTCCTTAGTGAGCTTGGAAAACAAATCTGTAACATTAAAAAATATCCAGTCCAGGCTAATACAATGGCCTACATGATACCGTCAGCTTCACTGACTTCTCAAGGACTTCTCTATAGGGATCAGAAAGAAAGCAGAAGAGATAAGATACTGGGACATTGTTTTTGATAGCGTGATAGCACAATACATGAGGAGTAACAGCTGGGAGGAAAACTCTCTTAAAACAACAATATAACAGCTTTTGTAATGACTCAGTGTCTGTGCTGTGAAACGTGGCATTTTCCACAAAATCAATGCAGCCAACCTCCAAAAGTCTGAGTAAACTAGGCAGGAATTCTGATACAAAACTGTCTTAATTCTCACTGATGACTTGTTAGCTCTCACATGAAATTTGGTTTAGCTGCTGCTGGAATCAAAGTGTCCTTTGGGCAGTTGGAAAACTGTGAGAGAGAGCTCATATCATTGTGACCAAAGGCCTCACAGGAGGAATGGCTTCTGCAGCAGAAGCTTTGGACCACCAGATTATCACAGAAATAGAAAGCATTGACTTTCACACTTCCTATTAAAGAAATTCTCTCACCACCTGAAACATAAAAAATGCCTGTTAGGCAGGTATCTATGTTTCAAAGACCACGTGGAGGAAGATCTTTGTTTTTGTGATCATGTTTATCCTTTTAGCTTCATATGGGGAGGTGCAATGCTTGGTAAATCTGTAATTACTGCTGTATATTGGTATAACTGAAGCAAGTTAAAGAGGAGCCTTTCCTATCAAACAGAGCATTGTCTGTGATTCTCTTGTAGTAAGAGATTGAATTATTACATTTAGCCAAGCGTATTATATGATATGTGTGCCTGCAATATCAGGAAAACAACCATGATGTCCCAGCTGTGTGTGTCAAATCTGATGAAAACAATGTTCCAGCATTGCCATTTAATTAGCTTTTTTCTTCCCAACTCCAAATGGTAAAATATTTCCAATACAATAATTTTTTTTTCTGGTTGCCTGATACCTCTTTTGTAAAAAAAAAAACTGCACAAAATGCAGTAGGTTAAATGGCCAAGCCTTAATATGCAGTGTAACTCAGTTCCATGGACCTTTGGTTTTGGTGGCTTGTCTTTGAAAAAAGTTGAGCCTAAATGACTTAATCATCAGCTTGATTTGTCTGTGTGTGTTCACATGGAAGTTTCACTTTTAATAAATAAAAGCCATTTCCAGCAGGAGGGAGTAAAGCATGCCTCTAGGTGAGTGTGCTTCTGTGCATTGTTCCACTACCGGATCACTGAGGACTTTGGCACTTCAGCTTTAAGCACAATGACCTAAATAGTCTGAGAATGTATTATTCTTACAGAGAATTATATGTGGGAGCAGACTTGGCCTCTCAGTATCATGAAGACTAAAGTCTCCTGACCTCTCTTGTCAGTCAGCCCATCCTTATACTTACTAAATCTTCCTAATGGATTTGCCTGGGCTGTTTCCATTGGTGTAGTTCCCCGTGAGAAATACTAATCAAGGCAGGAAAGTGACCAGATTTGCAATGGAAGACTGAATAACTTGTGCTGCTGGAAAAGTCACTTCAGACTTCAAAGAAGTTTGAGCTTAAGGACCCAGGATGGAAGATGGGTGAAATACAGAATTAGATTAACATATGGGATCACAGTGCTGCAGTTTTTTGCTTCAAAACATCCTGTGGCAGCGGGGAGGTAAAAGAGGTATGGAGAATGTACTGGCAAGGAGAGTTTGCAGAGAACCAGAAAATAGTAGAGTATTTATGAAGAGGAAAAAAGAGCATGTAGGAAACTGGGAGAGAGACAGAATGGACCGAAGAGCTGCATCAACATGACTAGGTAGGTTTGGAGTAGTCAGCTGCTAATTAAATAAAGTTGCTTCAGGAAAATTCTGTACTTATAAAGGTTCTTTTACCAAACTGACAATTAAGCTGAATACCTTAGGAGAAATCATCTAAAAAATGGTCATTCACACCTACCTACCAAGCCTACCAGAGGGGTAAGGCTATAATTAGGAGGCTATAAGGCCTGCTAGCCCAAAATTAAAAGCTTTTCTCCAATTCCATTGGCACAGTCATGCTCAAGATTAAACTGAATAGTGAGTATGGAAAGGGTATGTGTTTGTTTTTCACAAGCATGAGTCAATACTGAAGCCTTTTAAATATGTCCTCAGCATACCACCTCCTTGGCAGGACATGATAATGAGGCTGCTGAATAAAATAGTTTTCAGTGGTACTCAGTTTTGTATACATGATGCTTCAAGATATTGTGGTGCAGAAGACAGTGAGATCACAGTATTATGAAAGGAGCCCATGTTCAGCTGAGCATTTCCTGTTGAAGTTATTGAATTTTTCGAGGTTGTTTATCTTGTATTTTTGTTGTTTAATTGTTTTCTGTCTTAGAATTCAATCATTTAGAAGCCAACCAAAATCAATTACTTACTTGGAAACTGTCTTGTTTGGAATTACATGACCAACATTTATATACACAGAAGGGAAAAAGAAAAACCTTCTTAATTTATAGTTGTAAATATTCACATATATATATGTACACACACATATATAGTTACAATTTACTAGAATTTAAATTATTGCAGTATTATATTATATTTACTGCTCCAGTGTTTATACAATAGCCTTTTAATGTCTCTTCAACAGGAGTTATAGCAGATTGTGTTGATTCATCAAAATTTAGCCTGTAGTCCATTCGTCCCCAATGAGATTATCTGACTTAGTGTAACAAAGCAGCCAAGCATACAGCAATAGTAAACCCATTCTCCACAAACAATAGCCCACTTATTGTGTCTGTTTCACAGGGATTTGGCTGCTGTTCCGAGTAATTTCATTCTTGAAGAACAGTACAGAGCAAGAACAAATATTAGATGGGAGATGCCTGAACATCTGGAATGAAAGAGAGAAAGCAAAAAGTGACCTAAAATAATTTTAGATTTGCTGCAATGCATCTTTTCATTGGTTGAGGAAGAAAGTTTACACATCTATTGAAAACTAATATATATCAGTAAATACTCACAGGACTGTTAGGGTTAAGCTAAGGAGAACAGTGTGCTGACATTGTCCTATTTAGTTAATAGTGCTGGAGAAACCCACAGTTCTTTAGCTCACGTTAGTATTAAATAAATAAGAAAAGCTGTAACTCAGTCATGGCTCTTCCCGGGGCTGGAGGTATGTGCATATGTGAATACATGCAAAATCATACCTGTTATTAATATAAGACGTTTTGGCAGGGTACAGTAAGTTTTAAATAGAATCTGTCAGGCACTGATTTCCAAGAGCAGTCTCAAAAGAGGAAAGAGTGGACCCTGCCTTGGCCAAGGAATCACAACGACTGCCTCTGTAGTTACTGCAAAGAAAGCATTCTCTGTTGAGCTATATGATTAAGATCTGGGCTTTTAAAATCTTTTTTTAATTTATTACCAGTTATCTATCATAGAGAGTGATAACAGAAAACATTGTTTAATTTCTCTATCTTTTTCATTTTTAACAAGTTAACAGGATTTTGATTCTGATGTTTTTATTGTCTATCAAACAGGATGTAAGTACAAGTTATACAGTTTTCCTTCTAGCTAGGTATAATCCTTGGAAACCTGGATATGTGACAGACAGCAGTAACTGTTCATGCACTGGCAAAAGTCCCAAGCAGCAAACAAAGCCTTACAGGTTGTTTTATTAAACCATTTCAGCACTGCAAAAGAAATATGGGTCCTACTGAAATTTATGGGAACCTTGCTACTAGGTTCAGGACAGTCTTAATTTCACTTCTCAATTATCAAGAACAAGTGTGTGAAATACAGCCAATTATCTGTTGCCAAATGATCCCAGCAGTAGATTAAATACCTAATCCAAACTACCCGTAGAACCTTTTAGAGCTAACCTATAGCGTGCTTCTACTGTATGCTTACAAAACTTTCTGTGTCACACATCCCCTTGCAGAAGATATATGTTCCAAGGGCAGGATATTCTAAGCTTTAATAATGTTTTGCATTGACTCCTTTGTGTTATATTATAAGACTCAGTGTATGGGAGCTGTTGAATCATGGCCTGGACCACTGATTGATCACCTGAGGCTGAGTCAGCCGCAGGAGCACAGGTGAAGGCAATTCACCTCTGTGACCAGAAGGGGTGGAGTCTGGCTCTACCCCTCCCAGACTCCATTTAAGGGCTCACCAGCAGTGGGGGAAGATCCCTTGTTGGGGATTCCTCTTTTGGTGAGCCTTGACCATCTGCAACAGGTGAGCCTTTCTTTATTTACTGGTTGTTAGTTTACCACCCAGATAAGCCAAGCAAAATATACCATCCACCTTATTATTTTCTGTGGATACTATTCTTTCAGTTATTCACCCTACACCCAAACAGTCTTATACATATTTTTACAAGTGAGGGATTTCTGTTTTAAAGCTTATACATTTTGGGGTGGAAGTACTATAATGTTTTTCGGTTGCACAAATTAAGTCCAAGTACTTTTGTTTCGTTTTTGCAGTTTTTATTGATATTTCATTTTTTCAAATTACAGTTTCTGCTGAGTAATAGCTGTTGGGCTTATTTTATGCCATATTCCAAAGTTTTCTTGAATGGACTGCTTTACTTGTTTAGAAGGTTAGCTACAGGAAGCAGTTGCAACTCAGTTGCATGGGTGTGCAATTACATGGTAGACCCATCCAACAGCACTTTCTATCTGCTGTAAGCCACCTTGTCTCCCACTGGCTGGCTCTCGTTGAAGTCAAGTCCTTTGCTAGGGGCTTCAGTGGAGTTGAATTCTGCAGACTGTTCTCCATTACTTTCACTTCCTAAAAAGACAATATAATTAAGATTAAAGTATATGTAATATCTTTGATGCAGCAAGCTAGAAGGTATATACTTTGTTAATGACACTTTAATAAGAGCTTTTTTTTTTTTTGCAGCTGTAAGGGTTCAGGAAGCTACTTTTCTCAGTTGCAATCCATTTGTAGAATGCTCTCAGGTAATGACAGATCACCTGATGGTAATTTATTATCATGCTTCCAGCATTCTTTAAATAACTGCCACTGAAAAGCATAACAGGTTGCACTACAACTTGTTCTCCTTTTTATTTGGTCTTCTAATACTCACCTACCATGCGGAAAGTGTGGGGAGCATTAAGTTTTTTTTCTGTCTGGAATACAGAAAACCCCAAAAACTCAACTCTATAAGATCTTTTCTTTCATTTGTTTACAATCTGTGATTTTAGTCTTCTGCCCTGTTTCAGAAGTGCAGTTGTCTCTACGTGACTGAACTGTGCACAGAATGTGTACTAATGGTGTTTTTTATTGTATCCTAGCAGAGTGCTCTCACTGCTGCATAGAAGTCCCTCATACTGAAGGAATCTGTTTTCTAGAGGAGATTTCCAAAAAGAAGGTGTGAATGAAATGAGTAAAAGATGAATGCTAACCACAACATTCCTGATTCTGCCTTGTCTGAAGTCTGAGCTTTGAATACTGCTACTTTGTTTGGACTCTTGCTTGTTTACACATTTGTGTCTCAAAGCTAATGGAGACGTCTTCAGCTCTGTTAGCATTTTTGACTTTTCTAAGCCTACAGATGGGGATCAAGTTTGGGTAATTTAGATGTGAAAAGCATGTCTAAATAGCTACATTTAAGCATATGTATTAGACTGACAAGACTTCACTTGGGAGGCACTAAAGGTATCTCATTCTGCCCATTGCTTACACAGGCACTTATTTGAGGAGAACTCATTTTTCTAGATGCCATTTACATGAGTAAGGGATGTGGACTGAATCCCAGCTAACCTGTTTGGGATGCAGTTAAAGGCCCCTTATAAAGTGACTCACTGTTATGCAGTGCAGTCACCACGCTATGCAAGGAGAATTTTTGCATTTAGACATACTGTCTGAGTATCCATAAACACTGTGGAGTTCCTGTTTTTAGCTGAATTTCAAGTTGTTAACACATTCCCTGGAAAAAACCGTCCACAGCTTTTTTTTTTCTACAGTGGCCGCTGTTCTCGTTTCTGGATATGATTATCCCTATGGAAACCATTGTGACTTAGTGGTACATAAACCACTTTGGATTCACACTGAAATGGGACCAAGGGAATTCCATTTACAACATCCAAAACTTTTTCAAGCACCATTGCTTTCAAATTTCCCCAGGTGCTCTGCCCTCCAAAATGCCAACTTTGCAAACTGTTTTCAGACAATTTCTACTGATTTTTAGAACATCTACAATGAAACATATTAAACTACTTTATGTTACTTGAACAGTCACTGCCAATAAATACAATGAAGAATTGTTGCATTTATAAAACTACTTTTGGTGAACTATATTTGGTTTCACCAAAATTCTTTTCAGGTATTAGTGGGAACAAATGACACATTCCATCATTAAATAATAGTCTGATCATGTCATGAAACACTTATTTAACTTTGGACATATATATTCACATAATGGAAAGAAAATTACAGGTAACAGTTAAGTTGGATGTATGTGCACAACAGATTTTATATCAAGTATTGGATAACCTGAAAAATATGTAACTTTATCTGTGCAAGAGATTCTAAATATTATAGGCTTTATTCTAAATACTGGAATTCAGGAGTTTAAGAATCACTCCATTTCCTGTTGGACTGGGACCTGTGGAGATTTGAGCCTTTATTTGACATTTGACAATAGAAATTTGCCATTTTTAAGTCGAGGTGTTTCAGAAGTAGTAAATAAAGGTTCAAGAAAAGTTTCTGAACCATCAATTGCAGTCAGATTTTATGATCGTTTACTCATGCAGTTCATCTCCATTTAATTTAAATCTGTTATTATTAGCAATGATAATATATATTTGCTTTTAAATTCTGGTGATGTATTAAGCAAGAGAAGTACTGATTTGAAGAAAGTGGGGAAATTATAAGAACACAGTTCATCAAACTTGGTTGAGAATGCATCAGAAGAGACCCTCTACAGCTTTACATTTGCATATGAAAACTGGATTGTATTGTTAGCTGTCTCTTGCTGCCATGCTTGTGAAATCCATCAACTCGATGTGGGGCACAAATTGCAATCCTTGACAAACAGAACTCAACAATTAGACTGGACTGTGTATCGTGCAGTCTGAAATACTATCACAAGAGATTTATAATTACTCAAGAGCAGGAAGCTGCTCTTTTTTTCCACTAAGTATATGTTGGATTGGATCTTACAGTAGCTGACTGCCAAATCGTCCCCTCTTCAGATAGAGTGCCAGGTGCATCAGCCAAAAATGGTTTGCAGAATTTCTGTCTCAAATCTACCATTCAACATAAAGCAAAGATCCCATATGACTGCTTGGAAGCACTCCAGGAACAGAAAGTTTGGAGCAGTTAGGAAACAACAGAGCTTCAGGGTGTCAGCTCAGAAGGGAAATACAGCAAGCTACCCCTTGTGCCATCAAGCAATTAATGCTGACCTAAAAATAATGGCAATGTAAACATGAAGACTGAGTTCTATTGACTGAACTGACTTAAACACATTTCACAGTCCCACCTGTCCATTTGTGCTAAACGTGATCTATGGGATCAATGCAAGTGACAGACTTGTACTGATGGGCTGATACAGCTTTGGCATGAATTTCAGCACAACTTCCTCTAACAAAGAAACTAAGGATCTTCAGCAATCAGCATCTGAAGTTCATACAATTCTTCTAGCTGAGCTGATGGGCATTAAGAACCTTTTTTTTTTTTTTTTCCATAGGACATTGAGCTAAAGCTATTATCAAGAGTGTCATGGCCAGAGTGTTTTTAAGTCACCGTCCTATGCTGAGTTCTGGAGCCAAAATGGATTTGATATGATATCTACTTAAGCAGAAATTATATGAGAAGTTTCAGTATTTCAGGGTGAAAAAAAGATTGAAGATTACTATAGTAGCAAGATGACAAGCCAGCGTTGCTATGACATGGAATTTAATAGAAGTGAACTGTGTGGTTGCATTACCATGGTGCTGAGGCCAAGTAAACACTGGCTTGAAGAGAAGGTAGGATGTACTCCTGTTTGCAGGGTAACATGTTGACTTTTAACACGTTGTACTTTTTAAACCTTCCTTTAAACCTTACTCCATAAATCTCACACTGTATGACTTGTTTTCCAAAATCTGACTCATCTGGTGAGCTCTTATAGTGTTTTTTTCTCTCCACCTCTTAATTTTTATAGAGATTCAACATTTGGCTTTAGCCATTGATGAGGGCAGGATATTGTGCTAGACAGACCTTTGAACTTACCCATCCACGAATGTTGTGTTATTTTTTTATTTTGGACAATTGAAAACCTCCTATATCTCAAAAGCAATCTGCCCTGTTTTATATTTTCCCACTTTTTAAGGAATTTCCTATGAGGGCTGGGAGTAACCTCTGTCCGTGGTGCTCAGTCAACAGCTGTACTGCTTGAGCTGTAACTTCAGGCTGGCATTGCATAGCCAGAGTGCTGCAAAATAAAGTCTCAAAAGCTCTAAAAGCTATGCCCTGGACCATTTAACTATCAGAATCGAGGTTTGCAAACTAGGAGTGTCTTGACCAGCAGAAAGCCATCTGACAGACTGAAAGGCACAGAGAGATACCAAGGATCAGATGAAAAGGCCTGCAGCAAAAAATGTTTAATCTGCTTTTGAAGACAGACCATAAATAATGATATAACCTGTTTCTTCAAAAGGAACATTAATTTTCTGTGCTTGCATTGGAACCACCAGTTTGATGACTTGGTCCATTTGAGGTAGTCTGTCAAACATTAGAGATGTTCTGGGTAGCTTGGTGTTTTGGACAGTACACTTTGTTTACAGAAATGCAAGTAGCTCCCAAAACAGAAAGGGTCCGGCCTGTGTTCACTGTGAAGATGAATCCTTGAAACATAAAAAAAACACTTGGGACATAAAGAAAAAAACAGTTCAAAAATCTCAGCCTGACAAAAAGAGATGTTTTTTTGTTTGCTCTTCTTGAGACTATCCAAATTCGTTAACAGCACACACAGAAAGAGGTATTTATTACCCAAAGAAATTGAGCAGTCAGTACAGAGCAGCGGACTGAAATTGGTCTAACTGTCCTCAGAAATATGAAAAAGAATTGAAAGAATTCTAGAGCTGAAAACTACAAGCAGTGTAATGAGCACAGCTATAAAAAAGTAAAATGAACTTATCTATTGTGAAGTCAAAACTTGAAGAATACATAATAATTTCTCCAACAGAGAAAAGAGTCTAGTCTTCCAGTTTAAGTAAAATATATATTACAACTTCAAATAAGGAGCAAATCATTAGAACATATAGCTTCATCATCTTTATAATTGCTGTAGGAGGATTTATCTAAACTCAAATTACAGACTAATTGCTCACCTGTGGATGCTTTCAGTCTTCTAATATAATCAGACCAAAAGGAACAGTCTGCTTTTTTCAATCCTTTAAGAGTAGGCATTGAAATGGTGAATTCTTTGTAGTTATCTCCATCATTTGGCAGAAACATTGGCCAGGGTGGCAGCAACCGTGACATTTTTCTTGAGAAACTATGACGATAGTTTGGATTTCTAAAGGGAATTAAATGATTTTTAGAAAATAATGACATGAGCAGCAGAATCACAACAGTAGATCAGCTGGGTCAAAGAAATGTGTATCCAGTCTGTCTGACCAGCAGGATTCAAATCCAGCCCAGACTGTTGAATTGTTCATGGTACTTCATCTGGAAGTCAGTTGTTAATCTGGTTCACTTCCTAAGGAACAGGTACACAGAGCTTGTATAGACACAGAGCTCATCAGCATCCTCAGCAGCTCTCAGTCCCAGAGCAACCCAAGGTAATCTAAAGAGCGTGTTAAGTTGTTGTAAAGTCAGTAAAGCTGAGGGTCATTTTCATGGTAGCTGGCAAATGTGTTAAGTCTGTCTTCATGCGCTTTCCCCCTTCTGGTGGGAATAAGGGAACTCTAAGCCTAGATGCTTCAGATCTGGAATCCCAGAACTAGGCCTTGAAACAACATCAAGGCCTTCTAACTTCAAATATTTAAATAGATTTTGCAGATGCTCTATGGAAATAAATTTCCTATTACTTCTAAGTACAAATTATACTACAGATCTTCAGTATCTACTTGATAACTTGTCCATGTCTTTCCAGCACTCTTGACCACAGAATCCTCTGTAGGAATACAAATTGTTAAAGGAAATGGAGGCTACCTGAGTGAAGAAAGGAGTTGACTTATATTCACTCTACTCTTTGCATGCTCCCCACCCACAGAATATCTTAAATGTCATGTACTTACCCAGAGTTCACAAAATTGGAGATATACTCCATAATTTGTAAGGAAAGTCTCTTTTCTTCCAGAGTATATTGTTCTTCATACTTGGGGTAGAATGGCAGTCCAAATGCATATTGAACATCCAGCAAGAGCTCAAGACCTGAACTAAAAAAAATATTTATACAAAGATAATTAAAACCATCATTTATTTATTCAGATGAGAAAGGGAGCTCATTTACTTAAAGAAATAAAGCAAAATTTTAAATAATTATTGACCATTGATTAGAATTTTCTACTCTGTGAGATTTCTTCAAACCAGAACATAAAGGAAGAGTAAGTGATAATTTGTGATTAAAGGTCTTTAACTTGTTACTAGAGGAGATGTGGACAGCAGGGCATATTTCCCAAGTTAATTAGGCATGTAACAGAACGTCAGTTGGATATTGCTTATTGCTTAAATGGCTATTAATTTTTGTACAAATTTTCACTAACATTAAACTCAGAAAGCAGAAGCAAATGGTGACATGGAATCTGGCAGCCAGTTTGGAAGGTTAATTATATTTTATTTCACAAACTTGAAATAAAATCTTGGCTTTCTAACTGGCAATTGGAGTTTTTCCATTGACTTCACTGTGGCCAGTATTCTGCTCCAGGTCTTTGGATAAAGGAAGATGTAATAGGAGATGTTTATGAAGATTTCTCTTATATATAGTTTTAATCTAATTTCTGGGCTGAGTGGTTTTGGTTCATACAGTCTGCTCCCTCCAAGTTTTATATAGCAGTCAAGTCAAAACAGCTTGAAATAATCACCTAGATCAAATTTAAGTAAGAATCATTGTTTACTTCCATGTGATAATTAACACATATAATAGGTAATATTTTAACAATTCAGAGACAGGATTGACCATGAAAGATAACAACCCCTGCAGGACTTAGCAAAGTTTACACGACTCAATATTCTCAAGCCCTGTGGAAAAACAGCAGACAACTTTCATTAATAACATTACATTTTTCTCAATCTATAGCTTTACAGCATGAATCAGATCAGGATACTTCTGGACTGGAGTCCATTTGCATTTTTTGTATCATGCAGTTAAACAAAGATCCTATTGACTTGATTAAATGCTGCATGAAGACAGACAGCATCAGGGGACCTGAGAGAAGGAACAGATGTCTGTGAGCAGAGACAAACAAATCCCAGATCCACTCAAAAGAATTTCATCTGCAGTGGCTGCAGAGGTTGTTGTTGAAAGGTGGCACAACTGAAACTATTTTATCTTTGGACGTGAAATGCAGCAGCACTGATCTGACCCAGATAATGCCTCTCATAGAACAAGGCTTGTATTTCAAACCATCGTGGGCAGGTGGACTGCAAGCAAGATGATTAGTTCACATTTTATGAGTAGTGGCACTACCCTCTCTCTATTTTGAAAAACAAACACACAACCCTCTAAATGAAATACATCTTTGGTTGTATTTTCCTTAGTCTTATCATAATACTTCAGTAATACTTTGCATCTGGAAAGTGAATTATTCACAGATTATTCAGCAAAAAAATGCAGAACTGAAACAAGATTAAAGCATATTTTTCTTCCCCAAATGTTTATAGAAGGATTAAGCAAGATCATAGTTTAATAATTTTACTTGAAAAATAATTGGCTTGGCTCAATACATTACAGCAATATTTAGTGTCAGTATTGCAGCAGAGGCATTATATACCTAAAGGAGCTATTATCTTTTTGAGAAAAAAGTCACTTTTGAATAGAACAGATGACATGAAATTAGATGGAATGAAGAGACAAACTGACACTTCTAGGGAAGTTGTATCAGGAGTGAATTTACCTCTAAATCTGAAATGAGTGAGTTAGTAGTGAAAGTTTACACAAAAACCAATGTGTTTTCAGCCTTTGTTTCTAGAACACCTGTTAAAGTCATAGCCCAGATTAAAAATGAGAAAACTCCTAAATAGATGTTTTATTGTGATTGAAATTACTTATTTACTATTCATTAGGGTCATAAAAATGATCCAAGGGATAAAACAGCTCCCCTACGAGGACAGGCTGAGAGAGCTGGGGCTGTTCAGCATGGAGGAAAGTCCAGGGAGACCCGATAGCGTCCTTTCAGTATCTAAAGAGGGGCTACAAGAAAGAAGGGGATAGACTATTTATCAGGGTCTGATGTGATAAAACAATGGGAAATGGTTTCAAAGTAAAAGAGGAGAAATTTAGATTGGATATAGATAATTTTTTTACAATAAGAGTGGTTTTTTACAGTAAGAGTGGTGAGGCATTGGAGGTTGCCCAGAGAGGTAGTGGATGTCCTATCGCAGGAGACATTTAAGGTCAGGCTGGGCAGGACTCTGAGCAACTTGATCTAGCTTTAAGTGTCCCTGATCATTGCAGAGAAGTTGGACTAGATGATCTTTAAGTGTCCCTTCCAACTCACAAGTCTGATTCTATGATACAAATGTGATAAAAGTGTTGGGGGGTTGATACATAGCACAAACTGATACAAAACTCTGTAGTTTCGTGGGCTGCTTTCTGGCTGGTAGTACCACATCCTGGCCTATGAGCATCAGTTGTAAGAGGCTGAAGAAGAAAACATAATCTTAAAAGTGGAAAAGAGTCACAAGTATTTGTGCTCAGGTCAGCAGTAGAGTTAAGAACTGTGAAAGATTCAAATGGTCACTAAATCAGGGAAACTTTATTCTCTTACTTCAGACTGACCATCATTCATTATTGTCAGAAGTGAGCAGCCAGAAGTACACAACAAGGATTTTTTAGTAGGATGTAGTATTTCTGAGCCAACAGTGTAGCACCAAGTAGTGACAATATTTGCACTAGAGTGGGACAAAGAGGGGACTGGAGGATAAGCATGTAAAGCTTTGCTGTTGTGTAGTGCTAGGTCTGCATAGAGGCCATTTCCAACTGCACTCCTGAAACCCTAGGGTTCCACATAGGTGACTTATCAACATAACTCTAATTGGAAAAATGTGGAGTCCAATAACTTTTAAAGGACTGGTAACTGAAACAGAGGACTGCATAGACAAGAGAAAAAATAAAAAGAAAGTTTTTTCCAAGTGTTTTAAGGAAGAAAAATTAATAAATATATATTTTTTAAATATAAATTTAACTTTAGCTAAAGTTTTGCTATAATTGTCAGCAAATTAGTCAGGCTAAAAGAAAACAAGTTAATCAGTCTGGCATTAGTGTCCATACCAGATATTTATTTTTCACTCTTTTTAGCTGTACTTTTCAATTAAAATAGATACTTTAACCCTCATAAAGTATAAATAACTATTATCAGACTAATTTTCTAATACATACGGTTAAGAAAAAGAAGTTCATGTGTTGCCATGTGTTTCAGTTTGGCTTTGTGCTTTATTTAATTCTTTTATTTATTTATTTATTACTGATAGCTATGCAATGGAACCACAGAAATGGATGCAGAAATGCACTGGAGAACAGTGCTACTATGTGAGGGGAATTTAGTTGATGTTTACACTCCAAAATTTCTCAGACACAGAGTTTGGTATTTGGGAGGCCATATGTGGAGTCAGGATTTGGACTTGATGATACTTATGGGTCCCTTTCAGCTCAAGATAATCTAGGATTCTGAGATTCATTCTATCTTCATTCATACCAACACTTCTGGTCAATTTTCTTGATACTCCTTTATATACAATTTTATGTACTCAACATGCTGCCTGTCTTATGATACAAGAAACCCTTCTTCTACTAAGGCTGCTATTTTGACATTGTTTTGCTTGTTTGTTTAAAAAAAGAATTGATAAGCTTTAGGTAAATAGGGAATGGCAGCTGCCATTTCTTAAGCCACACCTTTAACAATCTTGACCCTCAATGGCACACATCTGTAGGGCAAACATCTATCATCTATCTATCTATCTATCTATCTATCTATCTATCTATCTATCTATCTATCTATCTATCTATCTATCTATCTGTCTATCTGTCTATCTGCATATCAAAGGATAGATATATATTAACAGAAAGCCAATGAGCTAATCTAAGTACTGGTGTGACCTCTGCAGTTCTGGAGATGCATTTGGTTCTTTGTGTCTCCTCACATTACAAAGTCCTGCCAAGCTAAGAGCATGTGAAAAACAGATTAATACTTTTCTTTCTTTCTTCTTTTCAGGAAAATCAGGACATATGGAAAAAGCTTAATTCCTAGCAGGATTTAACTGCCAAGTTTATCCCCCTTTGAACAAAAAAGGCCCTATGGATACATGTGATTTGTGAAAATATCTTGGAGTTTGCTGTGTCTTTTCCACTTGGTTTACTCCCAGTACACGCAATGTTCTACTTTGCACTATAAGGCTGTGCCAATGGAAGAATATAAAACTGAAATAGCAGACAATAAAGTTAAGAACCTGAAATCTCACACAAATAAAATAGTAAAAAAATAATTAATCTTAGTAAAGGAAGGAAGCACTGTTAAAATATCAGACCTCCTAAATAACAGATTACAAAATTTTGTCTGGAAATTCCTGTATTAAAAAGTCAGCAATAACCATGTTGACGCATCCATTTATTTGGGGGGATCAGTATGCTAAATGAATGGATGGATCTCCTTAAAAAGTGTATGTGTTCATCCAAAGCCCAGAACATCAAGAAAGCTCTCTCTAGCTATACGGACTTCGGGTTTATCTGCTAGGTTACATTTTCTGGGAACAGCACATGATATTGCAGCACATGCTGTCTCTCAGCTGAGCTTTGCTTAACTTGAAAGTGATTTCTGATGCTACTGAGCTCGGTGTTTTGCTTTTGTGAATCTATGGCTAAACTCCAAGATCAGATCCAAGTTCTAAAAAATCTGCTGAATGATTAAGGTCCCTATGCCACTCTGTGGGAAGAAAAAACAAGTTGTCTAGACCTCAACCCTTCATCAGCATAGACACTGTCTGAAGACTTGAGACTGCTGTGGCTGATTCAGCAAAAGAGTGTTTTCGTAGCTGTTGCAAGCACAATGCAACAGATAAGGCAAGAAGGAAAAGAAGCAATTCCAACAAGAGCAGCAAAACGATAACTTTCAGTAGATAAGAGAGAGGGGACAACTTTATAGAGAACAGTGACAAGCTGTTGAGGCAGCAGGTATACTACCTAAGGTCACAGTGGTGCCTGCCCAGCTATGGAAGCAGTAGGCATTACATTTATTCACATTACCATTTCTGTGTTTAGGTGAGTTACTTTGAAGTCCAGAGGTGCAAATTTCTGCTTCCCTTCATAGCGCCCTGTTCTGCTGTAGCCCTCTATACTATAGGATGTTGCTACTCATGAGCAGAGCTTCTAGTGGACAAAGCATAGAGGCCAGATTAAAGGATTGCAGAGTATACTGCCAGAGATGTAGTTATTACAAAAGCAGAACAGTAGAAAATTCTCCTTTATTTAAAGTGATATTAAGAGAAGAGAGAATTAGCACAGCCTATCTACTAAGAAGAAAACAAAAATACTTCACATAGTCAATGGGTTCGAACTCATTAACTATGTGAAGTATTAACTATGTGAAACATTAACCATGTGAAATATTAACTGAGTAAAATACATATATAGATAAATATGTATGTATATATATTAATCAGTAAGGAGTTCCCATCTTCAGAATTACAGGAAACATATTAAGTGCCACAGAAATCCAGACAGCTATGTTCACCTAGGCATGGAGCAATCTTTTTAACAGTTCACATCAACATACACAAAAGCATATAGTCAGGAGGTGGATACAGCCCCAACTAAAATGACTCAAAATAGACAGCAGCTCATAAATAAAGGAATCTGTTCAGTGCACAAGTTATAACAAAAGTTTGTGACAATTATTATGATAAAGTTAATCACTAAAAAAAAAAAGATAGAGCTCATTTTAGAGCCCTCCAATGTTAATAATGATGTTTTGCTGATGATCTTTTCTCCTTAGTGAGCAAAGCACTAAATTCTGTCCATCTTCTTTAAGACCACTCATTTGGCACTGCACTGTGACTTGGAAACTATGCTGCTGTCCTGGAAAGCAGTGCTACTTCATATGCCAGTAAAACATAAAAATCACCCAGAAATCTCTTCAAGGGTTAACAAGGCAAGTCTTTGTACAGTTAATAATATTATCTCTGTCAAAACATACTTCTCCTATCACATATTTCTTTACTGAAATAAAACTTCAGCTTTCCCCACTAATCTTAGGCAGTGCTGAGCAGACACATTCCTCCTGCAGATTAGAATAACTGTTTACTCCAAAACCTAAATGTTTTCAAGAAGAGAGTGAGAAAATGACATCTGGGTTACATATATTTTTGCCACAGATCATTAATGCAGGAGCTGGCTACACATCCTGCTTTATTCCAATAGGAACTGAAGACTAAAGCAGAAATAGTGTCATGCCAAGCTTGGGAGAATGCTACCATGTGGAAGGAGGTAGTTTGCTCTCTGCAAGATCAGTTTATCTTTATGACAACTGCCAGTTTATGGTCTTACGTGATTTTCCACATATATCACAGACATCATTGTAGTGTGTGATGTTTAGTCCTACCCCTGTGTGTCTGAGTATGTGTGTGTGCATTTTAGAAACATCCATTTGTCCCTTGAACTTTTGCTAATGGATTTCTTCAGCTAAAAAATTCCTCCCTGTTTAATAACTTTTGGTCTACTTCACATCATTCCAGTTGGGTTTGTCTTTACTGGATGACTTCTTGTCCCTTTTGTTTATCTTGCTGTGAATTATTAAGAGACTGCTCCATGTGAAATGAGAGGAAATAGCAGTGTTTTTCATCTCTCCATTTTAACTCTTCTGTTACACATCTTTGGGGTATACAAAAAGTAGGAGAGGTGAAACTGAAGAATGTGCAATACACACTCTCTGTAGTGTGCAGGAGCCTAATAAGAGAATGGCCATTTCCACAGTCAGAGTATTTAATCTAAGAGCAAATAGTTTTCCATTACTACAATTATCTGAACCCATTCCAATATGCCTGTGAGGTTGTTAGTTGTCATAGACAATATGTATTATTATCATTATCACGTTTGTAATATAGGCAACAAACAAAAAGAGAGAAACATCTATATCTTGTGTAAACTGAGATCACAGGAAGAATTTAGACATCGAAGACTCAAAAAACATTTTATCTGTAATGCTGTCCAGAGGATGTAATGCTATGGAAGTTTACACTTTTAGAAATAAAAGACAGAGCAAACCTAGATGTGATCCAATATAAACAGGCTGAGAAATTCTTTTTCTATCAAATGCCTATGAATGATCAGAATATCTAATAAGGTATTCCTCCAGCTTCCTTCACTGAGGAGAACTGATCCAGTATGTGCACTCACAGAATAACCCACACATGCCTACTACATGCAAAACATACTGGTTTTGTATTCATTAACACAAAGAAATGGCTCTATTAGTGTTCTTCTGTTCATAAGTATAATAGTCTGAAAGTTGGCAGGGTATTAGATTCAATTCTCATCTCTCCCAAGCAGGTCCAAAACACACAACCTACTTTCTTGCTTAAGTTGATGTTTATCTGCCTCTGTTCCTCCTCTTAAGGAGAGTTGTGATCTTCAAGGAAGATCCTGAGTTATTCTAGTGGTTACGGATGTCCCTTGGGAGTCAGTAACATGGTTGACATATCTTTCTCTAGTTTATTCTACTTGAAGATTGCTTCACATACTCATCATTTTAATCCCATAGGGCATATCACCCATAATATTCCCATACACTGCATTTTGTCAGTTTCAGATCATGAAGGGTTCTCACAGTTTTCAGCCATTCCCTCATGTGAAGCAACAAGCCACCACAGCATTGCTACACTGGCATGCAGTGAGGCTGCTGGAAAGCACTCTATGCATGCATGCTATATGGAGGGGAGGATGCCATAGAGAGAGGGTAGGAGGTTGGTCACTTGATGAAAATGGGATAGAGAATAAGAAAGGAGTCATTTAGGAACAAATGTCAGTAATGTTTTAACAAAAAACTTGGAGTACATTCAGAAACAGACCTAGTGGGTTGTCTTTGTGAAATCAGTCATTTGCAAAACAGAAGCCCTGTGGAAAACAAGGGTATCAATTCATAAGTAGTCAGGTTCAAAAGAGTCCTGTCGGTACACAGAAAGATGAATGCTACAGCTTATTTTTGAAATGCTTGGATTTGAAACTACAACCTCTATTTTAACAAAATTAAGCATAAATAATTATGATAGCAGCTGAATACCATTTTGGTTCCAAAACCAATTTCTTCCTGCAAGTAGCTGAGCCTGCAGCTTTTGACTTCCTGCTTGATGTTACCAAAACATATTTTAGACTGCATCATGGCTTTGTTGCTTGTTTCTGTTGTTTGTTTGCTTGTTTTCAAGAGAGCTATGAAAAAGTAAACTAACAAATTCAGTGCTAAAATTTAAAATAATTAGCTTAAAAGACCACTGACAACATAGATATTACTGAAATGCATAGCTTGGTCCTATGTAAACTTCTATTTTCCTGGAGAGGTGAATAACAGGAGCTCAAGATACATTTTTAACAGTAGATAGAAGAGAAAATCCTTATCCATACAAAACCACCGCCTCAAAACCAGGGAGTTCAGTTGCAAAAGGACTATTTCATTTCTGTTCAAATGAGATGTTATGTCTGATGACTGCATCGCTATCATTCTCCAAAGCAAGAGAAAACTTGCTAGCTTATTTGCAAACACATCTTTTCTTTCTGTGTGGCTGGATTTTTGGCATACCATAGCTCAGCTCTATTTGGAGCCTTGTAAAAGTCACTTATCTGAGCCTCTTGGTAGCCAAACAGAGCGCTGTGAACATTCCCACTGGAGCTGCCAGAAAAATAATGGCTCCCCAAGGATAAAGTTCTTTTCTGCTAAAAAGAAAGCGAGTCTGTGTTACTACAACATAATGGCCTTCATCTGTAACCTGGATCTTGGCTGGCTTCTTTCAAATGCTTTTTCACTATGCTATCAGGAAAGGAAAGAAATGCATAGTTTAAAGGCAACTTCTCAGTATCAAATGGTGCCAGTAGGAACACACTGTCCCTTCCCTGCGCCCTTCCAAACAATTGTGGCTCCTCATGTCTTCAGAGACAGCCTCCCAAAACCTTCTTTAGACAAATAAGCAGGGTAATATGGAGTGCAGGGGTGTGAATACCAGATCCCTCTTGTTAAGCATCCCTGTGGGCTTTGCTGCACTGATGTGGGGGCAGGAGGGCTGCGAAAGTGGGGCACCAGGAGGTACCACAGTGTTACACACTGCCCACAGACCTCAGTGTCTCATCCTGACTTCTAGGAGGGTCTGAGTATGAATAAAGCTACCACTTCATCTCATCTTTCATCTCAAAAATGATGCAACTTCTGAAATATTTTCAAGCAAGCTGCTAACATGAAGGCTGACGTGGAGCTTCTGTCTGCAAATGCTTGTGATCAAAAATATTTTCTCTCCCATGAGACAGTCTGCTGGCTGATTAGAAGTCACAATGATAGAACAGGAAGGAATAAATGCCAGAGCCTGACCACAACGACAGCCATCCAGCACAGGCGTGGTGCAGCTGCACTGACTTCAAAAGGGGGCAGTGTTAAATTGGTGTTCGGTTCTTAAAAATGTTTACCCCCTTTATCTTGAGATCTGTGAGCTCCAGGTGATTTAGAACACATTCTGGTTCTTTGTGAAGGATTTATCAGGTACAGTGTAGAAATCTGAAATGCTATCTGGAACTGGCAACAGTAGAATCATAGAATCATAGAATCATTTGATTTGGAAAGGACCCTTGAAGATCATCTAGTTCAATTCCCCTGCAATGAACAGGGACACCTACATCTAGATCAGGTTGGTCAGAGCCCCTTCCGGCCTGATCTTGAGCGTGTCCAGGGATGGAACAACTATTACCTCTCTGGGTAACATATTCCAGTGCCTTCATCCTAAAAATGATTTCCTTATATCCAGTCTAAATCTCCTCTCTTTTAGTTTGAAACCATTTCCCTGTGTCCCATCACAACAGACTGCTAAATATCTGTCCCCTTCTTTTTCATAGCTCCCTTTAGATATTGAAAGGCTGCTCTTGGGTCTCCCTGGAGCCTTCTCTTCTCCAGGCTGAACAGCCTCAGTTCTCAGCCTGTCCTCATAAGGGAGGTTCTCCATCCCTTAGGGTAGGTAAGCTGAAAAAGCAAAACTTAGACATCTACCATGAAGCACCTGAGTTCAGAAACATCGTTCCTACAGAGTCAACTGTGGAATAACCTACAAGAGTCCAATTCCAATCTTCTTTTGTCAATCCAAATTGTTTATCTGAGGTACCTTTATCTGTCCTTCTGCTCCATGGAGTGCCCAAACAGACAGCCATCTTTTGGCAAACTTTAAATCTGAGAGAAACAAGAAAACATATCTCCTTACCTGCTTTGTGAGGAGCTTTCAGGAACGTGGTACATGAAGACATTTCCTCTGGAGTTAGTAGCCCAGTGATTGGCCATGCTTATGATGGGACATGTGATAAACTGGTCACTGTTTAAACAGGAGGAGTAGGGAACAGACATAGTCACATAACAAAACCAAACCAAACCAAAGAAGCCTAATAGATACATATCTTTATTGATATCCTCCTTTAAATCTTCCTAAGTAACTCATGTCTCTGCCTCCAGCTGTATTGAAACAAACCACATTTGCTCTGTGAGTCCCATACAAACTAGGATTCAATTTATCTACAGTTGCACTTTGATGTAGTGTTGAAGAACAGCGATGATACTAAATACACAGAGTCAATCATGAAATGAGCCAAAAACCTTTCCCTTTTTATTCTAGTCTATGGGAGCTCAGGCTGGCAATACTAAAAAACTCCATGTAGCATGAGTAGGTTGCAATCATGTCTAGTAAATGGACTTAGACCTATTTCCCCAGTTAAGGATCACTGATATCACTTTGACATTTGAATCTGTGGGATATTTTGCATAGAGTTTCCAGAGCTGGCATAGGTAAAGAGGTCTCTTTTGAAGATGTACTGTAGGGCTTAGAATAGCTGGTGTAGCTGCATATCTGGGATAGAATGGTTAAACAAGAGGAGTGCAGCAAGACAGTGAAATGATCCATCTGGGCATTGCAGTAAGGTATGAGTGAATGCAAATATATGCAAACTTTCCTAGTTGCCACTGCTCCCAGAATTGAGTCTGGAAATCTCTAAGGAGGGGTGAATGGTAGCTGGAAAGCACACAGGAGTTTTAAAAGAGGTAAACAGACACCTTACTGCATGACATTTCATTGTGATTCCTCAAGGCAATATCATACATATAAAAATATATCACCATTTCTCATTTAAAATGGACACAGAAGCTCGAGGACACTCTGGATATTTATATATCCATAACTACATGAGCACACACAAGTGTATCTGCTCAGCTTAGTGACTCTGAAGCACTAGTTGTTCCTTCAGACTTGGTGGGTAAAAAAAAGGAATGACTGGTGGCAAGAAACAACAGTGCCAGAGAAGCATAAAAACACGTTGCTATTTATAACTAATACAATTCTGAAAGCCACGGGTCGGGTAGCTATTTTGGTTCAGCAGATTATTTTAAGCTTAACTCAGACCACAAGTTATGGGCTGGCTGACCACAATGTTCTTTGACAGTTATGGTTGACAACACCCATACGAAATGAAAGTTACCATTCTTCACATACCTACCAGCACAAGTTTGTACAAGAGAAAACAGCCTTTGAAAATTGTGGAGAGCATTAGCTCTCAAGAAATGCTTTGAAATACATAGGAATGACCTGTTTAATTACAACTTGAAGCAAATGACATTTTAAACTGTTTCTAATTTGGTGCTATGGAGGAAAAAATAAGCCAGCAATTCTAGGCAAATTAAAAACAAACTACCACAAAAATGAGATGTCTATTTCTTACAGGCATAGGATACCAGAGTTAAAAAAAAGATAATATGAAAAAGAAAGTGAAACGTTTTATAGAAGAGAAAAAAAAGATCAGAGAACTGTAGCTAAAATAATTTTAAAAGTGGAAATGTTTTAAAACTGTAAAATATGCATGACATATATAATTTGCAAAAAACATTTTGGTTGCTTTTTCACACTTCATAAACGTGTTAAATCTTGGACTAATAACTTTCTGATATCGATTTTTTTTTTCTGAGAATAATATGTATGCTGGTGATAAGCTTTTTGCTAAAAACAAAATAAAAAAGATTTCCTCAGCTCTACTGATGTAGTTGACTGTAATTCTGTAAAAAAAAAAAAAAAGTGTTTATCATCTGATATCCTGGTTTCACTTCTGATTCTTGTGCTCGCTCAAAGAGACTCTAAGCCAATCACTTCTTTTCCTAAAAAAGCCATTTGTTTCATGTTGTAAATTGGCAGGTAATTCCTACATCGATGAGGCTGAGAGCCAGAATTGTTCTTTGTATAGCACATCCCTGCTGCAAACAAGTGTGCTAGCTGCTACAGCTTTGCAAAGGTCAATGTCTACACCATGCTGAGCACTAGAGTGAATGTGGATGGCCAAATGTGACAGCCCTGCATTAGAACAGCTCCTTATGGAGGTAATCTCCGGACAGGAAGTTCACAGTGCAGGGATTGCTGTCCTCTTCCTGGGCAAACGCTGCACAGTGCAAGAGTTGAGGAATGGCACACAGCTCAACTCACAGCCCTCTGGCTTGTTTATGCTGTGACCTCAATGCACCAGCACACCTGGACCACCCAGAAGCCTTCCTCGAACAGACGTAGTCACTGCTATCTTGAATCAGATGTTTCCAAGTGCATCTTGGCTCCTGTTCACCCTCCGCTCCCTGAGGCTCCCCTGGAGCAACAGCCTGCCATCCTGATGAGGGACAAAGACCTACTGAAAGCAAAGCCTTGCCTCTAAAGTCTCATAGAGATGCCCATGGTGTGACAGAAAGCTGTAATGCTGAGAAGTCGGATACCAGGAGCTATGAGGTCTCAAAAGACAACACAGTGAAGCAGCTTGGACAGACAGATTCCATTGCCGTGTTATAAAACACATCACTTTAGAAATGGGAAGTGTTTTCATAACTAAACTGCACTTGAAGCAGAGAAAGGAACTGGGAAATAGTTTTTTGTTTTTTTTTCTGAAGATCTGTTCCACTTAAAAATTTTGCCCCAGAGTCTGCTCATTGGCAGGAAAAAGGAGCCAAGTTTTCCTCCAGCTCAAGATCTGCTGCTAGCAAAAGCTAACTGAGAGAGAAAATCCCAGTCATCTCTGCAGATCAAGAAGCATATCAAATTGTCATTTGACCCAACCCAAAGATACCTACTGGTCTATGGCCTACTGTAGGTGCCCGACTTCATTGCCATGACTGCCTTAGAGTTTTAATACAGCAGAGAAATGAGTTGTTCAAACTGACTGTTTTCCAGAGCTGCTGGACCCTGGAGCCATGCACAACTATGGAATAGACAGATCTTGATGTTGAAGCTATGCTTATTTACGAGCAATGTCTCTGCTGATATTCAATCACATTACAACTATTTCCATCAAGGAGGCTGGGAGGCACTTTGAGTCTATGGAGTATCCTGTTGGATCAAATGGGTTAAGAGCCTGAAACCATGTTTTCTCCTTTCACCTCTGCAAAAAGACCTCGTGTTCATACAGAAGTCTTGCATTGTCTAATTCTCTCACTATGGGAAATCATATAATAAGGGAGTAAATGCTGGCTTTAGACATTGTGCAGCCACTGTACACGGGCACAAATGACTGCACAAGAATCAAAGAAACACATGAATAAGCCAAAGGGAACTCATCTCCCATGGATAAAATGAAGATTAGGTACGAAAAAAATTATGTTGAGAGCCACTTTTATAAACATTCACAATTGTTTTACCTGTAGAAAACCTGTCATGATGAAGAGATGTATTTTACTGGTTTTATAATATGAAACTTCATGTAATTGCTGAAATTAAAGTTTTCAAACTTGACCACGTAAAAACATAGTGCTCACCTAAGCAACCACACAAAATAAAAACTGATTTTCAGCAGTTATATATTTCTGCAAACTACATCACTGTAATGTCTCCAGACTTCCAAAAAGAAAAAACAGCATATAACTGTATAATTGGATGAGTGTTTTTGAATACAATCTGACTAGTTTGTATTCCCTGTCACAGGAATGAAAAGACTCAAGGAATAATGGATGAAGAGTTTATGGACAACTACGACATCTTTGATAAGAAAATGGATATAAAAACCCTCTCAACCTTTTCACAAGGGATAAAAGGCCCTTACATTTATTTTTATTATTGGCATTGGAAGCATAATGGAAAACAAAATATTATAGCTCATTTTCTATTCATTTGCATAAGATTGTTTTATGTTATTTAGAATATAAATGCACATTGGAGACAAGCAAACCTTCCTTAACCCCAGTTATATAATTATCATAGGATGAGTTTCTTACCGGGTGGCATTTTCCAAAGCTCTGGAAAAAGTTGAATAATCATCAGTTGAATGCTCAAGGGAGTAATACCATGTAGCTGCATCTTCGATGAACAAGTTGGAGTCTTCTCCTCCAAGAGAATTTTGCAGAGCTTGATAAAAGGCTGTTTTGCTGTTAGTTCTTCCTTGACTTTCTTCAAATTTCTGAGAACAAAACAAATTGAATTTGCAAAAAAAATCAAAATAGACATTTTTTAATGGAACAATACAGGCTCAGATCTCCCTTTGATGGAATGAGTCCTGCTTACCACAGTGTCTGATTCAGAGTATAAAGTAGGGGACTTTTACTTTCTCAAGACAGGCACCAAACAGCAAAATTTACTTCCTTAGTAAATAACACAGGGCTGAATCACCAAGCTGGTAGATCCAAGTTGTAGAAATAGTTTTGGTGAGGTGTAGCTCCAATACTGTGAAACTCAGCTGGCTCTCACAAAAATAGCCAACAGAGATGTTTCCTTAGTGTGCATGTGCCCAGTGTTCTCTTTCTGATGAGCTTGAGTGGGAAAACTATAGGGGAGAGAGAGAGATTGCTCCTTATCTTTGGACATTAGAGAACACTAATCGCTATATCACTCATACTCTTCAGTAAGTACCTACAAAGAAATATATCTGTCATAAAGCCTTTATTTATGTCACTATGGAATAATACTTGACTTAGATATGGAAGAGAAATCATTCTTCTCCAAAACTCAATGGAAATAGTAGCCATGATCTTCAAAATTCATAATCCCTATTCCTTTCAGGGTGTGAAATGCCCTCTATATGAGTTTGGGAGACTGAAACCTTACCTGACATAATGCCATTTTCCCCAGAGCAGTGAGGACATGTCTCTGCAGAATTTCTGATAGCAGTAATAGTCTCCTATGCCAAACTATTCACCTGACCCTATTTTTAACAAAGCTAAAGGCTGCTGGAAGTTTTCAACACATCTTTCTTTGAGGAAGTTTTTGTCATATTAATTTAGACTTTTCAACTTTTTTTTTTTTTTTTTTTTTTTACTTTTTGTTAGAACTTATTTCACCTTAAACAGAGCAACTTCCTGAAATAAAACCCACCACAAGTCCTTTCTAAAAAGAACACCTTGCAGGTGCACGCTGGTTAAAATTTAGTACTAGAGCTCCAGAGAGAAAGATCTAACAAACCACCTACATTATTTTGGGCAGCAAAATATATCAGTGTCTGCCCAGTCCAGTTACCAGAGATGCTTTACTGAATATATTATTTCGATGGCCTGCAGCTGGTTTTCATCATGCAGCTAGAAGGTCTTTCCACAACCCTACACTGAAGTACAGAAGGAATAATTACTTTTCAACAGATTCACAGAAATGAAAGATGGAAAATTAGTCTCCCTCTGCTGAGGCCTTGGCCTCTCTTTACTGACGTGCTCTAATGTTTTGTGCAGTTTGATTAAATGACTTTACAAGGGATTTCAAAACACTACCAAATATCCAAAGGTCTAAAAAGATCTTGGCAATTTTCCTTGTATTTGTAATAAATTCTTCTTTTGCTAGACTTTGGCCCATGCAAACTGAAGAGAGTCATGTGGCGCCAGTTTTAGTAACATGGCTGTAATCCAAAAAAGATCAGCAACTGACAGGTGACACGTCATTTCGTCTGCACAAATGCCACATATGAAACTGCGTAGTGCACTTGTCTGCAAAATCATTCACTTTGCATACAGTATGGACACATATATTTTTTCTGCAAGAAATGGAAATTATCACTGAAGAGCTGACTGCAAATCCATGGAATTCAGAATCAAACTTTTCATTGGCTTTGGTAGAATTCAAGTCAGGTCTCTCTAAAATCCAGTGGAAGCATTGCTGCTGTCTAAGTAGGAATCTCTCATTTGGTGACTAAGACTGCTAGCAATTATAATAAAAATCACATATTCTTCTGTGTCAGTGCAGAGTCAAAGGTCTTAAGTGTAAAGTAAATTTAATCAACTTCCCCACTTCTGTTTTATTTCAAAGAATCAGAGAATCAAAGAATCATTTGAGTTGGAAAGGACCCTTAAAGGTCACCTAGTTCAACTCCCCTGCAATGAACAGAGACATCTACAGCTTGATAAAGTTGCTCAAAGCCCTGTCCAGCCCGACCTTAAATGTCTCCAGGGATGGGGCATAAACCACCTCTCTGAGAAACCTGTTCCAGTGCCTCACCACCTTTATCCTAGAAACATTTTCCTTACATCCAGTCTAAATCTCCCCTCTTTTATTTTGAAACAGTTTCCCCTTGTCCTATCACCAAAGACCTTGCTAAAGAGTGTGTCCCCTTATTTCTTACAGCCTCCTTTAGATACTGAAAGGTCTCCCTGGAACCTCCTCCATGCTGAACAGCCCCAGCTCTCTCAGCCTGTTCCCACAAGGGAGGAGTTCCAACCCTTTGTTTATTGGGTCTTGATTTTTCTTTTTTGTTTTAATGAATTTTCTACCCTTTTCTACACCTGTCATGGATACTTAAAACAGAAAGAGAAAGAAACAGAAAAATCTATGGTGATTGATTGGGTGCTCTGGGAAGTGATCATTCACTGCCTTGTCAACTGCTAAGCCTCAGACTTCACGGTTCAAAAACACAGAGAATGAGGTGGATCATCACTCAATGCATGGTTAAGTTGAGGAACAGCTTGCCACAAGGTGCTGTGGATATCAGAAGTGGTAAAGATGAAGTCTTTACCACTTCAAGAGAAGCTAATGGAAAAGTAAAATATCAGTTGATAGTTACAAAATACAGAGATCAATTCTGGTCATGATGTCTCTAAGCTAGAAAGTGCTATGGGTTCAGAACATTTAGCAAAAATATTACATTTGCTTGCCATATTCTTACAAACATCCAAGTCTTAGCCACTGCTGAAAAGTGTGTTCTGTGCTAATTGGGCTTTCCATCTGACTAGTGTGGTGGCTTTTAGGTTTTTACCGTGCTCATGTACTAGTTTCTGTGATCTTCAAAATGCCCTAGAAATTTCTGGTGACTTTTCTCAGCAATCACTGCTGAGTGGGATCCAAGCAATGTGATGAGTCAGCTGGCAGAGGCAGAGACAGGAAAAACAGAACTGACATAGGTATAACATTTTGAGATTTTCATCTTGGCCAGCACTAACATCGCACATTTTGAAATATGATGTTTCAAGTGTTGATTTGGCTACAAGAAAATGTAATTTAAACATCAGACTTTAACATGATAACATCAATCAAAGCAATACAGTCAAAACCCATGAAACATTAAGAAAACGAAGTATTTTTTAAAATTTTATTCAATTCGACTAATTTTCCATGACCAAAAAATATTCTCCATTTGAAATGATATGGCCAAGGAACAATTTTTAAATAGCAGAAGACCCAACAGCTGCTACATGATTAGCAGCAACAGCTGCACCTTATGTAAAACAATTTACACTATCAACCTCTAAGGAGGTATAAATTGACCTCTGAGTTGTATGAATGGTTTCTGGAGCATTTGAGTGAATCTGGTCCAGTATCTCATTTAAAAACAAAGTGTAGCTGTTGGTAAAAAAATATTTACATCTTCCATGGGGCAAAATGTAATTTTCTGAGAAACTGGTGTAGTGATAATGATAACAGACTGTACTGAGATGTTAGGTTTAAATGTCTGTTGATAAACTTCATCACAAAGGATGCTGAAAGACCCTGTCAACTATTCAGCAGTGTTTCAATTAGGTTCATAGGTTCATAAGGTTGGAAAGGACCTACAAGATCATCTAGTCCAACTATCCTCCTATCACTATCCCTACCCAACTACTAAATCAAATCCCTAATTACTCCAGCTAAATGCAAGATGTAGTAAAGAGCTTATATCAGTTCATCCTCCTCACTAATGGCATTTATCAGAACACTGCTCACCAGGTCATTACAGATAATATACACTTATCTACCATCTGTTGCATGTAGCTGGATGTTTTTTACCCATGAAGAAATTAATTGACTGTATTAGAGTGCAGGATGGAAGATCTGCTCTGCTTAGATCCAGTTGTTTACATGGGGTAAACAAACTATATTTCTATTCACTCTCCTATGTCCCATTTCTGAGTTCTGTAGACAAATAAACAGGAAAGAAAACATGCAAAGTGCATTCTTAGTGTTCCAAATAAAAAGTTGACAGTCCTTGCAACGTGGAGATTAAGCAGCAGGCATAGAACATATGGAGAACATCAACAGGACTGTACTGACTTACACACATATACAGACCAACCACAGATACTTATCAGCATGAGTGAATCTGTACATTTAATGCCAGTAGGAACTGTTAGATCCTGTCACCTGAACATCTCATATAGCATAAGAATACAATTTTGCCCAGATGGGAATTGAAATAAACATGTTTAGAAGTTTCTGCTCAACTGCTCTAATCTATGACTGTTCACAGTTAATATCTCTGAAGGTCTGTCATGGGAACTGTGATAACAGATTCAGAGTTAACTGATCCATATGCCACATAATAATGCATTATGGTGCCACTTGCTGCTCCCTAAACAAACCCTGCTTTGTTTCTCACTTAGACTCAACCATCAGATGGCTGCACTGAGGATGAGTATGTAGTGCTCCAGGAAGTGGTAAATCTGTCTCAGTTCACATGAATAAGCATTCATGTGAATGCCATAAAACAGTCACTACCATGGGCAAGACATTGAGCATGAATGTCTGATATAGACATAGACATCATCAAGAGACTTCAGCTTTTAATAGTATACAAACAGAAATGTTTTGCTAGCATAGAACTGGGTTCATGTGAGCTTTTTGTCATTCTCTTTCATTTTTAATTGTAAAGGTCTGAACAGTTGTTAAGTACGGTCTTACAGCAGAAGTACAGAGACAACAGAACCAAATTTCAGTAAGTCCCCTCAGAACAACATGGTATTGTGTTTACCATCTTCAGGTTTAGTTGCAGTCTCGAGGATTTGGTTTCACTTATTGACTGCTAAGAGTTTCTAAAACTTTTATATGAAGCTTCAGTCTGAGTTGATAAGCTTGGTTCAAGCTTCCTTGCATCTAAATAGCTAAAAGTGCCTCCTCACCACTTTGCCTATTTCATATATTGCTACAGTAGCCTTTAGCTGTGCTGTTTATTTGTCCAAATTAACGTGCGGTTCTTTTCATTACAGAATCGGAGGGCATTCACAATCACAGGTGGGCTTCCTCCTTGTTACAACACTGATTAAGAAGAGATAGTTACTTTATCCTAGGAAGTTATGTCCCCTCTTTGTAGAAGCATTTGAGTTACTTTGTTGAAGTCATTGACAAACTAGGATCTATGCCTTGTTTCTCAGTTGAGTTCAGTGCTCTACCCACCAGCCCACCCACCTTCCTTAGCACGCATCAGTAAAAATAGCTTTGAGCTTTCCCAGAGAGATCTAAGTCCAAAATACCTCCAGGAAAGCTTTCAAATTACTAAAGTAGAAGAGTGGAATACAGTGCATTGTATCTCAAATCTTTCTCCTTTTGTTGTGGGAAGAGTCGAGGAGAGCTAGCACAGATCAAGGATCGATATGTCATTATGACAGAGGAAACAAAGCACCAATTTCTCAGTAACAACCAACACCTGCATTAGTTTCTTCCACTGTGGCTAAATGTGTCTGTGGCCTACTCAGGATTTTATCATCTGACTCTAGTTACAACTGTTTAGGCCCTTAAATAGCTCAACGATGGAAGAAATACTAGCACTTACTAGAAATTAATGATGTAAGTGTGTGGATAAGGGAAAAATGAGGTAGCTTTAACACTACAGCATGCCTTTAAGTATGCAATATGAAGACAGATTGGAAAACAGACTGCTCAGAACAGTCATATTCACTCAACCCCTGAAAACCTGATCATGCAGGAAGATAGAAATAGGAAAATGTGGATTAAAAGAAAAATCACTTCTCAGTAAAAACAAGAAAACAAGAAAGTCAAAAGGAGAAATCAAAATATAACCACTTGCAATGAATATTGTGAGTTTTCTGGAGCTGAGATGAAATCTAACTTACAGCAGTAGCACCAGGTGAGATAGATACTATTATAATAACTAATAAAGAAGTTAATTAGGCTCCTAAGTAAAGACAGTTAAACCCTTTTGTTTCTCTGAACTTCAGTAGTAGGGGATTTTAAAACAGGTCTCTCTGGTTTAGGAAGGTACAACCACTTCTTAGGGTATAGTTACACCAGCTTATTGAGATCCTTCCAAACTTATGTTCTGCAAGTCTTTATAAAAAAAATATTAAAGATATTCTATATTTTCTTTATTGAAAGAGAGTACTTTATTATTGAGCTGTGAGTTAAAACTGTTTTTTACTTTTCATTTCAACCTGATATTGGTGGCTGTTCATACTTGTGGGTTTCATGAATTGATTTGGTGCATCATGTTCAATTCAGCAAAGAAATTCATTTCTGTTTTGCAGGCAACTGTCATATGTGGAAGTAGTGGTAAAGGAAAGAATTTCACTTCCTAATTTTATCACATGATTGTACTTGGGTTACTAAGGGTTATTTCCTTCTGACAAAGTCTATATCAGTGTCAGCAGCCTCCAGGATTACAACCCACTTACTGTGCCTGGTTTCCACTTTTAATTGATTTCAAAAGAGAAGGGCACATGAAGTGAAAGCAGACAAAGACTAAAGAAGTAATATCATCTTTCTTCAACTGGATCAAAAAGTCTTCATCCAATGGGATTATTTTGTCATTTATTGTGAAGGAAACTGGTCTGTGTGCTGCTGACCTGAAATAGGAAGCTAGGATTGACTTCTCATGAAATCCCTACTGTTACAGAAAGATCGCAACTTAGTTCTCTTAGATAGTCTTTAAAATAATCGTGTTGATTTCTTAGCATATATCTGAACATTGTGCAATGCTTATTTTTAGCAATTTCCAATGGGAAGTGCTATAGTTCCCATTGTAGAGATGTGCAGCTGAACTGCACATTAAGAGGATAATAGGTTGGCCATGAACTAGCAGTGTGCCCTGGTGGCCAAGAAGGCCAATAGTATCCTGGGGTGCATTAAAAAGAGCATGGCCAGCAGGTCAAGGGAGGTGATCCTCCCCCTCTACTCTGCCCTGGTGAGGCCTCATCTGGAGTACTGTGTCTAGTTCTGGGCTCCCCAGAGGACGTATGCAGAGTACTGCATGGACCCAATTATTTTTTATTTTACCACTTTACAGCTTAAAATCTAAGCCCATAAATCAGGCAATTGTTATCGTTAGCCATACTTAGTTTTTATTCAGAAACACTTGTTCAACAACATATATTTCCTCTGGGCAATGGAGAAAAAAGGTCACAGAAAAAGTTGTCATAAAAAGACTGAATTAACCATGTTCTGCAGTGATGAACCTCATAAAAAAAGTCTGCTTTATTCTTCCTACCTTAATTGCCTTAGCTCTGCTGATCAGTCCATCTTGCTGAGCACTTCCAATGAGCAGATCTACTTTCTGAAGTTGAGGGCGCTGCAGGGCTTTAGCTAAAGGCTCCTGAAGGTAAACTTCATCTACCACTGGACCCCAGTACTGGAATGGGCCACTTATCGCTAGGAGCTACAAAAAAAAAAAAAAGAGGAAGAATAGTTCATTTAACTAGCTTACCTTTTCCATTTTACTTACGCTTTAGAGAATTGAACTGATCAATTCACAGTGAACAAGTGATCTGCTGATGTAAGTGCAAACTCACCACTGCATGAAGCAATGCTTTTATTGACAGTCTTAATAGGTGAAATGAGCTGAACTGGCCAAGTAACTTGATGGTCTTATAGACATAGAAATGCTGTTTTTAATCTCTGCCAGTCCTGATTGGGTAATGTATTGCCAGTGAATGTTTTTAGCTGTGGGTAAAGAATCCATCTCTTGAACTGTATTGCAGCTTTCACAAGCTTCCCATTTAAGAAACAGTGCAGATATCCCTCCCCATTTCCTTTTTCTGCAAAAATGCAGTTCTTGAAACTACAGAGACATAATTCTCCCCTAGAATAACTATCAAGTGCAGATGAAATCAGAGTGAGAGAGGGCTAAAACTATACTGGGATTAATATTGGAAAACATAGTCAAAACAGTGTAAAAGTATTTCAATCTAAAGGAGAATTCAAAGGTCAGATGTGTACGGCACTCCTCCAAAACCAGTCCAGTTCCTCTCTTACAGGGATTCAGGCCAATTTATGTTTTATGATTCCTCATAGCTTTATTTCAATAGAAAATTCATCATGTACCTTAGTCTGTGCATCATTGAGGACACGAGCAGGCAACTGGCGGAGGCAGGCTACAATTTCCTCACTGGTGGACGAGGGGCATCCCACATCATCAGCCAGGTCTGCTACTTGGGCTTGAGCTCTTCTGTTTGTGATAATGGACGCTGGAGAAAAAGCTGAACCCCCCTGGAAAAGAAAGACAACACCAGTCAGCACATCCTAACAATCACCTGATCTCCTGGTGCAGGTAAATAAGATGAGAAGCACAATCTACACAGTTGCAGAATGCAGAACACTGGTATTTAAAAACAAAGTGCAAGTTCTAATAAGCAAAGCAAGGAGAATGAGAGGTCTGGCTGTTTCTCAACTCTGTCACAGTCATTTCAGAAGCCCGCTGAAAAGTCTCTACATTATGTCTAAATCTGAGTCACATCTATGTAATAACTTTCTGAAAACTTAGCTGGAAGGAGACACATTCAAACAGGAGCAGATAAAAAGAATTTGCTGTGAGGCACATCAGGAAATGGAGAGCTCATCTTACAAGAAGGGACTAACTTTTAAAAACAAGGACTGAGATGGGGCATGATCTTTATAAATGAACCAGTGAAGAAGAGCTGCTTATTCCTTAGGACAATGCTATTACAATACCAAGTGGTCACTGAATATTCACATGACCATAAAAAAATTTTGGCTAGAAACTATGATTTCTCATCCAAGGAGGAGTGATGATATAGAATAGCTGTAAGCAGAGGTAGCAGGAACGCTGTTTAGCGCTGTTCAAGAAGCGTTTAGATGAGGTGCTAAAGGACTTAATTTAGTAGTTGGGTAGAGATAGTGATAGGAGGATGGTTGGACTAGATGATCTTATAGGTCCTTTCCAACCTTATGAACTTATGAACTTATGAACTTATGAACAAAAGCCTAACCAGTTTTACACTGCGATTTGAATACTGCAGTAAAGTTAGTATTTGGTGCAGCAGAAATTGGACCCAGAGCCCACCTAGTTCCATGCTCCCATGAATTTATTATTTACTTAGATTATGAGCACAGCTTTCACCGACTATGAAATGTGCTGGTTATTTTGGTGATGTGCAATGTAATCTTCTCATGTGGTCATAAAATATGCTTTCAGACCTTACATATGGTTTTTAATTCCACTGAATTAAAAACTCTCAGCACTCCAGAGTTAGCTATGTGAAGGGAAAGTGAGCTTCTAGTCTTTACTTACATTGCTGGGGAAAAAAATAACACAATAAAAACAAACAGAAAGATCTGAGCTTGATCTTCTCATCTTACACTGAGCTTCCAGGACTAAAGATTAACAGTGGAAAAACACTACCTGCTAATTTAAAAATAATTCCTAAATTCGAGCTGCAGAAGATCAACCAGATCCAGAGCACATCAAAATCATAGAACATGGTTACAGTCCAATCTTTATCCCAGACTCTTTTCTGATGTGTCCTACAGCTAAGCCAGTAAGGAAAATCACGTAATGGCACAACACTGTTGAGTAACAAAAACTATTTATTTAAAATGCAAATATATTAGCATTAATCTGATAAGATTTGACCTGGAACAGAAAGGCTGGAATAGCTCTGACATGGTTCAAATGACTAATATCCAGAGATTTACTATAACAACTGCTAAGAAGAGCTTCTGTCTTCTAAAAAAAAATAACAGCCCCTATCTGCGTGATGTGGAAGACCTAGATCTATTCAACAGATTAACTTGCTTTTTACTGAATTTGCTCAAAGCGTAACTATATGATGGAAAAAGCATAAAAATGAGGACAACTTAAAAAGAAACAGAAAACAAACAACAAATCCTCACTTAGAAATTGTCTCAAAACTTTCAGCCCAGAGAGTTATCAAAATGTTTTACACTTTGAACAAGCAGACCCACTAATAGGACATCATTGCTCACAACTGGAGTTTCCAAAAAAAAAAAAAAAGAAAAGGTTATTGTTTGGATGTAGACAGTGGTTTTAGTTCACAGTAATATTTCCAGTGTTTGCCTTCCTGAATGGTTCCTCTTTCTTTTTAAGCCATCATAGAAGCAAACACAGTTATTAGCTTAATATATGAGTTTCAGGTGGTTGCTAAGAATATAAATCTTAGGGCACTGGAAGTGTCATGTCTGGCTTTAATAGGGTAGGACAGAAAAAGAAGAGAAAAAACACTACTTGGTGTTATTCCTCACTTCTGACCACAATTTAGATGAGAACATTTAGATGAGTCAGCGTTGGTCTTTATCCTCACAAGGGACTTGTGGCCTGTTTTGTATTTGCAAGGCACGATATTAGCCATCTGCTGACTAGGTGCACTGACTCAGTTATCATGAGAGAGAAACTATCCTCGATGACAGCATCTGTGTATGTGGGTATGTCCCTGCCCGGCCCTTGGAAGAGCACATTCACCAGAACTGGGATGAGTGAAACTAGAAAAGGGACAATATTCTTCTCATGTCGGCTTCTCCCAGAAGAGTAGCTTGCTTGATTTTCATGTGGAGCAAGGAATGGTATGCCTCCTTGGCAGAGCAATGAAATTAGATCTAGGTTTGTGCAAAACTCATGCGTGAACTTTTCAAACATAGGCCTCAATGTCAATTTCTGAAAGTGCTCAGTATATTTTATCAAGTATCCAATACATCAAAGCAGCATTCAGGAAAAAATCTAAAACTAAAATTAAAAAATTAGAGGGCTCAGTTTTTTTCAGATTCTGAAGGTGGAAGAGATTATTTATTCAAAGGCTGAATTTGATTGGTAAATTTAGCACTGAGTATAGGTGACACACAAAACACAGTGGCTAAGCGAAGATTTCTAGCAAGCGCTTAGTTTTGAAGACATCTCAAGGACTTCAAATACTATGCAAATTTCCCCTGCTCTCTGATCTCAACAAATCAAAAGGCTGCAGTTGGGGCAAGTGCTGAGGCAAACGGTGATTGACAGAAGTTTCCCAGAGGTCACAGAAACACAGAATCACGGAACGACTTGGGTAGGAAGGGACCCTAAGAATCATCTTGTTCCTACACCTTAACCAGAGATAGGTTGTCACCCACTAGACCAGGTTGCCAAAGGCTCAATCCAAATTGTCCCCTCCATGGGAGGAGAACTAAAAGCCCGAGTAGGCCAATCTTTATCTCATAGGACTGGATGCATATAGGGTAACACTACATATGGTCCAAGCTCTACAGTTAAGAGAAAATGCCCATCTGTCTGTGAATATGTTTGCAGGGTGAGGGATGTTCAAGGGGAAGAGGACTTGTTTAGAGGCTTATTCTAGCTCTGGATGTTTTCCCTTCTTTGCCTTATTAGTTAGAACAGGCTTACAAGTTCCACTTACGTTTTTCTTCTGTTTCACATGCTAATGTCCACTTCCTTAAATTGCTTTTCATATTCAGGAAGCATGTCTTGCATTTGGGATTTGAAATAGATATGGTGTCCAACTACTCTTATTCACATTTAATTTTTATTGGGACTGGACATGGAGGAGAGTGGCACATTACTCAAGCAGTATTTGGAAGTTATAGCATTACATCTCCCTCCACTTGGTGCATCTGAATGCATTTCAGGCTCTGAAAATAAGGTTCATCTTATCATAGAATTTAAGGAAGCAAAACCATTCAAATTCTCTGTTTTTCAAATTCATATCACAACTTGGATTTGTTGTATCCCCACCAAAAACAATCAGGACCAAATAAGTGAGAGCAGAAGCTGGAGACTGCCCAGAATTAAATATCTTCATTTTCAGCCAGCATTTTTCACATTAAGCAGAAATATTTTCTAAGCACTGTAACCACATTAGAGGCAGGCCCAAGAAACATAAGTTGAACGGTTGCACTCAGTTTCTTTTGTTTTCTTTTCCTATAAAACTATAATTTCTTTGTGAGATTAGTCCTAGTAACCAGTAACAAAGGAGTCGTGTGCTTTCACCCATATTTTCACCAGCATGACAGAATCATGAATCAGGAAAACAAAACTCATGAGATCACCTCAAAAATAACAAACACTGTTCTTGTTGTTAATCCTCTGATTTTTAACTCTTAAGGAATTCTCATCTACCTATAAACACAAGAACTAAAAATTTACATTTAAATGTAACAGCTGAGATCTTTGTATGTACCCACAGTACAATTCTTATAAGCACACCTCTACAATACATGATGTACTGTTGGATGACAAAAATTAGCCACCCTGATGCCATGGGGTATTTCCTATCACAGCATCACTTCTTTCAGTTGTCCATATGGACTGACTCACTGTGATCAGAGGAAATTCTGATGACATTTTTGACAACAGACAGACGAAAGCATTTAGTATTGAACTTCTGCAAAGTAGATGCAGCTATGTTGTGCAATCCCAAACAGCAATATTACACAATACCTCTACATTCACAGGATTAAGGCAAGCATTGTGAAGTGTAGGGCAGTAGTGCCTAGTGAAACAAGTGACAGCACTGTAAACAGAAGGCAAAGCTTTCAGTGCTATTTAATTCAGGGACCATCAGATTTGAAAGCATTTCTTGTAATTTATTTTTCCCCCTCATATTTAGAGGTTAAGCTGGATGGTAGAAATTCAGATATTTAGAAATGTTGCAGGTCACAGTGCTGAAAAGCTGATGAATCAAATTAGTATTACATTAAGATGAATTCTTGCTTTGATATCAGGCTGTGATCAGCTGAGCTGAGGCTGGTCCATCTCATATGGGTCATCATAGATTCACAGATCTAGACAGATACACAGATGCTATCCTATCCATCTCAACTCTCCCACCACTTTTGAGCACTTCTAACCAGTCGTGTCTGCTTCAGCTGTCAAACAGTTCAGAGCTCTCAGATAAATAGCATCCCTTGCAGCTATTCCAATGAGATAATAAATAAGAATATACAGACCCTTACAGTAAAGCTATACCTCTGTCTCCAGCATAAATGGAAATGGCAATTGCCATAAATGTTGCAAGGCAGCATTTTAATTCCTCATTTATTCTGGAAACTCATGCAAAGTTTTTCAAAACTGATTCACAACGGATCTAATGATTAGAAACTTTGCTGCAACTAGATACCATCAGCACTGTAAACTCCGGTCCTCTTTCCTCTCTTCACATTATCATTTCTTATTTTTCCAACTTGACTCGAAACTACAAACCCTGCTTGACTGAGTTTCATCTCTTTGACACACATACTCCCTTCACATTAATGCAGTTCTGATAGTTTTAAGGCTGCAGAGTCCTTTTGGAGCAGGCTTTCTGTCTGCCTAGAGGCTAAGGACGATGAAATGTTGGTAACATCACCCAGAAAGTGAGACTGAAATAAAGTGAGACTGAAATAAATCTAAAAGTAACAGTCAAATGGTTGCATTGTCCTGATGCTACTACTTTTCCCAGCATCTCATTTGTTAAAGATTGTGTCCCCATACAGCTAGGGGCTCTCCAGGCACATACTTAACAGCCAGGCATATCTGTCATGCTGCCTTTTTTGACCTCCGGGATGGCTGAGGCCTTTCCATTTCCTTTATGCTGTTCTCAAGTGCCTCCTATCACTTAAAACAAGGTTCACATTTGCCTAAAATCTGATCTTGCATAAAGCAACTAAACTGGCTTCAGAACCACCAGGAAATGGACACCACAGTCTTCTCCTCTGCAGCTTGTGCCTGGAGATAATCACCCCACTGACAGAAAACGGCACCTTATTTCTGTTTGAGGATGTCTTCAGTGTCAGCTAATGGCTTCTGTTGCTTTCACTGCCAGATTAAAGAGGCTTTATATATCCTGTTTTTCTTCCTGCAAACTAAAGCAAGCTACAACAAACTGACCACTAACTCCTCTTTCCAAAACTAACTTAATAATTTTTCTACAGAAGACTTAAAATATTCTCAGCAGTGGTTTTCAATTTAAGGTCTTCTTTTTATCAGGATCATGGGTTTTCTTATCTTACACATCTAATTTTGCATGATAGCAAGAGCTCCAGAGCCAGGCTCATAACACAGGCAGATTGCAAGGCTGTGTGTGAAGACATTAATGCCATTTTTCTAGGCTTTAAAAGTCTCTCTTAAAGAACCTGTTGGAGTATAAAACTTCAGGACCAACTCAGAGAACCTCTATCAAAACGAATGAATTATTTAGGAATAAGTGCTGGCAAATTGGTGGCAAGTACTAGTACACAGATTTTGATAGGAGATCAGCAGGTTCATTTTAGCAATGGAAAGGGGAAAGAAATTTTTTTTCCTCCCAAGCCATCTACTACAGCTGTGATTTTCAGATTAAAGAAAGGAAGGGGAGAAAGGAGGGAGTCTCTGTCTTTCATCAAAAGTATCTTTATGAAGATTTTCTTGTTTAGAGATGGTCCTTGCCAAATCCCTCATCCCTATAGAAGCAACTCTTCAAGGGCAACACTCTCTTCTCCCATGTGACCCACTGAGTGCCTGCTTCAGGCTAGCAACGTGAGTAACAGGATATAAATACTTCTAAGCTAGTATGTAAAGCCCCACTAAACTCAAAAATTTATTCCATTCCGATATAAATATTAATTTATCAATTATAATTTAAAATAAGGTAACTGAACACACTAAAAAGGTAAAGTAGCTCTCATGATCACACAAGGATAAAAGCTACCAGAAACAGAAAGTAATGTGGAAATTGAGATTTTTTTTTACCTCCTTTCACTATAAATTCATCTGTTCTTATACAAGCATGAAACAAACCATGGATGCGATTTCCAGTGTTTCCAGTGGAGCACATTCCATCAAGCAAATCCAATTTCCACTCTTTTCTTCTGAGGCCAACACCACTTGTCAATGCATCTTGAGATGTAAGTTCATCTTTTGTAAAAGTATGCAGACCACCAGAGCCAGCCTAAGGCACAAGTGGGTGAGAAGTACTAGGCAGAGATCTGTCCAGCCTTTTCCCATCTCCAGCACTGACATTGCCCAACCTCTGCTCTATTGGTAATTCTAAGACATTATATATCCATCTTGAGAATGTTATTAGAGAAAGTGCATGCCATCTTCCTATGATCTCAGTGGTCTTTTCTAACTTTCATGATTCTATGAAATCTATGATTGATTTCCTTATCAAGTTCCCTAATAATTTCCTGTCCAAGGGGAGGACTGCTAACACAGACCATCAAAAAGAAAGGACATTCTCTTTTCGAGTTCTTTCCAAACCTCTAAATTTTGGCACAGACTTGAGAGTTTAATCACTGTCTCCTCATTCCAATACACCAGTTCCCACACTTGTCCACTTTTAGTTTTCATCATCAATGCATATTCCAATGCGCATCTACTCAGAGCTTCTTGTGTGAAGCTAGGACTCTTCTTAGGTGTGTGTGCTGGGTTTCTTGGGTTTGTGTTTGTTTTCATTTACCACACAAAATAACTTCTATGAGGTTTTCAGAACATATCTAGACCATAAAAGTAAACCTTAATACATCACTGACTTTTTCATTCACTCCTGCAGTACTATGTGCTTGAATAGCTTTTGATAGGTCCACGCAAAGGTGAGTATCCTGGTTCCCCCATCTAAGACACTGAGATGAGAGAGGTCCTGTTGTTCCTGCTTGGGTTTATACTACACTGATGTGAAACTATGCTTCACAGACAGGCTTCTAGTCCATGTCCAACGCTGAGCTTCAAGTATTTGCAGACAGAGGCGTTCCAGGGTGCAGAGTAAAGAATAAAGCAAACCATGGATTCCCATTCAGGCTTAGTAAGCGTGAGAGACAAACTTTAGTGCCTCTTCCTGTTTGTCTAAAAAAAAAACTAGGAAAATTATATATTAAAAAAAAATTGGGACTGAACTTTATTGAACAAATAAATTTTGGAAAAGAACAAGAAAAAAAACCTTTTTCTGTGCAAATAATTTTAAAAAGGTTATTTTGCTATTTTATTTTACATGTCCTCAAACTAGCTCTGATGCAGTATGTTGAAAACCTCCCTACTTCTCTCAACCCATAGATAAACTTTCTTGAGCAGTGACTTGCAACAGAAACCTCATCTGTTGCAAACACTTTGTGCCTTCCTTGTTTCTCAGAGAGGAAGTATGTGGCCTGTTTGGCAAATGCTGATCTACATGACAGTGTGAACTTCACAACACACTCATTCACCAGGCTGCTCCTTGGCTTGATCAGCTAACCCTTGCTGGCAGCATGAGAGCAGTGTTGCGACTACAGCTTGTATGAGAAATACTGCGACCTGGAGTATCATGCCTAGAATTTAAAGGTAAAAATTAATCTGATGCATTTTAGATTATCTGCAGAAAGGACCACGTCTTCCTGTTGTTTTTTTCTTTTCTATATAGAGAGGAACATTATTTCTTTAGTAATTACAGCATTCAGACCATGGATTTCAAGTACCACCTAAGGTAGAAGTAGAAAAGCCTGCTTTAATCCTTTTCATAAGGACTGGTACTAAACATGAGAAGGATAAGAAGCATTTGGTAGGTGGGTGGTTGGACTAGATGGTCTTAGAGGTCTTTTCCAACTTCAATGATTTTATATTTTTATGATTCTATTTCTACTAAAAGCTAGCATTGAGATGCATAGGACTTCATGATGAAGCAAAATATAGCTCACTGAAATACAAAATATAAGAAATGTCATGGACAGATCAGTGGCCTTTTTCTTCAAAGGGTTGAAAGTTTGCATGATGTGGTATCACTGTGTCGTTTCAGAGTACTTAGATTATTGCATGTGAATTATCTTGATCATTATATGACCTTGCTCTTTCTTATGACAAATACAGAAGTATCTAAAACTTAAGAGGATGCTAATTTTGATTAATGACAAATTAAGGGAAATTCGCTTAGAAAATAGCATTTGTTGAATCAAAGCTCTTTTTTTTTTCCTCTGCAAACAAACAAAAACCCAACAGCTTGCTGTTATTTTTATTTTCAAGCTAAATAAAATCCAGGTTTCACATGTGAACATTATTGAGAATTGTGTTCTAAGACCTTGAAGATATGGATGTCGAAATCAGGGAACAAAACTAAAATAAAGTATAACATATCAAATATGATAAATTTCCTCATTTTACTAGTCTGCAGTATTACCTGTAAAACAGCCTTTCTTGCGCACTTCTTATACTTTGTATTTTACTTCTCTTATTTCTGTTTCTTTTGGTTTACTAATCTTTGATCATTTTAAATTTAACTTTGAAAAAATCCTTACAAAGCAATGGAATTTCCTCCATGCTGTGCTATATAAGTGCTACAGAGCCACATTTTCTCACAGAACAGATAACGTGAGAGGAAATTATTACTACATGTGCTGCTTAGAGGAACGGAAGGTGCAAACTGTACAGCAGGGTTTTGGGAAACATGATTTAGGTCAGTAAGATTCCAGCCTCGAATGGTTTTGTATTTGCCAAGAGCCCTTCCCTTAACAAATAGGACATAAAATAGTACTGGGACTGATGATGTTTCTGCACATTCCATTTGGTTAGAAAAATAAAGAAGTAAAGCCCAGTAAGCTGCAATAGTCATGGGTTTGCAAACTGCTGTGGCTACAGCAACTGTCTTTCATTAAGCAACACGTGCACAGATGGAAAGGGCCAAAGCCAGGGAGACAGGAAATGTAGTATTAATGGTTAAAATAAGGTTTTACACAAGCCTAAGGAGCTGGCCAGAGAGTGGGCAGAGCCAACCTTACACCTGCAGGTAGAGCTGAGCTTAATTTGCATTGCAACATCTGCCTCTCTGTGCAGGGTTTGGGGTTGCTACAATAAGGTAAGCTTGGAACCTATCACCTCACCTTGGTTCTTCCCAAACAGCTGTTCATGGACAATTTTGTTAGGGTCTGGCACAATTATCTGCTTGTATGACTGAGGGATGTAACCTCTACCTGTATGCCAAACCCTGCGAGCCCTGGAACAAATTCTCTATTTCAAAAGAATAAAACTATCATTGTTCCACTGTTTACTTAAATGATAAAAAATAAGCTCAGCCACGAGATGCTCTACAGTTTCCTGTTAAGTCTATTTTTGCAGAGCATCTCAAAATTAGAGAAAACCGTCATACAATTTATCATAAAGTGATACAATGAATTTAGGCTAAGCTGTCAATACTCAGTACAAGCACATTTTACTAAATTGCTCAGACCTACCATGTACTTAAGAGTTCTGTGAAGTGTTGCTTTAGAAATACGTAGGACTCAAATTAATACACTGATACCCTAAAAACAGTGATGTGCCACTGCCACTATGCAGGTAGAAACAACATTCTCCCTGCACAACTTCCCATTTCTTCCTTTTCTATCCTATTGTATAATGCCTCAGAGTTGAGCCATAGCTTGGGGCATCCACTCCACCACCTTTAATGCAACAGCAGACACCATCACTCTGCCCAAACACACAATGACAAGTGTCCTTGGTGGGAATACCAGGTCTGATGTCATTTTCCATTCGTTCACTTTGGATTAGCAAATCAATGGCAGAAGCCAAACCTTTTATTGAACACTTTTGACTTGAGTTTAGAGAACATTTTGATGTCTCAGCCACCTTCAAGATTTTATGTTGCCACTAGTAGTAATTTAGTGACAGAGAAACGTAGCATGGAAAATGTAATGAAGCAGAGCAAACTGTTGTACTAGTGACATCAAAGTCCAAAATGCCACCGCGCTTCACTGTTACTGAAAGTACTTTGTAACACTTTTATTTTCCATAAGTCAAATTCTTCTAAATGAACAGCCCTAAGCTGCATTCTCCTCCATCCGGTTGATAGAAATAAGGTCATATAAAGTGGCAACTTGTATGGCAGAAGTGATCCAAGCTAGTTTTAAGTTCAGTCTACTAGATAGATACTGATACTATATAGGCACATGGTGTTATCCATATTCAATCCATTTAGACTAGACAGCAAGCAGTTCAATTCCCAGCTGTATAACAAGAGACCTTCAAGACCATATTGGGTATTTTAAAAACAATGCTTAGAGTTTTGGCCCCTAAATACCATCAAGGAAAATGGAGGTGCCTTGCTTGAAATGCCTCTTCTCCCACATAACTAGCAATAGGATGAGAGGGAATGGCCTTAAGTTGCACCAGGGGAAGTTTAGTTTGGATATTAGGAACAATTTCAGATGCTGATCAGATGCTGAGTTGGGCTGCCCAGGGAGGTGGTTGAGTCACTGCCCCTGGAGGTGTTCAAGAAATGTTTAGATAGGAAAATATTAGTGGTAGGAGGATGGTTGGACTGGATCATCTTGGAGGTCTTTTCCAACCTCGGTTTTTCATGACTCTATGGTTTGAAATGTGTCCTGCTTTTAGAAATTTTGTGTAGTGCGGGGTAAAGCTTTCAGAAGTTTTTCCATAATGTACAAATGCTCCATATTACTTCCCCAAGTGATTCAGGCACCTTTGAAAATGGTGTCCACTCTCTCGGTGTATCTTAAGAGCATGAAGGAAAGGTCTTGAAAGCAGTGTGCCACATTTCTGTTCACTGGTAGCATGACTTGCTTTTCTGGTCCTCAAATACCAAGAGATCCATAACAAAGGAGCACACAGACGTAGGGCTGTATTATTTTTGTGTTTTTCTTTGTGGCACAAAATTCAAATACTATTCTCATCTAATTAAAATTCTAAATGGGCAAAAACATGTTGCTGCGCTTGGCACCTATTCAGAATTGCACAAGCTTCTGTCAACTGCAGTTTAGCATCAGCTTAGCTAATGAACTGCATTTTTAAGTACTAGAAAAATATAATTACCACAGGACAGTGAAGATTTTGACTGGGAATTTATCCCCCTTTTCTTGCTGAACTTTTCAGTCCTGTAGAGCTCTCTATTACTGTGTCCAGGAAATTTTACTGGCTGATTTGAAGATGTATCAGGAAAGTCTGTAATATTCATACTAAAGCACTGGCTGCACTGTTACTTTGCCTATACCTGTTATTCTTGATGGTATATAATGAGAAAAAATACTGAAGAGATTAAACATGAACCTAGAAGAAAAAATATTCAAAGATAGTTCAGAAAATTATACTCTTGCAAGTTGAGAGTGCCTGTTCAAATGAATTCTGGGTTTAGTTCTAGAAACTCAGATGTATTTTAACGGAGAATAATTTAGAGTATTCTATCAAAAGCAATTTTGGGTTCAAATATAAGTATCAGTATAGTATACTTAAATTTAAGGTTATTTTTTATTATTACTGTTCAGCCCATACACTCCTTATATCAGGCGATGGAAGAATTTCTTGTGAAAGCAGATTTAAATCAGTTGTCAGAAAGACACTGGTGCAGCTGCATCCTGCAGATGTGTCACAAGCTAGATTCTAAATGCAGAGAGCAAAGACAGTGTGCCACTTGGTCAGTGAAACAGAGGCAACTACCAAAAGCCTCTGGGAACAGAGCTAAGAAGTTTGAAAATCAGATGAGGTGGAGTCAGACTGCACACTACCATTCTGTTTTACCACTGATCCGCTTCCATTTGATTACAGGCAAAATATTTTTCTTTTGAATAGTACTTTATTCTCTAGGGTGTATAATTTTTTCTAAGATGTCAAATATGCATTGTATTAAGCAATATACTCGAATTCCAGAAGACAGTTAATAATAATGTATCACTGACTTCAGCAGTGCTGCTTCTCAAGCTAGACACCACTCCAGCTATTACTGTCAGGCACTTGCCTGTCATAAGTAAAGAAAAGCATCCCAAAGGCAGTAATCAGTTTCAAAATATCTATAATAAAGACTGAAAGATATCGATTGCACATTACTTTAGTAGAAATGCACAGAGTGCTGCAGGATCACATTTTTCATGGGGAGAAGTACAAAAGTATTTCAGCAAATCATTGGTTATTAGCTCAGTTATTTTGATTTAACATGCAATTTTGAAAAAATACAGCTTATTCTCCTCTGCCTCTGTAAATCTACAATAGCAAATGAAACTTTCCAATCCAAAGCGTATGTCTAACTGCTCACTGTCATGGACAGTCAGAATGGGCAGACAAAAACAGATTCTCTGTGTCATTATTTTAGTTCCACTACCTTCTGACAAAGTGTTTCTCGAACATTAGCCCAAAGGATAAAATTGTGAAGAATTTGCGCAACTGCAGGAGGAGTGCTCGTAAGATCAAATGATCTGGGGCAACGTGTTAATTCTAAAGAAAAAAAGAGAAGAAATAAAAGGGAAAAAAAAAAAAAGAATAAAGAGGAAAAAGCATTGCCCGCATTTGCTGAGATCACAGCTGCATCAGAAGAAAACCACTGAGCAACATTCTTCATGTTCGGCAATAAGGCAACGCAGTACAGAGAGCTGAAAACAGATACGTCAATCTAATAACTTCTTTGTATCTTAAGAACTCCAAGTGGTGCAAAGAGCATTTTATATATAAATGACTGTACGGGCATGGCTTTGCTGTGACTTCCTATTGTGCTGAGGTACGGGTAATGGAAACTTTTACTACACTGTGTTCTTCTGAGCAACTTCCCTAGCTGTGGTTTTCTGCTATTCCCCTGATAAAAGCACCAGAGTGGTGAGAGTTTAGCAAGTATGTAAAACTCTCACATGAATTTGACACACATTCTCAAAAGTAAAGCTGTATATCATCGGAGACACCAAAACTGGGTTATTTCTCACATGTTGGCACAGCAGGTGTTGTTCTGCAGTTTAAATGCAATGTTTCCTTTCATTTAGTTCTGAAGAGCTTTGACGGAATTAGAGAGCACAATGGGAAACACTATGAGAACATCGAGAGCCTCCACAGAAGGAGGAGAAGAAACAAACGGGGCAAGCCAGACGGGTAAGGACTCATTTAATTTCTTTCAAGAGCAAAAAGATGTTCAAAATATATGATACACTGACCCATGCATCTTCCTTCATCTCTCTGACAGAAAAATTGGGCAAGTGAGAGGTTTTCCTGTGGGAGGAGGAGGGCATCTGTAAATAGTGTTTATTTTTAGGTATGTCCTAACCCAAAGTTCCAAGAATTACTTTAATTAAAAAATATATAGTACATTAATACCATCATATGCTGGTGCCTCTTGAAAGATGTTCCTTCCAATTCAGAAAGAACTGACATGCATTGGAAATGAGAAATACTATATTTTGACAAACTCGTGTGTGACGTTTCACACAATTTATCAACTGACCATTAATTTTGATCTTTTTAAAGGTTAAAAATCATAATGATATTACATTAAAACTGAATCCGAAATTTACTGTTGCACCATTGTAGCACGTGGACATCCTTCCATGTCACTAAGTTCATCGACTAAGGGTATACAAAAACAGACATTTCAGAGGTTGAACTTGCAATGGGGGAATCTATTGCACCTGCTCCAAGCATGCAAAGAATTAAAAATGAAATTGCAAACCCCTCCATAGGCTGATAAAGGTCATGTGCCTGAGACAGAAAGCAAGAGATCTTCACTGACCTCCCACTCCCAAACTTCAAGTGAGTGGGTAGAGAGTATGCACAGCCTTAGCTCTCATGCTGCAGTGTGCCAGACAAGTGCTGCGGTAAATTGCTCCCCAGAGGTGCAGAAGAGAAAAAAAGTGGTGGTGGTGTTCTTAAGGGGTGGGAGGAGAGTGCTAATCGAAATATTAGGGCTCTCCAAGAAGGATCGCCCACTTGTGCTGCTTGGCTTTGTGAGGATGGAGAATCAGGATGGTTTCATGCGCGTTCAAAGGAAATACAGTCTGTTTTGAGCATGGCCAAGAAATGGCCAACACAAACAGCTGTACAGCCCTAGGTCCTGATAAAGCATAGACCAAACACTCAGTGGTGAATTAGGAGCACATAATATGAGCCACCCATTTATTTATTTGTGAAGAGTGCCTATGCTGATTTTCCCAACAGCCGCCATCATAAATACCAAACTATCAAAACAGATGTGCACACATTTGGAGCAGGACCTTAGGGGTATGAAGAGTTACTCCCATGGCTGTGAACTGAAGTTTCCATAGTTCCTGGACCTAGCAAAATTGTGATTTAGCACAACCAAAGCCAAGTGCATTCCTTTCAATGACAAATAGAACATATCCCTAAAAATAACTCAGCAGATGTAGACGCATAGTGATGTAAACTGGAAATTACTCATATAGGAACTCAGGACTCAATCCCCTTGTCCACTCCTACACATCTAGCACATGCAGAGCTTATTTAAGCACCCAATGGCAGTTTTAAATGCCTGCATTGTTCTTTTGATCTCTCTCAGTCTGAATCAGGCCAGTAACTTTTATAATGGCTTAAAAGTTGCTAGTTAAAGTCAGGCATGCAAACATCAGCACTGTCATTCAAATCTAATGGAAATAACATTTTTAAAATGGAACACAGTACTAAAAGCATATATTGTGGTAATCCAATGAGTATGTATCTATTTAGTTTCCTGAGCAGATCAAACTCTAAATCATATTGTCAATCTGAAGTTTTCCCTCAGGCCAAGAAGGTACACTTTTACTTTAGGAAAGGTGGAGGATCTGACCCACAGTCTCACAAGTGTCCAAGTAGTTATTGGGAAGAGTAGGCTTGTTTTAGTGGGGTGGAATAAAATGAAGGACTGAAATAGAAGGGAGAAGAAAGAAAAGAAGACAAACAAAAAAGGTGAGAAAGGGTTGCTCTGGGCAACCTGCTCTAGCTGTAGGTGTCCCTGTTCATTGCAGGGGAGTTGGACTACATGACCCTTAAGGGCTCCTTCCGACTCGAACAGTTCTATGATTCTACGAATTGCAGCTTCAGAACTGATCCATAATAACAAATGTAAGTCTCTTGTGCAGCCTGAGAGCTGCACTCAGGGCATGGATTTGTGCATATCTCACCTCCAATATATCAGCCTTAGTCCTGAAATAAGGAAAAATGCGTAACTCCAAGTATGACCGCACTGCATCTCAAAGTACTCCATGTGGGCATCCCTGACAAAACTTAGCAGTAAGGCATACTCAGAGGTTGTGAACTCATCTTCTCCTTTATCCTCCCTGCAGACCTTGAATCGGGTTAATCCTTTCTGAGCCATGTACTATTACTGCACCTGCATAACTCTCACTTCCTGAGCTGGCTGGTTTAGATCTGCTTTGGGTACATGCCAGTGTTGCTCTGCAGCCACACCTTGTGGCAGCAGCACAGCGAGCCACCCAACCACATCACTGCTCTGCTTTAACCCCTCTGGGATTTGTTATGCCATAAACCACAGTAGTTATGTCAGAGATTAAAGCTGGAACTGTGCAGGAAGTAGGATTTGGATGCACTGCCTGTGCCCTCCCTGCTCTCTTGAACTGTTTAGTAGCCCATTCACAGCTAGCCTCTGAATGAGTAATTCGGGGCATGCAGGATTCAGTCTCACACCTTGGAAGACATTCAGAAATGCAGGTATCTAAAACTAGCTTGAATTTCATGCTCATCTTTCTTTCCTAAAAAAAAAAAACAACAACAACAAAACAACAGCACACAATAACAGCAAGAAAAACCCACACCACATTATTGGATGGAAATGATTCAGCTCTTAATCTTTCCACTCTGGCTTTTGAGTTGTTCCATTTCACCTGTCACCTACACACTTAAACTGTGGAGGAGAGGCTGTGTTAGAAAGAAGCTCAGATCACTGAAATTTGAGTGTGAAGGAACACGGTAATCTTTTTAGCCCTGTTTCAGTGGTTTTGTCTTTGAAAAGAGGTCATATGGGTTTTACGAAGCAAAAAAAAAAGCGCAGCAGGGTATTTCAAATGACCAAAAATACAGTGAGGTTTGATTTAAACACCCATTAAAATGAAGGTTTGTTAGTGAAATGGGAAACTTAAAATGATTTGCATAATATAAGTACACACATTTTAAGTGTTGCATAGATGCAGCAGCCTACACTATGATTAATTCCTTCCTTATCAGGCCTACAAATTCACAAGCAAAAACAAAACTAAAACAGATATAAAGATTAAAGGGTAACCAAAGTAATGCAGATCTTTCTAGAGCAGAGAAAAAATCATGTTATCTGCAGTGCATAACAAAATGCAACCCACCACATACAACAGGAATGAGAGCAGAAAAGGACTTCATTTCCAATCTTTCAGCATGAAAAAAACTACTTGGAAATGATTTGTTTAAAAATGCATCGCTAAATGCAGTTTCATAGACAGAGAAGACATTTCTTAGTTTTTAGTGCATAACAGGAAAGTGATCAAAGTCATGTTTTTACCACAGAATTTCCTCAGTATAGCTCAATGAATTATATAGGATATAGTAGACTGATCATGGCAATTGGGCCATACAGAGGTGCTAGACTAGTTCTCTTCAATTCAATGACACTTATTAATTAGGAAAACTATGTAATATTTTTACTCTTACTGCTGTAAGGACAACTAGAAGTGTTAAAACTGCTCTTGAAAAGACCACTAAAATCACCTAGTCCAACCATCAGCCCACCACCACTGTGCTAAAAAAAACCACGCCACCATCATTTATTTCTGAATCTCCCACCTGTCAGCATTTGCTGGGTGCTCCTACTGGATGAGGAGCTTTTCAGCGCTTGGTAGACAGTTTTGCCCCAAGTGCAAGGCTCCATCCGTCAGGAATCCAAAGACTCAACACAGGTTCTTACAATGCTGCAAGACCCAGAGTCATCCTGACTGATGTAAAAGCCTTATCTCTTTACTGACCTCAGCTACTGACTTGCAGCTACATGGTGATTTAATTATAAACATCCATTTTGCCTCTCTTCATTAATAGAAAATAAGGAGCATCGTGTGCCACCTCTAGGACAGATTTCACATATGGAGGAGAAGGGCCCCTGGCTGTTCATTAAACTGATTTATGAAGGTGATGGAAAATGGACAATTATAGCTACACTCACATTGCCCTTTACCTGAACTAACTGCATGGTTTCAAAAAGTACAAGTGGTGCTAAATGCTGGAACAATTCAAGACACACCTTCATCTCCTTAAAGGCTCAGAGTTGTAGCAGGAGGCACTAAGAGACAGGGGCATTCATCCAAATTAGGTTACTTCATAATATTTTAAATACTGATATTGAAAGTTTCAAACTGAATATGTGCCTTAAATATGATAATTACTAGAAGTGGCCTAAAATTAGCTAGTTATTATTGACTAAGTGGCCTTTTATTTCACTTTGAGTATCTTTACATTCTTCTTCAAAGTAATGGGCTCTTTATGACTTTCAATAAAATAGAAAAAGGAAAAATCCATTTCTGCTTCAGAACTCCATCATATTGGTAAGTGACATTTTCTGTCTTTTTAACAGGTCAGGAGAGTGATTTTCTTGCTGTCCTCTATGACTATCCCTCAGCAGACATAAGCCAACCTATATTTCATGTAGGAGAAAAACTACGTGTCCTATCAGAGTAAGTAGATCCATCTATTTAAAAATCAGGTTTTGTTACAATTGATGCAAAGGTATGTTTTTTGTAGATGACTCCAAGTGAATGCAGTTCAACAAAATGAACTGAGTTCAGAATCAACAAGGAAGGATTCTTAGCCATAGTGTAAATTTCCCTATATTTTAAAGATTGGGGTTTTAGGTTTCTTCTTAGATCCTCTGAAATGGATTCTGAAGCTGGATTCAGACTTCAATTTTAAAAAGGAGTTAAAAGAGAATTCTGCTTTAAAAAGTAATTTTCAGAAAGCACACTCGTATTTGGGGAAAGCCAAATGAAAAGCCAAAGTAGTTTAAAAAGGAAAATGGTTTTGAATTTCAAGAGTCTCTTTCACCCTTTTTAATCTAACAACTCCTTCACTGTTAGAATTTTGAAATTCATCCTACATTTAAGGCAACTGAAATAGAAATAAAATAATTGTTTTTCCCTTTGATTTTAAAATCAGTCTGCATTTTCTGAATGGGAAAAAAAATCATCAAAGACTTTCCTACTATTTCTACTCAAAAATCTATGAACCTCACAAGGAAGCAGGCTCAAGAACAATAATTACACTAGTTTAGACTGTTCTTCAATATTGCACAAATATTATCACACACTAGAATAAGCACACTTCTTGAAAAATGGAAGGCAGTAAGATCTGTTACTCCTTTCTGCACAACTTGTGTCTACACATGATGACCTCCTAGGAGTTACTCAGCCTCTGTTTTCACAGCTTAAATAAAAAAAGAGAGATTTCATTTTCACAATTGGACGAGCAGATGGATTTAGGAGGCAACAAAAGACATTCATATCAGAGAAATCCTCTGAGGATCTTCAAATTCATGGCAAACTTCTCTAACATGAGAAGCCAGAACATGAAATGGTTGGAGAAGTACTCAAGAGAAGCATCACAGATGCTTTATGAATTCTCAGAGATTTCTGTAGACCACAACAAGATACACAGCTATAAACAGACTTCAGATCTGACCCAGATGCTGCCATGTTCTGCTAACATAGGACTTTTCATGAACCTGGACAACAAAAGGCTCAGACAATACCACAAGATAGATTTTTTGCTGATATAGAGCTTCCATAAATCAGGCAAACTTCTCCAATAATCACTGTTTAAACCTTGCTAAAGTTTAGACAATATTTAAGGTGTAGTATGACATTTAAGATTCCATAATGGAGTGACAGCAACTGGAAGGGCAACTGATATTGTCTACCTCAACTTCTGCAAGACCTTTGATGTGGTCCCAAACCACATCTTTTATCTCTAAGTTGGAGAGATACGGGTTGGATGGGTGGACTATTTGATGGATAAAGAATTGGTAGGAAGATCATAGCTGGAGAGGTGCTGGAACAGGTTGCCCAAAGAAATTGGGGATACCCCATCTCTGGGGGTGTTCAACGTCAGGCTTGGGTAGGGCAACCTGATCAAGTACCTGATTTAGCAATTAGCAACCTTGCCATCAGCAGAGCTAGATCTTTAAGGTCCCTTCCAACCCAACTGATTCTGTGATTCTGATTACCCTAGCCTGGAAATCCCAGCTTAAAGCCTCACACCAAACTTTAGTCACCACAAAACTACATATATCCATAACAATGGAAATTGTATGCACTGCTTATCATACACATGTACGTGTTGTATATGATCTGCTGGACATAAAACATTTGAACGGACTATGCTTTTACAATAGCAGTTGTGCAACCATCAATAATACCTCCTGCTAGTACACAAGAGCCAAAGTAAGCCTTGATAAGACCTTCCCTCTTTTGATTTGAATCAGCTTGTGCACAGACAAAAAGCAAGGCTCTCTGCAATGCTCTGTCCTAATGAAGGGCCTGTTTTTCCCAAACGGGATGATGTAAACAGGAAGTATTTGCATACAGTTTCATAGTGCGCTGTACATAACCTTTAGGTACAATCATTCTCTCAAGTCATTCAAAGAAGCAAAACACAGTGGAAGAGAAGAGCAATACAGCAGGCATGGTCTAAATGCAAGTGAGAAGGAATTACAATGGAGAAGCATTAGAAGAAAGCACATACTGCTCTTAGAATAACTGCTTTTCAGCCTTCTACCAAAGCAACTAAGTGTACTGGCAATCAGCTCTGTGAATCATACCAGGAACACAATATATGGAACCCACAACTCCTCACAGATAGTGGTGACTGCACTAGGTTGGCAGAATTAGACCAAAATCACTGACGCAGTTCTTTACTCTTCACACTCATCAAGGAATTGTTCATTACCAGATGTACCAAAATGGATTTAGTTTGGGCTAGTAGGACCAGCTATCTTCCAGAGATATATACCCCAGTGCATACAATTTCTGTTGCTCTTGCCCCAGGAGGGACATGCTGCTCTTGGACTTTTAATTATCACAAGGATTTTACAGCATTAGCATTATTACAATTTGTAGAGTGGGGTATGCTGAGTGTCTCCAACTTTTTTTATTCTAGCAATAATTGGTTCTGTCTGGGAGTTCCATGGGAAAACAAAAAAAAATCCTGAATATTTAAACTATTTCACAACACAGTCACAAACAAAACTTGCAGGGCCCTGTAATTTCCAACTCTGAATAGCAGACTTCTCTTTTCAGTACATACATTCTGGACCATCATGCCAGTCACTATAAGTCGGGAGGTTTAACTTAGTGTTTGCAACTCAGCTGTCTTGACCTAGACTAACTGAGTCTGGGAATTATTTGGAAGCATTATTTTGGAACTGCCACAAAAAGAGCATTCAAACACTATTACTTGGATTTAAATTCTTAAAGGAAAAGGTGGAGAAAAAAAGCATAAATCATCCTAACTCAGCACTGACATAATTTCTCCTATGAAAATTTTTGTTACTGCCCTTCAAACGCACTCAAAAGCTTAAGCCAATATTCAATTCATCAATAACCTATGATACATGAATGAAGAAGTGTATGCCTGGTCACATACATTTGCCTATAAGGTCTTTCTTTGTTTTTGGAGCCTGGTCAGCAACTCACGGAAAGAAAGGGGAAAGAGCAAATTACGTAGCAATTCTATCAGACTGAAAACTTGTTTCCAAGCAGACAGAGCTTCTCTACCCTGATGCTGCAGGAGGAACTACAAAGCTGTCTAGACACAGCATACTCAGCCATAAGCTGAGTGTCTTGGATACCAAGAGAAGTCTAGCTGTGGGAAGACAGAGCACAGCATGGTTTAACCACTGCATATTTACCCTTCTTCTTTTAACTACAGAAAAAATATTTTAATACTTACGCAATTGAGATGGAAAAAATGCAGCTTATTTCTGTGTCCAAAATTAATCTTAAAGAAACTACTCTAAATGAAACAAACTTGGGTCCATTTCTGAGTATGCAGATTCAAGAACATAGACAGAAGCTTACAGCCTAGCCTAGCCTGTATGTCTTAATTCATTTCTAAAAGGATAAGCTCTGAAAATACATCTGAAAATATTTTTTGTCTTGCTTTCACACAGTGAAGGAGGTTGGTGGAGAGTCCATTCCCTTACGACAGGACGAGAAAATTATATTCCAGGGAAATATGTAGCAAAGGTTTATCATGGGTAAGTAAATGCATTTCCCATAACCACTCAACACTAATTTTTGTATGTTTACTACACTGATTAAAGATATTCAGTGTCCTAATTAAAACAATACCAAGAGTAACTAGGTAGAAATTTTATTTATTGGTTGCCTGATGCAATTGCCCATGTCTCAGTTCCCTTGAAATCTGACATCAATTGATATCTAAGTTTAGAATATACAAAAATGAAAAATATAGTTTTAAATAACTGGAAGGGTAAAAAAACTCCTGATTTCACATGAGATAGTTAAATTACTTCTGCTGTGCTGACTGATTTTTAATTCTAAGGTCTCAGCAAAGAGATCCTGCTGAGAAAGAGCTTTTTACAAAGTAAAAAAAGTAAGTCCTAGTTGCTTATGATAAAATAAAAACAAACAACCTGCAAACAAATAGAAAGATAAATAAGTCATTCAAGAATGTAACCTCTCTCAATGAAAGAGGTAAGGAATATTCAGAGCTCTCTTGTTGCCCTAGACAACAGTCAGGAAGAAAACACTGAAGCATACACTTAAGGTTTTTCGAGAAAACGGTTTTAACACCTGTTTAATCTTAAGCATACGAACTGTGAACTTCATTGGGATTTATGCAAGTGCTTAAATTGTAATATGTTCTATACCCTCTTGAAACAGAGATGCTTTTCAAAATGCAAGGCACAGGCAGGAGCTTTCCATTACCATGTTTGAAGTTTCCCCAGGACTGGATCAAACCCATAACAACAACATTATTTTAAAGTACCAGTGACTCTTACACTAGTACAGCAAGCTCAGCTGTATCATTACTAACTGTGGCAAAATACTGCAGTGTGTCAAGTTATCAGGAAAATTAGTAATGACACTTCTCCTTATTCAAAAAAAGGAAAAAAAAAACCAAAACAATTTACTTAAAGGACTGGACTGCTCCCTAGAATAAGGTGAATAATTTTATTTGGGGTATATTCCCTGTAGAATTAAATACAGTCTGTGTTAACAAGAATTCTTAAAGAAGAGGGGACTAACATACCTCTGATGACACAGATATGCCATAGGTATGCCACATAAGGCCCTACCAACCAGATAAAGGTAGCTTGAAATGTTTTTTTTTTTGCCCTAGCAAGTCCAAGACTTTTTTGCTCTTCTCTCAGTCTCACAAAAGCTATTTAAACTCAGTACATGAAAACGGAGAACAAGATTTTCTCCAAAAACTGAAAAATATGCCTGGACATAGTTTAGAGAATAACTACAGTTGTTTTTGCAGTCACTTTCCTGGCTAATGCTGCATTTTCACGACCACATGCTGCTCTGTTTCACCGGTTTCCAAATTTCAGAATTTGTTTTTTCCTGCTTCACAGCTGGCTATTTGAAGGTCTGGGAAGAGAAAAAGCAGAGGAACTTCTACAGCTCCCCAACACCAAGGTTGGCTCCTTCATGATCAGAGAGAGTGAAACTAGGAAAGGTGAGAAACATTTTTTTCCCTTTGATCTCAGGCATGAGCAGTTTTACAAGCCTTAATTCTCTCCCTATCCTGTTCCATATGGATAACCTCAAAACCTGAAAAGGTATGTAATGAGAAGAAAAAGGCACCCAGTGCAGCATTCCAGTTTTCATCGGTCACCTACACTGTGAATGCTGCAGAAAACAAGGATAGCCATGGCCTTGGAAAGTTCCACAGGCATCAGCATAAACAAGACACAGTTGTTTAAACATTATTATTCACTTTGGTCACACGTAAAACTTGTTAGGCAGTGAGAATTTTTGAGTAGAGGAAGTGTAGCTTTGCCTTCATTTGTGAAGATGTGGATTGAAGAAGACTTGTGAATTGGCTGAAGAAGCCATAAAATACATTCAAAGCAGAACGATGGATAATTAGGCTTCCTGTGTAAGCTGGTAGTTCTTTCATATGGTTCCCAAAAATCATGCCTTCATTATCTTTACCATTATTCCATCTGCTTTTCTAAACTACAGATTACAAGGACTATTGATTCTAAACAACTCCATCTTTCAAATAAATTGATTTCCCACCTCTCAACACACTTTTTCTTTGCACAGTGGACAATGGGAGATGGATTCCCATTGAAAAAAAATAAAATCAAGTGTGAACTTTACAATTCCCATATGGCAACATATTTAAAATTCTGTTGGTTTATGCTGAAAATTGATATATTTATGTATTTATGTCAATATATTTATCAATTTTCAACATAAGCCAACAGTCCACTGTGGTATCTTCTATAAAGCACTGGAACACACCCAAATTTCAGTTAGAAAGGAACACTAAATCATCAGCTCTGACCTCTTGCATACCACAAACTAACTAGTTTCATGTAACAACAACAAAAATTTCACAGAAATTTAGTATCAACATCCAGTTCTTATCAACTAAGTACTCCAGAAAAATCCAGTTGCAGTCTCCTGCCAGGACTACATTTACAGGCACTAGCTACTGCATTACTGGAAGCTAATTAAGCCAGGTGATTAAAATCAGGAACCCAGCAGATGAGTCTGGTCCTTGTGTTCAGGGAAAGGCGAACAACTTACGTGAGGGCCTGTTTCTTTTATATCGTTTCAAAAAACACTATATCAGTAAATGTAAAAGAAAAACACATCAGAAATTAAGAATCAATCAAAATCCAATCCCCGTATTATGGATGCTTTATTCTATGCGTTATACTTAAAATTAGAATGGACATTCATTTTTTTAAGAACTTTCTGGGACATTTTGAAACGCTGTACCATTCGTGGAAGGTACACTGGTTTGGGTCTCAACTATCCATGCAGAATTAGGACTCTACCTTGTTGTAACTATCACTCTTGTTTCACCAGGATTATATTCCTTGTCCGTGCGGCACAGGGAGGTGAAACATTACAGGATCTTCCGCCTTCCAAATAACTGGTATTACATCTCTCCACGGCAAACCTTTCAGTGCCTTGAAGACCTTGTGAATCACTACTCAGGTAGAAACAATAGCAACAGCAGAATAAACCTATTTTCCACTAGCAACTGTAAAACTCTATATCGGAGGTCCAGAGCAAGAGGTTTTCCCTATGTCCAAGACTTGGCAGCTGCTACTACAGAAATACTGGTGGAGAAATTGGCTTATATGTTCCATTTTAGCTACCTCTGACAGTACATCAGAAATCAACCTGCAAGAAGAGGTTGCCTATATTGGCTTAAGCTATTGTATGCCCTAATGACTGTGTCATTAGAGTGGTCTGTAACACAACGTTGATCAAAGTAGTGTCTAGCACCTCCTTAGACAAGTTTCAGTTACAGTCAGGAAATGGCACAGGCAGGGTCATCCCGCTGCCTTAAAGTACAGCCAATGCCAAAGTTTAGGGGTACAAAAAAAATTAAGCTGTAAGGATGCCATTCATGATTCTGTGCCCAGGGCCATAGGCCAGCACTCTGTTTACTAGCATGGGTATTTCTGCCATTTATTCATTTACCATAGACACAGATAGTATCAGGACATGAAAGACAAGATTCTGAAGTCAAGTTGTACCTGGAGACACTGTCTGCGGTGGAAAATTCTCAGAATTTTTGTTCGACTTCTTTTTCCTACTTGATTGCTTAAGAAAAGTATGGTTGAATTAACAAGTAGAAATCATCTGAGGGGCTCAGCTCTTAGTTTAAATCTAGATTCTGCTCTCATATATACCACAATCAGCCCAGTGGCTGACGCTTTAACTACTTTAACAACTATTTGCCACATTTATGGCAATTTAACCTGTGTTAGAGAGATAGCCTGACAAGCAACATGATTCAGTGATTGAAGTTACAGTGCATTAAAATAAGGAAGTTCTAAAATGAAAGAGAAAGAAGAATTGAAATAAAATAGTTGCGTAAGAGTTATAAGAAAATGACAGGTTCTGGGCTTTCATTAGCAACAGTTACAAAGTATGAAGCCACAATATTTATATATTTAATGGGTAAATGAAAAAGGGTATTCTTATAAACTGAAAAAAAAAATTAAAAAAACACACCTCACTTCCAAAACTTTGAATTCCAGCAATACAGATGAGCAAGAATTTAAACAGGGTAATATTTTTCTATACATTTTAGTTGTCTGACATTTTTCTCTTTTTAGAAAGAAGAAAACAATAAAACCCAAACATTTTAAAAAGTAATCAAATAGTTAAAATAACAACTTGAGTTATAGATGTAAGAGTAAACATAACGGAATTTAGCTCTTCTCCTTGCCCCAGCATGAGATGATGCAGAATTTCACCATGAATTAAAATAGGTTATTCCTGACAGCACAACTGGAGTCAACCCAAGAATTCAGGATAAGTACAGATAGGCTTTGCTGAAATAAAGCTTGGAGGTCTAAAACATCGACCTTATCAATGGCAGGAGAACATATGCAGTGTTTGTAGGGAAGCAAGGAGTAGACAATGGAGAAAAAGAAAAAGAGGTTAAAGTTATCTGAATGCAACGTGGACATGTGAAGCTTGAGTCATTCCAAGCAGAATAGGTGCAAACACAATCCAGTCTGAGTAGTTGTATCGTATATATATATTCTACTGTGTTTGCATGGCTGAGAAGATGGAAAGCAAAAGCAGAACCCACTAGAGACTCAGGAAACTTGGGTTAAATCTCTGATCTGTCATAAAATTCCTTCTAGGTTTTCAGCAAATCACTTATTCTGTTTCTCATTTCCTCACTCATACAGTGGGAAATATATCCCTTGATAAATTGAAAAGCAAAGATATGAGGAAAAGAAGTTAAGCTTGTGTCATAGCGTCCTTGTTGAGTGAAGGATTAACTTTATGTGTCTTCCTTCCCCTATTCAGAAGTTGCTGATGGTCTCTGCTGTGTCCTTACAACACCCTGCCTTACCCAGTGCACTAACAACCACAGCAGAGTGAATCAAGTTCCTCCTGTGGTGATGCGGAATAAAAACTTCAACTGGAGAAGCATTCACAGGTACCACAAGCAACACAAGCTGCCATAAATAAATCATTTTTCCAGTCTTACATGTACTTTCACTTACAACACAGGAGGAGCAGCTATTTGCTTTTCCTGAGGCCAGTTATAAATCTCCCAATCTGCTGACAGCATGTGGACCCATGACAGCTAGATGTCCAGCTCTCTAACTGCTTATCTTAGTACTTTAACCTGCAAAAGTATAGTTATAGCATTAAATCACTTCTTCTACCCAGCCAGCAGCATGAAGAGGTCCACTGGGACTCATGAGCCCTCTCTGCCATGGGAGAAGAAGAGACAGGCCATTATCCACAGTCAGGCCCACACAAGTAGCCTGCAAGCCCATGTAATCAGAAATGGTTACGCCTTGTTCAGGGCAGTCACCCACAAAGCAGTGTACACAAGTGCAATGTACACATAGTCCCAGCTGAAATCTTTCCTGTTTCCCCTCGTTCAATACATAATCCAGCTGAAGGTCTGTAAGATTTTTAATGTCTTGACTGCACCTAGAGAAAGTAGCTGGTTTCAGAAGCTGGTGAAGCAACCACCTTCATAAACAAAAGTGCCTCTTATTTCTGAGGGATAACCTCTCCTCCAATACCCTTCCTTCACAACTTCATTTGCTTACAGATACAAGATAATTATGTGCTGTATTGAAGTCCATTTTTTCCTACAGATAAAAAAGAGAGAAAGTATAGAGAGGTTATTTCCCTTTAAAATGCTCAAGAAAAAGGTACTACTGTTGTAGTGTTTTAGAAAATCACTATGAGACAGAAATGCTTGGTGATTTATAAGACAGGAATTTCTTTGTGAAATAAAATTAACATTGTTTGGCTTAATAACTGTTAATATTAGACTCAATTTAAGTAGCTGAAATGGTAACAACTCTTCATTCTTTTAAAGGCTGGAGATGACTGGAGATACAGAAAGTACACTGGCAGCAATAGATGACTCCTGTCTCAGCTATGGACTGAGGGAAAGCATTGCTTCCTACCTCTCCTTGACAGGGGATGACAGCTCTTCTTTTGTGAGTGCCAGAAAGAAGAAAGCACAGTCTCTTATATACACAGGGAGCAAGCATAGGAGTACTCTTCACTTGCCACCTACATATTATGACGACTGACCCTGAGACAGCAGTGGGGACAATGGAAGATGAGAGCTTAGAAAAAAAATAACAAAGCATCCTGTGGTCATGCAGTTCTTCAACAGCTAAGAGATAAAGCACACCAGCTGGTGATCAGACTTTGTGCTTCTGCATTTCCCCTTCTGAAGGTTAACCAGCTGTTATAGGTGTAACCTTTGTAAGGGTACTATATCATGCCATATACTGCAATTGTGCTCAGTGCACCTGAAATTAGAAACTGCTCACTAGCAACATAAACTGAGACACTCTAAGCCAAGAGTCAAGTGAGGGAGAGGATTCTTTGGTAAGGATGATGCCCACCATTGTACAAAGGTGACTGAAAAGACTAACTACAGCTCGAGACCTTAAATTAAAGTCTTAGTCTGGTACTCTCCACAGGCTGAAAATCATATTAGCAGAATCTACCTACTCAGAAAGCCTTTTTTTCTCATACTCATCATAATCATTGAGTTGGAAAGTCTCCAAGAAAATATCAAGTAACTAGCATTCAAGAAACACCTCACTGTATTGACTGTACGCATCTGTCATTTCTACCATTTCGAGAAAAATATCTAATGTCATTGACTTTTCAAGTGGCTTTTAATTCAGCTGCACGTAATGGCCTGTTGCATCCTGAAGGATCACAAAATGAAGAACAGGCTTAACTCACTGAGAAGATCTCGCTGAGGCCTGAGATGAAAGCACAGGCATATCCAGAAGCACAACTTAACTGCTCTTAATCCAGTGGATATTCATCAGAGAACAAAGTGTTTTTGTTGGTTTTGTTGGGGTTTTTTTTTGTTTTGTTTTTGTTTTTTAATGAAAACAAAAATATTGTACTATAATGCCTAACTGCAAAGGTAGGCTTGCAAAGGAGTGACCTTTGAGGAGAGGACAGGACTTGAACTTCATCTCCTGAAGGCACGTCATATTTATGTATAATATTTATATTAATATCAGCTTTTTAATAATTAAAGTAATAGAACAATTCAGAAACAGTGGATGTTAAAGAGTTTTCTGAACTTTTTGTCTGAAGATTAGGTCAAATTGTTTAAAAAGTTCATAAGTTCATAAGTTCATAAGGTTGGAAAGGACCTATAAGATCATCTAGTCCAACCATCCTCCTATCACTATCTCTACCCAACTACTAAATTAAGTCCTTTAGCACCTCATCTAAAAGCTTCTTGAACAGCGCTAGGGATGGTGCCTCAACCACCTCCCTAGGCAGGCCATTCCAGTGCCTGACCACTCTTTCAGAAAAGAAATGCTTCCTGAGGTCTAATCTAAATCTTCCCCGGCGCAACTTGTGGCCATTCCCTCTCGTCCTGTCATTACTTATCAGGGAGAAGAGGCCTACCCCCTCCTCACCACAACCCCCCTTCAGGAAGTGGTAGAGTGCAATAAGGTCTCCTCTGAGCCTCCTCTTCTCCAGACTAAACAATCCCAGCTCCCTCAGCCGCTCCTCATAAGACTTGTGCTCCAGGCCCCTCACCAGTTTTGTTGCCCTTCTCTGAACACGCTCCAGGGCCTCAATGTCCTTCTTGTAGTGAGGGGCCCAAAACTGAACACAGTACTCGAGGTGCAGCCGTACCAGAGCTGAGTACAGGGGGATGATCACCTCCCTGCTCCTGCTGGCTACACTATTTCTAATACAGGCCAGGATGCTGTTGGCCTTCTTGGCCACCTGGGCACACTGCCGGCTCATGTTAAGCCGAGCATCAACCAACACCCCCAGGTCCTTTTCCTCTCTACATTCTTCAAGCCATTCTGCCCCAAGCCTATAGCATTGCATGGGGTTATTGTGGCCAAAGTGCAGGACCCGGCACTTGGTCTTATTGAACCTCATCCCATTTTGCTCAGCCCAGCTGTTCAGCCTATCCAAATCCCTCTGAAGGGCCTCCCTACCCTCAGGCAGTTTGACACATCCTCCCAGCTTTGTGTCATCTGCAAACTTACTGAGCGTACACTCAATTCCCTCGTCTAGGTCATCAATAAAGATATTAAACAAGATGGGCCCCAAAACTGACCCTTGGGGGACACCACTCGTTACAGGACGCCAGCTGGACTTAACTCCATTAACCACTACCCTCTGGGCACGGCCCTCCAGCCAGTTCTCCACCCAGAGAAGAGTGAACCTGTCCACACCACGGGCTGCCAGTTTCCTTAGGAGAATACTGTGGGAGACCGTGTCAAAGGCCTTGCTGAAGTCCAGGTAGACTACATCAACAGCCTTTCCCTCATCTACCTGTCTGGTCACCCAGTCATAGTTCTTAAAGGTAAAGGTTCTGAAAGGTTCACAGTCAAGTTCTTAAAGTAACTGGGCTGCTTTAAATATCACAAATCAAAGAATTTTTTAATGTATACATACCCTTGCCAAATTAAAAAGAAGTCTGATAGTGATAGAACAAGGGGGAATGACCTTAAACTAAAATATGGTAGATTTAGATATATTTAGTTTAGATGTTAGGAAAAAAATCTTTATTCTGAGGGTGGTGAGGCACTGGCATGAGCTGCCCAGAGAAGCTGTGTATGCCCCATCCCTGGAGGTGTTCAAGGCCAGGTTGAGTGGGGCCCTGGGCAGCCTGAGCTGGTGGATGGCAACCCTACCAACAGCAGGGAGTAGGAAATGAGTGATCTTTGAGGTCCATTCCAACCTAAGCCATTCTATGATTCAGTGAGATTGCACGGTTCTTGGAGCTTCACTTGTGTTTACTGTGTAAATGTTGTAGCCAAATCTGGGGACATAAGATGCTACAGTTTACGTACTTGAGCAGGCATCTTTTCAATCCAGTGTGGTCATACCCCTTTTTTAATGGCAGATGGTGGTGGGGTGCAGGTTTGAGTTTAGAGACAGAGGGAATTGGGCTTATATGCATTTCCTCTATAAATACATTTTGGCATAAATCTGTGCATTCCATAGATCTTATAGTAGATCATTTCCACTAGAAAGAGAGTAAGAGAAAATCAGAGAACAAAATAGTTTAAACATACTTCCGAAATTTAAAGGCAAATGCAGTTTGACTGATGAACCTTGAATAAAAGCTTTGAACAAAAAGCAAAATGAACTCAGGTACTCTAGATGTTTATATAATCTCAACATTACTGTTACTGATAATTAATTTGTTGTGGCAACTGTAATGCAACCACTGAAATGTATGTGGGGTACATTACAGATTTCTAAGTCATGACTTGCATTAATTAAAATAACACCCAAGAGTTACTTAGTATTGCTTTAAAAAATTGAAAAGCTGGCAAACAATTATTTCAAGCACCCAGACTTACAGTGATACATCTAGACCTTATCTTTGACAGAATACAACAAAAAAATCCAAGAGTCCATGCAAAACCTGCAAAACACTTCAGTCTCCACTCTGTAGAAAGGGGATAAGACATGCTCTGATGAGGACAGGCACACAAACTCACAGAATGGCTGAGGTTGGCAGGGACCTCTGGGTCCATCTGGCCCAACCCAGCTCAAGCAGGGACACCTAGAGCAGAGGGCCCAGGGCCAGGTTCAGGCAGCTTTTGGATATCTCCCAGGAGGAAACCTCTCAGCAACCTGTGATAGGCCTCAGGTGCACGCACAGCACAGTAGTGCTTCCCTGTGTTCAGAAGGAGTCTACTGTGTTCCAGTTTGTGCACACTGCCTCTTGTCTTGGCAGAGATGCTGCAGTTCCTTAATCATTTTTGTGGCCCTTCACTGAACGATCTCTGGTAGATCTCTGGTACTGGGGGGCCCAGAACCAGACACAGAACTCCATCTATATTAACTAGATTTTCTGTCTAGTAATAGATAGATTAATTGTGTAATCCTTGGTGTTACAGTGCCCACACACAACCTAGATACTTGTTGAGCTGTACATTTTCAGTTTCTCTATGATGACCATTTATACAATCACATTGTACAGGAATGTTGGGGAAAAAACAATCTCCTGCTAAGACATTACACTTGGATTATCTCCCTCTACAGAGTATGATTTGAGGTACACATGAGTAAAGTATACTCTGCTCTAAAGTAAGTAAAGTACTCTCTACTCTGCCCTGGTGACATGTCACCTGGAGTACTGTGTCCAGTTCTGGGCTCCCCAGTACAAAAAAGACAGGGATCTACTCAAAAGAGAGCAGCCTCTCTTATAAGGAAAGGCTGAGAGACCTGGGTCTGTTCAGCCTTGCAAAAAGGAAGACTCAGAGGGGATCTGATCCATGTCTACAAAAATCTAAGGTGTGGGAGGCAAAGGGATGAGGCTGGACTCTTCTCAGCAGTGTGTGGAGATAGGACAAGGGGAAATGGACACAAACTGATTCATAGAAAGTTCAGCACAAATGTGTGTAGTGACTTCTTCACAGTGAGGGTGATGGAGCACTGGCACAGGCTGCACAGAGAGGTTGTGTAGTCTCCTTCTCTGGAGATATTGAAGACCCACCTGAATGCCTACCTGTGTAACCTGGGCTAGGGAGCTGCTTTGGCAGGGGGTTGGACTCGATGATCTCTAGAGGTCCCTTCCAATCCCTACAATTCTGTGATTCTGTGAAATTAGTAGGAAGGATAGAACTTGGATGAATTTTCCTAGCAGGTAAGTCATCTGTATACTCAGTAATAATTAAAAAGAAATGGAAGGCACCCTGAAGTTTTCTCTACTCCTTTACTTAAGGAAGGACTAATATCAACTAGTACAATCATGTCACAATTTTAGTTTATTTTTAAAAGCCACCAGTCATGATACTGGGGTTGCAGGCAGATTACTGGGCTTCTGCCCTAGCCATTCATTATCATATCTATAAATAACATGATTAAATATGGCATGTGGCAAGGGAAACTGCTGGGTTTAAATAACAAAGTGAGAGGATGACAGAAGCTGTGAATTGAGAGCATGTGAACAGTACTAGATGGATCTTAGGGGAATCAGGCACCTTCACCCTATTTTCAGATAAGACATATGCTTCCAAATGCAAAAGTCCTGGAGTAAGTGAACAGGCCTCTTTTTACATAAAATTGAACTAGTATACAAATAAATTAATCAAAAGATGAAATCAACGAATGTTAATGCACTTAATTTGATTTAAAATAGCACACTAATCAATAAGATTATATATATATATATATATTAATCATACTAGCGAAAGATGAAATAAGTTATAAAAAAAGAGTCACCCTTACAGTTTTGCATTCATTTTTCAATTCAGTCTGTTTTCAGATTGCTTCAAAACAAAACCTATTACTGGACAACAGAGGAAATTCAAAAGCACTTTGCCATTTCAGGTGCATCTCTCCTATTAGGCAAAGCTTCCTATCTCTCCACATACTAGGATACAGTATCTAGTATCTGATTTTTTTAATATAAGACAAAGAACTGAAAAGGAACAAAAAATTAACATCCGTACAAAAATAATATTGCTTAATGGTATTTCCCTCTGGAAATCTATTTCTGCTATATGTAATCAGTTTAATAGTTCATTGACTGTGTTTAACTCCTTTTTTACAATTAAATCAGAACATTCTATCATCTTGAATTAAAAATAAGACATGTTCCTTTACAGGAACTGAGGGTGTTTATCTGAGAAATTATTAGAAATCAAAAGTTTTATGTTTCATCACTACTTTACAAAAAAAAAATAAAAGAAAAATAGATACAGTAGATTTTCATAGAACCATAGAATCACCAAGGTTGGAAAAGACCTACAAGATCATCCAGTTCAACCGTCCACCTATCACCAACAGTTCTCACTAAACCATGTTCCTCAACACAATGTCCAGACTTTCCTTGAGTATATCCAGGGTTGGTGACTCCACTACCTCCCTGGGCAGCCCATTCCAGCACCTGACCACTCTTTCAGAAAAGAATTATTTCCTAACATCCAGTCTGAATTTACGCTGGTGCAGCTTGAAGCCATTCCCTCTGGTACTATCACCAGTTACAAGAGAGGAGAGGCCAACTCCCCAGCTCACTACAACCTCTCTTCAGGTAGTTACAGAGAGCAATAAGGTCTCCCCTGAACCTCTTCTCCAGACTGAACATTCCCAGTTCCCTCAGCCATTCCTCATAAGGCTGTGCTCCAGACCCCTCGCCTGTTTTGTTGACCTTATCTGAACATGCTCAAGGGCCTCGATATCTTTCTTACGGTGAGAGGCCCAAAAGTGAATACGGTACTCGAGGTGCATCCTCAACAGTGTTGAGTACAGGGGGACAATTTCTTCCCTGCTCCTGCTGGCAACACTATTCTGATATCTACTTCTGATATAAGCCAAGATGCTGTTGGCCTTTTTGGTCACCTGGGCATACTGCTGGCTCATGTTCAGCCAAGCATTGACCAATACTCCCAGGTCCATTTCCCCTACACAGTCTTCCAGCCACTCTGCCCCAAGCCTGTAGCATTGCCTGGGGTTGTTGTGACCAAAGTGCAGGACCTGTCACTTGATCTTGTTGAATCTCATCCCATTGGCTAATTAGCTCATTAGCCCAGCTAACCAGCCTGTCTAGATCACTCTTTAGGGCCTCACTACCCCCAGGCAGACTGACACTTCCAGCCAACTTGATGTCATCTGCAAACTTACTGAGGGTGCACTCAGTGCCCTCATCCAGGTCATCAATAGAGACATTGAAGAGGACAGGCCCCAGTACTGACCCCTGGGGAACAATCACTCGTGATTGGTTACTAGCTGGATTTAATTCCACTTAACTCCATTTTTGAGCCACTGTTATTAATGTTGATTTTTTGCTTTAACAAAACTTAAAATTAAATCTACCATGGCACTGTATGGATTATTTCATAATATTATTTTGAAATAAATGAATTATTCTGCTTTTGCTGAGGCAGTGTTCTTCACAGTCTTGGGAAGAAAACTACTGTTACATACTTGAAATCAGTGGAAAGAATCAATACATCTACAGTTCATTGCACTTGCCACTATTTTCCACTTTTTAATAGAGTTCAATACTCATTTTATAAAAGAATAAAAAGATGCAGTGTGGAACCAGATTCCAGCAACAGGGATAAGCAAAGATGTGGTTTCACTTCCCTTTCATCAGTTGCTCAACTGGTAAATTGCACTGTATCCTGTTACAGCTCTCAACAGGACCACATCCTATCCTGTTTCAGAAAAGGGTGTTTGACTTCAGAGAAAGAGTAGGATGGAACTGTATTGTGTGAGTAAAGGACTCCAAAGGCAAATTACCTTCAATGTCAAGAGGTGAGTAAAAATCTGTGAATTGCATTAGGAATTATCTGAGAATGTCATAAAAAATACAACTAGTGAACAGCAATTTTCAACAATTTCCCTTGTCCTCTCTGCTAGAGTTGTACAATTAAATTAGTCTTACTGAGATATGAAGATGCAAGAGGCAAGTTATACTTCCTCTCAAAAATGAAGAGAAATCAAGAAAGGAACAGGGACTTAATTATTTTCAAGGCAAGATTTTAAACAATTGGGCCCTGGCTTTCCTGGACTATGTTCCTCTGCTCACATTCACAAGTAAAGTATATAAAAGCCTTATTTCACAGCACAGTACTCTCATTCAAGGCTATGAATATCGATGGTAATACCAAGGCTGACAAAGCTGGCTCAAAGTCCTGAAATTCAGTGTATGAAAGGCAGTAAGAATAGAGAACACCTGGGGTGATGGCAAAAAAATCCAAACTGACAAGCAAGCCTGTGGTTGAACAGATTTCTGAGGCTCTGAAACTTGATTTTCTTTTAAATGAAATTATTCATCTGTCATGAGATCAGATAAAGACTGGAGACTTCAAACATGCGGATGTTTGGCTCATCATTTCTAGAGTCTAAAAACTGCTGATCAATAATTGTATTTATGGAATGGAAACTAATCTGTTGTCCTTACAAGTTATGAAACAAAACTATTTATATAACACAAAAAACCACAGTGACGAGAAAAAGATTCTTAGTATGACTAAATCAATCACCTAATTGCATCTCTTGTACATCCTTGTGAAGCACCTAACTTCTGGAGATAGCAATCACAGGTGAGAAGAAAAATAACTACATCAATAACAGTTAAATTCGTACTGCAAGAGAAATAAATGAAATAAAACCAGCACCCACATTTGTGTCACGGAATTGTTTCAAAATGAATCTGAAGCAGCAGGAATGTGACTTACCATCAATAACACCCTCCTGAAGAGACCCATATTGATTGACTCTGTGAGGAGGTGAATGCTTGCAATGTCTGCACCACCACGGTCAGCTCCTAATGAGACCTGGCTCGGATCTCCACCAAAGCTACCAATGTTCTGCTGCACCCACTTCAGAGCTGCCAGCTGATCCAAAAGGCCTGCATTTCCACTTGCCTCAGAAGAGCCTGTTGTAGTAAATAAATAAAGCAGTTTGAAAAGAAAAAAACAAACAAAAAACACAGCTAAAAACATCTGAATTTTTTGTTAACTGCTATAGCTCAGGTATCAGTAATGCACATTATCACTTTTTCTGGTGAAAGGAAGAGACAACAGATAGTTAATGAGTTAAAATTCTCCAAATTCAAAACCATAAAAAAATCCAACAGAAGGAAGAAAAACCAGGAATAGAAACATAGCTGAAACTATCTGTTTATTCCATTGCCAAGATCAAATAGTCCACTTTTAAAGAGTAAACTGAGAAACAAGGGAAGGAAATGAACAGGCAGTGGAATGAAAAGCTGCCTCTTTGTGTACAGATAACCCTGTCTAAGGAAAAAAAGTGGTTGAACACACACATTTTGTAGTGGATATCTGTGTGCCTTCCATAATGATTTACTGAGGTATCACAGCTGAATTAAGTAGCAGAACAGAATGTAGTGGACACTGATTACTAATAGCCTTGTTGGTCTTAAAGATACCCACATCACAACAGCCATCACTACCATTCTCCTCTCAGAAGTACGGCAAATAACTAAATATACAGCTCTGGAAATTACAAACTTCTGCCTATAGCCATAGTTTCTGCTGATCAGGTCAAGCCACTGGAGTGAAGCAACAGCAGTAAATCCTTTCTGGACTGTTTTAAGAAGCCTAACTTTAAGAGCTTGCTGCAAGCATCCTGACACCTCATGGGAGGAAGTGAAATCAATGTCAATGTTACAGTCACACAACATGCCTTGCTACCAGTATGATAAACAGGAAAACCAAGGAGGGAAATACAACCAGTTCCTTCTACTCTGGCAAAAACCACAACCAGGTTATGAAACGTACCGTGCTGGGGGACTGGGGCATGCCCTGGCATCCACAGCACTTAAGACTACAAGAAACGTGTCCTTTCACTTCTTGAGCGAATCTTTTTTACTCCTTGAGTCATTGCCTATTGTATAAATCTCACGAGCAGTATTTTTACAAAAATATTACATTCCTTGGATCACAGGAGAATGAAAAAAACCTGGTGTTCAGGAGGAAGCAGACAATGTCAACTGTATGTATTTCTGCTATTACTAAATTGGAGAAGAACAATGGTCCTAAATTTAAACATTAAGATCCTCTTTCATATGACTTCATGGGCTCTTTTAGATGAATCAGGCATAAAAGGCATGACCATTTTCTCTATTCCCTTGCTATCTAAATCACTGACAATTCAACTTAGTATTTCCGGGTGCAAAACCAGAGTTGAGGTCTCTATTAAGAATGGGGGGCAGCAAATCAAATTAAACTTTCAGTGTATTCAGAAGTATGAGTGGATTTCAACTCTGCAAAAGCTCTTCAGTAGGATATGACAGCAGAACTAACAACAACAACAACAAAGGAATTCTGTTGTTCTTCTTGCTGTCCTTCCTTCCCCTTCATTTCTAGTTTTGCAATTCGTAACAAGTCAACAGGAGAGGATACAGTACTTTGCTCAGCTGGACAATGAAAATGACATTGCTTACAAGTTAACTTGTAAGTAAGTTAATTTTTCAGGTAGGTCAGGTCCTTCTAACAACCTTGCTCCCTAAAATCCTAAGAGGATTATCCAAAGAGGATCTTTCCACTTTGAAAATGAAGGACAACTTCCAATGGACCAGGATTTATCCAAGGCTTTTAGCAAGAGGAACTATCCACATGAAAAAGAGGTTAGAAGATTCATCCTCAGCTATGGGCTTTAATATAAACACTGCTATGTAATATTAAGTCCAGGTAGCATTTTCCACTTATCAAAAAACCTAGGTGAGATTCACAAGGCTGAAGGAGGTTAGTGGGTAATGCATGAGCAGTGCTGTCTAATGGAAGCTTGTTCAGCATGTGTCCATACTTTATTTGACTCTAGGTAGAACTCAGCCACGGTATCACTGTCATAAACATCAGGTTTGCAGTGTTGAAAACAGTGATTCTTTCCCCAGATACACCTATCACAATCTTCATATCAAAAAATGAGTAGGGAGTCTGTGGTGTGAACTCTCTACTTAAAGAACAGGCTTTGCTGAGGGTGAGCTTTAAGCAAAAGTGGACAAAAGGAAAACTGGCAAATAGCTCCAGCAATAATCCCAAATGAGGCAAAATTCACAGTGCTGCCAACAATGAATATTCAAAAGAGTTACATAGCAAAGTATATTGATCTAGCATTTGCAAGTACGAAAATAATAAACTAAAGGATATACAGCTATTAATGTGCTCACTGGAGAGAACAAGAATTGTCAACCAGGTAGAGGAAGACAGAATTCCACTTGCAGTTATTTCTTCTCCATTTCCATTCCTCCTCCATAGTACAAAGAAGCAAATTTCTAAAAAGTTCTAACTAACATTTTGGTTGTTTTTTTTTTAGCATAACTGTTATAAAACACAATTAAGCCCACAGTTGCATTTACTGTAGAAATCCATGACTTACCAACACTAAGGAAGCCAAAAACACCAACCCTGTAGTTTGCTGTTACAATAATCGTGTTGCTTATGCCAGCAAGGTATGAGCCATCTATGTTCTCCTTTCCTGCCTCAGTGCTGTCACTCCCTCCATTGTGGAAGAACAGCAACACTGCCATGTTTTTCACCTGCAGTGACAAACAACTTAGTTACTATTCCTGTAGTCAACTCACTGATGAGAATACAATCTTCCCAGTTAAAATTATCTACCACACCATTTAAAAGCATCCTGTACACTGTGTCCCATGTAAAGAAGAAATAATAGCACAATTAGGTTTCTCTAACAACTGATGGTTGGACTAGATGTTCTTGGTCTTTTTCAACCTTAATGATTCAATGAATCCAATTATCTATCTCAAGGCAGATAATCTCACTGATTTGGCCACTGATCACCTGCTAGGCTCGTCTTTGTTGTAAAGTGTCTGCTTTACAGAAACACTCAGTTCAAGCAATAGGGAAACTGGAGAAAGAAACGCCCTGTTAGTTTGTCTTTGTGAGCAGAACCAACCAATACCTGTGCAAGGCTGTTTCCTCCGGTCTCTTAGGATAAGAAGGAATTATAATCGACTGCTGCTCCTTTCAGAGCCAATTCAGTTTTCCTCAGAAACTGGGGATTTTGAAGCTGGTATGGGGTCTGGAGCATAGGTTTTACGAGAAGTGGCTGAGTGAGACTGTTTAGTCTGAAGAAGAGGAGGCTCAGGGGAAACCTTACAATTCCTCAGGGGAAACTCTACAATTCCCTGAGAGGGAGCTGCAGCAAGTTGATGGTCCCCCTCTTTTCACAGGTGGCCAGTGACAGAATGATAATGGCCTCAAGATGTGCCAGGATTGAATAGAAGGAAAAATTTCTTCCCAGAAGAACACTGAGGTATTGGAACAGGCTGCACAGGGAGGTGGTGGGGTCACCATCTCTGGAGATGTTTAAGAAACATGAAGATGTGGCACTAGGGTACATGATGTAGTGTGCATGGTGGTGATGGGATGATGGTTAAACTAGATGATAGTCTTTTTTTCCAAACTTAGTGATTCTATAACTCTATGATTCAATGATTTTTCCCAAAACAGCACCACATCTGTGTTCACCCTTCTCAAGACTTTTAGCTGGGCAGCCACTTCATGGCCAGTACAACAGCAGAACTGCACAGGAGGCTCCAGTGCATACCAGCAGACTATGACCCCATAAAAAGGATACTTTGAAAACATACCAGTGACACATATGGTGTTTTGTATGTGCTTTTTTGCTTTTTATCCCCCCCCCCCCTCTTTCTGCGGCAAAGAGCAGTGTAGTCTGTTCCCATGCTAGAAATGTTTACTTTAATGCAACCTCAATTTTACATTTAGTATGTTCAATCCTTATCACTCTTTTTGGGATCACAGAGAACAAGACTGTTCTCAGTAGTGTGCCACACCCACACAAACACACATACACACACCTACTACTTTCTGCTTTGGCATCTGGTGGTGTTTTTCAAAGAAGGGCTGGTGGCCCCTACAACAGCACCAAGTACACCTGAGGTTTGAATTGTCCTGCAGCAAGAGGGCATTTGAGCTGTGCTGCTGTAGTTTTTTGGAAGTGGCTTAACTAAATGCAGCAAACCCACTTGCTCTGGCAAAAGAGGTTTCCTGAAGAAATGCCACTAGCTGTTTGATAAGAGGAGCAGCAAAGATGCAATGGTTGCAGACTCCTGCAAAAGTTCAGGAGGCAAACTGTCCTCACTGCCCTTAACTGGCCACTAATCTGTACACTGATAGGGCACCGCTACCTCCTTTCTCTCCCTGTCTCATCTATCTGGATAATTATTTCAGAGGCTTCTTATGATCACCATAAGATTACTAAGATGCACCCAGAAAGTGCATGAACTGAAATAGGCAGCTTTAAGGAACTTCTGATTCCGAGGAAAAATTTCTTAATTCACTGTGCCTTGTCACTTGTTCCCATTTCTGCTTGTTACAAAGCATGGACAGATAGACGAGGGGAAGCAAAGAGGAAAGAATTTGTTTTCCCATGGAAATTCATTCTAAAATATGACTGCATTAAACCACGGCAGCTAAGACCACAGGAAACATGATGCTGAGACTGTTCAGTCCCCAGCTCACCATGGTTAAACTCGAGGTTGGAAATAAACATTTCCAGCATGTCCACAGTGGGACATAACATTGATCTCCACCTGCCCTCTAAGGCACATATTGCAATATGTTGGGCAATCTTACTCAGTGCTGTTGGGATGAAGAGATAAGAAGCTGAAGATAGGGGACAAAAAGGGTAAAATCAAGTGTGATGCAACACATATGGAGCAATTTATGGGAAGATGTAGTACAAGGTCTGTAGAGGTAGTACAGTGCCTGGATGCAGCATTCTCCTTTTTAGTCTGCATTGTGCAATGACAGATACCTCTTCAACATAAGGGTATATTTTCATGAAATATAACTTGAGCTTTAGTCCCAAAGGATTGCAGTCTCAGAGCTCATGGAGTTGGGCATTTTAGCTGAAGGCTATTTACCATAACTGCCTTTCCAGTTCTCGTTTGCCATTTTAAGAATACAGCACAATTATTTGCATGCTGTAATTGAACTATGCCTCACAAAATGAGACATTTCGTATTATCTCTGAGATATCTATTTAGTAGCCAATCTATTAAATAATAATAATGTAGATAATCTATTGACTAGGCAGTTAATCTGTTTTACTATATATCAGCTGCTGGGTAATTTACTTGGAAAATAAGTAGATTTACTCCATGTTCTCAGCCAAATTCAAGCAACCACTGCAGTAAAATCCATGAGGTCCAAGAGCTGTCAAAGAAACACAAGCACTTGACTAAAGTCTTCTGGTAACAGCTGCAGCTTCTGCACTCATCATGACAGAATCATACAGAGGTTTGAGTTGGAAGTGACCTTAAAGCTCATCCAGTTCCAACTCGCCTTCGTGGGCTGCTTGCCACCCACCAGATCAGGTTGCCCAGGGCTCCATCTAACTTGGCCTTGAATGCAGATAGATTAACTTTGAAGTGTAAAATCTGTATGAAGACTTCCAGCTGAGACACAGCCAGACATCTCCAGACAGCTTACCTAGCAAGGGATTTCTTCTGGGGAAATCAGCAGCTCTGCTGTGGTCATGCCCACATGATCCCAGACCTCAAAGGGGACAGAGACTACACGTAGCTAGAAGTCTGATATTAAGAACTATTTTTCCCATGTGACTAGCAATAGGATGAGAGGCAATGCCCTCAAGTTGCACCAAGGGATGTTCAGGTTGGATATAAGGAAAAATTTAATCTCAGAAGGAGTGGTGAGGTGCATTGGAACAGGCAGCACAGGGAAGTGGTGAAATCACTGTTTCTGAAGGTATTCAAGAAATGTGCAGGTGTAGCACTGACTGACATGGTTTGGTGGGCATGGTGGTGGTGGGATGTCTGTTGGACCTGATGATCTTAAAAGTCTTTTCTGATCTTAATGATTCTACAATTTCATGGTTCTTCAACTCTCCAAAGAGCACTTGATGAGTGATAATTAAGGCAAGGATAGATTTGAAACAGGCAACCTGCAGCGCTTTTAACCAGGATCACTTTGGAATAAGCACACAAGAGATGATGTGAGGGGGAAGTTCTTTACAGGGAGAGTGGTGATGTGCTGGAACAGGCTGCCCAGAGAGATTGTGGATGCTCCATCCCTGGAGGCATTCAGGACCAGATTGGATGGGGCCATAGAAAACATGGTCTAGTACCAGATCTGGAGGTTAGTGTACCTGCCATGGCAGGGGAGTATGAACTAAATGATCCTTGGGGTCTCTTCCAACTCAAGCCATTCTACAATTCTATGATTCTTTGATTCTACAATGCAATAAAAATGGGAGTAACACATGCAGATACCAGCAGAAAGGGAGAGGTTATACTTTCTGCTCTTATTTAGCAGAGTTTCAAGCCTTAATCTTAGAATCCTTAGAGTTGGAAGGGACCTCTGAAGGCCACTTAGTCCAACTTTCCTGCAATGAACAGGGACGTGCACAGCTAGATCAAGTTGCTCATCTTGCATTTGCTTGGTTCTACAAATCAAGCTGAAATGCAGCTATACTCTAGTGATGCAGCAGAAGGTGATGGTTATAAGCAGAAAAAAGTATCTCAGGAGTGTCAATTTTACTTAGAGGGTTATGTGGTACATGTAGCTTTGGAAGCAAAATAAGATGATGTCATTCATCTTTTTCAGTGTTTGACACTAAAAGTCCTTTGATGACAAGGAGTTGTGCCCAGATGATGCTATTGTTCAGGTCTGAAATGCTACTGAACAACATCTACAAATCTAGGAGATTTTAACATTTGAGATTTGTTTAGCTAGTTTATCTTTCTAAAACTAAAAAATGTAAAATTATAGCTCTTGGAATGCAAGTGAAAAATAGAACTTGCTACAAGAAGAAACAGAAAAATGTCATGCCTTCTGCTCCCTGATACTGCTGCAAAAACAGAAGTTTTGGTTCTTTTAGGCTGGCACATATGACTTGACCAGACATGCTTCTACATGATGCCTCTACCAAAAGACAAGACAGATTAAGTACAGAACTACTAAGGAGAAAATAAAACCTTTTTATTCTATCAAATGGTAGAAAATGCAGTGCTTTTGAATGAGCTAACTTGAAAGCAGCACTTAAGCGGAGATGGCAAACTGCCTGGGAGAGCAACCTGATGTTTTCAACAAGCAACGTCTGGACTCAATACAAAATGACAGTCTGGGACTGCAGGGAGAAAAGATTTAGTCTTTCTACTGATTAAAGGACCCTGCATGGGGCTGTGTGCCCTGCTGCCAGAGGCAGCTCTGAGGTGAGGTAGCCAGCCAGCTCTTTCCAGGCACGCACTGTGAAAGAGATATCATTTGGTGTCACCTGCTGAAAATTACAGAGGAAATAAAAGCCCTGTTCCTTTATTCTGGGTTCACTCATCAATGGGATTGGTATGTAATTCAGTGTCTTCCTCCCCAGCCCCAAAGAGTTTGGCCAACCATCTCAGCATGGTTCTAACACGAAGCTTTATATCTGTTTACAATAAGAAATTCAGAACTTTTCATGTTTCTCAGGTTGCACCACTGGCTCAGTCATCTTTGAAAGCCCTATTTTAATGCAGTGTTGGCAGGGCACAGATTTAGCATTGTTTGCTACCCTCATTCCTCAACTTCACCTCTGGAGGTCAACAGGGGAACAGTCACTGTGTGCTGCCACTCAACTGCTGGCAAGTACTGGTATGTTATTGTCTTCTGGATGCACCATATAACTTCAGGGACATTACCATTTCTGTCCCCAGCCTCTCCTCCTTGGCTTCCACCTTCCTCTTGTGTTTTGTTTCTCTTTTTGTCTCTTTCATGTCCAGCCTTTTAATTTTCTACCCTCCCAGTTACCCAGCAAAGCCTGCAGGGAGTAAGATTGCACAAGGAAAATCAACAGAGTGCTTAATTTAACCTTGCAGTACTTTGTGAACACCACATGGAAAACAGTAATTTGCACCAATTAGAAGTGCTTTGAAAAGAGACAATGCTTAGCTGCAAAAAAAATGCTGCTCATCTCCTACTTACTGTGGTGACAGGAACAAAAACATTCAGATATAAGCAGTCTTCACTGACAGAGTATGATGGAGTCTCTCTGTCTCCTGGCTGCCAACAAGTTGACCTATGGAAATCAAGAGAATTACAACAAAAACATGTATTCTTTGTCCATGGCTGCTGTTTCTTCAGATTTTGATGAACTGTTTGAGATTATAAAATCTTTTACTCTATGGATCTCAATCACATTTAATCACATTTACACCATAGTAAGAAATAGGTTGGTTGTATGCACCCATACGAATGAAAAATAAAATAAAATAAAAACCACTGTATTTTTCATGACTTTGTATTTTGTTCCCTGAGAAAACCAACACCATTTTAGAAGGAAGCTGGCTGAATTTCATTTTTTTGGGTATGTGGTATCTCATGAATAGTACCATCCTCCATCCCCCAGGATTTCCTTGTGCCAAGACTGACTCTGAGGAAAGGCTGCCACCTACTGAGGCGAGTCCACAGCTCCATAGCTCTTCCAACTTTAAATATAATATTTTATAATTTAATAATCTTAATTATTTTTATGTCTTTTTTTTTTCCCAGAAGTCTTTGTTCAGATCCATATTGGTACTAGGAAAAATTTCTTCTCAGGGAGAGTGGTTTAGGCACATGATTTAGCGGGCATGGTGGTGGGTTTATGTTTGGACTAGATGGTCTTAGAGGTTTTTCCAACCTTACTGATTCTTCGATTCTATAAATATTTCTCTTTTTTCATTAATGGAATTGGTGTAATATGAATTTCTTGAATAAAAAAACCACTGTTTAACACCAATATACTAAGAAATATATTTGTCAACACTTTGTATACACACAGAGGTTGAGGTTTTCCTGATTCTCTCAGTGCAACTCCACATACTAAGGTCATATAAACTTTTTTAAACTTAAATGAGTAACAGAAGATAGATGTCAAGTGGTCCACTGGCTCTGAGTATTCAACAGGTAGGAACAGAATAACTACTGTCCCTAAATTTCTCCTCATTGCAACTTTAGACACTGTTTTCAATGAGAGATCATGCAGATAGCTGAACCTTACTCAAGTCCTATCAGTCACCATGGCATTTCTGCATACACCAAGAGCAGATGGTGTGTATGTTAAGCTAACGTCACTGTGCACCTGAAGAAACAAAAGGTCACATCTCATCAGACCCCTCCAATGTACGTAGATGAGGCCGAATGTCTCACATGGTTGTGCTATTAACAACTCTATAACAACCCTGCAACCTGATAAGATCACCAAAGAACAAATACACTTCAAACAAATAAAGTTGTACCTCTTCACTCAGTTAATCAGGTTTTGCTAGAAAATTCTGGTGACAAATCCTGAATAATGGAGAGAACAAACAGCTTCCTCACAGCTGACACATTTCCTAATCTGTAGCCTCAGGATAGAGTAACACAGGATCTCAGTAGACCGTAGGTTAACACAAGCTGCTTTGGAAGCACTTCAGACACTAAACCTCTTCTCTCAGCTCCAATTTCTGTAAATCCCTATAAGGAATGTCCATGGAATCCTTCTACCAGCTTCTCTCCCTTTCACTGTTTTGCATCTTCAGTTTCATGTGTATCAACTTCCTACGTATGTCTACAACATAGCTTACTCAGATGCGTTTTTTATGCTCTGTATTTTGCTTGCTATTAAATATACTATGAGAAAGAAACTTGTTTCTATTTACTGCTGCGTTTATATTTGCTGCCTTATTTATATATATATTTTAAATCCACAGTCTGGGTACATTCCACAGCACAGACACTTCCTGTAATCCAAACCTTGCTTTCTTTCATTAAGAAATAAACACTCAAAACTTGTCTTTTTGGTCTCCCAAAGAAAACGTCATGCCACAGGGCTAAATGAAACACAGACATGTACAAAAAACTTATTTCTCTAGATACCTCTGACCTAAACTCTATAAACCAGCTGAGTAGTGGTGTCTATACAGCCCTAAAGAGACAGGGCTACCCACCAGGGAATGTTAGATATAGAGACTTCAGAGGAATTTAACCTATCTGCTAACATGATTCCTATGTTTTGAATCCTTTTAATACATTACCTAAAATGTGTAGTGCTTTAGACCAAGCAGTGTAACAAATATTTGCCTTCTAAGAGTTTTTATATGGAAAAGTCTGGATAAAGCTGGGTTGGTTAGCCTCTGATGAAACAAGCATTAAAATGCCCCTTGTTTGATTCAATACAATGAATAGAGAATTGAAATACTCTGGAAATACTTAGAATTAAAATGGATTGATGGTAGATGGTATATGTGGAGTCATCCGTAGATTCAGGTCAGTGTACCTAAAGCTGCCTTTTTCTTTGAGCTGCTTGCATGCATTTACAAATAGATGGAGAAATTACTCGTTTTACTAAACAAAATCCCAAACTTACATTCATCTGGATGCTATGGGCTCCTCTGAAAGAAAAGATGCGAATAATTTGGCCTTCACTATTATCACACATATGGGTGAAACAAGTGCTTCTGCAGATATCACAGGAATTTCTTACCGAGCCACAGTAGCATTCCAGGTTTCCTTCCAAGCAAATGGTTCTGGAGGATTAAATCGCCTCTCTGCAAGAGGAGGTGCAGCATAGGGAATCCCAAGGAACTGGCTGATATTTTTCCACTCTGAACCAATCCGTACTGCCTTGGGTTTGCCGATCAAATCACCATGGGATGGAATGTACACAGATGGGACTAAATCTGATTCAGAAATGGGCCGGACTAAATCTAATGGGTGAAGAGAAATAAAAAAATAATAATTTGCTCTTTTAAGTTAGCACCATTTTAGAAGTGAAAATTATCCACTTGAAATTCAAGCAAATGGGATTATGTGAGTAATCCACTTCTATAAATGGGACATGGGTAAAATTATGTGGTTTCTCTACTTGAAATGCTTCATGTTGTGCAAGATGTTAGCTAATAGGTACAGACATTTATCTATGTGCTTTCAAACCCTATTCTCAAACATTTATTTCCATTAGACATTGCATTTTCATGTATACTTGAGAATTTTTACTAAAAGAGAGATTTTCAGATTTTTCAGATTCTCTTCCACTCCCGACTCTAAAAAACAAGATATTAAACCTTTAAATACTTATAGCAGGTCAGAATGAAGAAAGGCAAAAACACATTTCATTGGTTTAGGCTGCCTCCAGGACAGATTCATGTCTCAATCTCCTTACCTTTTGATTGCAGAAAGTTATGAATTGTTCCTCAGTTTGGTCCAGTTTTGTTTTCTTTTGTTTTAATATAAGGATTACCTGGACTATTTGCCACATATAGAAAAGTCTTTCAATAATCTTAAATAAACTTTTTACTCAAATAGAACTAAGAGATATCAAGTACTATTCCATTCTTAATCTATACCACAGGCAGGAACCAAATTCTAAGGCATGTGACTAAAACCTAAGCAGTTCATAAATACACACAAGACTAGCTTTTGCATTGGAGTTGGTGATTTTGGTTCATTTGATAATGATAAATCTGATTATCTCTCACTGAGTTTAAGCCTAGAAGCTTTTCATTAATTGCCATTTTTTCACAGAAACCTCAGTAAACAGAAAAGGAAATATTTTTCTCCTCTCATTGTTACTCGGTTCCTAATAAAAGATACAATCAGACTCATATCAAAAGAAAGCACTTAAAAATATCAGATAATGACACAAGAGAACTCAAAGCTTCAAATAAGTACAGAGCTAAACAATGAAATCTTCATCTCTCTGCACACATCTATTTCCGTCTGAAACAATTTTCACTTCTTTTAAAAGAAGTCAACCTTGGGTGTTTTTTGTGACTGTACTTTACATTTGTTGTTTTCTTTAAGATACAGTACTTAAGACTTCTGATATATTATTGGTTTTTGCCATTCTTTGTGTTATTCACAGAATTTAGTAGGAAGAAAAATAAATAACAATTATAGATCATAAGCTGGGCTTTCATTACTGTTTTTTTGGGTTTTGTTTGTTTGTTTGTTTGTTGTTGTACCATTCTGTACTTTCCAGAACTTATTTTGTAGGCCAAACTTCCTTTATTTTATTTCCTTCAGCAGGAAATAAAATTTTGGTTGGGTTTTTTTGTTTGTTTGTTTTGTTTTGTTTTTTTAACTTTACTGAAAAAATAATAGATGCTTATCTAGGAAACTTCCATAATACTTTATGCCTAATATTTCCTCATTCTCTCATAAATGAGAATTGCACCCAGGCCACCACAGTTGAATTCCTCCATTCATAACCTTACAGCTCATACCTTGTCTCCTGTAGATGTATGTAGCTGGTTCTTTGAGTAGAACCTGACATCTGTGCCCTTCCAGGCCATGTGAGCAGATCTGTGTATCAGGGTAAAAAAGGCACCTAATTGCTGAAGCCTGGATTTCCAGTGTAACTACTGTACATGTCTGGTTCCTTGAACATGCTATGAGGTGAAACAAGAAGAAAAAGAACAAATCAAATGTGTTCTTAAAGTGATTTGTATTAAATTGTTAAAGAGATGGTTAAAAGAATTGTTTCACAACAGGTCAAACAACAAGATTATTAAGTTCTAAGGAAGAGTAATGGGGAATAAAATGCCCCCATATTTCCCAAATATTCTCCAAACCAGCCAAAGGCTGTATCAGCCTTAAAATGGAGCATTACAGCAAGAAAACTGCTCTCACAGACTGTAAGAGAAATAAGAAATCTTCTAATAAACCACTGAGGACCTCAACTGAATTCACACAGTCCCCAGGTCAGACTTCTGATCAGAGAAATCCCGTTTTGTTACTACAGCTCAACTCCTGCTTCATCCCACTCGTATTTAACCTGCCCTTGCACCTCTTTCTTCAGGTAGTTCTACCATGTTCTAGCAGGTAGTTCTACCATGTTTTACACATGGATCCAGTTACAAAAGAGCACCTCTTAACTGGTCTTTAGATAATAATGACACCATCCCTTCCATGATTTGCTACTGTATTCTCAAAATGCTTGAAGAGATCTTTATTAACAAAAAAAAACAAACCAACATAAAATAAGCATATGTATATTTGATGGTGGGATAGGGGGGGAACTGTTTCTGATGTTTCATTCTCACAAGCCAATATGCTCCGTAAAGTTGTGGAGAAACATTTCTTACCAGATAGACAATAGTTTTCAGCAGTGGTAAAGTCATTGGATATGTCCCTGCTAACATGCACAGCTTCAAAGTTTGAGATGGTTGAATCCATGAGAACAGAGGTCACATTTAAGGGTTGCCATATATCCAAGTATTCTGTGAAATGAATCATTGAAAATAGTAGAGAAAACAGTAGAACAAACAAGCACATGCAAAGCAACGACAAAGACACAAAACAAAACAGAAAATCGTATAGAAGTAAAAGCACTGTAGAGTTATCCAGTGAGAGGTTTTTCACCTTCCTTTACATCAGCTTGGAACAAAATTGGCTGGGGGGACCAGTTCTATCTGCAGAGGTCATGCACAGCTAGGTTTACAAAAATATTCACTTATTAAAGAGGAAATGAGAGCAGCTCTATCCAGGTCTTATGCATGTAATTACCACTGATTTAAATAAAAGCTATCAAATCAAAACTTACAGGCCTAATTACATTAAAGGACGTGGATCCCAATACTTCCACTCAAGTGCCTGAGCAGACACAGCAATGAACTTGTTTGAAGGCAAGTAAGCATCCTACATACGACCAAGCACTTCTAGAGATAGAAATCTCTATATAGACAGGGGGTGCTGTTCTAAGGTACGCCTCACCTCAGCCCTAGTCACAGACAGGATAGGTGTCTACATCTGAATTAATTACACAAGACTCCTTTTATTATCAGGAGGAACAGATAGTTTTAGGATGTCCTGATTTAGATGTTTGCTTTGGGATGAGGAAAATCATCACATGGACTTCTCTGAATACATGATCTGGATGCACATATTAATCGCATATTAATGGTTGAAACAGAGATGTCTATGTCACCTGCATATATCTACAAGTGCATATGCATGTGTACACATACAGATTAATTCTAATATTCATCAAATTCTCTCAAATCCGTCATATTCTTCTCACAATAATTTAAAATAAAAATCCATGAACATTTTCTCATAGAGATAAAAATATCTGTAGGCCACCAATTTTGCACACACAGAGAGAAAATAAAAGAAAGCTCAGTAAAGAACATGCCTTTAATTATTTTAGTTCCTTCCTACAGATAAATGTTTTAAAAACAAAATGGTCCTAATGTGTACAGATGAGTCCTGAACAGGAAATTGGTGTTACCCTTTCTGTGTAATTGTAGGATGGGGACAGAGCTTAGTCAGCTGCTGCCTTGCTATTCTTGGCAAGCAGTTCTTGTCTCATTGCTTCAGTTTATTTACTACACAGATGCAAAAACTATGATTCATTTGGTTCATTTCATTGCAGATTAAAGATCCCTATGTTAAAAGATTTTTATTTTATCCCTTTGTGTGGAATAGAGCATAACACATAAAGGCACAGTGTTTGCTTTCCAGGCCATGCTAAAGCACAGAGCAGTGACCATTCATGATGCAAGAACTAACAGTTCATACATTCATATCTAAAATATCTTTTCCTTTGCTTATTCTTCACCCCAAATCTCACATGAGGGACCCTTGCAACCTCCCCCTACCCAGGTGTGTTTTTCATTCCTTTGCATTCTCACTCCTAGAGGGAGAATTCATATTTTATGATTTCTAGCATTTTCTCTTTCCATTGTTCTGCCCAGCTGACCCCAAATGCAGGTAAATGCAGAAACACTAAGGCTTTTTTTGATGACACACCATAGCCCTTAGACCCAGAGCCATCCATGACACTACTATGGGCAGATATTTGTTGGAAGAAAAGATTTTACCCATTGGTTATTTCCTTCTTCCCTTTCTTCCACCCAACTGAACATACAGCAATGCCTACAGGACATGCATATCTACACCATTATGTGGGCAAAATGGAACTTTCCATAGCTGACCTAAATTTGCATCATTTAGAAGCTGCTCTCACAAGGCACATAGCATCATCCTGACATTGCCGTACTGAAAATGCATAATACACCTGATGGGCTGAAACATGTTCCTGGCTTATATATAGGTTAGGCTCTGCCCTTCTAAACCATGTTTTGGCAATTGCTCTGATGCATAATTACAATACACTGAATCAAGTCAGCCATGTAACTTCTATTGCAAAATTATAGGTGTCCCATAAAGAGATCTTCTCTCTTCCAGATGTTCCTGTTTGGGTAGGTATGGTTTTAAGAATGGATTTGCAAAAGGGCCCTCACTGCTCCTCTTACTCAAGTAGGAGGATCACAAGGCTGAAATAGATTTCCTGAGGGCACTGTCACACATGATTGCACTGTAAAATCCTCTTAATAAAGTCAGCAAAATCTTCATTATTGACTTCAGTGAAGGCAAAGAAGGGTATGTTCTGAGTTTGCTGGAAAATCTAACATTAAGTATGAGGAACTAGAGATACAGAAGCACAATTAAAAAAACAACAACAACAACAATCAAGTAAAATATAGAAAAAAAAATCATGATCTTGAGGAGATACATAAATGAGATGAGGTTGTCATATGGTTAATGAGGTACATAAATCAAATCTTTGGGTCTGACTGTGCCTAATTTATATTTGAAAGATAAATTCAGATCTTGATTCTGAAGAATGTGAACACTCCAGACTCTAACACTCCAGACTCAAGCCAAGAAAACTCGTACAAATAGAACCCAGTGTTCTATATTCTTAGACTAGAGATGTTTTGTTCTGTGTATGGTGTTTGGTGGGGCTTTTTTTGTTCTGTTTTGTTTTGTTTTTTCCCTTCAGTGATGACTGTTAGACTGTATAACAATCTCTGGAAATAGTTCATTGTCAACTCATGGTAGACCTGCAGAAAGTATGATTCTAAAATAGAGTTGCCTCCCATTTTTGTCAGACTTCTGAGATGTGAATAACTCAAAATGAGAAAATTTCTTAAAACTACTGCATAATAACTATAATCAAACTTCAGATAGACATGTCCCAAACTATCGACTGTGTTACTTATGGCCTTTAGCCACAAGCAATAATGGTATGCTGATGTGAAATGCAAACTTTCTGCCTCCTTCGGTACTTCCAATTATAGTAAATGGTATAGAACAGCAATATAATGATAAAACTGTACCAGGTATTTATTTAGTTTAAAATAAATTGTTTCTAAGTAGGCTAAAATCCTCGTGGATACAAACAAAGACGGAATAATTCTAGCAAGGAGGTCCACTGTGCTGCATGGGGCACAGTAGATCACTTCCTAAGAATGGATGAAAATGGCTGTCTATATTTTAACACCAAAAATCCCTTTGAAACATTCCCAATATTGTGGGAAAACAGGAACATAGAGGATGCTATTAATCATCAGCAATCAGCAACACTTACTAGAAACAGAAGGGATTTCCCAGAGTCTTGTAGGCAAAGCACGAGTTTTTTGGCAAGGTAGTCCAGTCCAAGGCTCTCCACCCTAGTGTCTAGTCACTTTCAGATGTTACCCCAAAGGATAATATTCACTTTGCAAAGCCTTCAGGCTGCTCTAGTGCTCTATTTCACTAAGTACCAGTAGGCTATAGGTGTGCTCGTGGTCTCAAGAAAGTCAAGGGGAAAGAAAGAGAAAAGACATCAGTTGTCCTAACCCCCTCCAAGCTTTTCATTGTCCTCTTGTCACCTCCCTGGATTGGTCTGGAGCTTCATAGAGGGTTCCCTCAGCTGACTACATGCTGCAGCACCTCTGATGGGAAACTTATTGCCATACGAGAAAATCCTGTGGCTACTGCTCAGGGATGCATCACAGGAAGGATGATAAACATGAAGGAATTAAGACAGAAACATGAAGAGTCTAACCGATCATCACATCTGTATGCCTTGGTGGTTTCCCAATGAACTGCTTGAGTGGAATGCCCATATGATCCCTCCTCACATTTGTGTATACAGTCTGCAGTCACATTCAGAGATTACTACTAGCAGCTGCCAAATCTTAGCCATGTAGCTCTACTCAATTTAAAACTGAGGAGACTGACACTTATGCTCATTAAAGTTTGGATAAATACTATACACAACTCATAACTATAATGATAAATCTAAAAAGCAGAAACTAAACAACAGTCTTGCTCCTGCTTTACATATTCAGGAATACTTACAGGCTTTACATTTTGCTTTCAGTACAAGCAATTTTCTAAAAGGCCAAGTAAGATGCTTCATAGACCTTTCTACTTCTTTCAGTATTTGTTATAAAGACATAAAACTTTCTGCCAAACACGTCTGCATAAGCTGTTTGAATAACAGTACTATATAGCTGAAGGATACCAAATAATGCAAGATTTCTTATGCAATTTTTTTTATATTGTCCTGTATCTTCAGCTGGATGCAGGAAGTTCCACCTAATTATGAAACTGCACAATTTTGTCTTTCAAAGTAACATCCCACCATATTCACAGGAATCAGCAGATTTCTTTTTTAAATACTATCATCAGTAAACCAAAACTTCAGAATGACTATAATAGCATTTTCAGCATGGGCAATCTTAAAATAACAGCTGTCCTCCTATGCTTGAAGATCACACATCATACCTGAAACTAGTCACAGATGGTTTTATACTCACTCTTGTCACAGGACACGTACGTCTTGAGGGGAAAAAATGCTCCAATTGCAACAATTGCGACAGACTTTCCCAATCTGTTCAACTTGTCTACTTTTCGAGTATCATTTCTCAGCTAGCAGAAACTAGATCATACTCACAACATGACAGCAGGAGCATGGTCTACTCCATATGATACAGAAATCAAAGCAGAGAAAGTAAATAAAAGTATTATTTTAGTTAAAAATGAAAACTGTACACTCCATTAATTCTACTACAGATTAATAATGAAGATGACTTGGAGAGTTCATTCCAATATCAGAAAGGGTATCACAAAAAGACAAGCAGACTAATATTGCTGAAGTAATAACAAAACAACAACAAAAATCAGGCAAATGCACAAACCAAACAGCAGTGTGCACCTCACCCACCTCCAGGCAGACAGCGGGCATTTCATTTTTGCAGACTAGTAGGTTTTGAATGAGAGTTTGAAATGCCCAGCAGTGCTGCTTTGGGTGAGTAACATGGGGAATATGAATGGGAGCTCTGTATAGAGAGAGGAGTCACAGGGCTACAATGGGCCACTGGGTGAATAATCAGGTACAGGGAGGGCTGTATGCCTTCCTCTTGCTGTCCCTTTCCAAAAGCTAATCACTCATGGGGAAGGGTTTTTGCATACTGTTCTATGATAAATAGGGAAATATACTAATTGGATATTATTTTTGCTATTACAGATTCAAAAGTCTAGAGTTTTTATGAAGATTTCTGCACATCAACATTTTCAAAAGTCCAGACTGAGAAACAGAAGGAAAACAAATATATGGCTTTGCTCAATTTATTTAGGAAAAGATTCTGTGAAAAACTCTAAGAAATTATTCGGATGACATAGAGGAATTTTATCTTGACTGTCATCAATGCAAGGCATTCTACTGATTCTACGATCTCTTAATCCTATAGTGACTGCAGTAGAATTCCCCTCTGCATTCAGCAGGACTTATGGGGATGGATGGATGGTGCGTTGCAATCTCTTGTCTCCAAGGAGTTCTACCTTCAGACAGGATATATTAAATTCTTCTAGCTGTCCCTTGCTGACTTTGGCCCATTAAAGATTGAATATGCAAGTTTCAAATAAAACAAAATATACAAATAAAAAGAGTGAGATTCTGAGTTTAAATAACACAGAAAGTGAGACAAAGTCTATCTAGAACTGGGAGAACTGATGCAGTTGAAGAACAAAAGAGAAAACAGCTTTTGGGTCATTAGCATTTCTTTTGAAGAGTGTTCTCTAGTCTAGCTATTCAGTAGAGGGGAAATTGAGAATTTTAACAGTTTTGTTTGGACTTTTTCACTAAAGAATGATACTTTGCCTTGCAATACAGAAGCATAATTTCTACCAGCAAATACAAGCTGTCTGAAATTTAGCATAACTGGAAGTCAAAGAGGTTAAAAAGAGAAAAACAATAATAAATCCTGAACTTGGTATTGAAGATGCCATGATTAACACTGCCCTGCAAGCCCCATTGCAGCTGGTTTAAGTAAAAGGACAAATGCAAGCAAATTGAAAGATTTGCTTATGATCAAACAGATAGTCAAGTGCAGAGATGAATGAAACTCTTCAATTTCAGACTAACCCAAAGGTTAAACTGAGTTGCATAATGACTAGTCAACCTGCTTTCTTTCTGCTACACAGCATTTAGCAGACATTTATGTATTTAGGGATAGAAAGCATCAGGAAAGCTTGCAGTTCTTTAATTCTGGATATGTTTTAAGGGTGTAATAAAAACACTACTCTGAAAAATTAAGTTTCATTTATTAAGAGGAACCACTCATTTTTAAACTAATGCATTCAAGAGCCATAAATTGATTTACTGCAGGAATGAACTAAATTTTCTTCCTGATAAAGAAGAGTTTATTTTTATTCAATTCTGAATAAACTTTGAGAAAATATTCCCATTCTAGAGAAAAGCTGTAAACAAGGACTGGAGGCAGTGCAATTCATCATTTTTCTATGTCAATTCCGAAGTTGTATAAATCTGCTTTCACTTCTAGTGATACCACTCTCACTCTAGTGGTTATCCTCTCATTCTCTCAATTTTTAGGCACAAATCTTTATAGGGAAAAAACAGATCTATTAATTTTGACTTTGCGTTTTTGTTGCATTTATTTGCATTCATCTGTAAACTTATTGTCACTCTCAACTGCTTTGGAAAAGTGCTAGAAACCCTACAACACTGGACCCTAAAGTAATAACCAGCTTTCTGGGAGGGGCTTCCCTTGACAGAGATTCCCTCTCTGCACTAAAATGAGATCACTGCACTAAAATGCGAACACTTATATATGTTGGAACTCATGTGACATCTGCACTTACAGATGATAAATTTCTATTTGCTAAATATTTTGGCTCACTGGCTGTGAGGGAACTTAGATCAGCACTCTGGTTGACCAAGCTTTGTCCATTTAAATGATACGTAACTAATAAGAAGCATACGTGCTGCATCTGAATAAACTCATGAAGAACATAACTTCATTACAGTGTGGTCTTTTAGCAAAGCATACAAAATAAAGGACGTTTCCTTTTTTTCCTTTTGGTCTTAACACATGAATGCACTTACCACTTTCTGGCCTGAAAGGTAAACTAACGGCTGGACACAGGTTAGGCACAGTGTTCATCAAATCAGCTGAAAGTAGGAAACACAAAAATAAAATCAATACCACAGTGTTTTTCTTTCCATAACGTTTCTGGGATGTGAATGTTGCATCTTCTCATCACAAACATCAAGAAGAAGGATCTGAACCTGTTTTACCATCTAACCCTTTTTGGCTTATTCACGAAACCAGACATTCCTCAATCTTTGTATTTATAAAAATTCCTACAAACACTTTGCAAAATGCATCTTTTTAAATGAATAACTCATTTCAGTAGTTCTTTGTTGTCTTTTCTTTTCCATGACCCGCTCTGTACTCAGTTTCATGCATCAGAAGAGACGTCAGATTTTCTGTTTCCTGATTAGGAAACTGGATTTTCTCAAAAGAAGAATTAGGAACAAGACAGTTTCCAGAAGGAAAGGCTTCAAATTAAAATTCAAACAGTCATTCATATTTTCCACGCATTAAGCTTCTCAGTTGCTAGCATTTTCCTTAAACATAAATAGCAAATATTTTCCCTCAGGCATTCATATTTTGTAAAGTACTTCAACTAATGAAATCAGTTATAAGCCCTCTATTACTACCCAACAGATGCCAAAGATGGATCAGATTTTTTGCTTGCTTCTTTCGCTTTGTACTGCACATGTATGCAACCAATAAATATTTCTGAAAAATAATGAGTTTACCACACTCAATAACATGTGTGGAGAATTAGGGCTGTATCCAGGAACCCATCTCTTTGAAATACTTATGTATGTTCACCAATGACTGAACTACAAGTATGACTATGCATACATACCTAATCAAATTGCCAGCATGCCAAGCTGTGTGTGTCAGCTCAACATGGAGACTTAACATATTATGAAACACAGAGACTTAAGTGCTTTCTTACAACAGCAGGCTGTGGACTAAAACCAATGACCCACCTCGTGTTAACCTCCTGCTATCTACAGTAAATTCCTCTATCAGCTTTCACTCTTTTTACTCTTCAGTATCAGAATCTTCTTGTTCCTCTTCCTGGTTCCCAGACCCCTAACACACCAGCAAAACTGATACAAATTTTTGTCTGCAAATATCTTTATTTGCATACACATCTGTGCCTTGCTGTGTGTTATGGTGGAAAAACATCTGAAGCTTCTTCATTACAGAAAGAAACATCATTTTTCACTTAAAATTCCCCCTTTTGCATACACTCCATCATTCCTCAGTCAATGAAGCAATCAGCATTCTTTATTTTTAGTTGTTTCTTTATCAATGTGAGGAAAAATTATGAAGTGTATCTTTACCTCTGCTGTCTCCTTCTCTTCACTTTGCCCTTCAACCCCTCTTCACTCTTTTCCCCTACTTCTCCTCTAGTTGTAACTCTGCTTCCTCTGTCTACAGGTCCCCGACATTTTCTACATCACCTGAACTGTTGTTATCCCTTCAGTTAAGCTATACATTCAGACTGCCCCTTCTCAAGCCCACGCATTGTGGACTTAGCAAACTCTGCAGTTTCAGTGATAGACCCTCAACACTGTGCTGTACCTTTTCTAACAAAGGTGGCACAACTAAGAAGAGGAAATAGATGGTCAAGAGGGCAGAGTACTGCCGAAGGGCTTGAAAAGTTCCATAACAAGTTCTTATTTCCAGCATGAGTGCATTTTACCAACACTATAAAATGCAGCACATTGCAAAGATACCTGATTTAGCTCTACACAGTTTAAGTAGATTATTTTTACATCATATGCACCGAGAATTATGTACTGACATCATGCCTCCCTTCTCTACCCAAATGTCAGTTTTTCCTACAAGACATCAAAGAATTGAAAAGTAGTAAAAAGTGCTCCTGATTCCTGTTATTTGGCTCAAATCGTGTCCCTGATTCTTCCACTGTTGCCAGATTTCCTCTTGTGGGACCCTCCTGCTTAAAGTGGGTTTCAACAAGGTTCTGCCCAAGTAGACTCAGCAGCGGGTTTGAAGCTGTACACCACAGGGATGACTGAGATGTAACTGAAAGCCATTTCAATGTTGTCTGTCTGTGAAGGTGTTAGCTTATGTGGATAAGAACATAAAATTAGAACTTTATCTAACTTCCATTCTGTAACACCATGATTACAACTGCAGGAGGTCTTCGGGTTGCATATATACACACTCACTTCTCTCATGGAATTTTATGCTTTTTTTGTATGTGTAGCTCTCTTAACACAACTGAAATAATAGCTTTATTATAGAGAGAATGATCATACATTGGATCATACATTCATTGGATATACTAACGTGAGGATTTACGTTAGCTTGTGGTTTTGACTTCTTTTATTAGCAACTGAAATACTTTGTTTTCATTTTTTTTCACATAACAACTTCTTGTGTTACTAAATTTTTCCCAAGATTACCTATATTCAATCAGCATGTTTTAAGTTCTTAATAAAAGAAAAAAAGCTCTTAACAAAAACAAAAAAACTGTCAATAAATCACAATTTTTGGTGGTTTTTTGTTTTCTGTTTTTTTTTTTTTTAATTTCTTTTTGGTTTTAACAACCAGCACTAATTTAGGGGGAATTTTCTATATTTTTATTTTAATGATAAATTTTCAAAAAGTAATGGAGTCTTTCATTTTACCATGGAAAAGAACACTCACTTTGACTATACCAATTTTTTATTCCTCTTAAGGAAGTACCCTAACCTCTCATAACTTCTGCTCAGTTTATTGCCTGAATAATACCATTCTATCCTTGAATTTGGTCTTGACACTTCCTTTACCAAAGCAACCAAAAGTGAATTTTAAATTCTGTAATAATCCCAAATCCTTGATGTCAATCATCTACACATATTATTAAGCCAAGCATTGAGAAACAAAGAATGATGTCTTGACCATGGCAGTGCAGTGGAATTGAATATATTTGGGTTCCCGCATAGGTCACAGGTCTCACATTCAATCTAAGAAATTCAATTAAACCTCTTTAAGATATTACTGTTCTTTAAAAGCTGAGATTAAAATACACTTCAGACATAACTGTCTGCCTTGTCTATTGCTATCCTTGTAAATGGGCCTTCCATCTAAAAGTTAAACCTTCTATGCAGCTTATTAAGACTGAATGTACAGATACCAGTTGGAAAGTACACGTGTTCTGCAATACTCACCAGGCTTCTGATACCAGCCAAATGGATGTATTCTGACTTCACTGCCTGGCAAACTACAATTTGAAATTTGCCAAGCACTTCTTGATTCCTCAGCACATGTCTGAATTCCTAGGCTGTTCAGAGTCAGGCACATGATTTTTCTTCCTGCCAAGGAAATACATGGTTATAGAAATGATGAGGAAGAATTTCTCTTTCCAGGTAGTATCTTAAAGAAATTGCATACAGTGTAGTTCCACTGCATGTTAAAACAAATTTCACTGAATTAGCAATCAGATGAAAATACCTAAAACATTCAAAGTTTTACTACTGGTGAAAATAGTGTAAAAAAAAATCAGACTGAAGTCAACAAAAGGGAGTTAGATACCAAAGTTATAACCCATTTAAGGTCAGTAGGAGCATTTCTATAAGGAAAGCTTTGGAAATCCTTTTGCAAACTCAAACTTTTGCAAACCTGTCTGAGCCAGGAGCCCTTTCTAATTAATTCAATCCTGGAAATTAAAAACCTGCATGTATATCTAAACAGAGCTCTTACTTAAATCAAGATAAAATTCTGCCTTTCGAAGAGCTAAAGTAAATACTTCTGTAGCTAAGAAGTACTTCAGGATTTGAAACAGTTAGAAGTGTCATTAAAGATTTATTCTGGTTCATGTTTAAATTGCTAATGAAATTTATCTCAACTACAATACTGCCAGTACTGGATGCCTGAAATACTACAAAAAATAAATATAATTTCCTATGTTTCATTCTTTTAAACCCTTAATTTGTTATACTTATTTAAAGAAACTTTTAATTCATATTCAGCTAACACTTCAAATTTCATGTATTCTTATGGAAATATGAAACTTGTCAACTGCTTTTGATTTCCACAATAGTTCAAATTTGAAAACCATTGGATTAATGTTTCAGCCTGTTCCTTTTTTGACTTTGTGAAAATACAAAAAAAGAAAAGAATGAGAATTGAAAATGTTTTTGGATTGTTCCAAATTCTCAAGAGCGTCATAAAGCCAGTGCCTCTTAATGGCCTCAGGCTGAGCTGACAAGCACACAACATTTCTGAAAACAAGGTTGGACATTTTAGGTGCCTAAATCTAAATTTGGAATAAAACATTACAAATTTCTTCCTTGATATTGACCTGGATAGTATCCAATTTTAAATAACAATTAAAGACTTTCTTTTTAACAGAGCACCTTCATTATTGTCACTTGACTGTTCTTTACATGGAGAGAAAGAGAAGTATCTCCAGAATAGAACTCATCCAACCAGAGCTTCTAGAGACTCTGTAACTTGTGCCTGTGAAGCGCTCTTGCTGACTGTATAGAGAGCATAATGTGACAATACTCTTAGTTATCCCAGGAAAGTAAAATACAGTTGTTTGACTTTAAATGCTTTCAGTTCACATATTCTTGAAAAAGTCTTTCTACAGGCATACTAAATTACTAAGTGTGAGAGGGTAAGCAACGCCCATCCCTTCCCAATTACATTTCCTTAAGTAAATGACCTACATTTGAGAGCAAGAAAATTCAGATGTACAAGAGAACAAAAAAATCTAAGCTACTCCAAGGTATCCACAGACATCATGTTCTTAAACTGCATTTGATTTCAGAAATACTTAGGTTTCTGATTAGGCTGTCTTAGGCTTTGAAAAGAAAAAAAAAGAAACAACAAAAAAATCACAAAAAGAAGTCAACCAGCATATTGGAAGAGTCCAATAAATGAGAAATAACATTTTTATATTCTTTAATGTCATGCTTTTGGAACTGCAGTCTCTGCAGGAATCTGTTTCCTAAAGCTTTCCTAATAATTTCTGATAAATTGAGCAAGTTTATTGAGGTGAACTCTTAGAAGGGGTTACGATCACTCAAAAAGGTGTTAAAAAAGACTTAAGGTCAGCAAGGACTGCTAAGGTTGCCTTTTGTAGGAAAAGAGTAGTAAAGTTCAGAATATGAAGATTGAAAGCATGTTTTTAAATATTGAAAAAAATACCTGACAGCTGGCTGACATTTAAAAAGCCAAATCCTGTGCAACAGGGGTCAGCATCACACCAACGCTCACACTCAAAAAAGCTGAGAATAGAAAAACATTGTTACTTTTAATGTCATTAGTTATGTATCATAGAGAAGGGAAAATGGGATATTGCATATAGAAGAGACACCAAGAACCTGTAGAAATACTTCATGGCTCTTTCTGCTGTATAGACAGTTCTGCACATTTTCAATTTTCTAGAATATACTGATATTTTGATTCTGTTTTCTGAATACTTTAGCACCTGCCTTAAAAGTATCTGCATAAATTATTTCTATGTATTATAACCAAGAGATTCAACTGGCCATCCAGCAATTCAGTAGAAGTACTAACTTACATACATAAAATGCATAATTAATCAAATGCTTTGTTATTTATATCTCAATTATAAATTTCCTTTAAACTGTATGCCATTTTTCTTTCTTAGATACTCTCTCAAATAAATAATGCCATTATTGTGTCACTTGATCCCCTTCAGCTACTGAGCATGGCCTTGGTACTCAAGACGTGGTTAAAATTTCAGTAAAAACAAAGAAACAGTCATGTCCTACCCATCTGAAACTGCTTTTCTGCTCATGTCAGTAACATTCCTCACGGAGATCCCGGTTGCTTTCTGGAATGGTACACGTGTGTAGAAGCTCTTCACAGTACTTCTAAGAGTGACTGGTACAGGAAAGGAAAAGAAAATTGGAAAAAAAAAATCACCTTTTCTTTCTAATTTATACATATTTGTCAAGTAATGACATGTTAAGTATAAAGCTTATGCTTCTATGCCTTTGCCAATTAAAAAATATTTTTACACCAGTAGTAGTCATTTGCTAGTTAAATTTAAAGATGAACAAAAATCCAACAAATTAAGGTTTTAAAAGCTGATGAAAGAACACTGACAAGGAAGAACTTCTAAGGGCTGCAGTTTTTGATCTGCATTGATATGATTCTGTCATCTTGATCCAAAAATATAGTTCCATATCCATTGGAGGAATCCTGTGTGTATGCTCATGTATAATCTTTTGCTGTACTTTAGGCTCACCAAAAGGGCATTATTTAATCTGTTAATTCTGTGGATCTCTATATTTTTTTACAGCTAAAATGTAATTCTCATGGAGTGATAACAGGCTTTTTTGTTTAACTTTTCTCACATGAGCTCTAAAAGAAAACCAAGCATTCAAACTCCCCAAGCATTCAAAAAGAAGTTAAAACCATTAAGTCTATAACTTCAGATTTGCTATATATATATATACACACACATATTCAACAAGAATGCATTCATAGGCTTTCACTTTTTTTGTATTGCTTAACTATCATGGAAATTTTAGTGGTAGAAAATGAAATTATTGACATCCCTATGACAGTCTGAATTCATCCATATTATAAAAAGGTGTAAGATTTGTACAAAGATTATCTGAACTACCCTTGGTCTCTTTGAATGGAGAATAGCTAAAGCAGAGAATGTTATTTGTGGTTATTATCTTCCCAATAGGCACTGAAGTACTATCACTATATCTACTCCAAGAACTGAATACAGTGGAAACAAAAATCCATACCAGGACAGCTCAGCCTTCCCTTAGAATCATAGAATCACAGAATCATTAAGATTGGAAGAGATCATCAAGATCACGTAATGCAATCATCCACCTACCACCGACTGCACACTAAGCCATTTTTCTAAGTATCACACTACATGTTCCTTGAACACCTCCAGGGACAGTGACTCAACACCTCCCTGGGCAGCCTGTTTCAGTGCCTCACTACTCTTTTAGAGAAGAAATTTTTCCTAATATCCAACCTGAGCGTCCCTGGTGCAACCTAAGGTCATTCCCTCTTGTCCTATTGCTGTTACAGAGAAGAGATTGAACTCCATCTTGCCACAACCTCCTTTCAGGTAGTTGTAGAGAGTGATAAGGTCTCTCCAGAGCCTCCTCTTCTCCAGACCAAACAGTCCCAGTTCCCCTAGTTGCTTCCCATAACACTTGTGCTCCAGTGCCCTCCACACAGCTTTGCTGCACTTCTCTGGACATGCTCTAGGGCCTCAGTGTCTTTTTTGTAGAGAGGGGCCCAAAACTGAAACAGTACTCGAGGTGCAGCCCCATCAGATTTCAGTATAGGGAGATGATCACCTCCCTGTTACTACTGTCAGAACTATTTCTGATACAAGCCAGGACACCATTTGCCTTCTTGGCTCCTTGGGCACACTGCTGGATCATATTCAGCCAAGCAATGATTAACACCAGGTCCATTTCCTTAACATAGTCTTCCTTTGCATCTTCATGTCCCAGTACTCATTCATACATTCAGGCTTTTTATTTTTGAGCCAAGATGTAAAACACCAGCTTGAATTGCCGATTCAATAATAGCATACACATTACAAATTCAAACTCCATAACTTACCTATTTTATGGTACAAAGCTTGTGGCTGCCAGGGTAGCACGGTACTACAGTTTTCCAGTATTTGTTCTATGTTGCCATCACAAATCTGTGTCTCTGGATATAGGGTACACACAAAGTACATGTCTGCAGTGTTTTGGAGATCTGCCAATTGACAAAACTCATCTTCCTGTGCACAGCCTAGGAAGCAAGTCACTAGAGTTAGCCACACTATGGTTTCTTCCCCTCTCTTCAAAGCACTTAATGTTATCAATCAGCAAACAAATAACAATGAGAATTTCAATATTATTCTATCACAGAGCAAGTTAAATAGGGATAGATTCTGTTTCTAGTTATACTGAAGAGTAGGTTTAGTTGAATAGCACAGAAAAGGGGCTACACCACAGCTGATTGGAAAGATATGTTCTCCAGTTGTGACAAGCATGAGCCCAGGTAATTTCTGGCAGTCAGAGCTAGAGATTCTTCTCTGTTTATCATGCCCAAAATATACATTATTCTTGAAATACCTTGTTTTACCTTCTCATTTTACCATTACCACTGTAAGCAGTGTACTTCCTAGTAGTCTAAGCTGTATCCATAATAAGGATACTCTGCTTATGAATGATGAGTATCCTTTCAGTCAGAGTAGACAAAGTTTGTAAGGAAGAAATAGATGTCCCCCCAATAGAAAATTCAGTGCAGCTGAATTCCATGAAAATTTTGTCCTGAAAAATCTCTAAGTCCAGTGTTTCTGCTACTCATTAAGATACCTATAGAAGAATTCCATTAATTTTTATCTCCTTACTATCTTGCATATAAACTGTCTGTGAGAAATCTTACGTGTGAGGCACCAAAGTATAGCTTCTTCCACTGAGTACTTCTGCCTGAAGACCCAGTACTGCTGGTAAGGGATAGAGGAGTTTGGGTCACTTCGTATCTGGCTGTCATCCATTAAGTAGAAAAGATCCTTTGTGGAATCTAAGATTCAAATAAACAATCAAAGAGCTCAAGCCCACAAGAAAAATTTAATTAGGATTTGTAATAAATTAATTTTATGTAGCACTGAAAGTATTGCGTCCTATTTATTTTTTTCCCATGGAAACTACAATAGATATGAAGAGAACAAAATCACAGTTTGATAGAGCAAATTCTCAGCTACAAAACACTGTTTTTCAACATAGTCATCATCATTAGCTGTGCATTTTTGACAGCAGTGAACAAAAGTCTGTATGCCACACTCTGCACCAGTAGAGATGATTGTTAGTGCAGGAATGCATGACCTGCTGACATGCTATGCTCATATGCACTGTTTGGCCTCCATAAATGTTCAACAAGCATCAATGAATGTCAGTAGGTGCCATTTTTTCCATCTGAAGAAATTCAGTGACACACCTTTGCTTCATATACACTTCCATACCAGATGACACTCTGTCAGACAGCCCTGCTACCATCTGTCACACAGCAACAAAATGTAATGGAATATTGGTGGGAAAGTTCAACCTCTACTGCCAAATCATCAACATCCACCTCTGACATCATGGATCAACATGACAAAATGGGAGGTATTCCTTTCAGAGAAGCCCTCAACTTTACATACACGGAAAATTCTACCTTTCACATAAAAGCAGCTGCAACCATATTCTAAAGCTAGCACCACCAAACACTGCTTTCAGTAACAGAACAGTTCAACTACAGTCAGTGATGTTTGTGTAGGCAATGCCTCCTTGCTGAACTGCACTGAGCAACACAGTACTGCAAGAGTATTTGGACCACCAAAACCAACCAACAAAGCAAATAAACAAAGAAACAAACAGCAACTACAAAAAGAATCACAGCTTCTAGAAATAAGCTGGCTCTGTCGTGCAAAACGTCTGTTTATCAGTGAACAATGTTGCTCTATGGGATGCGTTGACCAATCTAGTTTTAATGATCCAAAAGACAGCTGCTTCCTTATATTCATTTGGGAAGCATTTACACCTATTTGTTAAATGTTTTCTTAACAGTCTTAATATCTCTGACAGTTAATTAGTGTATTTCTCCTGGTTTAGGTTCCCACAGACCAAAGTAAATAATTCCTTCTGTCTTCTGCCTGAAATATTTAGACATGCATTCACTGCTCTACATCTCCTCATATCCCACTGAAACAATCACAGGAAGTTAAGGATGTTAATTACTCTCTTTAAATAAGGATCCAACAGCAACATTTACACAAACACTCTTGTTTGATATCTTGCAAATTCTTCCATAAACACCTTTCTATTTATTGAATGCCATTACAACCAGTTACTCCAGCATTGAGAGTTTCTTTTTTATTTGAACCTGAATGTGCTGGAATAGCCAGACAAAAATGAAATCAGAAAACCAAAGATATATAATTGCAGCTGAAATGCTGAAGTGTCAAATAACATGCTGTGTGTGCACATGGGATAGAATCTTAGAATTATTAAGGTTAGAAAAGACATCCAAGATCATCCAAGTCCAACCACTGACCCATCACTATCATGCCCCCTAAACCCACAATTACCAATGCCCACAACAATTGTCTATTAACAGAAATCATCAGATTTCTATCAGAAAATAGAAAAGATATGTTAAAATTTGTTCTAAACATCATCATCAAGTAAAAAAAATCTCTGTAAATGTTTTTCCTTGCACATGAAAAATGTTTCTGAGAAGTTGATTTGTAAGTCTCATTACCTCTCAACACACGGTTTCAACCTCTGCTTTTCTTGAAACCATTTTTGTCACTGCTAAGATTAAAGCATGAAGGAAGAAGCCACATTCTTTGCATAACTTCAAGTTTTAATGACATTATCAGCAACAGCAAGGAAAAAGGAGAGCCCTGAGGGATGCTCTCATGCCCTGGCAGGCAAACAAAAGAGAATTTCTCTCACCCTATTAAGTACAGCTCTTTCTTATTTTGAAGTCTAGACTTTAAAATATCACTAATTGTATAAAATTACAGGTAAACCTGTAATTGTCATCAGGTAAACAGGCATATTTCTTCATCTTGGATTCAAATTACGGAAACAACATCAGTAATGCACTTTGTGTTAAGACTTTATGCAGAATAAAACACATGCTCAGACATCCAACAAGGTTGCTCAAAAAATATCTGCCCACCAGAGATGTAGTAAAATGCTCTTGTCAGGCTTCATTTCCTACTTTTAGAATTCATAGCATCATGGAATGATAAAATGGCTTAGGTTGGAATGGACCTTAAAGATCCTTGAGTTCCAAGCTCAATGTTGTGGGCAAGGTTGCCAACCACTAGAGATTAGGTTGCTCAAGGCAATTAGGATGCTTGATGTCCTGAAGGAACACTGGTAACTTAATGCAAATTATTTTGGATATACAAATAACTTAGTATAACTTAGCAAGCACTGGAATAAAAGAGGAGAACTACAAAGTTCTATAATTTGGAAGAAACGCTCCTATTAGCATCATGTTTCCAGTCATATTGTCAGGAGTGGTAAAGATGGCTGTACCCACATTCAGATTGTGATCCCTGCATTTATGTATAGTTTCTTCTCAGCTGAATGATATTTCCTGAGTCTTTGCAGATCAGTAAGTATGATAAAACAAGCTTTCCCAGAAGTTTTCCACATTTTCTCAGGTAAAAAGTTGTAAAAACAGTGGTGACTTCCAGGAGAACTTTTGAACCTCTTTCTCAAAATCTCTATCACATTTCCTACTTAACAGAAATCCTTTGCTCTTTACAATACCTACATCAAAGTACATACATGAAAATAAGTGCTATCAAATTCTGGTTAAATTCTGCACCTCCCTCTGCTGTCTTCTCTGTCTCCCCTTACTGCTATACCTGATAATATGATATCATCCTCTGTCTTGAAAGCAGTAGAATCACACATAGAGGTTTCAGGTCGGGTGACCATATCAGAGCCTAGAATGCAAGAGTTAAAGAATATGATAATTCAGTTTATCTGCTTATCTTTCTTCTGCTATAGAATCTCATGTTCTTTCCTTAACTTCAGCAAACACTTTAGAGTCATCTGTTAGGAAAACTCCTTTTATGTAGCTTCTCCAGCTGATTAATCAAAAATGAGTAATGGAAAAACAAAAATCAGTAATTCATCTAGTTACTTATAAATGTCCAAATTATTTGTGGTACCCTGAACATCAGTAAGTCAAAGGCAAGTGTTTCCACAAAATAATTCTTCAGAGGTATATTTCTTATGTTAGACATTACCAAATAAAGGGAGAAAGATGCTTCCAGTTTAAACAAGTGGTACTCATACAACACACAGCTGCCACCCTGTGAGATGACTCACCTCTCCAAAGAAACACTTGCTGAAAAGTGGTAAAATTTCTTTTTGCCTCTTCTGACAGCTTAGATGCTAATAAAGAAGAAAATGTGTGTTAGAACAGCTATTAAAATTAAGCAAATAGCACTGAAACACATGGAAATAACATTAAAAATACATCTTTAGAGTATATTTGCCCTTATTTAAAGCATAGGACCCCACGGAGGATGACACAGGAGTCCTGGTGCTAGTCTAAGTCACCTGTGCCAAGGCTTTAATCAATTTTCTATCACTGTTTTTTCTGTGCTAATCTGGATAAATCTCTTCCTGTCTTTGATCCACAGTTTACATTTCTTTAAGATTATTGACTTGATTCTGCCTCAATTAAATGCTAGAATTATTACAGGATAAGATAGTATAAGTAACACATTCTTGACTTTCCCTATCATTTCCAAAGAAAAGTGTAAGTTCATCTAACGATACATCTGATTTGGGAGGTTTAATTATCTTACAGTTGTACAGGTATGGATTGACTCAAGAAATAAAAAGCAGCGCTGGAGGTACAAGAGCAGGCTGGCAGAAAAGGCAGATTCTGTAGACAAATTAAATAAGAGTAATGTAAATTAAGTTAACTCATAACATACTTCCACTGAACACTTGCCCTCCCAGGGTGAAAGAGAAGATCTTCTCTCCTTCATCATAGTTCAGACCTTTGCATATTTCATCTATAACTGATGCTCGTGTAGGGCTCCAACCATTTGCATTGCAGATCAGCACATCTGGAGAGGTCATCAAGCTACACAAGATGGTACCTAGATTCAGAGGAAGCAAGAATTGCATCACTGCCATAATGCTGATCATGTACATAGAGATTTCCATCCAAGCATCTCAATACTTTCTCTAAATGTCAATTGAACATGTGTCACTGAGATAGCTACGCTTTTGTATTGCCACTTGAAAAATGAAAATCAGAACATACTTTCAGTTTGGAGTACTCATGTTAGATATTCATGCCTAAACCAAACATTTGTAGCCTCAGTTTAAGCTCATACTATTATCACCTAATAAAATATTACTATTATCTGATAATACCCAACAGGGTTTTCAGCAAAATGACCATTTCTCTACAAGTGAAATTTTCTAGTTCAGATCTTTATCTCTACTCCTTCAGGTAAAACCTCACACTATATTCAAAATCTGCCTGCACCAAAAAATGTCAGTGGTGCAGAGATAAGCGTAGAGCATCCAATATTGAGCTCTACTGAGTTCTGCTTTGTTGTTCTTTTTAACCAAACTACTACATTTACTGAAGAATTTTTAATTTTGCAGTGCTTAGACAATACCTCCATCAAGTTGAATCTGGCTCAAGATGAAGCCATCACAGCAAGAGTCGCTGCTGCATGTCTGCCTGCAGAAGAGCTGAGCATCCGTCAGAGATGTGCTAGCTGCTGAGAGAGCCATGGAGTGATACACACCAGAAAGAACATTCTGAAAACTGGTCCTTTCAAAGGTCTTGAGTCCAGATGAGTTAAATTCTTGTGCTGGGCAGACAGAAGAGGAAAGAAATGTTCAAAAGAGCACAGGAGGAGAAGTGACGATTTCAGAATGTCTGCAGGCTATGATTGGTTGAAAGTTTTTAGATAAAAGCTAAGAGTTATAAATCATTTCCTGGACTTTGAGCTTCAAAAGCAAGAGAATGTTACTAAATGGTTTGGCACAATTAGAGTTGACTAGATAACCAGAATATATTGTCATTTCAGAACTGTACCAGGAAAGATTATCAATGCACAAAAGAAGACTGTTAGAATTCTATTTTCAAGCACTATATGAATAAATCCCAAGTATAAATGAAATGATTTTATCTGATTAAAAAATAGTAAATTGTTATTCCATCAGTAATGCTGCATCTGCAATTAGGGCTTCTGTTGAAATGTCACATATGTAAGAGGACACAATTCCTCTTACCTTGGATCTAACTATCAGTATTAATAGAAAATTAGAGTAGACACAGTATCAGGGTATAAGGCTTATTACAACAAATTCAGAGGACTTGCATTTTTTTCAGGTGAGACTTAGCTCTTTCCATAATGTCATCTCACATGTTTGGATAGAAGAAGAAACCAGTGAGTTTTGATTCCAACCCTATGGACTTCTTCATTTGCATTTGTTTCAAATTTGTCTTAAGGCTCAAAACTGAACTTGGTGAGATGGGATGCTCAAAGGTAAAAACTGTGTAAGGTTACAAGTGTGAAAAATATGTATATTGTCTCTCTTGTTAGTTCAGGTAAATCCATTTTATATTTACTGGAGAGCAGAGTGTTCTTGGCTGGTGAAAACAATTTACAGCTAAGATGAATGTGAACTGTTAAGTGATGTAGTGTACAAGCTTGTCAGTAGCAATGTCTTACATAGTTAAATAAAATGTTTTAAAGATAAATAATAGGACAACAATATATAAAAATATAACACTATTCAATTTTTTTGATACTAACTGCTGGACAAAGTCATCAAATCAAAATTCAACAGCCATATTTCTTAGGCATGGGGAACAAGCTGTGAAAGGAAGATTTACTGAAGTTTTTGGGCTACCAATCACCGTTAAGCACTGAACAGAATTATATCCTCTTGAACAAACATGTTCCCCCACATCATCAAGATCCTATTCAGTAGTACCCACAACTTCAGGTACAGCAGGCTAACATATCTCTGATTTGCATCTGGTACCTTTCTTCAAATAGACCATCACTGCATCTCCCTCTGGATTCCTGATATAAAGCATGCAGCTGAGATGACCGATGCTAGTGGCAGCAGGATTCCCCAGAGTACCTTGCACCTGAGACAGAAAATAGTCATGCAGTGAATGCAACCTAACCAACTTACTCTTCTACAACTAATTTTCCTTAGCCGTAAACAGAAAGAATTATCACACACAAGTTTATAACCACCACAGCTTGAAGTGGCCAACTGCATATGCTTTTTATCTTGTCAAACTGAAATTCCAGCTGATTTTCAGTGCCACTGTGCTATGTTTAGAAGGAAACTGTTACAAAGACCTAAAAAGCCCAGACTAGAGGAAGGGACTGAGAAGTGATGACCATTCAGGTGACGTGGTTACTGACCCGGATGCTTCCAGTTCTGACTATTCAAATGAAAACATTCTTTAAGTTAATCTGATATCCAGACTGTGGGAGCTCAGCATGCCTTAAGAAGTGCTCTGTGGTATTCCATTGAAACACTGAGGCATTCCGTGCCACTTTTGGGAATGACTGGGTGTAGTTTTTCTGCCAGCTTGAAGGAATATATGACCAATGAATCAAGTAATGGCCTGTTTTCTTTTCTGATACCTTCTACATACATTGCACCTATAGTATTATGATAAACAGATTTTTCAGTATCACAGTTTTTACCAATCCAGAGCTGGTGCAGTTGAAGTTGACTTCAGCAGCACTGTATAAATCACACAATACTTGGTTATCAACAGGGGTTACAGTTGCAAAACTGCAAGCTTCTTCCTTCTCACAGTCTGAAAAACAAAGAGGAACCTTAAGTTTCATAGAATTCCCCATCTACAATTTTTGCTACCAATTACTCTGTCTTCCCACATACCTGACTTTTCATACCTCTATGAGACTGCAAGCACATGAGTTTCATGTGCCAGATAAACTTTGGCACTCAATCATTTTAGTACAGCACTGCATTTTCAAATTAAATGATATCAGAATGCATTTGGGCATTTTTCACCAAGTGAATTGTGTCTAACCATTGAACTAAATATTTAATGTCTGCTGGATAACTTTACCTGAGGAAGGTAGGGAAGACTCACACAAACCACTTAGTGTATCTGCATGAGACCGTAACTCCACAGCAAACAGACTGTGGTCAAAATCAGCATGATGGGAGGTAAGGAAATGTGAAATCCTGAAATCATGCCTTCTAAAGTTATGGGTGGCTGCAGATCCTTTTGCTTGTATGCTACCACCACTAATAGGTTTCCACAGCTCTGCTCCTAAACAGGAGGCAAAATTGTTTCCAAATATTTTTTTGCATTTAATCACATAGTTTAGATCAAGACACCATCAGAATATAAACTGAACTATATGACATATGCACAGGAGCAGAGAGGGATAGGCTATTCCTATCCTCTACAGTGATATTTTAGACTGACATTGCCATTTGACAGTGAATATAAGCACATATGTTAATTTGACACTTTGTTTGTCCAATCTTTTTATTAAAAAAGGAAAATGCAATCTTCTCTTAATGTAGCTTATAACAAAAATACAAACTACATGCACTGAATCATATAGCTTGCCAAACAGGCATCTATTCCTGCCTAAGTTCATGCCTGAAATGCCTTGCTTTTAAGTGTCTCCAGTTTCAAAGCTAGGTGCAAGAAAACTTATACTAACTAGCTAGGAGATGATCTGGTGGATGAAAATTATTCTAGGAACACACTCAAGGCTTCACAGTTTTCATTTGTGAAACATACAGATGTGGCACTGAGGGACATTTCTTAATGGGCTTGGTGGTGATGAGTTGACAGTTGGACTTGTTCATTTTAGAGCTCTCTTAGCATGAGAGGTGGATAACTAGACCAGGGTGTATGGTAAACTACTGACTTTATCAGATTACAGTGATAGAATCATAGAACCACTAAGGTTGGAAATGACCTCTAAGACCAACAAGTCCAACTGTCAACCCATCACCACTGTGTCCACTAAACCATGCTCATCAGTGACACATTACACATTTCACAGATGAATCTGTGTGTATTCCCAGAACAACTTTCGTCATTAAACCATGTCCATAATTGCCACATCTATACAGTTCTTGAACACCTCCAGGGTTGATGGTTCATTGCTTCCCTGGGCAGCCTGCTCCAATGTTTGAACAGTGCATAATATTAGCCCTTGACACAGGCTACCCTTGTTTTTAGAGCCAGGGTGTTTTTATTTTGAATGCTGCACCTCTACCTCTGTTCACAAGTCTACATTAGGAGACAGAAGGGAAGGCACCCTGAAAGCAGTGGAACTGTGGTTCCAGATAACTTTGAATCAACATAAGCCAACAAATGTGATAAGACTAGATGTGATACAATACACACACTGAAAGACTCAGAAGAGGGATACATTTGCACTCCTAACAATATTCTACTGACGCAAGCAAGAGTTATTTTTACTCTTTTATACACCCATCAGATAATCTGGGAAGAGGCAAAGAACTTGATTTTTGCGTGGGCTGAGCATCTAATATTATTTATTTATTTATTTATTTTTGGTCTGGAAAGTCTGATGAGTGTTTTCTGGTTTGAATATTGGCTCTCTTTCATATTGCAAACTGAATTTAAACTCAGATGACTTGCCCAGAATGGTACATAAAGTCATAAGACTTCTTTGTAAAAGAAAGAGTGATCTCTTCTCTGAAACAAAGTTATAAAAAGTGGTGAATATCATGAAGTGAGCTAGCACTCATAGACATAGTTGATCTAGGAACTTATCCATAAGTTCATCATTCAAAAGGATTATAGTCCTTCAAGATGTTTCTTATTGTCTGTGCAGATTTTCTGAGAGTTTTCCTTACCTGAAATGCATTGAAAAGTTATATTTTGCAGGTCTCTCCCAAATGATTGAGATTTGAGAATTTGAGCTTTATCTGACCCATAAATGAATGTGGAGGCAGGAACTCTTTCAAATTTTCTGAGCACTAAAAACCAAACAAAGATACTAATATCAGTTCCCATGCTGCAGAGGAACAAGGAGACTTTAGCTAGAAGTAAAAATTAAGGACTTTCACATGGAAATAAGTTAACTCTGACCCCACAGGTAACACAGGAGATGATAGGCATGAAGAAAGCCTATAGGAAAGCTGAGAAGGGACCTTTGTTAGGGCATGTATTTCTATTCTGTGATGACAGCATCAAAGTATCTTTCAAAAGCAGTTAGCCATAGGTGCCCTGGGAGTTTATATTCAAATGGGAATTCTCTGCTAGCAGCAGATTTATTGTCTCCTGTTACTTGCTCATGGTACAGAATCAACTACTGAATCAGCAGGGGATCCAACTTCTGAAAAAGAGTCATTGAAATAAAAGTCAGCTCCAACAGTATTTGGATAGAAAGGAAATCTGGGAGCTTAATACTCATGTTTAGGAGCACACAATCTGTTGACCTCTAACTCAGGGATTTGTTGTAGGTAGTATAGTCAGCATGTTCCTTTTTGACACCTTGACTGAACATTTAAACTCCAGGCTGTCACTTGATTTAACTCTGTTCTCTCTGAGCTGGATCCACTGCACATGTGTGCAAGGAAGCCTATCAAGCAGCACTATACACAAAATAGGAAAAACTCAAAGAGTATACAGATGCAAAACCCGTATAGGTCACCAAATGTGTCAAAGTGTCCATTTAAGCTCCATTTGGCCATGGCCATGCCCTGAAGAATTTTATAGTCAGTGAAGGGACACGGAGAGACATAACAACCATTCTGCTCAGGATTTTGCTACTTGTAAGACAAAGATCTTTTCATACAGTGTGTCCATCCGCTGATAAATCTAATATCTTTCAGTGGGCACTGGAAAAGAAAGGAAGAATGTGGTGACTTATCTTCACCCTTGTTTTGTCCAGGCTACTACTCAAAATTCCATAAATTATATTCATAAAATCATCTAGGTTGCCAAAGACCCTAAAGATCACAAAGTCCAACCATCAATCTGATCTACTGAGTCCTGTTACCAAACCATGTCCCTTACTGCCATATCCATGTCTCTTTAATACTTCCAGGGATGGGGACTCCACCACTTCCCTGGAAAGCTTATTCCAGTGCTTGACCATCCTCCTCTCTGTGAAGAAATTCTTTCTTATAACCAATCTAAACTTCCTCTGGTGCATCTTTAGACCGTTTCCTCCCATCCTGACACTGGCTATCTGAGAAAAGAGACCAACACCCTCCTCACTGCAACCTCCTTTATTGTAGTTTTACAAGGTAACAAGCTTTCCCTTCAGCCTTCTCTTCTCCAGGCTCATCAAGCCAATGCAGATCTTTGTCTCATTGCAATAAGTACCTGATCTAGACCTTTAAGAGCTAAAAAGCAGGAGTTCTGGTCTAATCTCAGCCAACATGAGATGTCTGCAGGTAGAAGAGCTGGAGGCTCAGCCCTTCACTTCCCTGCACATGCAGGCACAGAGGTTCAGCTGGAAGGTCCTAGCCCTTTCTCCCTGAAACGACTGCATAAACCACATAATAAAATTCAGGGATAAGTTCTTAAAACAATCATTTGTACTCCTGCAGCAAAACAGTCTGTCTGAATCAGAAGCAAATGTCCACTGTTGTCAGGGCTGAGTGAGCAGATGCTTTTGATCAGACCATCATTTCTGCTCAGAAAGAACATGAGGGCTATTCAAAAACTCAAAAAAAGTTCTTACTCTCTAGAACAACTAGGGAGAGGCGTAAGCAGAGCTGGAAGGGCTTTACCTTCTGAGGAATACAGGAGAATAGAGTGTAAGTATGGCCTAATTCTATATTAAACTGCATTTTTTTATATCTGTGATGCCCAGTTGAAAACAGAATTTACATATTTTCATAAAAATGAAAAGAATCCTTTTATTTTTACGTTGTTTGCAATTGTTTGCTGCCCTCACTTCTAATTCAAAACTGGAATCACTTTGTATGCCTCTCTATTCTTCTTCTTCTTGGTTTGTTTGGTTTGCTTTTGTGTTTGGATTTTTAATTCTAATATTCCATTGCTCCATTTTTTCTACTTCAGTAACATGGGAGAAGAGTAGAGAAGAAAGTGTCGAATTCAGAGCTCAATATAACATCAGTTTCTAAAGTGAGTATTCCATTAAATTTGATGCCAATTATACATGAGTAATAAAATATTCTGGAAGACTAATTTTGGAAAAACTTTGGGTTTGAGGATCATAATTAAACCTTATTGCCAGCAGTTTGGGACTGTTTGATGGATGACTTTGGTGACAGATCTCTTGCATATGCTTACATTTATGATATCCAGCTCTCATTTTGCATCTTTTCCTTTGGACTTTCAACAAATTACTTTCTTCTTTGTCTTTATGTCATCTCTTCTATTTCATTTTTTCTGAATTCCACTCCCACTGTTCCAAAGGCTCCTCCAGAAGTACTGGAGAACGAGGTAAATGTTTTCAAACAGTTTCTAGGAATATCATGTCTGGTTTTAATTTGGTTTGGGCTTTTTTTATTTTATTTTTTGTCAGGATTGGAGTGGTTTGTTTTGCTTTGTTTTGTTTTTTCAATTTTGTTTTGTTTTGCTGTTTGTTAAACTTCATTTTCCAAAATTGAGAACTGCAATTTCACAACTGTGTTCAAGCAGAAGAAAGTTTCCCCAGTTTGCAAGGACATGGTCACCAAGTCAGATACCACACAGCAGGAGCCCAGACAATGATGTTATGCCACAGCTATGAAGTCTTTGTAAAACACAGCCTGTTTCACAGAACACATGGATGAGTGATAATTTTACAGTGAAATTCATCATTCTGCTTTGTTCCACTTAGCCCATTCATTATTCCTGTTACTGATCTCCTGAGCATAAAACACTGCCAACCATCAGAGAGTGAAAGAAATCTTCTCTCTCTCCTCTTACAGGAAATGACTTTCTCAATGCAGTCAAGAAGAAAACAGAAGTAAGGAGCAATGTGGTTGAAAGCAGAGGCCACAAGTATGGGAAAATGAGTAAGCTGGCAAACCAGCTGTGGAGCACTGGGTCGTTTCATAAAGTAGTTACACTGACATTGGATAAAAACATATCCAAGTATTATTCTGGCACTTACCTAAGCACTCAGAGTCTGTGAGGAGATCATCAGTTTCAGTCCAATCCAGAGCTGCTCCAAAGTCATCAACGCAGAAGGATTTTTTAGTGTCAGAGTCTTGTTGGGAAGGCTTATACTGGCCATCTTCATCACACTGCAAACCCTGCTCGTTGCCTTGGCAGTAAGTAATACCTGTAAACAGGGAGAAAAAAAGGAGATTTGACAGTGTTGTCACTGCGTTTCGAAGCATCAACAGGACAAAACAAAAAATAAAAAAAATAAAAATAAAATTTTTCAGTACAACAGAAACTTTACTGAAAATTAATAGCTAATTTATATGATGTTTTATTCTTTAATACATGCTTATCTCACTTCTTTGTTTTCACTGTAAATCACATTTAGAATGTCTTTAGGATTTTCTGTATGCATATAATCTCCCTTGATATAAGCACTGTAAAGCAGAGTATAGGGAAGTGTCAAACTGTCCCGCAAACCGGTGACATTAAGGAACTGTATTTTCACACAGGCTTGCTCAGTGCCTGTTGCAGTGCACTCCTGACATGTTATTAAGAACATCACCAGAGCCACCACAACGATTCATCTGTTACTTAAAAAAAGAAAAAATAAAATTCTACTTTCAGCAGGAAATATGGATTTAACTATCTTTTCTTAAAGAATAAAAACTTTGATTTAAATTAGCAGCATCTTCCTAACTACTTTTCAACTCCGAAGGTGTAAACAACGAAGGACATGAGACCAATACCTACAATGGGAACAGAGATATAGAATAGAAGATGACAAAACAGTCTGATGTCTTCTTTAGGGAAAATAAATTGATGTTAGGGTGATTATAAACCTGCTTTTTTTCTCATCCATGAGAATTACATAGACTGAAAAAAAACAAAGCAGTTCCTGTACTCGTCCATAGTCCCAAGTCATCAGTGTGACTGCTTACTTTTAGCTTTATCCATGGGCTTAACAAGTGGTATTCTTTATGGAGCTGCTTCCAAAAATTCATCATTTAAAATGAATACACTAGCTTCAGTGAATATATCAACTTTGAGAAATATTTGTACCAAGGCTGGATCTTAAAAGAGCTAGAAAAAGACTCCTTTAATATTCATGAAAATGACAATAAATTGACTGTATCAGATGTTTCTTGCTGACTGAATACCCAGATGTCATTCCTCAGGACAATGAACATGTCTGAAAGAACCACAACATCCTGGATGAGACTGACCACTCATTTCTCACACATATTTGATCTAAACACCAGACAGTTGATTCTGTCCTTGAAAAACATTTTTGAATGTATGCAGAAAGGATTATATGTGTTAATAAAAAAAAAAATCAGGATTTATTTTCAACCTGACAGATGAAAAAAATATTCATGTGTTATTTGAAGTCAAAGTACAAAGGGAAGAATGAGCTCAACTTACAGTCATCAGCACTGAATGCCCCGTGAGAGTTGGTGGTTTTGCCCACAGGGCACTTGATGCAAGATAAATGTCCTGTCTGATACTGATAGTAGCCAAGAGGGCAGGGAATGCATTCACCATTCTGGAAATTAGTGCCTGGAGGACAAACAACTGCAAATAGAACAACACTGTTACTCTTATGGAACCCAACCATCTCAGACATTTCCACACCTGTGTACGATTGTATGTTTATCATGCTGGTTCACTATCTAAGGCTTCTAGTACATGCATTTCTAAGTGGAATAATACAGAAAAATACAGAAAAATACTCCTTAAAAGTTCATTAAATTCACTCTTGTGTGGAATATATGCTACGGCTTCTTATTTTCAGATTACTCTAAAAATGCTCTGGAAATAATGCACAATACACTCTTTGGAAACCCCAAGTGCAGGCCTGATTTCCAACTGAATACCATCAAACCCATTTATAATGAGATAATTAACTTTGTGAAAGAAAAGAAAGAAACAGGCTACAAACAGTGTCACTTCTACAAACACTACAGGCAGAAAGAGGAAGACTCCAATGAGTAAAAATTCCAAAAACATTGTACAGAAATTCACCATATGGTAACAATTTCACTCAGAATTCCCAGTAAAGAAGTTTTTGTAAGCACTTCCAAGCTCAACAGAAATGGCTGGATTAAAAGACACTAGTTGTGCACATGACAACCCCAATACAAAACAAACAGATATCCTTGGGTTGAAAATAGAATTGTTCTGAAAACTATATTTTCAGAAGTAATATTTCCAGCTGAACTGTTGCATATTACAAAGAAAACTCTTCGTCTTCTGGGAGGTCATGCAGTACTGTCTTTCCCTCCAGATCATTCAGATGATCATTAAAGCAGAAGAGTCACAGATAGATTTGCAGGACAATACATTTACTCGTTATTTCACAGCTGCTTTCCAGATGCATTTTTCCTTCAAAACACTATCAAATGTATATTTTGGGACTTTGACAAGGTGCAAAACTTCATTTCTTTTCTTGCCCTGCGTTTTGACAGCAGTTTAAGCTTGTATTAGAAAGAAGCCTTAATGGAAAATTGGCCATCTCCACTACAGCTCATATGATGAATTTCTGCTCTAGCCAGCACATGGGAATATAAACTAATTTAACTTATTGAAGCATCTAAATTATAACAGACAAAATACAGCTAATATCAAAATGATCTTCCTTCATTTGCTTTAAAGGGTCCAATGGGAAATTCCAGGATGAGACAACAGAGAGGCTGAAATTTGCCACTCAGGTAGTTATAATACATATCTAAAGCCCACTACAGAACCAAAAAAATCCTGGATGAGACTGCATTCCCTTTTCTAATGCATACTGCTTAATACACAAGTGCGTCTGATACATCTTAAAGACATTTTTCAACACATGCAAAAAAGGATCATAAGCATTTAAAATGAACAGCAGTAGAAGAAAATAAGATGAACTGAGTAATCCATGCCTAAATTGAAGGCAAAATGCAAAGGATAGGAGTGACTAATTAAGCAATTGAATTTTATAAAAGAAGAAATCAAGCTTTTCAAAGCATCTTCCTCATTCTGTAGTTATGGTCATGACATAGATGTGACATCTGTGTCTCTTACCACATTTTAAGCAAGTAGAACTGCCTTTTGTCTCACATTAGATTAACAGTAGGACACGAAGAACAACAAAAAAAAAGAGCAAACCATCAGTGCAGAGAGTGATGTTTTCTAGAATCCATAGCTCATGAAGGCATGTATAACATCAGCTGTAAGTTGATCTCCCTGAGCTCATGTTGAGCGCAAGCATGACTCTGAAAGTTAGAATAACTATCAAACTCAACTCTTGCAAGCTTTGATGTACGTATGTTTTAACAAGATAAGAAACTAGAGGGTAGACTTGATGCTGTCTCAGAGCTACGTGTTACCACTGGACTCAGACTTAATTTCCCTGAAATATGAAAATAAAAATAAAATAAATAAAATAAAAAATAAAAACACTCCAAAATTAAATCCCTGGATACTGCGCATGAGGTTTGTAACCTGACCTTGCTGTTAAGGCAACTTAGACTTCTGCATACCAGGGGAACAGCATACTGAGTAGTAATTTCCAAGCTAAAGAGTAACTAATTGGATAATGGCAAAGCTGTTCCAAAGCAAAGGGATAACACTCTTCACAGAAGCCTCATTTTGCCTAAGACTAGCTCTCCCCGCACTAAGTATACATAAAAAATACTACAACTGATTGCTACCCAGTGCTTGCAGTGCTCTTTCCTCCCTCCAGGAGGAGCCTTCTGAGATTCCAGATTCTTCGTTCCATCAATCGCTAATGAAGCCTTGAGCTGCTAGCTTGGCTATAAGATTAGCACAGTGTTTGATTTGGGTTATGCTCTGCTCAAAGCAATTCTGATAGAATTTAACAGGCATTCTAAATAATAAAAGGAGTGAGCATAAAAATTTACAGTAAAACAAGGCTAAATCACAAAGAGCTTTTAAGTTTTCCTCCTAAAATAGTGAGAGAGAAGATAAATAGATCCCAGCAGGATAGATGGCCAGATTACCCATAATGAGCATAATAAAACTAAACTAAACAAAAAGCAAAATACTCATTGGAGAACAACAAACAGAATTCCTAAACCCAACATCTGAATAAAATATTCTGTCCTACAACATAAAACCGGGTCTAGCTAGTTATAAAGATAATATTATATTCTTTTATATAATATAATCTAGTTAGAATGAGAAATCTCTGCAAAAATATGGAAGATAAACCATCTCCTTTCCACATTTCTATGATGCTAGCTTTACTGAGTGCCTTCCTCTAGATCTAGTTGGTGCAAATACACACGATTTAACTTACAAGGCAAATTAATTCAGTGCTACCTAAAGGTCTCTATCCCTGGCAGGAAATATTTGGCTTTAAGATACAGTTCACTGCAAGTTCTTTTGTGATGGATTCTGCTTAATAAATAATGATAACTTTAGTCAGTACAACCATGTATCTTGTTAAGTAAAAGAAAGTTGTTATTTACTCTGGATTCTCTGTAGGGATTAATCTTCTTTTGCATGGTGTATTTAAATATCCAAAATTCAGAGTGTTTCAGAGCACAAAGATGAACTGCAACTGCAGTCAGTTAACCCTTACAGGTCCAATATGAAAACAACAGTAGCTCAGAGCTGATTCATGGCTTGATCCCTTTGAAATCCTTTCCTTAAAAGCATGTGTACATAATTGAATGTAGGAAAGTTACCAGGTACACTAACAAAATCTGCTACCTGGTGTTCAGCCTTTGTCAGTCCAGAAAGCCACGCTTATTACAAGGCAAAGCAGCTCATCTTTTGAACTGGCTTGACTTGTCCCGAAATTATGGCGTTATGAAATTGATATTTACTACATATATACTACTGTTCAATTCTAGAAAACTCACTTCAGTCATAAATGATAATAGTTAGATAATTACACTTCAACTAAATGGTTATGCTAGCAAATTCTCAAGAGAAAGCTGCTACACAGGTCATCTTTACTCTCCTTATGCAGAAATGCAAGATCCGTCCAACTCAGGTCTACCCTCTGCACAAGACTGGGAGGAAGGATCTCATTTCTGTGGGGAGCAGGGCAGTTTGGAGACCCATACTGGCTCTACTTTGGCAAATCTCACACAGAGATGCTGTCAGAGGAAGATCTTCAGGAAGAGGCCAGAAAATTCAGACTTGTGAATGTAGGGGAAAATGATATACAACTCTGCAACAATACTCTTTCTCTAATGGACCCAGAAGACACATTTGAAGCTAACTATACAGTTGAACCCACAGTAGGTATCACACTCTCCTCGGGTAGAGAGAAAAGGAAGAGAGGCTGAGGACATACAAGTTCATAGGTTTGAAGGCTTCCCTCTCAGCATCTTTTGTTGGGATTCAAGTCACATAACATTTAAAATAGCAAAGAAAATCTGCCAAGATATTAACAATTTTAAGTTAACACCTTCAATGCTTCACATCTGCCATTGCACTATTACTTATTGCACTGCTTTTTTTTTTTAATCTTTTTTAAAATATAATCAAGAGTGGATAATTCAGGAGGAATTTAAGAAATGAAAAAAAATTTATACCCAACTTATTCTAATTCAAGCTACCAAGTTAGAGTTAAAAGAAGCTATGTTTTCATTTTTAATAATATGAAAATGAACTGACGGTAAAACTAACTATAGAAATTTCCAGTGGTATTTTCTGTGGGAAAAATACAGTGTCATTGGTTTTATTCTGTTAGCTCTGAGATCATTCCTAAAAGGTAACCCAAATGGCAGCTAAAGTAAAATGCCACCGAGCTTAGAAGATCCCTACATGATAGTTCTACCCTGCAACCTCTTTGCTCCAAAACAGGAGCCTTCAAACCAGGCCTGTGATGGAAACCTGGCAGCATGCAAGGCACAAAGTGATCGTTTAACCCCAGGTACATCAGTGTTTCAGCCACAATGATTGCACTTTTGTTTCAAAACATATGAGCAGTTTTTATGCTCTCTTCCTATTATCTACAATAATATGTGCCTGAACACAGCTGCAAAATTCACAAACATGAATAAACTCAAGCTGAGTATCCCTAGGTTGCTGCCAGCACTTAATCCAGATGGTTTTAAGTTTATAGACACAAGAGCACAGGTATTTCCCCTTTTTGTTATTCATATCCCTTGACAGCAGCAACTGAAAGACATTTATTCTTGCTCTTGTAATCAGCTGAACATTAGAAAGCTCTCCTAACTTGCAGAAAACCACCACACCAAGCACAGAACTAAGTTAATTTGTCCTTAGGATCTCCAACTTAAGCTACATAACGTGGAAGATCACCCATTTGAAAAAAATCCATATTTGGGAAAATTTATCCCATACTTTCTGTTGTTGCTCTTACACCTATCCCTACTCAGTTTCCAAAAGAGCTAAACAAAATTTATGTATCCCAAACTGACATCAGAAAAGCACAGAATCATTGAGGCTAATTGGGACAAGAACAACTAGGGTTGAACTGTAAGATGGTTGATGTCAATAGAAATAAGAGTGGTGAAGTTAAAGCAGAGGGTTTTCGGCAGCATGACTGGATACGTAGGGATCTTGTGAAGAGGTAGGCTTGGCAGCCCTGAACAGGATGTTGACAAAAGGACTGCCCATTCCAGGGAAGTAGACTAAACAGAAGAAGATGAAAAAAAGGGCAGAATTGCAATCAGGTCTGGGTGTTGGCCAACACAGAGAAAGCTTCCATGTGAGCTGGCTGGGACTTGACCCAAGAATTCTCAGACTCAAGATTTCAGCCATTTCTGTAGCTAGGTTTCTATTCTGGGTAGTGTATAATCATACAAAGCACTGACTACATTATCTTCATTTCTTATTAAGGACCGTGCATAATACAGAAAGATCTAATACCATACAGGTCTAAAAACATACCAGTAAATGTTACTGAAACCTCCCATACGGTGTCAGTGTCTTGAAGTCTACTTCTAAGTCACTGGTTCAAATCCATCTACAATGCAAGGACTAAACAGTAACCAAAGTAATAATTCCTGTCCCTCTTCAGATTTGTCACTCTAATTCACACTTTATGCCCTTGACCTATTAACCATAAACATAATTTTGCTGATGTGACCTTTCAATGGTACCTTTTTATCAATTCCTAGCATAATCAAAGAAGAGAAAGCTAAACTGAGGCGTACCGCATCCTTGTGTATTTGGGATGATTTCCCCAGGAGATGAAATTCTTCGAAATCCACTTCTACATCCCAGCTGGACTCTTGGAGACAAATCAAACTCTCCATCTTGGGGAAAATCAATGAATGAGTCTGCTAGAAATTGCTTGGAGTCTAAATATAGCAGAAAACGACCATTCTCAATCTCTTTAATAAATGCTCCAATGAGGTTTTCTCCAACAATGGCATTTTCTAAAGGAAATAATATACGAAAATCATATGAAGAGGATTCTTCACAGGGAAATGGATAAAAAAATAAAGAGTGATAAACATCATATTAATTAACAGCATCAGCAGATTCAGATACAAATTACAAGCATGCTAGCAAACAGCAGACCAGAAAGAATATGTATAGCATTTACATTAAAGACCTAATTTTAGTATATGTAGAGATTCTAATGCAAGAATCATAGAATCATAGAAAATCCTCATTTAGAATGTATCCACAAGGATCATCGAGTTCAGTTTCTGACTCCACACAGGATCACTCAGAAATTAAACTATTTCTGAAAGCGCTGTCCAAATGCCTATTGAACTCTGGCAGGCTTGTAGAATTATAGAATGGTTTGGGTCGGAAGGTATCTTTAAAGATTATCTAGTCCACCTTCAGGCCATGTCAGGGCAAAAGAAAAAATAGCAAGCACAAAAATTGAAGTACCAGAAAATGAAATGTGATATAATTTGTTTCTGTTGTTTCAATGTCTATATTTGGTTTCTTCTATACCATTTTGTTTATTTGGTTTTGAAGACATTTTTAAGTATATAACAATCAGCCTCTGTCACAATACTGATCCAATAGGCACAGCTGCTGAAGCTGGTGTTTAAAGCCAGAAAATAGTGAGCATCTTTGCCATGCTTTCCATACTCTTAGTTTTCCAGACAACTTCTCTTTCTGATTACTTGCTCCAGGACAGTTTTCAGCATAAAGGAAAGAGTGAGTTCCCAGCTGGCTGCACCAGGAGTACTACAAGGAACAGTGTTCCCAGAGGATCTTTTGTGTTTCCATGTTCTGTCAATCTCAGCAGGCTTTATGGCACTGAACTAAGGGTTGGTACAGCTTATGAAGACCTCCTGTAGCTACAGGTGGTGTACAGCCCTGTAACCCAGCAAATGGGAAGTCCTGTACACTATGTACTTTGGGTTTGCAAGCACACCAATGACCTTGGACACCGAATTTTCACAGGGAGGATGTTATATGCGTAAAGAGAGAGTGAGGAATGTTACACCTCACATACTGCACAAAGATTACGATGTTGTGACTGATGTGTTAAGGGCAAATAGAGGAGGGTATTGCTGCCATCTTACATGGTGAGATTCCCAACATTGTACTGTAACCATGGACAGGCCTCACTCCTTAGAGCGATGAGAGAATTTCACAGCTAGATACAAGGCTCCAGCTACTCAGTTTTATTCTCAGTTTTCTGTTTCCTCCAGCTTTGAGCAATTTATTCTTCCACTGTGCCGACACATAATACGACAAAAACATAGCATTTCATTGCATTCAACCTCAAGCCAAAATGGTACTTAGTTTGTGAGAAAGTAATTGAGGATTGCCACATAACCAATAACACTTTGCAAAGGTTTTGCCAGAAATTATAACTGAAAGCAGAAATGAGTACATTCTTTTATTCAAGCAAATATATTTCTGGATTTTCTAGTAACTAGCTGTGGAATAATTAAAAATAATCTAAAAAATAAAAGAAATGACAGCTGAGGAAACTCAAGCATAGAAAAAAAGCAGAGTCAAATCAGTGATAAACCACATAGGTCTGCTGAATTTCCTTTATTTAAAAAAGCCTTCCATGTTGAATTGTTCATATCAATAAATATGAAACTCCTGTGGGGGTGCATTTGTCTATGTCAATATGCTATTCTTTATGGGGAGTATATATAAATAGGCATTGAACCATAATATACATGTTCATACATGGCAAATAGGTAAACTTGGATTGTTTTAAGGTTGTGGTTGATTCCCTCCAGTGTCGCTGATGGGAACAGTCTACTATATTCTCATCCAACAAAAGTTAATTTTTATAATGATTTCATTAATTTTATAATCATTTTGCTTGTTGAATAGAAAAGAGAGAAATTTCTATTAGTGTTCCCCAGTATTTTAGAACTAAGGTTTAAAATGCCAAGACAAATGGCATAAGGTCTCTCAGAAAGATATTTGAACAGCTTCAGAATTTAGTAAATGAAAATATCTGTAAGAAAAAAGGTAATGAAACATTCACAACTGATAATTTAGAACTGAGGCTCTTCATTGGGAACACATGCATGTGCTGTGCTTCTGTTTTGCAATTTTTTTTCTCAGTTTCATCACAAGAGGAAAAAAGGAAAGAAAAACTTTTCCTTTATCCATAAAGAAGTTAACAAAAGACCAGAACTATTTGAATTATATAGATTTTCAAATCAGAGAGTCAATTTACAGAGTTGATGCATATAAACCCCAGTAATGATGCATAAAACGGCTCGAACAGAAAGATCGAAAGCTGCTTTAAAATATAATGGAGATTGATTGTACCAAGTGTATACACGAAGCAGGTTGTCTGATCTCCATAGACTGGACTGCTGCCTCTTCTGAAACTGTACAGTAATTCTTTGAGGAGCAGTTTTAGTACTGTGGTGAAATTATAGCGTTGAAAGGGTAAAAAATGCAATGTCTTCAATACAGAATGCTTTCAGATGTAACCTCCTATATGAAGCCAAACTAAAATGTACTTTGATCCACCTTCTACAAACCATTTAATATTTATGTTTCCTTTATAATCTGGTATAACTGAATGGATGCAAACACAAACAGACTGTATAGCCAGGAACCACACGACCACTGCATCCTCTACTCAAATCCTGAAGGCTTTTGAACTTGGTTCTGATCAGGCCATATGTCATATCACCATGTCTCAAAATTAGAGAGAAGAACATGTGCAGGCAGAGCTTTTTATATTTAGTTCTGGGAACATCATTGCAAAGCCAAGAAATTAGAGAAATGTTGGCATAGAGGGCATTTGAACTTGGGATGTGTCTTTTTCTCCTTTTATTTTAAGAGGACTGCTTTGAAAGAAGCTCCTTACACCATCTGTAGCTCACTTTCAAACCACAGTGAAGAGCCACTAGTCAATGGACTGCATACTTGCTCTAGGACTTCTGAGTTAAGGATCATTCTTTACTGTCAAAGGTAGGGTAATAAAAACAAGAGGAAAACAAGAAAACAAAAACAAAACCCACACACACACACTTTGAAGGAATTGGTTATCTTTTGGGGCAATGCGTGAACTGTGTTTCTTGGAGTCCAGCCCAACATCTTCCACTGCAGAGGACCTGCCCAATGTAAATTAACCTCTAGATCAGTTCATCTCATAACAGTCAAACTAATCTTCTTGTTAAAGGAGCTGGGAGAGGCAGCGCTATCTGGAAGCAATACTCATTTATATCCTCTTTTAATTCTCTAGTCATAGGTTGAAAAGAGAAAGAGCACCGAAGGCTCTGAAAAAATTCCAGTGTTACAAGGACTCTGACAGTGAGCATTTGTGTGCACTGCCTTTTTATTGCCTGTTCAGAGCAGATAGAGGAGATAAAACCATTAGGAAGCAAAGAAGGTTTGATTTACAGAAACACTGGAGGAAAAACTTACCAATATCATGTAAGTCAGGGAGAGAAGTTGCTGGGATGTTTTCCAGCTGTGCCCTCCATGTGACATTCACCCCCAGGCGGTCCACACTCAGGCATTCAACATTGACAGAGGAATCATCACAGACAGAAACTGAGCCCGTGTTTCCAAAAGCATTTACCTTCAATTCAAAATTAAATGAAATTAAGGTTAGTCAGCCTTAGAATTTCCCAGTTCTTGGTCTATTCTCTGCTCATTTTCACTGTAATATGCTCACGGCAATATTTTCAAAAGGGCTTGTAAAAATACAATTGTCAAAAGGTTCACTTCCATCAAAACACACTTTGATAAATACTGGACCGATGTGATATGACTTCTATGGCTATCACTAAACTGATCTGCCCAGCATGGGAACAGCAAGTCTAAATATCCTGGTTTCCTAGTCCATCATATGCTGTCAGCCCTAGCAGACTTCATGGTATTTTCTGCTCAAAGTTCTATTCTGTTTCATACTGTTTCTTTTTTTCTTTAAGCAACAGAGAATAAGGAACTGAAATTACCTGGAGGTGACAAAAACCACGAGCCTTCAACTCATCTAAAATAAATATCTGAAATGCCTGGAGTAATCCAGAGTAGTCAGAACTACAAGTCTTCTGAGGAGGTAGCAGTAGCTGAAAGTGTGTTTGAGCTTGAACCGTCTGAAATAATTGGAGCTCTAAAAAATAAATAGAAGGGCATTTATGAGCCTCACTATTCAATGTAGAAACTGACTTTCAGAGTTACTTTAAAAGATGACATTGAATTTCATTTTGATCTTCATCAACAGCATCTCCCTGTAAAAGCATGGTGGAAACATGTCATTTGTCAGTAGAAAGAGCTTGATAAATATGTATGTTGTGCACTACAGGAAAAGCCAGGTGTTATAGTTAAACAGTAAATAGACAGCTACCCCACAGAACTATAAGGGAAATTAAAAGACTTGGCAGATCTAAATTTCCAGAAATCTAGATGACAGCTGATGTTATACCAACAACCAAGAAAGAAACAGAAAAACAGGAATTATTGACCTATCAACCTTTGTTCTCTCAAATAAAATCATTAAAACATTAACCTTCCAGAAGCCTATCTTGTCAAATTGACTAGAGATCAAGCTTTGGGAGCGAATAAATTGCATAATAGCTCTGACATGGACATCTTCCAGTGCCTTCTTATCTTTTAATAGCAAGCCAAATCATACAAACCATTGAGAAAATGGTGGACTTGTCAATCTCAGAATGAAAATCTACTTAGACAGTTCTTAGCCAGGAAAAATAAAGAAGGTGAAAATTTCTCCACTAGGTTTATGCTGATCACAGGGTTGTTGGGGACTTTAAGGTTCAATACAGGGTAATACAGTAACGTGGAATATAAATGGAGCTGGCTCCTGTCCCACCAGCCTGGAAAAGCAGCAGAGCTCTCCCTCATTCTGCTCTCCTTTAGACCCTCACTGCATTGTGTACAAGTGTCACTTGATGAAGCAGAATTCCCAGTTGCTTGCTCCCAAAACAAATGTTTAAAAACCTTGAGAGTCCAAGGAGAATAGTGTGAAGGACCAAAGGGCACAGAAACATGCTTCTTCCTGAAAGGCACAAAGCCTTCTGTCTGTTTAGTTTAGTAGATGAGAGTAGATTTAATTACAAGCTCTAAGTTCATAAGGAACAAGAAATAAAATTTTTAAGAGTGTGAGTAATTATCCAGTGAAAGAAATTGTGTGGTGAGTTTTCTGTTACTGAGAAGTTTGTTCAGTGGCTATCAGATGTGTTGGATTTTTTTTTTCGGTTTCCCTAATCCATGCTGTATTTCAAACACAAATTGTTGAGGAAAAAACCTTAACCTGCATTAAATAGAAGCTTGAATTAAATTATTACACACTCCTCTCTGTCCCTATAGACAGTTATTCAATTGCCAATAGGCAAACACAGAAGTTACCTCATTATATTGCATAAAAGCATAGGAAATGTGATTAAGGGCAAAAAAAATCCCAATATAAAAGTCAAAGCTTAAAATTGTTTACATTTAGAATAGAGATATGGTAACACATGAGTTTCAGAACTGAGTCTCATGTATTCTGGAGATGAAGAATAGCTGCAAACTTGGCATCAGGATCAGTTCAGCAGTGATATGAGTTGTTCAGAACTTATCTCTATTTGAAATAAATGAAAGGCCAACATTAATACTCAATTACATGAGCTCTGAAGAGATAACTGATTCTTCCAAGATTTAAAGGGTGTGTTTCTTTTTTCTTGAAAGAAAAATGATTTGAAAAACACTATGTCAGCCAATGAAAGCCATAATCCTAAAAAAAAAAAAAAAAGACTGCTACAAAAGATGCAGAAGTAACAGTGACTTGATTGTGCAAATAAATATTCATGTTCTGCCAAATTCAAACATCTGGTGCTCATCTGTTCTTCCAGAACTAAGTGGTTCCATCAGAATCCCTTCATGGTGCCAGCATCTTTTAACTTGCAAAGGAAAATCTGCATATAGATTGAATAACTATTTATAGCTAAGATATTATGGAAAAGCTGGACTATTTCTGGCATAGCCACCCAGATGCAGGGATGAAGATGGCAGAAGACAGGATTAATCTACTGCACCTGAATTTAGAAACCGACACATAACTGTGTCCTACCCTTTCAACTCACACTGTAGCTTCATGAGGGAAAAGGATTTTTGAACATACTTTTACATTGCTCTGTGCCCTTCCCAACCCATGGTAATTAGACATACTCTGGCAAGTGTGGTAGAGTGGGGCAGCTGAGATCCACAGACGTTTCTGCACATCGCACTGGAACAACGTGTTGGAAGCAGCACTGCTATAGCCTTGGCGACACACCAGCCGGCACTGCTGAATGCCCAAAGTTTGCTCAGAAACATCACAGAGCACGGCTCCATTGAGGATAGAAGAGGTACCAAATGGCACAGCACACAAGGGACCTTTAAGCAGGAGAGGAAGGAGATATGTTAGTACATAGAGTGATGCACTTCTATTAAAATGCCCTCATATTTCTCACATAACAGAGTAACATGGACAGCACTTGTGCGTTTCCCACTTACATCAACTTAGAACTGGTTGGGTGTCAGCCTGGTTCAGTTTATTTACCTTGGTGAAAAGATTCATATTGACTTTAAAAGTTAATGCACCGGGCACGGAAAGATACATACATGGTATATGAGAACAGATAAGTTTAAAACAATCATGAATAAATTTAAGCGGGAAATGAGAAGGTTTCTTACCATCGACCTTCATGGAAGATATCCAGTGGAAATAGACAGGGCCAAAAAAAAAAGGTGTCTCAGTTTGCTTTAGAATGGAATTTGAAAACTTTAAGTTCGGGAACTGAACAACACCAGGATGTTCTGTGGTGACACAGAAGGTCTACCATTCAACTTGCTCTTTATCAATACAGTCATTTTCAGACCTTCTTGCCTACTACAGCAAATATAACAAGCTAACTACTTTGATTTTTAACTTCTACTAATGTGTACAAACCGACTGCTTTGTTCAATACTAGCCAAATCGCAACCTACTTCCCAATTATATGTAGTAATATTTAGGCAGGCTTCTGAGTTTCAGAGCAACAAAATAGAAAGAAAGAAAATAGCAACTACCTAAGTTAGAACTTATTAAGAACAGTTCTCATATCCTACGATTCATTTGCTTTCTGTACATCATTCTCCAAACAATTTCCAGGTCAGTCCCAATCTCCCTGGTTGCTAGAGGAAGTCAGGCTCTGCTGATGGCATACATCTGAGCAGTCTCTGCTTCCCCTTCTGATGGAGTCGTGGAGATTAATTCCTTAACTTAGCAGACACTTCACTTAAAGTTTAAAACTTTGCAGAATTAATCTGTGATCTGCAATGTGTTGCAGTACATCTCTGTTCTTCCAACCATGGTCATTGTAATTCTGAAATATAAGGGTTTCAAATAGGTCTTTCTGATTTATCAAATTCATCCTTTCCTTCCAAGACTCCTATATAACATCTTTTCTTTAATAACTCTGTAAATGGAGACACTACATTCTTCCTCCACTTTCATGTTTCTCTTTTTAGTAAAGATGGAAATCTGGTGTCCTTGTCTTAGGAAACCACCATAGATATCTAGACTAAGATATCACCGTGCAATGGATAGTAATTATTTATCATTATCAGTACAAACTACATCTACCATTACATGCAAACTCTATTAATAATTGTTTTTTCAAAATTAATAAATCTTAAAAAATAGTTACGTTCCCTTTATTTCTCCAGTACTTTTTTTTACCCTGCAAGTCATATCCAGCCTCAGCAATATGCTCCTACAGTCTTGTACTGTCTGTCCCAATGGGAGCTTGTGTGTAAACTAGAAAAACAGACAGCACACAGAGCATAAAGGGGATGGATGCTTTCCTGACTTTGTTCAAAGTTTCCATTCAAGACCCCATCAACTAGCCAAGAAAATCAGCAATTTTATCATTTATCTCTCTATAGATTTAGCTTCCTTTATTATCATTATCAAGCCTTCATCGTTTAGTCATCCTTCTATTTCTACCTCAATTTCTTGATCCTGGAGGAATGAGTCAGAATCAAATTGAATACTGACACTTGTTCCACAGGTGTTTCTAAACATTTCCAGAAGGAAACTCTCTTCTCCGAGTAAGGCTCTATCTTCTCTATCTCTACCCAAAGTTGTGGAAGGCAGGCCTGGGAATGGGAGGTGCGTGTGGGGACTGCCAGGATACTTGGCATCAGCTCTTTGTTGCATGTCAAATAGAAGACATTGGATTCTGTTGCTGATGGAAATGATTAATCTAATGAAAACCTCATTGTAAGAACTGGGAATTCAGAAGTTATTACTTGGTGTTTACAGCTGTCTGTTCTGATGCTGGAGGAGAAGTTGATTGTATTCTCCAACCACAACAGCTTCTTTTACTGATTAAGATCTCCAAGATGATGAAAGAATACTCTTTCCATTTTACTGAACAATTGTTAGTAGATTTCAGGACCAGGCTGGATAGGTTGAGGGGAAAAATAATTTGTTCTTAATTCTTAGTCCATTACAAAGTTGTTTAGCATGAAAAAGTTCTATTGCTTTTTCAAAATCCAAGAAAATCATTGAAGTTTATTTCAATGTATTTTTATGCAGAAAATAACAAATACTTCTCCAGGTTTCCATTATATTTTTAAATAGCTGTTTCTCAGCTGAGTTATTCAAAAATGGAGAATCATTAATCATTCAGTTAATGTTTCCTCTATGAAAACTACAGTGTTTCATGTTTCCAAGAAGCATTAGACATGCAAACAAATCCCAGAAAATTCAGAGCCATAACCCAGGGTACACTGAAACATTCTTTATATCATAATTCATAAACATCCCTTGGAATTTAGTGGGAAATCCAGAAAATGATCTTATGTGAAGACAAGGAGATATAAAGGACTTTGCATTTACAACTAAATCTGACTTCTCTAGCCTACTGCAAGCTCTTCCACTTTTTATGTTCACCTTTAGATTTTATCAGGAACTCAGACTGCACTACTGAGTGCTGTGCACCAAGTTGAGTTCCTCCAGCTGGTTCAAACAAAATAGTAAACAAATATTACACAGTCCAGCGTCAGAAATCCTAGCCCATTACCTGAGAGCACCATATTAATTAGACCAATAAGCTCTGCTTCTCTGAAGAGCTGTAAAGTTGCACATAACTATACTACACTAGCTCTGGAATTCATTTCTTCAGAGCTCGGTTAGGCATCCCCACCTAGCACCATACTTCTTGGGGCAGAAAAAGCCCTGTGATTTTCTTGTGTCTTCTCAAATGATCCCATCCTCAAAGCTGTCTACTGGTATAAAAGATTCCAAATAAAATGATGTAACTGTTTTCCAAATTGGTGAAGATGTTACATGATTGATAATTATATCAATTATGAAAATGCTTTACAGCTAGTTGGGCTGACACAATCAGCTTGGTGGGTACATTTTTTCTCATTATATAGCAGAATCACTAAAGGATACCTAAGCAATTGATTGTCATGGGGACTCGTTTTCTAAAATCTACCAAAATTTCTCAGCTAAAAAAACAACAACAAATGAACTATGGAAAGTGTGGTGTTCTGTGGGCCCTGGCTCTGAAACTGAAGGTCATCTTTTCACATCTTTAGTTTCAATTAATCATTGCACTTTGGAGCATGGCCTTATAGAAAATTTAATTTGTTTAGCTTACTTCAGTGTTGGGAAGATGTTGGAAGACAACTGGAAATTGAATTTATCCTAATAACTCCTGCTTGGACATCTCACTGGAAACCATGAGTGAAATCCAGTACCTCACAGCTCTAATAATGCCGGAAATACTCTGTGAATATCTAGTGTTTTGGCACATCCTTTCCACAATTCTGATCACTAGCCAGCAGAAGGAATGGCAGAAGCATACATATTTAAAATATTATTTTTGTAGGTTGTGAATGGCTTTTAATCCCAGAGCCAGCTCAGACTGGACCCAGTTCAAATTTGCAGCTAGCAATTCAGATTGAATTTTTAGCGTAGTTTAAGAGCTCTTTGATTAAGCCAATTTTATGAATAAGGAGGAGTCAAAGATCCATTCCATTCTCCTTTCTCCCTGACAAAACACTTGAAAAAAATGGAAGAACACTTGAATGAACACTTGAAAAAAATACGCAGCCCAGGTAGGTCAGAAGTCTACTATAGCACAAAGATAACCATGTCACATGAGCAAAAATCTCTAACAGCCTGAACAAAGAAGCTTAAACATAACAAAATACTAGAAAAATTTAGATTTGGCTCAGATTCCAGAGGTGAACTTGCAGAGAAGTAAAATGTCTCAAGCAGCAACTCACTTTCACATGCAGGTCTTCCTCCATTTACTCGTGTCCCAGGTACCTCTTCTCCATTGTCAAATACACACCAGCAGCTTTCTTCATCCTGGCTGCACTGCACAGGTGAGAATACCCCACTGGCCTCTTCACACTTTGGGATGTAACCCTTCCCAACTTCTCGTAAACTCGTTTTCAGCTCCAACATTTTACAGAAACTAGGACCTTTAAAGAGAGAAGAATCATTGCAAGATGCAGAACAGAATACATGTACAAACCCGAGAAGATCCAAAATATTTGCCCCAACTTGCAATAAAGTCGGCATTCACTAATTTTGTTCATCCACAAATGTTGGAGTATACTTGTAAATTTGGGTAATGATTCAAATAACAAATATTCAACTGCTATTCCTTCAGAGAACATGCAATTACTTATCTTCCATCAGGTATGGTGCACATCTACAACCAGACTTCTATCAGTCAGTCACCTATAAGAAGAGTTGAGCAAACTTGCTGGGTCAGACCAAGGCACAACCTAACTTGCTATCCCACCCTCAGAAATCCTCTGTCTGCTCTTGATATGGATGTTCTGGTAGACCTTGAAGCCTGAAGATTATTCTCCCAAATATTCTATGAGAGATGAAAATCAAAGAATCACTAGCTGAGGAACTGAAGAAAGAAACACAGCAATGTTGTAGACTCTTGAGCTGCCTGTACTGCTCTAAAGAGCAGAGCCAGGGGATTAACTCCTGTTAGGCATCTCTATTTCTCTAAGCAGGACTTCTCCAGCCTTTTGGAAGAATGATGTCACATAGTGACAAATCGTAGTATGAGATCTCACATCTCTGATGAGAGCTCAATAGTTCTAAATTTATTTAAAGAACAATTTCTATCTTTATTTGAAGACAATATAAAGATAATATAGATTTAATTGCACTGCACAGAGCATTCAACCATGTTACATGAACTCGATACTGTGATTTGCTCAGCTCCGACAGCTCAGAATTCATCCTGAAAATTAATTCATAAGCCTAAAGATTTCTGCAGTCGCATGAGTATCAAGAGAAAACAGCTTATTAATCAGCTTTTGAACACTGGATTGTTTCATGTGATGAAAGTAAACAGTAACTATTTTCAACTATCCTCTCAAAGATATGCTGTATTTGCATGAACTTATCGTTGAGGAATCAAACCATAAGACTTCCATATTTCCATAATAAGCATTCTGAAAAGGAAAGTACAGAAATATATACACAGCAGAACATAAGCCACAATCACTGCCATTACCGCCTGTCAGTAAAGCATTACTCACACTCAGGATTGCCATCTGAATCTTGGTTGCCACGCTGAAATACTTCACCTGACTCAGGATCAACACACCAAATGTTTGTATAAGACCTCTGTAGCACAGCGTATTCTCCTGTCTAAAAAATATCGATTATATGTCATTGCAGAGCAACATGTATTAACACAGACACAATGGAATCCATATCCCAAAAGCCCATTTAAAGTATTTGGTCATATTTACTTTTGTCCTTTATTGAATGTTAAGAAGAAAAACAAAATACTAAAAAAATTGGATCAGGCCCTGAGAGGAGTGGTACATAAAATGAAAGCCCACTGAGATTAACTTCTGGTATAGCCTTGGTTTGAAATGTCTGTTCCTTGCCCATCTCAGGGCTCTACCTCACTCACTGGCAAGTTTCAAGAGCATCGTGGACCCTGTTTTGGGATACCTGTATCCATCTCCCTCTCATCCTCTCATTCTCCCATAGCGCGAAAGCAAATGTCTACAAAGTGCCAGTTAAACAACCTGCATCTTTTAAACACAGCCCTGTGCAAGAATTAAGCAGAGCACCCAGTATGAGGGAAGTGTGGACAGGAATAGAACTTCCTTTTCCTGGTCTTCATCTCAGAACTATTTAAATTCTGATTTATGGAGGGCAAAACCTCCCTTCTGTATTGTTGAACTTCTTTCTTACAGTTTAATAAAAATGCACAAAGGAATATTTAGTGAGCTCAGACTGAAACTCTGGGCTCTTAGCATGGTTGTAGCAAAACCAGGAAGGTTTTGATTCACCTTTCCTCAGCCATGCTAAATTACCTCAAGGCAGAAGGGGACAAACAGATCTGCTGCAGAGGCATCCACTTTTGAGCCACTCTGTCTCCAGCTGGAGATTAAGGCATTCGCTTGAGATCTCTGACATGACGTCTGACCTAGGAGAAGGAAAACACATATATGCATGTTAAAATAAAATGAAGTTCTCAAACCCAACCTAGAGAAAGAGGTACACCTCCATCTCCTTCAGTTATCGACATGAAGCTTTGCTGCAGCGTCAGGCAGGGAACACCTGATCAGTATCAGGTAACAACAGCAGGGGTTTGCTTCCCAAATCATGCGAGCTGAATTCATACATCGTGAAACAAAACACATGAGTAAATCAAACACAAAAGGCCCCTTTCCCTTGCAGTGGTTAAAAACAAGCCTCTCTTCATGCATAGCATACTAGTATTTTCAATAAAGATTAAAACTGTTAAGAACAGGTAAGCACAGACACTTAAGAAGAAAAGCCAACTGACATTTGGGACGTTCTGTTGAGCGAGAAACCAAGGAATCCAGAACATAACGTCCTTTTTCATCCACACACCAGCAATGACCTGCCCAGCAAAGAAAAACAGATTTACTGTAGATATTGTATTGCCTCATTGTCCTGATCATTAACAGAGCCATTAAATAATTGCTGACCCTTGAGTTGACCTCTGAAGAACACTACTAGCAGGACCAACTGAACACTGACTGATTTTTGAACTCTCACTTGAGTCACTCATTCCATTCAAATTTTTACCCATCATATAGCCCACCTATCTGCCTCCCTCTAGTTTGGCTACAAGAATACAGGTTTTCCATTTCTTAGATTAGAATATTTTGTGAGGGACTGCTCACCTGTGCTCTCATAGCACTGAATTGGCTCCCAGTTTCCCAGGCCGTCACACTGTGGGATGTAGGGATGAAATCCCAGCTGTGCAGCTTCTCCAGCAAAACCTTTCAATGTAAAGTGACTCTGCCAGTAGAAATGTAAGACTGTAAAATATAAGTAAGAGAAAGATGTTTGCAGCTAATACAGGAAGAGATATCTTAAAAGTGCATGTTTGCAAACACCATGTTGTTACTTTCATTTTAGAAAGGAAAAAACAAATACTTAAGGTAGTTGTAGTACCCATATCTTACCTATGCAAGGTGTCATACATATCATAGAATCATAAAATGGTTTAGGTTGGAGGGGATCTTCCCCCCTGCCATGGCCTGGTTGCCACCCACTAGGGTACTTAGGGCTCCATCCAACCTGGCCTTAAACACCTCCAGGGATGGGGCATTCACAGCTTTGCCAGGCAGCCTTTTTCAATGCCACATCACTCTATGAGTAAAAAATCCAAGCTAAATCTCTCCCTTTTAGTTTAAAGTCATTCTCTCTTGTCTTTTCACTATCAGACTATGTAAAAAGTTGGTCCCCCTCCTGCTTGTAAGTGTCCTTCAAGTACTGGAAGGCTGCAATGAGGTTTACCTGGAGCCTTCTCCAAGCTAAGCAAGCCCAGCTCCCTCAGCTTTTCTTCGTTGAATACAACTGAAACGAGCTCTTGGGTTAGGTTAACTGAACCAATTAGTAACATTTGCTGAGTTGTCCCTGTCTTCAGCAAAGCTGAATACGCCTTAGAGCATTCTTGCATAGATTTCCTTAATTCAAAGCCCTCATCTTCCTCTCCCCTACCTGATTGTGCAGCCAGTTGGAGAGCATAGTCACTGCCCAATAACAACTTCTCAGAGACCATCATCTCTGACTCGTAGGGTCGCGTAGAACGTAGGAGTTCATTGTCCATGAGCTGTATTCCCTTTGCTAACAAGAAGCTCTCTCCAAAAGGGAAGTGGGAAGTGTTTGAGGCTCGGATAAGTTGCTCTGTTTCCTCTATAAATTTCATAGCTTCTTGCTTAATACTTTGACATATACCAGGACCTGTAAAAAGCAGATGGAAGCTGACAATTGACCTATTCTTTCCAGACCTCTACAGACTTGGATACAGCAGTTAAACACACTGAAACAGTCCAGTGGAAGCTTTTCTGCTAAAATAACTCTTCTAACCTGTTTTATCATCTTTCTTTTTTGCCCACAGAACTGGCTTCTTCACCACTCCCTGCTCATCTGGATTTTTTTCGTTCACTGTCCTGCCTCTTCCTTCCAGTTGGAAAATTATTGTATGATATGAATGGTTTATGGCTTTAATAACTACATTTAAAGTCTTGTTTGTCTTTTTAAGTAACTCCAAAGAGGGATCAACAGCTTTGGTGGAGATGCTCTAGACAAAGGGCTTACCAAACATCAGCAGTAGTCTCACTCCTATCCAAGTGGATTTCTAGGGCATATCTATTACTCTTGACTGAATGACAGGTTACAGTAAAGAAAATTCCTCCTGAATATTTTTAAGGCATTCTTGAAAGCCCTTTACATCAGTTAGTTTAACAGTGAATTTTCCCTAAAGTCTTCACAGAATGCTTCTAGCTCTGCAGTATCCTTTGGTATCTGGATAAGTACCTTGCAGTATTTAACTAGACTCTGAACTATAAAATCTACACAGACTGGATACAGAACTGTATTCCTCCATATTTTCAAAGCAGAGAGACCATTTATTTTCCAAAAATGACCTCAGGTGGTCAGTGATAATGGCACTATCAATAATCTTTCCCTAGACTGCCTCCTACTTCATTGCACCTGAAATGATTTTTTCTCCTGTGGTATAAAATCAAAGACAAGTAAAACTGTTATTTATGTTCCAGCAATTCTGTTACTTACATGTTGGTACCTGGTTCACTCCTGCCCTTGTTCCTTGCAGCTCTTCTCCATCGCTATTAACACACCAACAATCACGAAGCTCAAAGTGGCTTAATGGAGCACTGAAATCAGTGTAGGCTCCTGGGTAATAGGTAAACTGCTCATTCAGAAGCTGCCAGAATGTGTACGGATCCAATAAAATGTTCTCAGATGCAGAAGTCACATTTTCTTCCAGTACTTCAGGTGGAAGGTCAGCGAAGGATGAGTACGTGGTGAAAGCTGGGAAGACATTCTGGTGCCCAGCCTCATACAAAGATTCAATAAAACCTGAAAAACTTTTGGAAGAGGAATTTTTATATCCAATAATGATGTTCAATAGATCGGCAACAGGCAGAGTTTTGCCTTCATTGTTCTCTGTAATCCACCTTTCATACCACTCAAAAGCTTGCTCAGGAGGACCACTGCACTGCACCTGTCTCCAGCCACCATCAGTATCACACTGGGGTAGGTAAATGCTGGAAAGTTGAGACAGAGCATTTGGGTCTGACAACAGGAGCTTCAGAGTCTTTAGAAACTCCTGTCCAGCTGTGACTTGACAAGAACTGGGGCCTGAGAAAACAAAAAACAGCCATAGCACATCTTACGAATGTACGGAAGGTATACAATAGCTTCAACCTGAACATCCTCACTGTTATGCCATGAACACTGTTACTGATACTTCATCATTTTTCCCCAAAACAACAACATTTTTGGCCCATTTAAAAAGGGCACCGATTTCTCATGTGTTGGGCTAGAGTAAGATTCTTAAAGACGCATGAGCCTTTAAAGATGTACTCAGAAATTTAAACAAAATCTGAGCACATCAGATGCTTGGAGTTCTTACTTGGGAGACAGGAGTTTGATGTCACTAAAGTGTCTCTAAGGATATCAAGGTTTAAATACACATTATTTCCCTTAATTCTCTTTCAACTGCATGTAGGGATAATATTCTTTTCTGTTAGGAGAATACATTCATTCATTTTCAGAAACAACCAAATATGAAGAAATAAATAATGGAGTTCCAACAATGTAAAGAATTATCTTTAAATTCCCAGTTCCCAGAACTTACATTGCACAGGTTTTCCAGTATTTCCTCTTATTCCTGGAATAGTCTTTCCATTCAAATCAACACAGAAGCAATTTGTTCCATAACACTGAAGTGGCCGAAAGTCTCCATTCTTGGTGCAAGAGGGAATAAAAAGATCTGTTCCTGCAGACAGGCTTTGTTTCATGCTTTGCAAGTTTCTCCTTTGCTTCTCACAATCAGAGGGACACCTTGGACGTTCACCTTGAACTCTGGAGTCTGGGATTTCTTTGCCTGAAGTGTCCAAGCACCAGCACTCTCCTGCATAGCACTGAACTTCCTCATACCTCCCCTCCTTGGTGCACTTTGGAACAAACATGTCCCTTGGCTCCTCACCACAGTCTTTGGATCCCAGTGCTAGTTTGACCACTTCGCCTAAATCTTCAGCAATGCTTTTGGGGACAGAAATCACTTGCTGAAGGAAAGCAAAGAACTCTGGAAGTTCCAGGACAGAAGAAAGGAATTTCATTATATTCTGATTGTCCTGAAGAGTTACTGTGCGGCCAAAGCTGCCTACAAGAGCTTGACTCAAAATGGAGCTCCCCTTTGATACTTCCAATGAAAACGCCTCAGCTGACTGCAGAAGGCCTTGGCTGCTATTCCTCCTTGTTGTATCTTCCTGTGTGAAAAACTGCCCAATGCTGTATTTACCACTAGTGCCTAGTGCCCCAGTGAAGTTAAACTGGATCGTATTCTTCAGGAACTTTCCTCCAAAGAGATTTTCTTGGAAGCGTTTTGGATTGGCAGTAAATTGCAATGCCACTTGAGCTAGTTCCCTTGACGGGAACATTCCTGTGATGGCTTCACTAAGGATGGATTCTAACCCTGGAATCTGGCTGGCATATGGACTTTGCATGATTGGGGATGACAAACCAGAGTCCAGAAACAGCTCCTTGAAGGACGGGGGGCAGGGTCTTGAAAAGCTGCCTTTTTTCTCTGACTGGGCTTCTGGTGTGGAAAATAAACCAGTCTGGCTGAAGTACCCAGTGGGGCCATAAAAGATCCTTGACAAGGCCCTTTGTCTCTCAGAGATGCACATTTGTTCTTCACCTAATCAAAGGTTAAAAAGCAGACACTTATAAAACTCCAAAAGCCATTACTCAATAGATACCTTTTAAGTAGTTCTAGTAAATGCCTCTATTTTTTTAACTTGTCTCTAGTTCCCCAACTAAGCATCAGTCATACTGATAGAAAGAAATCCAAAGTGCTGCTAAGTGTAACATAAAAATAAACTTCTCCATTCAAGACACAAAATTCCTTCATCGTGTCTGAATTTACTGCTCTTAGTCTATTTTTGGTTCTATTGTTTTCCAGTGCAATTCTTCATTCTTGCTCTTATGGCTGAAATTATAAATAAAGTCTTTTTCAAATACATTAATGCTGTGGTAAGATGTCTACTTCTAATAAAAATTACACTTTATTCAGTTGCAATATGTGGACAAGAGAAGGGGAAACAGATTACAGAAAAGAAAAAAAAAGTCTTTTTAATGAATGCTCACTAATGAGAAATTTATGGAAGTTTCCTACTCAGATCTCTATAGTTTCATAGTGAAAAGAAATTGTTAAAATTAGCAGTAATGGAGTGTCGAGGACCAGATGGCTTTCAAAACTGAGGTCTAAACAGGAGAAAAAATTGTAAAATTTCAACAAAATAAATGTCAGGGATCAGAGGGTACCAACAGGTCTTAGTGTCCCTGGCTACCCACATCTCAAGCGAGCTACATCACAGGTTCCTCTTTCCAGTCAAGTCTCATATGCAGTCAAGTCTCATATGTTCATATGCAGATAGCAATGGTGACAAGCCAGCCTGCAACACATCTCTGAGGAAAGATCTCTGAAAAAAATCAGTTTAAGTCTCAAAAGAAAGAAGAAAACTGAAAGACTTTGTAGTTATTAAGACTAAAAGCAAGAAGCAGAGAATTTAACTATGATTATGAAACTTATTACTAGAGGATGCTGGGAAGAATAAAAGTTTAAAGAGCAACTAGACAAATCTTTGGAAGATGACTCCTTAGAGGAAGGCTGAACACAATCTGGGTTCAACCTCAAGTTTGGGGAGTGTCTAGCCTGTAGAGATAATGTACCGAAGAGTCACTTTTTGTTTCCCTTATTTCTCATTCTTTTTCCCTAAAAACTACTGCAGACACCACTGGGGACAAGATGGTGAATAAATAACTTTTGTATGATCCACCATTCCTTAGGATATTCCCATCTCTACCTCCACCTCCATCCCCATTCTGCATCCACATCCCTATTCCTCATCCATTTCATCTTCAGGCAGTACCATAAAACTAATGTTGCTAACAGTGAGGACAGAAGCTGGAAATCCTAAAAGCTGCTCAAATAGGTTAGCAAGTAATCTGAGGCTTTGTGATCAGCATCTTTCTCACTCCACCTTTTAGAACCTTTGCTCTGGGCTACAGTTCTTGGCATGGGCTCAGGGTCCCTCACAGTGCTTCCTTTGTATAGGCGTTTTCTGTAGGATGGGCCCCTCCTGCGTTCAGTGCTAGCTCTCAGTAACAGGGATGAAGAAAATTCCTCTAGGGACCAATATGTTAGTGTAAACCACAATCCCCAAGTATGCTGATCGAAAACAAATGTAGGAACACAATCATTAAATGCTTTGCCTTCCTACTCACTGCTGAATCAAAGTAAAATGATGAGGGATAAACAAAACAGCACGGCTGGGGTGAATTTACTGTAGGGACTGAAAAAGATTATGTTCCTATCTGAACTTCCTGGAACTTGTGTGACCTGAGGTGATCCCTATACCTACATCACTGCTTCTTCCAGTGTGAACACTGCTAGGGGTAACAGCAAAGAAACCACAAAGAAATAAAACAGAACAGAGGAGATATGCACATGGCATGTAGCTGGCTGGCCACAGACTCCAGGTATATTCTCATGAAATATTTTCTCAAGGTTAGCCTGAAAATCCTCCACAGAAATATTCCCTGCTTAAATTTCCTGACCCTGCCAATAAAAGCTACAAGCAGCTTCAAGTCATGCCCCCTGAAAAATTATCAGGAAGGCTCAGCAATGCACACACATGGAGAAAACAACCAGCCCCAACATATGGTGAGGCCTCTCGGAGGCTTCCTTGCAATATCCTTGGTGATCAGCCTTGGAGGCATGCAAACATTTTCGCTTTATTGTAAGCCTGTCTGTGCCTGGAGCATGCTGAGTGACTTGGAATCGTAACACCCAGGGTAGATTCCTCCTTTCTTTATCTGCATGGTACAACTGCATCTTGTAGGCAGAGAAATGAGAGCTCCTGAAGGCATCCAGAACTAAGACCTCGTGCCCCAGCCCTCCAGCGCAATCCTGAACATTGAGGTAGTACACTTTGGAGCAAAGGTTTTTAAACTTTCCTCCTCCCCTCTGGCCATTCAACATTTCTGCTGTCATTTTCATTTGGAGCACTGATTTGACGATGGATTCTTAATGAAATCCATCCCAGAGCACAAACTCAGACACCTTCTCTGAATAGTTTTCTACCAGATTTGATGATTTTTGTGGTCAAGTATGCACAGAAAGAAATAGAGAAAAAAAAAAGCAGATGAAAGAGAGAGACAGAAGTTCAGTAGCACATCACAAAAACAAGGGGGTAAACCCAAAACATCACTACCAGTTTCCTTACCCTACAACGGATATTGATGGTTGGACTAGATGATCTTACTGATCTTTCCAACCTTAACGATTCTCAGATTCTATGATACTGGGACCTAGAGTCTCCTAGGGTCAAGGGATAGATTTTCTCAATATGTGAAAAACTAAAAGGCTGAAGGCAGATCATAAAGGAAAATCATATTAATATGGTATTTAATAATTCATTCAAATGTGGTTCTTAACAGTGCTGGGATATTTGGATAAGAATTTATGAGCATCACAATCTGTTAGACCTAAGAAGAAGAATTGGCCCTTGATTTTTTTTTAACCGTACACAAAATTCCCACAGTAAATAAAGAGTTCAGAGGGGGAAGGTGAATGGGACAGGTTTGAACTGAAAGCATACGTGGATATACAAGGCAGTGCTGCCTGCTAGCATTTTCCCCTTTTCCAAACCTCGCACGTACCACAGGCTGGGGGGTGTCCTCGTCTCTTCGTGCCCTGGACCTCCTGCCCTTTGGTGTCCACACACCAGCACTGTCCTCCCTGCTGGCACTGCACTGCTGTGTAGCCCCCGTCAGTGTCACACGAAGGGATGTAGGCATGCTGGTAGCGCAGGGCTGAGTACCGTTCAACCTCACATTTTGAGGGGCCTGGAGGAAAAGAGGAGGAAAAATTTAAGGTTTCAGTATGGAGCACTGGAACAGGTTGCCTAGAGAGGTTGTGGAGTCTCCTTCTCTGGAGACATTCAACATCCACATGGTCGCCTACCTGTGCTACCTGGTCTAGGGAGCTTTGGCAGGGGGGTTAGACTTGATGATCTCTAGAGGTCCCTTCCAACCCCTACAATTCTGTGATTCTATATCTGCTTGATTCAAACCTTTGCTTACTTTTGCCAAGCCTGGAGAATAAAATGTTTAATTTCCTGAAACTTCAAGTATTGGCCCAAGATAAAAATTCTCCAGCCTCTTTCACCCAAGTGAATCAGTTCCATGGTTTTCTTCTGTAGATATTCATTTCTGAAAGCTAAATGAACTTCAAATCATTTTTCAGGCATTATCAAGGGAAGATGGAGTAGTAGCATCGCTTGCTTCAAAAGTTCTGGCATTTAATGCAGAAAAATAATGTGGCCAACAAGAATAGATGTGCAGCATGGGAGACAGAGACATATACTGCATGTACAGTGCAGTGCTTCTAGTGAGAATGAGAAAAGACAAGGAAACAGAAGTCTGCCAAACTGGGCAGAATGGATGAGAAACACACTTTCTGATATGACTTATGGTCTTCTAACACTAGCCTTAGCCCTTCCAATAGAAGCTTTGCTTGTTTCTATAAAGATGCAGTCCCACAGCCTAAGCATTTCTCACCTTCCTGAGTATTTTAGCCCTACTCAGCTGCAAGGTTGAGACAGTGAGAGCATCACAACAGAACAAACCCTTCATCCAGGGAGTCTGACAGCTTTCCTGGCAGCATATAAAGTGCCAGGCTTCAGGCAGGGGTGTAAATCCCGAGTAATTCAACGAAGTATCATGGTCAGTGGATAACAAGTGTGGTCACGTCTCCACCTGGTGGCTGTTAACAGCTTAATTCCTACTGAACAGCTTCCATCTACAGGCACAGCCTACTTCAGGGCATTGAGCACTGAGAGGGGGAAGATGCTTTCCAGACTTCCCTCCCCAGTAGGAAAATTCTCCCCAAGGGCAGATCCAGAAGCTCAGCTTTGCTGGCTCGGGTACTGCAACCTTGTGTATAGTCTCGTGGGGATGGATAATGCTGTGGACAATGTAAGATCCTTCCTATTTCTGACTGTAGGGTCATCAATTAAGAAGCATTTTCTCAGGCTTTTAGTGTAATAAAATGTCTGATCTAACTCCAGAATCTCAAAGCAAGATCTACAGAGTTCACTGGCTTTCAACTAATGCAAACCTCAAGTGCATGGGAAAGTTTTCTTCACAGGATAAATACAACCTGATGCTCAGAGTCTACAGCCCAGAGATTAAAAATCAGCTGCAATGGAAGGACCTTGATAATGGAAGGACCTTGATTCTTACTATATGCTTAGGTGCAAGAGACTATTAAAACACCTCTCCGTAGCTGTCATATATAAACTCCAAAATCACCATACCACTTTCTGGGAGTCAACTGGGCACTACTTACATCTGAAGCGGCCAGAGGTGGCCAACTGGACCCCCAGGAAGCGCCGCTGCAGGATCCGATACACGCTGGTCTCTGAGAACCTACGGGCAGGCTCCAGCACAGAGAAAATAGTGTCATAAACCTCATCAAGCAGCAGCTCCAGGCCTGGGAAACAGAGGTGTTATTTTAGGACAGCAGTCATACGCTTTGCACCAGAGGAGCAGAACTGAAAATGTACTAGGGAAAAGAAAACCAGGCCTAAAAACTGGCCCAAATGTGAACTTAGGCTGCATTACCGTATTGCACTGCACCACACTACATGCTGCTGAGTGCCCAGTCATCAGTCATGGCCATTAATGAGCAGAAAGAACATCCAGTAACCAGCACTGCGCTGCGGTTATGGTTCACTTTGCAGCAGATACATTGAAACTATGCAATTATATCACTGATGTTTCCAAGAACCAATTCCTGACCATTTTGGTTGACTAAATTGAGCAAATGAAAAGATGAGCAGCAGTCCTTCCGTGTTTAGTATAGTTTAGTTTAGTTCTGATTTTAGGACAACTTTCCATACACAAAGGAATTAAATACTGAAGTTCTCATCTGCCATCTACCACTTTAATCCAGCATATTCTGCATTGTTCCCAAGGGTTTTGTTGTCACTTTTTTTTTTTAATTTATTTTTTATTATTATTATTTTTTGCTTCAACTTTTTCAAACAGAAATATCTCAGGAAGTGGACTTGGGGGCATACAGCCTCCCCACTCTTCTTTCTTGGAAAAAAAAACATCTGTTCCGTTAAATCTCCCATCAACTACTAATATGCCTGAAAGGTAACCTGAGTCTATGAGAAAACAAAGAAAGACCATCTGAGCAAGAAGAAAACAGCACAATTTCCATGTCCTTTATATTCCCCCACATTTGCAATTGGACACTGAATAGGGTCCAGATTTCTAAGATGGACAGAGGGTGGACATGCCAAAGCCCTGTTCGAGCACCTTAGAAGGGGCAGGGTTGAAGGTGTTTGCTTCTGGATGGAGTGCTGTTCCCAAGGGTGGGTTCTGCTTTGAGTAAGAGAATGTCACGAGAGAGCTCCCTCCTTTCCCAAACACTGGTCACATCAGCCAGCCTGTGTGTCTGCAAGAATGCACTTGGAACCCAAATGAAACTGAAGACTGATAATTATTACTTGTCTTTTTCCTTGGGAATTTAACATGCTGAAGCTGAAGTGTTGGGAGGTACTCACCCGTGTCTGCGAGCTCTCTCCCCAGGCTGTCCACACAGTAGCAGTACCCAGAGACCTCTGGAAATGTCTCCCGGAAGGAGCTGAAGGTTTGGAAAGCCTCTGGGAGCCTGGAAGGGGAAGCAGCCTCTTGTGAAGGGCCCAGGGAGGCCCACTGATAACAACAAAGCATCTGCTGACTGGCACAAAACCAGTGGACAACCCTTTGATCTGCTTACGTTGTCCAGACTCCAACATCATCCAAATCAGCATTCCAGTAGGCTAACAGGTCTCCTGCATTTTTTTATGAAGCACAGTACAATACGATCTCCCTTCTGACAGATTTCTTAACCTTCCTATGCACATACCCAGCCTCTAGTATTCATTTTCAATTCTCTTCTCACCATCAAAAGCCTGCCAAAGAGAGCTGAATGGGCACGTGTTGGCCTAATGTTATTACTACAGCCCCTCATTAGCTCCTTCCAAAAATCTGCGCAGCATGGCAGAGAGCCTAAACAAACAGGTTGCTCCCTTTCCCTCCATGCTATGTTGGCTTTCTGCTCTGAACTAAGCATAAAAGCTGATAAAAACATCACTAATCTTTTTCATTCAGAGAGAATGGCTCAATGGATTAAAGAGAAAAGGTCTCTAATGTATTACAAGTGAGACTGACTCCTACTTTCACAGATCAAAGAAATGGTAGCTCCCAGTAGAATATTTTAGGAGTGACAACAGACAGATTCCAGCAAAGTAGTGGTTTAGGAAGGAAACTTAATAAGGCAAGGTTTGGAAAAAACATAATAAATATGATCTTAACTGACAGACACTCCAGGGTTTCTGCAACATACTGGAAGATTTTGTTTGCTAGACTGAGGCAGTAGGACCAGTGAGACATTTTCTCCACATTCCAAAACAATTGTATTACTTTACAGAGACATATCTTAGCACTGAAATATGATAAAGGCTTCATGTCCCAACCGCATGTGGCTTATTTGGAAAAATCTAGTGAAAGGGAAATTGAATATTCTGCTCAAAGCATTCACAGAATGATGAAGTCAGAGTAGGTTTTTAGCAAGGAAGGACACTTCAGCACCATGATCAAGAAAAAGGAAGTTTGACAAGCACAAGAATTTTACAGCAACCCCATAACCTTCCATAATCTACATGAGACCAAAACTAGCCTCAATCTCAGTGCCACCCTACTGCAGCCTCAGGGCTGCTCTAACGTGCCCAGTCTGCAATGCTCCTGAGAAACACTGCGGCAATGGCCACAGCATCAAGTTGACAGAGTTCAATAAGTACTTGGACAATGGTCCCAGACATAGGGTTTGAGTTCTGAGGGATCCTATGTAGAGCCAGGAGTTGGACTCAGTGATCATTTTGGGTCCCTTCCAATTCAGGATATACTATGATTCTATTCTAAGACTGTAATAGGGAAGAGCCTGCAGTGAATCAGGGTGTTACAGTGGCCAAGGTCTTTAATCTGATGAAAGTTACAGCAACAAAGTAAAAAGTATTGATTTTTGGATTTTTTGTCTCTTCCCCCAGTAACTGCCGCAGGCTTTTCTATACAGCTATCTTAGTTGGACCTGAGCATGGCCTGTACAAAAGAAGTAACATTAGGCAAGTACTGGGGTAAGGCAGCAAATTTGGGCTTATCTTTCTTACCAGAATTCTTCCTCTTAGGAAAATCTTAGCCTTACGCTATTCAAATTTCTCCAACATTTTATGTAACACACTCATTCATTCTGGAAGAGTTGGAAAAGTGAAGCCTTTTAGGAAGGGAGTTAAGTGACACTTCTTAGAGCCAAAGAAAGATTCTCTAATGATCAGAACATGATCTCAAACTTTTAAAATGGGGGGTTTAAACTCTGTGTTTGCCACAGTTCTCTGTTTTGTAAATTGTCACTTTAACTCTGTATTCATGCTACCAGCTTATAGGGCATGATAATAACATTCCATGCAGGAATATGGTGAAAAATGGATATATTAGTTACCTAAGGTACTCTGATCAAGTGGTTATGGATTAAGCCTGTGCCATAATTGGAAAGATAGACAGCTGGAAGTGAAATGGTCCTGCTGTGATTATTTACAGGATGTGGACACAAGAATAAACCTCCCAATGGGAGCATATGCTAAAAAAATATGATAAAGTAAAAACGTAAAATAAATAAAAATATATTATTTTAAAGCACTGCTTCATTCTCTGCAAGCCAAGGCAGAACAAAACATTGCATTTACTCCACTGCCCTCCTCTGGAGAAGTGTGCTGATTGCGATGCCCTTACAAGGGTACCTCTCGAGTCCTCTTCCCTCTGCAGTTCCCTCTTCCCTGCCCTTGTTTCTCTTTATGAACATTAATTCCTCATTTCTCTGAAGGACAAAAGCTTCCTGCTCCCACTGACGAGCTTTTGATTCAGCACTTTGAAATCTCCCCCAGCTTGCTCCAATAACTGAAACTGGTGTGAATATCACATCCCTGTTTATCTCTCGCTTGTTCACCTGTATGAGCAACTTCAGCACCATATAAATGGACAAAAGTCTTCCCAATGTCATGAGTAACTTGCTATTTATGTGTTGCCACTTCTCTCTCTGTCCTTCCACATGGAATTATCTTTCTTATCTCACCTGTACATCCGAATTTCATTCTTTCTTTTGCATCTATCTCATCTATCTACTGTTCTCTGCTTGTCTGAGAGGTCTCCCTGGCTACTTTCCCAAATGCAGATCCCAAAGTGGTAATCACTACTGTGAAGTCACACTGACCGTACTACAGGGATGGAATAAAAAACTTCTGCAGAAGAACAAATTGAATACAGAGGCAAATGCTTCTTATTCCGTCCATTTCTTAGCAGGAAATAATATCAGACCTAATCTTAGCAAAATGATTTCATGGGGAAAAAATGCAGTAAGATCTTGCCTTGAAGAGTTGTGCAGCACCGCCTCTCTGTTTTGGAATCCTACGCTCTTACCTGTTATAATTATGAATGAGATCAAAAACCATCATGTCTGTCGTGTTGACAAACTTGCATTGGACAGGCAGAAACTCTCCATCTTCTGAGCACTGTGGTGGGCTCTTCTCCCCAACCCCATGCAGAATGCGGCGGTCTCGGATCTCACAGGTCCCTGGACCTAACAGGAATAAAAGGAATGTTTATTAGTGCTGAACATCCCAAAGACAATCCCGTGGTTTGGAAGATGCCTGGATTCATTAAACTGAACATGCATAGGTGTCTTGTATTCTCTTTATAGCCAAAAGAAATAGGGACTTAATTAAAATTTCTTCACTAAGCACCTATACTTCCATAGGGTAGGTGTAGGCTACAGTGCCCAAACTGCTTATCTACCATCTTTCATTCACACCAAACTTTCCATCCCTACAAAACTTTATTTTTGTTGGATAGTACTTACATTGTGTTGGCTTTCCTCTCTGCCGGGTGCCATAAATCTCCATTCCTTCTTGGTCTACACACCAGCACTCACCCAGCTCCATGTCACACTGTACCACATCAAATGCCCCTGAGTCCAGGCACTGAGGGATGTAGGAGATGCTACTGCTGTTGATGTAGCGACTCACCAAGACTCTTTGCTTTTGCAGCTGGCAGAAGGATAAGCCTGCAGCACCAGAGAGGGACACTGTTAGAGGAAGTTATTTCTTGGACATAGAATCACCTATTTTTAAACAACAACTGAATTATCTGAGAGGGAAAAATTCTGATTTTGTCACCCAGGAGGCATCAAGACATTGACAGAGTTGAGGTCATGGAAACTGGTATCCAGAAACCCACCACAGATGGGGTTGTGACTCTCCAACTCATAAGTGAATATGGTCAGTTAAAGTTTACAGTTTATGTTATTTAAAGTTTATAGCTTATGTTATTTTGACCTTCATGAATACAGACTACCTGATACAGGTATATCAAGTTTCCATTATCATCTCCAAAGAAAGAACAGAACTCCCACTTGAAAGATTCAGCAAGAAACAACAAAATAGAGATCATCTGAGTCTAGGTTAAACAGGCTCTTTGTTTCAACAGTTCAAATGTAGATTTAAAACACTTTAAAAAAAAACAAAAACATTTTGAACAAAAATGAAAACCTTTGACTTACAGGACAGGGGATATCCATTCTGTTTGCTGCCAGGTACTTCAATGCCATTCTCATCTACACACCAACAGGAAAGACCATTCCTACTGCACTGAACTGCCCTGAGGAGAAACATGAGAAACATATTTTATTCTGCAAACTCCAAAGTCCTTAGTAAGGCGCACAACCCATGGCAAACAGGCTCAAGTATTTACTACAACAAATAATAGAATAGAAAGGACTGTATTGTTAAATCCTCTGGGTCTACCTAGTTGTTCAGTCTGGAGAAGTGGAGGCTCAGGAGAGACCTTATCACTCTACAACTCCCTGAAATGTTGTGGTGAGGTGGGGGCCAACATCTTCTCCCAGGTAACAGTGATAATAAAAAAGCGAATGGCCTTAAGTTGCACCAGGGGAAGTTAAGGTTGGATGTTGGGAAGAATTTTTTCTCTGGAAGAGTGGTGATGCATTGGAACAGGGCACCCTGGAAAGTGGTGGAGTCACCATCCCTGGAAGTGTTCAAGAAATGTGTCGCTGTTGTACTTAGGGGCACAGTTTAGTGGGCAATACTGGTTGAAAGTTGTAGTGGATCTTGGAGTCTTTTTCCAACCATAATAATTCTGTGATTCTATAATTAGTTCTTCTACTGTCTTTGGAAGAAGCCCAACCGCACTACTTAAGGAAGTGCAGATAACTCCTCAAGTCAACTTAGTACATCTGTGCCAGCTGCTCGCAAGTTTCACGTTCATAGGTATGCATGGAAAGACATCAGTTGCATTATGCAGCAATCTGCAGCCAGATCAGTGTTACTGATAGCCTAGAATTTAATTCCAGCAAAAGGGAATTCACCCAGGAGAGGCTGGATCTGCAACATGGCTCTATGAAGCCCCTTCAGTCTATGAATACCTCACCCTTCAGCCCATTGATAAGGAGGCTTTTCAAAACTGAAGCTAAAGATTTCAGTAGTGGTGGAAAGTTACATACAGCAAAGATTAATTACCTGAACTGGCCATTTTCTGAGCACTGAGGAATGTAGTTTTCTCCTCCTGTAAAAGCCTTTTCCCTCTGAAGTTCGCATGGACGCAATGGTTGAGAATCTGTCTGGTACTCTAAAAGGTAAACATTTAGCGCAATATCATGATTAACCTGTTCTCATCCCAACCCTGTTAGTGCCACTAAAGCACAGTGAAAGACCAAGTTCACGAGTCCTCCCTGCTTATTTCCTCACTGTGCCTTTCCCATGCCTGTATTTTATTAGGTTCAGCTCTGTCCTATACTAACATGGTACCATTTTCTGGTACCTGAGTAGTTTACTACATTTGTTGTGGTTACTTCCACAAAACAGCACTTTGACTCAGCCAAGTCTGATCCTCAGCAGGGGGGACATCACTGTGATATGTTTCTGAGTATTTGTTATTTATTGAAACTCAGTAAAATTAAACAATAGCCACTATTCAATAGAAAGGAAAGACATTTCTTCTTAATCAAAGGAAGACCTAAAAAGAATCAGTATCTAGCATCAGACTGGTTGATATTAGGAGCACTTCTCAATCTCTACCACTACATTTGGTTAGCTGCTGAAACCACCAGTTGTTCTCTTAATAAAGAGGACATTCTATTCTTCAGTTCTTAATGCATTCAAACCAAATTTGTCTACTGTTTTAAGAGAACAGTGAAATTCTGTAGGTTCTTTTTTACAGAACAGATTGAGTTGGTTTGAATTCATAGTAGTGCAAATACATCACAAGTATTCTGAATTCTTTTCAGTTTTCAATGATTTCATGGACTTGAGCCAGAGGTGATTTCTGTGCACCTCAGAACAGTAAATCACTTTCTCTGCGAGTTTTTATGGTATCCCTTTAAGCCTATGTAAAATTGCCACAAGACTGTAAGGGATTTTATGTTAGCTCACCTACAGATATCCACGTGTAAACAACCCTCACATCCTTTTCATCTCAACTGTGAGTGAACCAGTTGCTCTGAGATGTGTGAAGGTCCCTTTGAACAGTGCTTTGGACAGCTTACTAAGGCACTTGAAGTAAAACCTTAGTGGATGACTTACATTGCTGGTCCTTCACGACAATCAAACTTGAGTTCTTTAAATAGACCAAAAAGAACTGCTGACAGCATTCAGTCAAGGCGATATGTTAAACTGAGACTGAACTCTAAACTCAGTGATAGGACACAGGAATAGAAAACTTTCATACCACTCGTTTCTCTCCACTCTTCTCTAGACCATCCTGTTCTTCCAGAAAACATTGTTTCTCCACCCAAAATCCAGATGTACTGAATTCAGACAATCTTTATCATGTGGATGCCCTCACAGTTTAGGATTTAACCTGAAGCCCAAACTCAGCCTGCACATCACACGACCACCATTCACATTTGCGATGGAAGCAAGACTTAAGTTCATTATCTGCTTAGTTGGAACAATGCAGAGAGCAGCACAAAGATCACAGGAGCACAGTCTCTACTGGATATGAGCAACGTGAAAGAACAAGAATACTCACCAAATATATTGGCTGCTGCTGTACTAATGAAGCACAGAAAGGTGATCGCTGGGATGGAGCCCATCATGCGATGGGAGAGCTCCATACCTCTGTGTCACAGCATGTGGCCTTCAACTGCCTTTTTATAGCAACTGTAGCTCAGACAGGTTCACTGTGTGCTGGTAGACTGGGCATAGAGTGGGGCGAGTGACGCATACAATGTTTCTGAGAAAACTACAAGAGGTCCATTCACCTGGAACTGCCCTCACGGTTTCCGTCAGCAAGTTGTCATCCCCCTCCAGGGAGCACTACAGGGGCCAGCCATTGGAAAGCAGAACAAACAGCAGTCACGGGCTGGATTTGGACTTAGTTCCATCAACATACACATTAAGCACACTGACATGGCCCCGTGTCAGCTGTCACCCTGTGCTGAGGTGAAAGCACTTGCTTTCATTGGCTGGAAGTAGCTTAGCTCCTGAGGCTTCATTCTCCAGGTGATATACATTCTCCAGGTGATATAAGCTTGTTAATAGAAGTCAGTTTTTTGGATTACTTACTACAATCAAGGCCCTGAACCTAAAACACTTCAGAAATATATTTACTTGACTCCAGAGCATCTGTTTTTATTGATGCACCTTTAACGTCTGTCATTATTTACCTGCACCAAGGAATTACAAGGACTGGCTTTCAATTCTGTAAGGCAGCTGAACAACCAGGCCCAGAACTCAGGTATCCTCTTACCAGCCAAGACAGCACCTGCAGTAACGGCGACTCAAGGACCTTTGTGATTGGGCTGTAGACCTCTTTAAGTCCTACAGCACAGGTGTCTAACCTTTTGCTTGCCTGGGCCACATTGTGTGAAGATCCCCAGGGAGACACCTTCCCCCAAGGTGTTAATGAAACATGTAGATGTGGCACTTACAGGGACATGTTTTACTGGGCATGATGGTGATGGGCTGCTGGTAGGACTAGATGATCAAAACAGAAAATACAGCTGCATATTTTTTGTTGTTCACAGGGCCAGTGAATCAAAATGCATACAATTATTTGCCCTAACCTGAATGAGTACTGCACTGCTCCTTCACATAGGAAGGTATCCCTGCCTATAGCAGTGGGACTGGAACTAGATGATCTTAAAGGTCATCCAACCCAAACCATTGCATGATTCTGTGAATCCCCATGTCTTATGTTCAATGCTAATCTCACACTGTTTGGTTGTTGCAAGCAATGGGTGTTGTGATCAAAGGGGGTGGGCCTAAGGCCAAACTGGGATGCTCAGTGGGGAAGAGTCCCAGGACAGGACAGGCAAGGCCACATGCAGCCTGCAGGCTGAACATGCCTGGGCTACAGCATTTGATATGCATGGTAAATGTGACCTCAGTCAGCAGCACATCATGCTTTCCTTAGCACGACTAACAGTTTTAAAAATGATTAGGACTATATTTGAACTTGACTTTCGAGAAACCTAATCTGGATCTGAGTGAAATCAGTAGCCAGCAGAAAGATCAAGTTGGGAAATGATGAATGTTGTATAGATGGCAACCCAACATACATTTATTTAACCCACTTTTTCTAGTCCAAAATTGTCCTTCAGGCTCTTTGTATAGGAAATGGGAGAGAGAGGCTCCTTATGGTAAACGTTCACTTTCCACCTCCTTCTCTGCTGACTACCAAAGGTCATTACCAAAGTCGGTAATGAACTAAGGCAGACAGGAGATCAAGATCTATTATTAATAGAAACAAGCAATGTGCAAATATCGACACATCTACAAATTTACAGCACCTACACAGCATTGATACTCATGATTGCTTTTATTTCTTTAAAAAAAGAAAAAAGAAAACGGCCTCTGAACTATGCTAGAGAGAAGAACAGCCAAGTCTTAAAAATCTCTTCAAGGATCAAGTGGGACATAAGTGTTCTAGCATGTGGTGTCCTTAGACTACTTCTAAATGTGCGTCACATGCAAGATCAGGGGGATGCAATGATCCATGGATTCAAAAAATAGAAATCAAATGGGTAGTTTACACAACAATATAAGCAATCCACAGTCTTTAGAGGAAAAAAAACAAACAAAACAAAACACTTGTGATCAATGGTTAGTCAAATTCAAAGAAATTCCTCAGTGCATAACATTCCCTTCAGTGCAGGGACGTATTAAGCTCTATTTTTAGCACCTGAGACAAGATGGAAGAACATCTCAATTAGCTCATCAATGAAGTGTGAAAAAGGAGCAAATGCAGACAATCTGGCCTTAAAATTATTTGTTTTTAAAATCATTCCTTTAGTGATGGAAATGAAGGTTTCATTTAAAGCAACTCAATCTAGACCATAATTGTAGGGGAAAGAAAAAAAAAAGTCAATGTGATGAAACATTTTATTTTAATCACAAAAATCTTCAGAGAGAAACAGCTCATTTATCTAGTGTTCCAGTTTCGCATACGCTTTCTTAATAGAAAGACTGCATGGGCTTTTGTAAGTCCTGTATTTATATATTAAAAAATCAAAGGGTAAATGCTTCCAATAAATGAATATACAAACATTTGTACAGACTTAAAAGTTACTTTCACTCCAAACCGGAGCCTGAGAAACCAATCTTAGATTCAGAAATGTCCTTAAGGAGGACTTCTGAACGAGGCAGTGAATTGGAAGTTACAACTTCAAGAACTGAAAACTGTCAGGTGATTCCCATATCATGTATTTCATTGATTTTCAATTAATGGACTGAGTTGAACAGGGAAAAAATTTTGGTCCATCCTCTCCTACATTTCAAGAACACAATATAAAAACCATGCAATCCTTTAACAACTTACTTCTTTATCTGTGAGTGCAGTACATTTTACATTCAGTATACTTCTTCCCAAGCATAAGAATCTCATTTCAAACATCTTCACACAATTCTGGCAATTACCATTAATTAAATCCTCAAAAAGGGCAAAAATGAATTAAGTGATGCAAACTCAGACGATGAGAAGAGAAATAAAGCGTAGCTTCACCAGATACTAGAAATTTCAGTTACTTCACACATTCTTTAAATTGAGAGTACGAAAGGGAAGTACCAGAACACTAAACTGGGCTAGGTCGGAAAAGCGGGCAGAGGACTTCTCACAGTTGTTGTTTTATTACCATTTGTCAGCCAGAATCATAGAATCACCAAGGTTAGAAAAGACCTCCAAGATCATCTAGAACGAACATCCACCTACCACCAATATTTCCCCACTAAACCACACCCCTTAGTGCAACACGTACATATTTCTTGAATACCTCCAGGAACGGTGACTCAACCACCAGTTTCAGCAGCTGACCACACTTTCAGAGAAGCCCATCTGACAGCATTTCAATTTGCCTTTGTCCCTCCAGAAATGAACTATTTCTAGGATAGGTGAAATTATCTTTTGTTCCTTCCATACCCTTATGGAAGAAAAATATCTTCCATATTTTCATATATATCCTACAGTAGATAGCAGTTTTCCATGATGTATCTAACAGTGCCTCAGTGATAGAAAGTAGACAAACATTTATTCTCACAAAACCCAGAAAGAAGAACATTAGGAAACCCCAGGCAGACCTCAGCTCTGCAATCAGCAGTAAAGCAATGGATAGATTTGTATACTAAGATTCAATATTTGCCAAATGTAAACTTGCACCAACCTTCTGCCTAAAATGAAATACTGTATCCTCGACCTGACTCAGGACAAGAAGACAGCATTTCAGATGCTACTCCAAGATCTGAATTTAGCTTTGTATTGTTTGAGAGACTGCTTTGAGATGGTGCCTTTGCTAATGATAACAATATCCAGGGTTTATTTTTTATTTTTAGTGTTCAAGATTATTTTCTGTCATGTGAACAACTCAACAATTTCTGTATATTAATGTCTCACTCTGTTCTGCCTGATTTTGTTCATCTCCTGCTTACCATTTATGCCCAAGTCCACACTACATCTAGGAGAGGAACTCTCTCAGCACTGTTTGTATATTTGTTTCCTACAATAGTGAAGCGTAGAACAATCATTTATAGGCAATGTAAAAATATAAGAAATCAGTAAAACACACTGAAGATCTTTTGTAATGATATTTGGAGAGTCACATTTCAAGACGACGCACTGCAAAACTCAAACCTTGAAATTGTTAAACACTGAAGTAACTCAGGAACATAGAAGTCTTGCAGTTACTTTGATGCTCAGTAAGAGTGTTCGTTTCTGTGAATAATTTACTGATCACATAATTTGGGTCTGGGCTAAGATTCAACCTCATAGCTTTGAGATTTGTACAAACAAGAACGTCCATGACTGTACGTAGTTCATTCACTATAGGCTAAACACACAGACAAAGATTCCCTGTGATTTTAAATGTATACAAACACTAACTCATCAAAACTCAAGTCCACTGAACGGGAGCCCAGGCACATAACAAACTCAACGAGCTTTATTGTATTAGAATGCAGCCAACGTTATTGCTATTATAAAAAATAAATCACATAAAAAAGTATTTAACGTATCTCATAGATCTCATAACAGCGCTCTGCTGCCTCTGTCAGAGTGTTCGGTGACAGTACACTGTTGCCCATGGCTCTTGCCAGTTCTAGAGCAAAGGAAGCTGCTGGTTGAAGTAAAGAGCAGTTGGACTAACTGTAGTTATTCAGTCTGGCTTGTTCGTGCTAGTTCATTTTCTCCACGCGGTCTCTAATTTTTCCTTTGAGTTGTTAGGGTTGGTGCAGAATGGCAGCCAAATGCTCAACCTGCTCTTTGTGCATTTTCACAGTCATTGCATGCTCCATCATATTTTCCATTTATAACAGATATACACATAGTGCATAATTCTTATTGCTGAAGACAGACCCCTAAACACCCAGCACTGAAGACATAACAGCACAACAAAAACTTTGTAACATGATCGCCGATAGCAATACAGACTCAGTGCAAGAGAAAGAAGTAGCAACCAATCAACCACAAAGATAGCAATGGATGTTTAGAGAGTGATTAAGCTTTGATCTTCATAAGCACTGTGAAATTAAATCTGACAGACTGCAATATTATTAAGCAGTAGAGAGCAAATGCGAGGTTCCAGTCTTTTAAACTGACATCATTTGCAAATAGATGGCACAGCTGCACGCACCCCCTTCACACATCAGCATCTCTGTACAACCAGGGGAAGAGCAAGGAGCTCAAGAGCAAGCAGAATCTCAGGTATTCATGAATTAGCAGATGATGTCTGCTCTACAAGAGGACTGCACCCAAGGAAAACAGGTTCTGTTCTTTGCAAGTCAGCAAAGAAATAGCAACTCATCTCCTAAGAAAAATAACAGGGTTCTACAGCTGTAAACCACTGCATATCTGAACAAATACACGTAAAATAGGGGCATTAACTTCCCCCTACAGTTACCCAAGAAAAGGGTTATAGGAACTATCTTCCAATCCACCTCCTGCCATTTGATTTGAAGTATCTCTATAACTGCAGCATCATCAGAAACCATGTACTAGGGGCTACCCCACGTCAGCAAGACCATTCCATTTACGACTGTAATACCAATGACCACCATTGCAACTTACAAATCCTGATGCAGATGCCTTCAACATTGTCACAGGAAGAAGGGTTTGAAATAATGAATCACTCCTCATATTCCCATGACAGAAAACAAGGTGGGCAAATATCAGGCAAAAACGTGACATTTAAAGGCTCCAAAATTTCGCCATTTAGTATTGTACCTCACAAGAGGTCCTGGGGTTATTTTGCTTTTGTTTTTTATTAATTAAAAAGGAAGGCTGAAAAGTTAAAAACTCCATTTTAGTTTTTTTTTGCACACAGGTACCACAAACAATCAGCACAACAACACAAACTATTATGTTCTCCTTGGAGCAGTCCACCTCCAACCATCACAAGAAACTGAAATTCACATCCAGGTAACTGATGCTGTAAATAGATTGTGTGTAAGTACTTGGTTTAATTACTGAGGAAGCAGGAAGACAGATGGAAAATAACATACACACAAAAAAAGAATCTCTTGCTAAGGCCAATTAGGAAACATACTTGTATGAACCAGACCACATCAGGTTTGACTGGCCAACAAGTTAAGCAATCAACTGCAGGTTACGTTCTGCACATAACATTCAGCTGCTTTATGGCACTTGACTTGTATTTAAAGAACGTGGGATGCTTCAAAAGCATCCCATAGGATTGAGGAATGGAGAAACTGGGGCCAACACTGATGTTCAGGTGTCACAGACTAACACTGCAGTTTGAGAAAGAATTGGGCGAGTTTGTGAAGCGCTCAAGCAATACACAACGTGTAACAGCACTGCCCATAAGGAATTATATTTTCTTACAAGTTGGGAATGCTTGCAAGGTGTGTATCTATTAAAAATGATTGAGTACACTGGAAATGAAGGCAAAAATAAGTATTAATCAGATTAGTTGCTTTGGTAAGCCAGTCCATCCCAAATAAGGCAGGATCCTGAGAGACAAAGTTGAGAACTCATGAAAATATAGAGACTGCTGCATACACAAACAGAAGACAGGTTAAAAATGCACAGGCAACTTTAGCTCTGACCTTATTTTCCTTTTCAGATACCATTTCTCCACCTCTTTCGCTAAGAAGGTAACCTCGCTCCTCCCCCCTGCAATTTCCTATTCACCTCCACCTTCCATAACATTTATAGCCATGCTCTATCACACAGACACTGCATAACGTTGCTACAGTGTATGCTGTGTAAGTATATAAATACACCCTGCTTTGTTTCAGAGTAAGTTCAGCTGGATTTACACTTCTCTTATATAGATCACACAGTAACACATTCAAGGATATGCAGCAAGTGAACAGTATACAGAAGTCTCACATATCAAAAAGGAAGTAGGCCATTCAACTATTCATATTAAGCCATTAAGCATCCAACTATATAACACATCAGAGTATTTTCTTTATTAACAGCTGTTATAAAAATGACAAACACTTCTGTTGTATTGCAAAGTTGCCAGCTGTGATTCTACAATTACTTCTGTACTCTGCAATACTGCAAGCTTGATGTGACAAGATGTTTTGAATAGGAAACTCTCTGTAACATGGGCTTCCTCTTTGTTTTGGACATCAAGACTTCAGACATGACAGACAGACAACAAATATCAGGAAAGGTTTTCTCAGTAGCCACGCTACTGTCTCAATAATGCTTTTATCATAAAAGTTCAGTGCACGGGTTGCAAAGTCTTTCCCAGTTAAACCATCTTTGGCACATTTTTTTCAGTTTTATGAATCCTCAAAAGGCATTCCAAGAATTTCTGATGTCTGTACATTACTATAATACACGTTTGTATGTAGACCAGGAAGAAAAATTGAAAATGTAGAGTATGCAGAATAGTTTTAATAAACAGTTTTACATACAGTACCTTACATATAGAACAGTGTGTTTGCAAATTTAAATAATTTTTGAATGTACAGTGGCTTGTACTCTTATCAAAAAGGTAAATTCAAGTTTACTGTCTATCGGTTCTAAAATGCATTTATACAGATAACTAGAACTGATAAACAGATGTGAGGCATAAAATGTTCAAGTATCTTCCTGCCATCAGTTAAATAGCCTCCTTTTAACAGTCATATTTTACAAATTTCAAAAGCTGTACATACATTATTTTCAATTTTAGAAACTTTGTTAAAAGGTGACATTTTATGTTAACCACCAGTTCTTATAGTCTATCGTAATAAAACTAGATGCGTGGATATAAATGTCTGCAGTATGTATAAATGTATATGTGTATGTATGCACATACACATACAAGTATGTACGTAGCACTGGGGACAGAGGCAACTTATAAGCACAGGGAGAGTCCTGGGCTCATAAATCAGCAGAAGCTAATAGAGCAACTAGGTTGCCTTTGGTTTCATGATGTTGCATTTACTGAAGCTGGAAGTTTTTTTTGTTGTCGTTGTTGTTGTTCAGTTTTTTTTTTCCCAAAAAAATAAATCTTGTACAATGTATATTGCAATATTTATTCTAGTGGTTCAGTATAGTGACAGCCAGTTTTTGCTGCTCTTGTCATTCCTCATCCCAGCTGAGGAGATGGTGAAGTAACACCAGAACAGAGCTACCCAGGACAAAAATTGTACTTTGAATCCTGAATACTGCGAGAGAACATAAAAAATATAAACTAGATACAATTTTGGATGGATTGCTGGCACCAAGTAGGAATATGGAAAAAAACATCATGTAAGCCATAATGAAAACCTCATTCCAGTGGCTGTAACGTTATTTGGCACATCTGACCACTGTTCACCATTTGCATTTTAAAGGAGCCTAAGGGTGCTGTAATAAAATCTTCTATTTAAAAAAATACTTTGAAAAGGAGACTGTGATAAGTAGCTTCTTTCAAAATCAAAGCTAGTATGCTAATTTTTCTGAACATTCATGAGAAAAGGAAATAATCTATAAACTGTTCTTGTAGAGAGGATGCAGATCTCTCCGTGTCTTCTACTGATGACAAGAATTTTGTAAAAATGCAGTTCAAAAATTTTTAGTCAGCTTAATTCTGTGAATCTAGAACTTACTGCCAAGTGTTTCAAAATAGAATTGCTCTTTGCAGTTTGTATTCAGCTTTCTTGTATGCAGGAGTTTCCTCGTTTATCATATTAATGTATCAACATTTCTCAGTATGTAATACAGCATATCTTGAGGTTTGGACAGGAATATTTAGATTTCCAATATAACAGATTGCTTATTTTAGGTTTCCTCTCCACTCCCTAAAGCTTTAGGCTATTAATGTAATCAGCAAAGTAACAATATAAATGCTCAGCTTTTTGCTGTCTTCCTATCAGTCTTGTGGCTAGTAAGAAAATTCACCGTAGAGAACCTATTTTTATTTCTTTATTCTTCCTTTTGTCATACAGAACAAAGTGTTGCTATTTGCTGTACTTTCCCCATGTCAACTAAGAGCTGTTTAATACGTCGCTTCAGCTGAGGCAATCTTGCTAAAGGATCTGGTGGCTCCAGTTCTCCAGTGAAATCAAGCCAGCTTTCTAAAACTACAAAAGGAAAACAAAGAAATTCATTAGAAAGAATCTGAAAAACAATTTTCAGAAATATTAAACCTTTCTTTAATATTTTATTTTTAATAAGAAGGGGAAAAAGTAAAAAAATTGTTGAATAAGGCTGTGGCTTTTCCAACAATTCAAACATAACTTCTGATTTGATTGTTACTATAAAAAGATACACAAGAGCAAATTACAACCTTGGCTAACAATTTACTGTCTACACATAAAAAAAAAGAAACTTCTGTCCAGAGCCTTCTATCTGTGACAGTTCTGCAACAGAAGAAGCAGTCTGTTAATGCCAGGATCAGTGAAGTTCTAGGCTCACACCTGTCACTTTATCAAGCTCCTAGTTACAAGGTTCAGAATACAGAACAGTTTTCCAGTCTTCAAACAAATGCTATCAAATTAATTTCTATGCTCATAGAGACAAAAAGGGAAAAGATGAACCTTGTATTTCTAGAAAAAATGCCTCATATGAGGCAGTAATAAAACTGCAAACAAGAAATAACTATTTGTCAAAAAATTAAGGACTCTTACAAATACAGTGCACTCAGGTCCCTCTCATTCCTAACTTTCTACAATTAGTGAGTAAATTTATGTGTTGCAATGTTCTCTTCTCAGTATAATTCTCAGGCATGTTTTCCCAAGAAGCCTGTTTTTTTTTCTTAACCTAGTTACACATGCTAACATAGCAAACCAAAGATGAAGGCAGAATGAACAAAACCTTTCCTAAATACTGTCAGTAATAGAACAATCAAGTCAGTTCTCAAACAATCAAGCAGAAAAATGGCCATCAGCTTTATGATCCACATCTGGACAGAGACTAGACACCTAAAGTCTGACATTACAGGCTTCAGCTCAAGCATCCTGAGCTCCTAAGCTACAGTGGCAATGAAATAAGCTATTTTAGGCACATTAACAAGTATCTGTAAATGCAGTTACCATCAACTTCCTTTTCAATAAGGTCCATTCTGCTGGTGACTTCATTCTGTACATTCTCTATGTGGGTAAGGAGATTTAGCTGCCATTGAAGATGTGTATCCACTTGTTCCTCTGAGCCTTTTCTTTCATTACAAACAAACACAGTGTTTCCTTCAGCAGAATTCTTCTTCATAGGGGCAACAGAAAGAAAAAATTGGCATTTAAGAGCGTCTATTTAATTTCTAATGTTCATTTTGACCCTTGAGTGCCACAATACATTACAATGTTTTAGAACTGTACTTACATCTCCTTGACAAAAAGCATACTCAGCAGCCACGTATCATAACACATCAGTAGACTAAATCAAATAAAATGCAAATTCGATATAAATGAACATGTTTTTTTTACTGGAGAAGCGAGGTAAGATTGAGGGCAGGTAAGGTTTTGTTTAATGCAGTAAGACAGATTGTATTTCTGCTTTATTTTGTGACTCAATTCACGAAGTGCTGAAATGCATCAGTGTAACGCCAATAAAAATACGCAAAACCCAAAGGATTTCTCCAAGTATAGCCAGAGAAAAAGGCAAACTGCACAAAATACACTCATACCCAAGATGTCAGAAGTCATTATTTTGCAAAGCTGGCCATTTATCTGTTATTTCAAACAGAAATCCTTGTTTCCTACCCCTCTGTGATCCCCTGTAACTTGCCACCACAGGTTTTAGCCAGAATTAAACATGTTCAGGGACAGGTACATGGCAGTAACACGAGAGCTGTACAGCCACGTTATGCAAATGGACTGTATGTGGAAGATTGGCTGGCTTTGAAGAAACTAATTATTTCAAAGAAGACAGCAAACAGTACTTATCTTTTTCTATCTGAGGTTTCAGCCAGTGGCTATGTAAAAAGGAAGCGTAACAGACTGAACAAACACACTAATCAAAGTGTTCAGAATCTCCATTACTTAGCAGGATTTGAATTTTCAGTTTTATACCCACTAAGACTTCATATCTGATGGAAGTTAATTGACTATTGATGATCCTGTTTTAGAGACTTAATTCAAGGAAAATTCAAGATATGTGCTCTCAAAAGAGTTAGTGCATGGCAAATGTCAGGGCAAGGAATGAACTTTATCATTTGGATACATTTATTTGGTGAAGTGCTGAAGCTCTTTCCGTGTCACAGACTTGACACTTTTCTTCTCCCCATCATCAACAGTAAGAGTATGAGAACCAGGAAATGGGGAACTGATGGATCTTTAGTCACTTCCTAAATGAAATTGTTAATTTCTGCTTAAGTCTTACTTTTAAGTCCAACTTGGACCATCCTGCTGGCAGCTTTGGAAGCGAGTCTAGAGGACAAGCACATATATTCACAAAGAATTATTTACCAAGATCATTTTTGAAAGTCATAAATGCCTCTAAACTCTCAAACTAGGTAAAATCTTCCATCTCTGATGTATCAGGTTTGCCCCCCTAGCACTTTGATTATTCACACTACCTTCCTCAATAATTACACTGGAAATACCCTATATAATGATTAAACACCTCATTCCTGACAATTTCCAGACTACTGAAATGGTCACTTCATAAAATATAACTGAAAACCTAAAAGGCCCTGCTCTAAGCTAAGAGACCAGGAAGCTAGATCAACGCAGGCTACCAAGGAGTGCTGAAAGAAGTGTTAAGAAGTAGAATGCAGAACAGCTGTTGAAGAATAAATAAGTCAGATGACGCAAGCACACGCTTTCAGTAGGAAAAAGATAATGTACAGTCCAAAAAGGGATCTGAATAAAATAATCTAGTCATGGCTTGCAAAATAAAAGATCTGCAACAGATCTGTAGATTTTAACTTAAGCCATTCTATGATATTATGATTCTATGACTGGGAAGAGACAGGAATCTAGAAGGGAGAATGCAAAGTCTGACAAGGAGAAGTGAAGAGAGCTCTTTAGATAGAAGCCTCTTCCTGTGAAAATGGCACTTCAGTGCCAGTATCAGCACAATCTTAATGTAAGTACAAAGTAGCTCATGGAGAAACCAAGAGTGCTCTTCAACACACTTAAGTGTAGACAGTGATTTTAGTACAAAGGCTAAGTACTGACTGGAAGATGAGCTAAGGCATCCCAAAGGAAAGTATTTTGACAGTCCCAGAAGATCTTCTGGTTTGGAAGAAAGAGCACCCAGCTCCTCAACTATATGATTTAGTCTCTGATGGAAACATTTTTATTTCTATTTTTGCTCATGTTTTCCTCTTAGTTCTAAATAAATGGCCATTGTAAATATTATAAATTATTTTAGGAAGGAAACCCTGTTTAACACCATTGCATGTCCACTTACTACACAAATTGAGTACAAACATGCAACTCAGCACAGCCAATTCTAACTAGAATGAGCCAAAATTTTCCATTCAGATTATACAGCTTACATGCCACATTTAAAACTAGAAGAAAAAAGATGCATCCTACTCATTTCTTCCACATCAGAAACTGTACTTCAAAAAGGGGATGAGTTGGGCAATTTATTCTCACAGATGGTATTGTAGAAAACAGAAAGGTTTTACTTTTTTTTTTGTTTGCTTTTTGTTGTTGTTTTGTGGGTGTTTTTTTCCTTAAAGAGAATTTATGACTAAGACCAGACTAAACTCTTTTCCACAATGTAATGGATTCAAACACGTAATGCAAAACTAAGAAAGAGATACTACATTACCAAATATAAACCTGACTTAAAAGAATGTGAAAACTTCAATTAGAAGAAATATGCAGTATTAAGACTCCAAAGAACTTTTAAACTGGCTAATTATTACTTGTGGACTTCTAGGTAATATCATTGTTGAGAGTAGAATTAATGTTTATTATCATACTCAAATCTCAGTTAATTCTGTTTTCTATTTGTATTTTTTGTTTGTTTGTTTAAGAGAAAAAAAAGAAAACTTGCTCTGCTTTCCCCAGCTTTCAAAAAACACTGAAGTTCTGGGTTTTTTTCCTTTCATAACATTGGAAAGGAACAAATATAAACAACCTTAGCATAGGAAACACTTTAAACATATTTTGCACTTCACCAATCCAAATACTTTGCTCAAATGATTTCAGCAATCTTACTTTCCTCATACTGATTTGTGCTGACTTATGTGAAAGAGTATGGTGAGTTCTAACAATCATCTGTGAATACTTACGTACTTGACCTTTATCAGATTAAATGTATTTGCCTGATAAAGAAACTTCCCAGACTTACTTACCTGCTCATTCATGCCATCATCCTTAAAAGAATATTGTAAACAGTTTTTGTTCTCTGAACAAAATTCCTGGTCTTCCTCAAAACTACTTGTATCTTCATCATCTGAGCTCATAGGGTCAGTGACTGCTTTGCAATCTTGACCAAAACTCTGTGGCTTTTGGTAACTGTGCTCACTTGTGATATATGTTTCTTCCATTTTCTGGGGTAAACTAGGTGGCTCTTTATGGTTTTGGCTGTGACACGTCCTTTCAGTAGGATTAACAGCATGTGGAAAAGTCACTATCTTTTTCTCTACCCCAAGAGTTATTTGTTCTTGTTCTTTTCGCTTTCCCGAATAAGCCCAGAGATGAAGGTCTGGGTGATGTTTATTTCTACAACGAAGATGAGAAAAAAAATATGTTACACAGAACTACCTCTCACAGCGTTGTACTACTATAAATCCACTTCTGCTAGACCACACCTACAGACAAGTGCCATTATCAAACATAAGAGAGCACTGCTAGGTCAGTTATCAATTACGAATAAATCCACACTGCCCCTTAACACTTTAACAAGTCAGCTATTTAAAAAAAATAAAGCAGCAGAAAAAAAACATACCAGAAATAATCTCAATATACCATCTCTGTGCAAAATCTAACTCCTGAAGCAGATGAAAGTACACATTGCTCTAGAACCATTTAAACTATTTTATGAGAAGCAACTTTAACATGATAAAATAATGTGCATGGGAATGCTAGCTTCTGCTACTTAAATACATATAAAAAAATGAGAATAAACCCTGAACTGATACTTACTTTAATATCCCAATCTTCAACTGCAGTCCATGCAATATTTCTGTTACACCATACACATCTGCCAGTAGATGATGCGTTGACACAATCTTTTTGGCATTAAGATGAGAGTAGTTTTCTTTCAAAAATGATAACCCACACATGTGTCCATTGTTTAGCCAGTCTTTATCGTAAAGATATTTGGCACTCCACCTCTGACCTGGGGGTAAGTAATAAGCAAATTTAGGGACGCCTAAAGTCACAGCAAAATTGCATTTAAAACTAAAGTACTATAATTATTTGCTGTATCTCCTAAATGCCTCCTAACATCCATGACAGAATGATTCAAGACCTTATTAATTTATTAATAATCTAAAACTTAATTTTCTAGGATTTAAAGGGAGAATAAAAGGTAAAACTTGTTACTTTACTGTCAAAGCAAAGTCGAAAACTCAATATCTCTAAATGGCATTTGGAAATGAATAATCTAATTATCTTTGTGATTAAAGTACAAGTTACAGTGCATGTCAATCTAACTGCAAAAAATCTTAACAGCACTTCAATTTTTTATTTTAAAAAAGCTTCAGGAGTTAAAAAATTAGATTACTGATGGAAGTGTTAGGGAGTAGATTTCACATAGTTATGTCCAAAACAGCTTTTCCCAAATCACCTAGATAACAAATATTTTGCTTCAACAATGCATTCAGTAACTACTTATCAGAAGCCAGGTGGCTTTGTGAAAAGAGAAAACTCAAAAGTATGTGACAGCAGAATTCTTAAACTCTTCTTCGAGGGATCTTTAACCAAACACTGCTAGACAGGATAACAGTATAAGCAGCCACTAGGTATCCCATGCTACAATATTATCTACAATTTTAACCCAACAGGCATTAATGAGTATTTAGCTAATGCTTCTGAAGTAACTTAATCAAAAAAAAAAAAAAAAAGAGCAATACATAATGGCAATTATTTTTGTTTACAGTGATGAACCCAGACAAACAAACTGACTAAGACTGCAATATCTTACACTCAATTTCATATCAGACTATCATCATATACAGAACAAAGAATGGGTTGATGGAAGCCCTTCATACCTTTCAGGAGAATACCCTGTCTATCTCCTTTCTGCCCATTATCCCAATACACTTTAAAATACTGACATTGTGAATGACCTTTTTCTCCTGACATAGAAAGAAAAGAAGTAATGGTTAGGAAGGGAGAGAAGATAAAATTTAGGGACACAGTCTCCATATAGCAGGGGATAACGAAGTACCTAGTACAGTGCAAGGAAAGAACACAAGACAAATTAGTTTTTATAAATAGGAAAAGGCTTGATTGCTCAGAGTAAACCACATAAGGAACTACGAGACATGACTTTATATCATCAACCAACACTCAAGTTTTGGGCAAATGGAAGAAGTCACATCCGTCCAGCTCTAATTTCTAAATTTTCTTCTCAGGAAGAACTAGTGAAAACTGTGTTATTTTATACTTCTGCAAATAGGCTTCAGATACCCTGTTGGATAAACCACTAGAGGACATTTGTATCGATGGTTAAGACAAATATAAAAACCTTTCTTCCAAATAATATAGTTTTCTTCCAAATAGCTGCTAAGAGTAACAGTTTTATGAAAGAAATTACTTTTAAATCAAAAGCTTTTGAATCTTAAGTATATACAGTTTAACAGTAAATAGACTTTTCCTAACGTTTCTTTGTTTCAAACTTAGGATAAGAAACCCAAGTTTAAGATGCACTGTTCTTGTGCTATTGTTTAACAAAAGTGTCAGATTTCTGAATATATATTACACTTATTTACACAATTCCAGGCAAACACAAACATGAAATCCCAGTTAATATGAAACATCCACAGCACATATGAGCATACTGTGGTAATTAGTCCTTTTCTCTAAAAAGAGTATTTAAACAAACAGATCCAATTCCAAGCACATGCAAGGCAGATTTTTGAACAAGTATGTTTCATTCGCAAAGTCTTTTCAGAGCACAGTGACATTAGGAAGAAAAAAGGTTCAAGGGAATTCAATTCAACAAACAAAGCTATGGTGATTCCAATCATGATGAAGATTTAGCAAGCTTAATGAGACATTACTAACAGAAAAGGAAGTCTCTGCTTACAGTAAGACTTAGAAGACCTAACTGTGAAGAAGTGTAACAAACATAAACGACAAAGCTTTAACAATCCAAGCAACACATAACATGGCTGCTTAAAATTCCCAAGCACACAGCTGAAGATAAAGGTGGTTTATTCATACCTGGTGGATCTCTGCAGATATAACAGATGTATTGCTCTGGAATGCTGTCCTCTAACAATCCCATGCATACACTGTGCTGCCAACACAAGCATTCTTCACACTGACATCAAAAAAACAAAAGCAAAAACTAAAACTAAGCAGATTCAAAAATCAGAAACCATTACTTGTATTGTCAAAATTCAATGAGCAACAGTTTAACTTAAATAGCTGGTTTGAGTAAAATCATTTTATTTGGGTCATCTGTGTTGGGTAGGCAAAGACATAAAGCTAAAAGGTATCTTCAGTTTCCTCAACCACAAATTCCAAACTGGAGAAAAAAATGCAGACGCAATATTTGATAATATTTTATTACAACACTCAACAATTAGCACCTAGATATTTAGTAGTGTAACATAGGACAGAAATATATTACAGTAAAGTAGAAAGATAATGTAATACATTACAGCATAATAGTGAAAAGCAGAAAACTCTTCAGTTTAATTATTTATATTTACAAAGCATCTCTCCAGTGCGCTAGAAAGATGTGTTTTTAATATCGCACCAATGGAAAATCTAAAAGAAAAAGAAAATGAAGAGAAAATGAAAGAGGAGAAATAAGAGAATAGGAGAGCAAAATAGAAGTGGTAAGACATGAAGGCTTAGAAACAGCAAACTAGTTGCTCTCAATGACACGAAGTATGGAAATGAGACGAGTGGCAAACATTAGGCTGTCACTGGATATTAGAAAGGGGCAGGAAACTACCACTTTCAGGTACATTTCCATTTCTTAGGTGAGTGTTTTGTCTGTTTTCTAAATACCTGTTGTTTTACTCTCAAAAGGCTCTCCTCTGTTGTGGTATGTTGATCATATTCAGAACACCGAAGCCATATTTCCTCTCATCATACCACTAGGGTTACAAATTTCTCTCCTCTCTCCAAAGACTTCTACACTGGTCCATTTTCTCCTATGTTACTATCACCATTGCTGAACTACTGCTCAATTCCTCCATCAAACCACTGCATTTCAGTAATGCACTTCCATGGATAATCTGCATACTTCTTTTTCAGATCTTCATTTCCAAAGACTTACTAAGCAAGTCAATTAACAGGTCATTCTTGCTTCCTTCAAATCTCAATTAAAGGCTTAGTATTTTTAAAAGAAACAGTATCACACTGATAGTGGAAAACATACCTGTCCTTTAAGTGCAAAAAACCACAAAAAGTTAATGAACTTTTTCAAGTTACTGAATTGTTCCTCACTTTTCTTTGTATTTGATCTAATCACTCCTACAAACTCTTTGAGATAAAGTCTTCAAATTATTCATTACTAAATGGAAAAAGCAACCCCTCACTGCAGTGCACTGCACTGCACAAACATATATGAAGAGCAGTAGCAATCTGTAAACAGCTGGATGCCATACAGACACCACGTACTCTTCAAATGACAACTGCTCTTCTATTTTTACATTGAGGTAAAATCTTGCAAGTTTCTAAAACGAGTAAGTGATTTCTTGCTTGAAAACTCCTGTTTTAAAGATAAAGCATAAATTTCGCAACACAAAGATGCTGATACATACAACTGTATGGCAGAGATCTTATAGAGAGATTCATTCATCTTGTATACAGCTGAGGTAAACTGAGTGCACAGTCGTGTCTATGGCAGGTACTGTGAAGCGCAGAACCAGAAATGTTGGTATAACTACAATGGTCTGTAGACAGAGAATGATTTGTGTGAGGAAAAGCATTTTTTCCAACCAAAAGGGGAAAGTTCACCCTTCCTTAGAATCCTGTTCTGCATACTCAATTGTTAAGAGGAAACACTTCCAAGAGAAAATGTCCCACATAGGCTGGAGAATCACATCAAGTGTAAAATATTTTATCATTACCGATCATTTCTATTTACAGCTCTCAATGTAAATTCAGTCTCCAACACCTCAGAAGGGCATTGTCAAAAGCACAAATTTTATGTGGAAAGTATACCCCCCTAATTTCTTTACCTGAATCATAAAGCCATTTTCTTCATCCAGTTCACAAATGCATCTAACAATTTCATTGAGAGCATCATCTTCATCCTGAGACTCTTCAAAATTCGTTGAATCAAAATCCTGATTGTATTCATCACCACTAAGTAACAAACTCTCTGTAGAGGAATCATCCAAGAACTCCATATCTGAAAGATCTAGTAAAAAGTCATACACGTGAGACTGTGTGTGCAAAGAGAGTCTAAACTTAAAAAGAAAAGACAACAAACTTTGTCTGTTAGAAATCTTAACTTGCACAGGTCAAAAAAATCACACTCAAATGCACTGCTGGTACGATAAGATTTCTTGATGATACCTCTAAAACAGTTTTAATCTAACATGATACACAAGCACAAGACAGAATAGCCTGAGGAGTCTCAACACGCTTCAAATACTTAAAGTCAGTCACAATTTATAGCTACGTTAAGATCTGATATGAAACATTTTCTTTAAAATTACATTTACTAAGGAACTAAACCTATAAATTGAAAGTTTTGGTTCAGCCAACCTACTTTCTCCACTAAGATCAACTGACAAGATAGCTCTTGGATACTGGTACGATGTATTCTTCTCTGAGAACATGCTGCGCAAAGTCAGCGAGCTTCCCGAGGATCGCGTCAATGGAGAAGAGCACCTGTCCAAGAACTCAACAGAACTATCTTCATAGTCTGAATAATCTGAAAAGTTAAACAAGATTAGTTAATGTTACAAAAAGTAAAACTTGCAGCAAGTTAATTTTTTTCTAACGCTTCTTTTTAAGTGGAGAAATAAAGAACTTAGACACTGAGATATTAGGAATGATTGAACTGTGAACATGAATGTGGTAAATGCCCTTCATTACATTTTTACCAGAAATTTCCAATAACCTTTGAATAACCATTGAAGGTTTTCATTCAATAACCACTGAAGTTTAGTAATTAAGACAAGCATTAAAAATACCAACACATTTAATGCTCCCCCCATACCCACCAGGCTCAGGACACAGAGGAATGCATTTTCATACGTTTTATCATTGTATGAATAAGAAAGAACTCGTACAGTATCTTTTTTTTCCTCCTAAAGCTCATCCATTACCATCTGTTATTCTTAGAGATTCTTCTGATAGATCTCTTTTCCTTAGATCTATTTGCAACACTGTCAGCAATGTTTCCTAGAAGTACTGCAGATTATCCTGTCAGGTTAAATGATAAAAGACCACCTACACACCCACAAAGGAACACAAGGACAACTGCAGGGCCCTGCTGTACCCCTGCAGGAAACCTGTCCCTCAGCGACTCATCTCCAAGAACTCAATGGTAGGAGAACACACCTTGATCAGGTCCCTCCTGGGGCACCAAAAGGCCCCATTTCACACAACAAACCTCTGAAATTTAGCAACAGATTAGATACTAGATTTACTGTAATATCCAAACAAGATAAATGGTAGATGCATTTACAGAGCTTCGGATGACGAGTCTAAAGAGATAAAAAGCAAAACCATTATTACCTGCATATGCAAATTCTGACAGAAGACAAAACATTATGAAATCCCTGTGTCTACCCCATAGAGGTAAACTTATAAACAGAAATGAGGTCACAGACTCAAGTTTACTTGCAACATTAGGGCCACAATCTGCTCTCTGAAATTTTTAATATTTTTATTTACATTGTTGAGAAACAAATTTTAATATCTGATGTCAGAAAAGCACCAAATGGTTTGGCTCACCTCAAAAATTGCACATTAAACTTACCATGCTGTTTAGATTTCTTCTTCTTTTTCTTCTTCTTTTTCTGCTTTGATTTATGATCTTTTTCCTTCTTCTCTTTTTTCTCCTTCTCTTTTTCTTTCTTTTTACCTGAAAAAAATATATCATTTTAAAACAATGTCACTCCAAACTGCTTATTCTTTTTAGCTCATCGCTTTAATTTCAAACTACTCTAGTGGCATAAGCAATGTTAATTAAACAGTTTACACCTGCTATTTAAGTTGCAGTTTACTAGAAAAAGCTTTCAATGGTGTAAAAGCCCAAACAAAAAGATGTCATCTTAATAACGCATTTCACACTTAAAGAAAGTGATTTAAAGGAAACATCTTTATCATAAAATTGCTGATGTTGTCAGCACTTATCTTCACAGAAAATTGATTTTGACTAAAATTTATGGTGATCTTTGGCTTTGCAGTTCACTTATAATCAGCACTGTCGATACATGCATAAGGACAAGTACGTACTTTAACTTCAGGAAGTTCTATTTAACTTATTACTTCTCCCAGACACCATATATATCTCACAGCACTGTCCCTCTGTGGTCATTTTCTAAGTAATCAGCAGTAAGCTAAGAAAATTGAATTGTTACAGAAAGGAAATCATTAAAGTCAATGTTTAAGGATTATTTCTTGCATATATACAGAGTATCTATCTATCTGTCTTAGTATCTTCTTGTGTAGTTCAGAAGTATAACTCTTCCCTCAAGGAAAAAAATGAGGCCAATTCACACATGAATTCTTGTTCCATCTAAAATTTTAATACTTACACTGGGGAAAAAAGAAGTCTCCTGCTTCAGATTTACTTTCAAGAATTACCAAATGTTTTGCTTTTAACACTTAAAATTTTCCTTTTTTACCCCAGTTCTCATTGGCTACCACATCAAAATAAACACAGTATCACTGTAGTATTATTTATTAAACTGGAAAAAAAAACAACAAAAAAAACTCAACAACCAAGAACACTCACCTTTGGCTCTGGCCTCTCACAGGCACTACACAAATCCTTCTTAAGGGAACATCAGTTCTCTTACACAATTATCACTTTACTATCAATTTGTCACATGCACTAAAACAGCTTTTAAGATCTGAACTAAGGAAATACAGCTGGAAATATTTTACACTCTTACATTTGTACTTCAGAGGCATCAAGTAAATGTTAGAGACTTCTACTTTTTCCCTAAAAATATCATTGCATACCATATGTTGTGGAACTCTTCTCTTCCATTTTTCCTTTCCTTTCCGCTCTCGCTGCACCTGAGAATTTAAGAACATGAGATGTCAGTGCAGTGTCTGACTGGTGACCCCACTTCCTTGTAAAAACCCCTAGACTGCAAAAGTTTCTACTGGTACATAACAATACATTACAAGCAATACAATGATGATATTACTGTCAATTTACAGTTAATTTTATTCTCTAAAGCACTGGAAACAAGAAGCATTGTAGTTTACCAACTTCTGAATGCTTGTCCTTCTCAATCACGTTCTTTAATATTTTCTCCTTCAGACTCTCAAAACATTTCTCCTTTATGGGCACAGAGTACTGTATCTCTGTCCCTTCAGAGCTCACTGATGTGGAAGACCTCTTTTTTTTACTACTCCCTTTGGGTAACTTTAGACTATTGGTTAAAGGCAATTCCAGATGTAAGGCATGTACATGAGACGAGGGTGCTGAAAACAAGAAGACAGATTTACTAGGCATTCAGTAAGGATTGCAGCCAGATCCCTGGCTGAGTAAGATCACTTAAACATCAAATATTGGTAGTAACATAATCATATTTAACGTAAGTATTGCATATGAATGCCTAGATCTTAGTTTTACATACAAAACAATACATGCCAAAGAACTTTCTTGTCTATTTTGGAATTTGCATTCACCTCTAAATTATGTTTCTGCTTAAAATTGCTTAAAATGTATTTCAGCTCCTACTTTCAGCCTTTTTGTTTCCTTCTCATTTCACTGTAATAGAAGTCACTGTCAACAGCAAAAGTGCTGATACTGTTAACATCATTCAAGTTATCTCATTCCATTATGTATGTTCTCATATGTAATTTTTAGTACTATGTATTTACATTTCAGTTTATTGTCTTTTCATTGATTCTATGTATTTGAACCGCATTTGAATTAAGTGCAAGCTACTGTGATAATCTGTCAGAAGTCAGAAACATTTACTAACACTTCTTTTGCACTATTCAGTAAGTCCTGCTATACTTATATGGCAGTTTTTCTACCTCTAATAGATATAAGTGAGGAAATAACTTAGCATAATTAAGCCCTAAAATTACAAATTCATTGCTGATGTTTATATTCCATTAGTACAATGTAGCCCTCAAATAAAAAAAGAAAAAAGTTATTGGTAAAGGAAAATATTGATATTGTTAAAAGCTCTATCTTATTGTGTTCATCAATATTGTGATAGCTCCCCTCACAATAAAAAATACAAATCATAAGGGAGACCTGCTATAAGTCAAGATAAGGAAAAATACAAAGCTGATTTGGAATAGGCAATGTTAAAATAATTTAGTGAATTTATCCTAACTCTGGAGGAAAGGCACTAACACTTTGTTGGTGGCTCTACAGGGCTGCATTCCAGGCTTGGACAGGCCAATTGAATTCTACTATGATGCTTTAAACACTTTACATGAAACTTACTCCAGCTCCTACACAGCCTTCTCTGGAAAACAGTCAAAAAGACAGTGTGAGAAGGCTGCAGGAGCAGCTTCATCTATCACACCACACAGCATTTTCAAATGTCAGACACTCCCAGTTGTACAATGCAAGACTTCACCACACTATGCATCAAGGAAGCAGTCAAACGCAGCTGTCAAATTGCATAAGGTCTTCTAATTCATGAGCTGACACTTCGACTGCTGAGTCTACTTGAGCCTTCCCAGTAGCTTGAATCAAACATCACACTAGTCCATAACAATACTGAGTTTGGTGAAAGCTTTGCCTTCCTCTGTTTCAAGGGCTTTGCCTTCCTCTGTTTCAAGGGCAATTAGCTCACTAGGATACATATCAACATGAAACACTGCATCAAGTACTCCTTTGTTTTTTTTTTTAGTAAACATTTGTCTTTGTTAAAGAACAAATTGTTCTGCCACCTGCCACTCAATGAGTGTATTTGAGCAACTCAGTAAAGTGACTCCTCTCCACAACTTGATGCTGTTAATGCCTTGTTTCAATTCTAAAGAAAACACAAAAGCATCACCCAATTCACCTAATTTGGTTTGCAATTTTGATGAAAATTCCACTTATTCTCCCTTTGAACAACTACTAGAATTATTCAGTTCCAGACTGTACATTTAGAAGAATTTAGTATTTCATTATTCAAAAGAAATCCTGATCAAAAACAGTCTGACACACTCTGAGTTTGCTAGTCACAACACAAATTTTAGTATCTCAAATTTCAGCACAAGTAGGTCTGATAGGAGCACGCAACTAGTAATTAGGTAACTGTTTCAGGGAACACTTTCTATGGGCAGAAAATTGCCATGGGCACACAGACTTCCATCTCAGTGACAGAGCACTCAAAACTGCCTTTGTACAGTTATCCAAAAAGAGAAATTACTATTGAGGTTGCATATACTGCTATATTCTTGTCACAGTTCATACACATCTAGTATTCTTGCTTTTCATTTACACTGACATTACTGTAAGTTACACTAACTTAATCTGTACTTTCTGTAATGTTACATAATTCATTACAGATTGTAAAATCCATAATTCTCAAATTCCAAATGAAATGTTAATTTTACAAACCAGCTTTTAACTTTGTAATTATTAAGCTTTGCAAATAACTACAAAATTAGACGAAGACAATCACAGTCCAGAGGGCAAGTAAGAGAAACAAGGCAGATATGCAATTTAAAAAATATATCTATTATGGAGATATTACCAATTATTTTTTTTTTTAATTACCATTTTATTCCTACTCGGGAGTCTACTCAGACACCTCCCACACAGTGAATTGTGGGAAGACTGTAATTAAAAGTAAAGATATTTCAAAATTAGACTTGCCAAACTAATGATAATGCCATACCACAAAATAAATTCTGTGTTTCTAGCACAGAAGAGATTGAGCTCACGTTAAAAAAAATAATGCAAATCATGGCTATTTACAGCTTCCCTTCCAATGTGACTCCAGCACTACTTTTCCTGGGCTGGCATGGTTCAGGCAGCACAAGTCTAACTACCACACAAGCATAGGCAGAGAACAGAATGCTGTGCTACAAACACAACAGCACTCAGTGGAACTGCTTTTATCTGATTGGAAGATCAAAATAAATTATATGATGTTAAAATAATTTATTTGGTTGCACAGTGCTCCACAGCTTCTCATGTTTTAACTTTATTTGCAACAAAAATATAAAAATGTTAAGTGCAACGCAATCAGCACAATTCAGGTTTTACTTCAACTTCTATTAATACTGGTCTACTTGTAAGCAACCGTACTTTCCTTTGAAATTTAAAATCCAGATTGCTTGCTCAAATGATGTCTACTCGGTAGGTAACATAACAAATAATGCAGTACTTCTGTTCAATAATTGTACAGAAGCATACCAGTGTCTACTGAAGAACACAGAACTCTCAACTACAGAGTGAAGGAACTGATCACAGTGTTCTTGTGTTGACTTCGTAAAACAAAAAGGTAAATTTTGTGCAATGATTTAGTGATATCTGCAATAATACAGTGAGTTTCCATTTATGTTTCTATAATCAGCAGACCTCATTCCTTCTATTTGAAGGACACTAGTCTAGTATTGTTTAAATAGATAAGTGACTAATACGTACTATTTTTGATGAAATACATTTATTTTTTCAATTTGCTCAACAGGCAGACCTCACCAGAATTCTAAACTTCTGAAGTCACAACTTACGCCTCCAGGTCTAATATACAGTACATCCTGACCTCAGAAGTACTTCAGAAGGGTAAGTGATCATAACAGGTCATTTCACCCTAAATACTTACCTCCATAATTTCTGAAACTATAGTTAATTGTTTCACTGATTACAAAAGTAAGCATGTTCAACTTAAACATACTTAGTTAATTCAACAATACCACCAAAGTCTAGATCACCGAGTCTGTCCAGACTACCTCAATAAAAACTAACAGCAGAAGCACCAATAAATGGACAGGGATTTTAAAAAAGTAAAAAAAAAAATAAAAAAAAAATAAAACAAACCCAGACAATAGTCTGGACATATCAACAGTTTTTGAATCATAAATGACTTTTGAATCATTTGAAGTTTTGAATCATAAATAAGCCTATGAATGTTATGTTATTTCTCTGCCTAGACACAGCTGTGGCCTGGACTATGACCCAGCTTGATGAACAGAAGAGAAGTTTACTCCCATCTGAAGCCAGTCTCATCACAGAAGCAAACAACAAACTAAATGCCCATCAGTATTACCAGTTAGACATTAAATTATCCATCAAGCATGCTAAAAAAACCCAAGAACACCTCAAGTTAAATCCCTACTAACCTAAATGAGTTCTAATAAATGAAAATAAATGACAGCAACTAAAAGCTGATGATTTCTATTATAATATTGTTCCCTGAGAGGTCAATAATACACCTCCACAAATCAATTCTACTGGCCAAAACCATGAAGTAAAAGGACATTTTTACAGAACAAAAATTTCCAGTAATCTGTGATTGTATTACTACTCAATATATCAAAATTAAGCAGGGATTGTCACGTGGTTTGACTTAAGAAATCATATAGCATTTCTAAAAGCTTAAGTAACAGTTCATTAGAAATCTCCACAACCTTCAGTTTGACAAATTAGGTTAAGAGATTAATAGATAAGTATTTTTCCTTTTGGGAGGGGAGGGGGGAAGCAGAGAAGAAGAATAAAAGAAAAGAGGGAGGTAAGGGATGTTTAAACTCATTTAATTTAACCTACACAATACTGATCCAAGAATCCTATTCAAACTTTTCTGCACCAGATTAGAGTAGCTACGCTGGAACTCAGTAAAGCAATTGATCACCTCTTACACAGATTCAGTGGGAGTAGGTGTGGGCAGATACCCAAGAAGGCCACACATGTACCAAACAAGTCATTTCACTGACCTAGAATACTACAGCTACATGGGCAGCTCTGTGAAAAGTCATAATTATGGTTTTCTTCTAAAACAGGTCTAAGTTCTATTTTCAGAACAGCATAACTGCATACCTTATGGTCACAGTACTTGCCCCTTACTATCAAACACATTTATCAAAGAACTTACCATTAAGTGTATAATCAAGAATTTGACTTCCTTTCTCTTACTTTATTGAATCATTTTCCTATTAAAGTTGATTTAAAAAAAAAAAAAGGTATGATACTCACTCATGTAGGAGCCTTATTTATGACAAAAAGGCATATGGACATCTAACACATAATAGATTAAAAATAATTTTTTTTAGGGTCTGCAAATCACAATGCAACCTCTTCTCCAAATCTAACTGCTTCTATCCCAGTGATTCACTTACATGACAGTGTCCAGTTAGTTATTAAGTAGTGAGATAGATATAAGCCCCAAGTTCCAGTACAGGGCTCTATGCTAGCTCTGTGAGGGTGAACCAAATCCATATAAACTTCAGAGGATTTCAGCAATATTTTCAAGTAACATTTCCTGGCAGGAAAATGACAAAATTCCTACCGCAAAAAGAAGAAAAGATAGAAGAATGCTGAATGCCTCTGAAAATTTTACTAAATTTAAAGCTGAAGACACAAGATAAATGAGTATGTCTAGATGTAGCATGTATTAGTACATTAGTAAACCGCTATATATATATTTTACAAGTTTAAAACATGGAAAGTATTTCTGAAAGAAATACTGCATCTTATACTCCAACCCTCTCTGCACGATTAAATCAGCTCCACCTTAAGGTATGTTAGAAAAAGTGCTAATGCAGCTTGAAGCTAGCGGAAGGCAAAGAATGTCCAGACAGATGGACCACAGGAAGAGATGTAGGTTTGCAAGCTTGCAGAAAGCAAAAAGCTTATCTCCTCTTTTCACGTGACTGAATACATGCACGTTTTTAATCCTACAGCCATAAGCCTAACTGGTTGTACACTGGATCTCTTTACCTGACGCTGTCGTAGCTACTCTTCCATCAGTTACTGCTTTGGAAGAAAGATATGTAATCATCTGAATATCTTCCTTGTCTTTACTGGGATATTCATTACAGAAAGTGGATTCTGTGGATAGTGGCGCTGGGACTTCCGAACTACGGCTTAAATCAAGAGGGAGACAGGGTCCACGCTTCTCAAGTGACATATGAGCAACATCAGGTACTACATAAAAGAAAGAATGTAATATTAAAAAAGACACAAAGGCCCAACAAATAACAGTTTGGGTTGCAGTGTTACATAACAAGGGAGCAGCATTCAGCTTTAGCTACAGCAAATCAAAACGTCCCATTAGATGAAAACCACAAAAGGTCTCATTTTTATGATTCAATTTCTCTTGGGCAGTTCTTTATTAGATTAAGATACATTACCCTCCAATTTTGATGACTGTTGATTTTGAGCACTGATGGAGAACACTTTTCCATCAGTAACTGAAGAGGGAGAAGAAACTTTTTCTACAGAATCATCAGGCAACGAGCAAGTGGCTAAACGTTGTGATCTTCTTCTCCGTTGGCTATGTTTGTAGGATCTAGGGGAATTCAGTGGCTGTGATGGACCTAAAAAGAGATCTTTCAATGTTCATGAAGCAGAGAGAGAGATGATAATCTTACCGCAGTATTTTAGAGATCTAAAGATGGGAAGTGCTTTAAATAGCTCTTATCTGCAGAGCTGGTAATCACAGCAGGACTGGTAAAGTAATTAGAAACTGTGACTACCAGAAAGAAAAAGTTACGTTCAAGACATGATTCTGCTTTTTGCTTATTATTCGTTAATAGGACATCTAATTCTCCACTGATAAAGACTATAGTTTTAGAGCAAACAGTGTATTTATCATAAGCAACCCTCCCTCCACCCCACAGAAAACGTAAGAGTAGGTCATTTATAATGGATCTCAACAGGACTGTATAGTTAACAGAACAAATGACCACAGTTAAAGATCTGAAAAGTCACTGATGCTAATAATGTACATACTAAATAAATAAGAAAAATCTCATCTCCTGACCTGATATCAATACCCCAAATGTACTCAAAACGTGTACTACCAATGCATGGCATAGCAAGAAGGCTCAAAACATATCTCACTTAAAATCAAAAGTGGGGGGATTGATATAGGATAATATAGGCCTGATTCATTAAAAACAAAGCAAACACTCCCCTAAACCTTTCTGGTTTTGTACAGTTCCATAAACATTTGCCTTGGAAAAAATCATTTATGTCATTACACTGTAAATCACTGTTCTTTCTCTTTATGAACTTTTAGAGCAAAAGGTTCAAAGTTTAAAAGTAAAGATGTAACAGACGAAGAGTGATTGGAAGGCAAAGATTAAAACACGGTGCTAGCAAGATCTAAGCTGTTACATAACAAACTGGTAAATCTGCTATTTTTAAGTGCGTTGCTACAGAAACTCTTAACTTTATGTGAGGATGCTTTCATTTTAAAATAAACTACTTACCATCTTGGGGTGGGGAGGGAAGACATTACAAACAATTGTAGGGGTCAACTAGGGCAATGATTTAAATCAACATTTCCTGAACATATAAAGACAGCTGAACTTACACACTCCCTTCTCCCGTTCCTTTAAAAATATGTGTGAGAAAAGATTAGAAGAAACTTATCTTGAAAGGAAAAATACCAAGTGAAGTTAAGGAGAGCATATGATGCAGATATATCCTTCCACCCTTAAACATCTATTCTAAAAATGAAACAGACAGCTTATTATTTAATTCTTAGTTAAACTCTTGGCCTCATCATTTAGAGTTCTTCAAGCAACACATAGCCCTGTGTTTTTTTTTTCTTTTTAAAACAAGGTCTGACCTTAAGCAGGACTAAAACCTAACAACTTCAAAAAAAATTACAGAAATATTTCAATATCTACAAAAATAATTAGCATATTCAAAGAGGCATGATAAACCTGTTCTTCTGATGACCAACGTTTTGGTACTTTGTAAATCAGTTACATACGCTATGAGGCTAACACTTGATATACTTCACGGGACAGTGAAAACTGATTTATGTATTACCACACTACAGATCTTGAACGTAACTTCTCTTTCACATGATACCTATGGGAATATCACATTAAGGTGAAAAACGTCACAGCCAACAGGGACACCATCAGTCTGCTGAAGTCAGAGTTTCCCAGAGAAGGAAAGATCCACAACCCAAGTGTATATGTTTTATTTTTAATGAATCAGGCCCCTTCAGAAGAGAGGTTTGACTTATCTTGTATCACTCTCGATACTAATGCAGAGATTTAAGCTAGAGAGGAGGTCAACCATTAAAAACCATAACTCAAACAAATGTATTATTTATGGTAGAGTAATTCATCTGCCTTATTATGTGACTTAAAAGTACTAAGATACCCCTAATTCTCCCGCTTGGGCTTTATTTTGTTGTTGTTGTTATTGTTTTAAAAGCAGATTCATTTTTAAATGCAATATCCATTTACAACAAAAAGAATTATTTTCTGTATATCTCTCATAAGTAATTACGATATGTTTTTTAAAATGTCTGTGCTCACTAGTTTTATTTATCACAGAAGAAGGAAGCTGAGAGACCAGCGTCAAATCCTCGACTTGTATTAATTCTGGGCAAAGTGGTGATTTAGGGGGTTTTATACACCCAGAAGAATCTCCAGATTCTTGTTTGCATTTCTTGCTGCGAGCCTTTCCTGAAGACAAAGTTGAGGATAACAGTGCAGGTTTCTGAATGTTGGCAGAACTGCTAATATCAGCTTCATTTTTTTTCTGAATTTGTGGTTTAGGTGAAATCTCCTGAATAAATAATAAAAAATTGATACTTTTATTTCAGTTTCTTCACTGTAGTTCGTGTATTCTATATTGAACTTTTTAAAGCAATGTTAGTATTCAAATACATTTCAAAGCAACATCACTTTCAGTACAAATGAAAAAATATTTTAAATGCATCACAAACATTTTTTTTTTAAAGGAGCACTATCAATTGTTTTCAGTATTCATAACACTCTTATTTCTATTTTAAATAGCTGCAAAAAGCATGAAAACAAAACTATTTCCCTCTATTTCCATTTAAAAATCCATCGAGGTCATTTTATCTTGTCTTTTTCATCTTCAATATACCGGGATCACCAAATGCTGTATCAAACTACAACTTGAGGGAATGCTTGTAACACACTACAATACAGGCACTCATCTACAACGGTAGCAGCAAATAATTTTTAACAGTTTCTTGGGAAAGCTTTGTTTAACTTAAGCTTCATTTTTAGACAAGAACCTGAAAAAGTCAATAATGCTCCTTTGCAGAACATCTGAAAACAATAAAGATTTTCCAAATCCTGAACACACTCTCACACAACCCCTTCAGTGCTGTGAGTCTGGATTTCAGCACGTTATATGCTTGTGCAAACACATGAAGAAATCACAAATTCTAGCACCACAGGGTTAAATAGATTGCTTACTGTAGGAGGAAAGAAACGAGCAGATAGAGTTAAACAGTTTTTGAAGAAAAAACAATATAGGATGCAACTTTCCAATAACATCCATTTTCAACCTTAACACTCACACTGAGGTAGTTTTAGACAATTCATATGAGTTCACAGATTTAGCATCTTAGATTTCTAGCAGGAAGAAATTCTTCCTGCTTTACTGAATAAACTGTGCATGTGTAACAACTGGCTCAATATTGGCAAATTACAATATTTGAAAATAATTTCTTAAATCTGTCCCATCTTATTCCAGTTACAACAGTCAGCATGGTATCACTTGATAAAGTCATACTTATGAAAGGAGAAAGATGCTTCTAGAACTTTTATATCACTTTATCCAAGCTAAAAGGAAACATCACACTTCTGATTATTTTAGGTCTTGAAGACTGACTTTTTTTTTAATGAATAGCAGTTTTATTTTCCACTGGAACATGGAGAATTCCAGGGGAAATAAACATACGTGCACATTCTATGCATGTAAAAGGGCTCCCCTGAATGCTACGTACTAACTTGCTGGAAGTACCATGTAAAATCCAGTGCAAAGCAATCCATACAGAAGATAGCAGTTCTATCTTGAACGATACCATAATAGACATGTATTAAGTGCAGTTTATTCATTTAAATAAAAAATTGCACGAGCTGATGAGTATACCTATGCTGGTTATGAGAAGTATTACCAGAAATTAATTAGAGTCATAACTTGTAAATAAACAATTTTATTGTTCATCTTCACAGATGTGAAAGACATTACTACAGCATCCATTACTTTCAAATTACAAAGTTATTAAAACAAGATTAAAAAAATTAAATTAATATCTTGATAAGGTGCTTAACCTCTTAACAGGACAAATTAACATTAAAAACCTTAAAGAATTAATGTTATTAATCTAAGCATGTCTTGGTCAAAAGGAAATATAACATGTCACCCTAATACAGTTAAATAAACTACTGTATCTTCAACTAATTGTCTGAGTTCCTGGGCTTAAGACAATTGTAAACTAAAAATATATATATAAATATAAATAAAATATACTTCAACAAAGTAAGTTTCCAGCTATCAGTCTGAATACTTCTACCATGTTCTGTGTTACAGTATTAAAAAAACCTACAAGATATTTGATCCATTCAATTTTATAGCAGTAGCAGACAAAACACCTCTAATTAAGGAGTGTCAGCTTTGCCATCCAAAAACCTTTTGGGGAGGTTTATAAATTGACCGTTTTAAGTTGAATTTGGGAAAAAAAAAAGCTTTAAGCTCAAATTTCCCTTCCTTCTGTCATTTAAAAGTTTGTCAGGTTTCTCTTTTGAGATAGAAGGGAAAGAATAATGACAATTTAGGATTTCCGATGCCTCTTTAAAAGAGCTCAAGCAGTATTTCCCCAAAAAGAATTTTTTCAGACCACCAGCATGTAAACAATGACAGAGACATCTTTTTTCCCCTTCATCTAATCAATAAAACTAAAACAGTCATAATTACCATGTCAAAGAAATAAGAGATTTCTTCTTTAGTAAATATGCATTGTAGTTTATACTGTTGCATACACAGTCTATGTAAACCACAAAGGCCCATTCATCTTATGGGATTTCTGCATGGTAAGATTTACATTGTAATGCTTCTTCCAAAAACCACATGCTGTAAGCCATTTCACAGTTTTTTTTTGCACATTGCAAATATCACACACAGCAGCAAAAAAAGAAAAAAAAAAATCATAGCATCTTTAATATGCAAAAATTTGAGAAATGGAATGTCAGGTCAACACACTGTAAACTCTTATGCAAAATATCAATGAATGCATTGACACTGTAGTGGCTTATACAGCCATTACAGGGGCAGCATTAAAAACAGAAAATATGTGCCATCGACAAAACTTGCACCCAATGCAGCATCAGTGGGGAAAACAAAAAAAAGGAAAACAAAACAGCAATGCAATTATGTATCAGTTCTAAAGAATCAGTACAACCAAAACATCAAGTAAAGGTTTGGGTAGGGACTGTTCAGAATGTGCCAGAGCTCAAGAACATTAGTGCTCTTTTGGGAAGTGCGGGCAGCAAAGCTATTTTACTCAAACGTTCCCTCTAAAGAATGAAAATGAATACAAAAAAGTTGTATTAAAACTACATTAAGGCTCTGATTTAATGATTGGAAAGCAAAGATATCCTGAATCAGCACTACCATCCATCCTTAGCTTGTTTTATCATGTTTAGGCACTCAGCCCGTTTAGTACGCACAACTCAGAGTCAAGCAATGCCTGAACAGAATGGAATAAGCCAAAGATAAAAAGGCAGCTCTCAGGTCCTGCAAATATGCAGGCTTAAAAATCAGACCCTTAATATTATTTAAAAGTTTCTTTTTTGTATTTATTAAAATACACGCCCTTGAAAAATGTATGGCTCATTGAGCAGTTCATAAAACACATACAAGCCTACAACATCAAATTCTTACAATATAAAATAAACTTCTTATATAAGAAGTTCTACTTGATGTCAAAAACCCTGTTCCAAACACAAACTAAATTTGTGTGAGGGCCTTCTCCTAAGCCAGTCATGGTCACAGTCCCAATTGAAAACTGAACCTTGGGATGCTATCTCCTAGCATTTCCTACATGGAGACTTGATTTCTTTCTTTCATTTTTCTGCAACAAAAACCTTGTTACTAAAATTCAAGTTAACGCTGCATTTTGAGACAATTAAATTCCATACTTCTGGCTCTGCCAGACATGTAAACGTAAGATAAATTTTCAGTTCCCTATTATATCTGAGGGGCAAATTTTATGTTGTAGGTACCACATCTCCACGGCACACTTCAGTGGGAACCTTGCAAAAGAATCAAACTCTACCGTTTCATACCTGCTCCAGGACTGGAGCTGTTTCTTTGTTGTCTTCCTTTTTTTCAGCACCATCTGCAACAACAGCTTTGGATGCCAATAAACCTTAGGAGAAAGATTGCAGAGATTTTAGTTAGAATCTTGCAAAAACAGTTTGCAGAAAAGAGAGCAAAATTATGAGCCAAGAAATATAGTCTGCCAAGAAATATAGCTCAACACAATGCTAAACACGTTCAATTGAAGTAAACAGCAAACAGACACTCCCACAACGCTGACCTTTCACAAGAGGTACTTGTGTGGCACTTCACTAACAAGCTGAGAAGCAAGTAATCCATTGTAAAATAATACCTTGTCATCCATATAAAGCCCAAGTGCTCAGACTTTTAAACCAAACCTAGGTTACTTAAGCAAACTTTTAAAGATCAAAATAATTTATAATTCTCCAATCTCTCTCTCTCCTCTCCAATGTTTAAGAATTCCACCAAAATTTTATTACATGTTCTTAACTCTAATCAGTACACAAGAATTGTTTTTCAGACAAAATAAAACAAAGGATTCAGTTTCCAAAAGAATCCTCAGCAGCAGACCACAATGGAAACATTTAAGTCAGAATATGATACTCCATTCACAGAGCAAACAACAAATGTATACGAGAAGGTAACACAAATGTGAAACAAATTCTTAGAAATATATCTGGTTGCTGATTAAGAATGCAGCAGTAGCTGGAGTTGTATTTTACAAGGTAACTTCAATTACCTAAAAATGAACAGAACCTAGATATGCCATAAGACAAAGTAGAAATGATAAAATATAAAAGATATGCTCAAAAATAATTTACAATATACAATGCCAAGAAATTACATATTAGTGAAGCCATGCATTGAAGCATGAAATACTCAGTAGTTCCTCTGGTCATGTGAAGTTTTTTTATCTGTTTTCCTGTGCTCCACAAGAACATTAGGCACTTTTGGCATTTATAATTGACTAAGATATGCTTCTCATATCAGTAGAGAATTCATATCATATCAATTTTAATTCTATATTAGACTTCATAAAAAAATTAAATTCATGAACTTAAACAGAAGATGTACGAGGAAGCACAGTGAAATTGAAGAGTTTTGTTCTATAAATCTATTGCAGGTGTTCTTTTATGTATCAATTCAGCAGCAGTATACGTGGATACAAGCATTCCAACAGAAGCAAAAATCAAATTAGAAAAAGACACTAATACATGTTTAGCAGAAGACATTCTCCACTTTTGGGAAATGTAATTTCCCCCAGTAGTGAAAGTGTTGAAAGCGACTGTTTTGTCAAGTGGTGAACCAAGAATACCAGATGCAGCTCTATGGGCAGACAAGAAAACTTTCTGCAACAAATAGTAGTTATGGAATTTCAGTTCAGAGGAGTTCCCCTCAAACAGCTGTCTAGAATCAAATCACTTGCTCTATTTTGTCAATGCAGTCATAAACCACTGCACAAATCAATGTTTTCCTAACAGCTACTTTTTTATTATTCCCGTGCAGCCATTTCTATGGATATACAAAAGTCCCTCAACCTTCAAATCAGAAACTAAACACAGAGACAAATGACAAAATACAAATATTCAGGCAAAAGAAATAAGCATGTAGCCAAAGTAAAACTTGATGCACAGTTCATTTTCAAAGTGCTGTTGTTGGCAGCAATGCAAAAGACCATTCTGTATGAGCTGCAGAAGAGCGCTAATTAGAGAACAGCTACAAAGAGTAACTACAAAGCATGACGAATTTCATCTTGTAATTAAGAATTAATTCACTTTCATTGAACTGTACCATTCTCAACTGGAAGTGGACAATTTCATGGAGACAAACTTTTTTTGAACAGTAATGCCAACAACATCATGTGTTCTAGCTATTTAGTTCAGTCCGTATGAGTCCATTCCACTGCCATTTTTTTCACAATGTTCCCTCAAAAAGGAAAATCCTCTGGTACTGAAAAATATCGTTTCTAGAGATACTGTTTTTTCAGTTTGTTTTGCAGTGTTTTCCCAATAACATTTCAAAGACTATCAGGAAGCAATTCATACAGTGATACATGTTTACAAAGCCCTGATAGCCTAACCTTTCATTTCTTAAGGCAGCAACTAAACTGGGACTTCACTGAGTGTATACACATTATGGTCAGGAGAGTAAAAATGAAGCTGATCATTGAAACATCCAACAACTAAACTGAGCAGTAAAAAGGAGGCCTTCCAGGAAAGGATATTCCAAAGACCACATCCTTCACACAATGCAACATACTGAGCCACCTATTTACTGCTTTACACTGCAACAGAAACATGCTCGTAAAAAAAACCTGACTTTCCTCAGCACCTGACATGTGAAAGGTGCATGAACTAAAAGAAATCTGAGAAACAATTAACTCAGTTTAATACATCAGGATATTTTTGCCTTAGTTCTTTAAGTAGGACGCTTTACGAGGAAAGAATTTGACTTAACTACTAGCAAAAATACTGTTTGTAGTGTAGTACAGTTATCAGATTTCACACAACTTGCTTGAACAAGGAGTGGAATGAATTTCTATTTTGCTATCTGTCCAAGGGGCCCTCTATTAAAGAGGGCTTCACAACTTTTTTTCAGCAAGCTTGTGAAAGTTCTACTTTCCCAAAAAGATATTACCTTATTCTAAATAGTGTTTCCATAATTGATCCTGTTACATTTTGCTTATTAGAAGGTTTAGGAAAAACAGGTACATAAATTGTAATACTTTTTTCCATGTTTATGTTAATTTCCTTTGAATTTCAGAATCATGTATATTTTACAACTTTTAATAAGAACAATTGTCAATAATAATTATTTGATTTCAATCCATGATCAGCGCAGATACAATTTTTTTAAATATATATTCCTTTAAAACTTCAAACAAGTAAGAGAGACTGCAGCAAACACCTGCCAGATGAATGTACTTTTCTGCATCTACTTTAGAGCCATGTACGTAGGCATAAGAACAACAGAACAACTAACATCAACAACAAAAAGTTTTACCAGTGATCTTGTTAAGACGAGCTCTCTTTGCCTGAAATGAGTTGCCTAGATTACTTTTCCTCTTGTGTGACAATGTGCTCTCTGCCTGCACAAAGGCCATCTTTGGAACATCCACTATAGGAAATCCTACTTTAAACAGAAGAGAAATCTCAAACTCACATTCCATAAACATGTAAGAAAACAAAAAATTTTAATATTTCAAAACTGATATTAGCACATCAGAAAACTTTACAGATATTAAAAGTGAACCTGAGACATTCTAAAGATTTAGTGTTATATACTGACTCTAAACCTCAAAGATGATGACTACTACCTCAAAACTTCTAATTTTTACTCATAATTATCCCAGAATGGTTTGGATTGGACAGGACCTTTAAGATCACCTAGTTCCAACCCCTCCCTGAAATAGGGCAGGACACTTCCCTCTAGACCAAGTTGCTCAAAGCCCCATCCAGCCCAGCCATGAATGGTGCCAGGGCAGGGCATCCACCACCTCACTGGGCAACCTGTTACAGTCTCACCACCCTCACAGCAAAGAATCTTTCCCTGATATCTTGTCTAAATCTATCCTCTACCAGGGTAGATATGAGTATGCAGACGTCATAACTTATTGAACATATTCTTATCAACCCAGAAATTGTTTCAACTATTCCTGAATAAGAACATAGCATTCACATTGGAAATATTTTTTTCCTTAATTCAATACTGTGGATTATCTCTAACAGAAGATTCAGGAACAAGAACAAGAGTGTACAGTGACACCATTTAAGAATTCACACTACATTCCTGTTACAGATGATTAGAACTTACGCATAAGTAATAAATGCTTACAGAACTAAGTTTTGACTGATAGAAAATGTCTCCTAACTGATAAATGTTCAGAACCATAACTGTCGTCATATTAGCAAACAAGACACTCTCCTCCGGAAATGCTAGTAATTACTTAATTACAAAATTAACAATGTGCATTCTAACTCAACTGTACAAAAATAAATCTACTTTATCTTTTAAATAATCTGTTTTTTACCAAATGTGTCACTAGATGTAGGCTCCTCTTCCTTTTTTTGGACTTCCTGCATGATTGTAGAGGTTGACGTCTCTTCCTTTTTTGAAGGAACTTTTAGCCATTTTCTCTCCTCTTTATCTTTATTGCTGTTTGCGCTGGTTCTAGGTTTAGTTCCTGCTTTGTTCTTGGCTGCTGCAGCAGCAGCAGCTTTGACCAAAGCTATCCAATCCTCCAAAAAGGAAAAAATGGTAAGTAAGCATTAAAAAGCATCTGATACTTAAATAGAAAGTACTTATAAACCCAAACAACTTCATTTTGAAAGATCCATCAGCATATGAATGTATTTTTATGGCTAGTATTCAAGGAGCAGTAAAGAGTTTCCCAACTTGCCTAAATAAATCTTAAGTATCAGTATGTCACAAGGATAAAAAGCAAAACGGCTTCAGAAAAACATTTCAGATGGAGAATGCCTACAGCCAGTATTCTGCTACTTATTTTCTGTAACAGAGCTCTAGAAATGTAGAACACTGACCTTTTTCTTATCCCTCTGGGTATGAAATACACCGTTGCTCAAATGTATCTATTATTCAAAACAAAAATCAACCCAAAGTACACTCCAGCCAGCTGTATGACTGGACAGAGCCTGTCCCAAGTTAAACTGATAAAGCAAGGACAAATCTTTACTAATCGTATCTGTTTCCAGAGTAATACAGAGTGCTGTCTACAGTTACATTTCCTAGGTTTCCTTCAATAATTTCAGTGAAGTGTTCTACACTATGACTGAACATTAAAATCCATGTTTAAAGGAAATAAAATACTATTTTGGATAACGCCGTATTTGACCATGCAAAAACATCCAGCAAGTGAACAACAACCTACAGTACAAATTCATATACTTCTCAGCACGTAGATGAAATGTAGTCACCCTACAGTCAATGCAAAGAACTGTAAGGCTGAGCAAAGCTCTTTCCACTAGTTTGAAGCGATTATATTCCTGCCTTTTGACCCCTGATTGTCAGGGAATCAATCTGCAAAAATTTTTTTTTTTAATCTTTAAGCATTTTCTCAAATATTCTATAATCAAGGTATAGTTTTTATGCATAAATTACAGAGGATATAAGATTCAGCAGCAACACTCCCCCTTCACCATTAAGAATAATGCACCTGAATGCATTTTGGATATTAATAATTTTACTACGTGGCAGTTAGGCATAAGAGCATTTTCAGATTTGTGCTAGCTAATGAAAAAATATTTTTTGAAGTATTTTACAAATAGCAAAACTTTTTTCCCTAACTTTAAATAAACTGTATTTTACTCTAGAGTGTTTCCTTGTTAACATGAGGTACCTAAAATATCTTTACTTTTGTAAATCGTAAGCCTTGTTCCAAGGGCAACTTTTCTCCCACTCATCACAAATTTAAATCAAAAATTTGTTTTACTGAGCTTTCTCTGTCTTCTTTGTTGTATGAGAGCATAACACAAAAAGTATTAATTCTGTGTTATGTTTTATCTTCTCCATAGCCAAACATGCTTAAGTCACTGCTTTGCACGTTATGCACACTGTGACAAGCTATTCACTCAGGAACATCAGCAGTTTGATTCCACTAAAACGGCGTTTCACACCCCAGCTGTCAATGCAAAATGCACACACGAGCTCAAGTCCACCCAGAGCCTTGTCTCCACCGGGACAAAAATAGACTGTGAACATGCAATTTGTCCTGGGGAGGAGTTACGAGACCTGAGAGAAGTCCTATATTGTGGCCAAGGGATGAAGAGGATCACTAAAATGGCTGGAGCTTTGACTTTATGAAGCAAGTGGGAAACAAAGTGCAGCCTGCAATAAAACAGCTTCTAAACAGCCTTTTCATTTCCAGTCAAGCTGAAGCACACTGAAATCAGCAACTTCCCAAAGATTCCAAGCTTTGAGGATCACACTGTACTAAGTAACATGGTTTAATAGTAGCTGTTCCAGTGCAACATAAAGAATTTTTGTTTATTTCATTTTTTGGTTATTTTCTTTAAAGCATAGAGCTTACAAAGACTGGCAGGACACATAACTACAAAGCAAACAGAGGTTAAACTTTCAGAAGCCAAAGCAGAGAGATTAACTGTGGTGACACTTATTTTTTTCTAAGATAACATTTAAAAATTAAACTCAATGAGGAATACCTTGAGTTGGGTTTGGACAAAGTGATCTCAGAAGGTCCCCTCCAACCTCACTGATTTCGTGATTTTGAATTGACTGAAGCTCAGTAGATTTGATTTTTATTTTTTCTCTGCTGTCAACATATAAGCACTAAAGACATACAGGTAATTCCTGGTTGGTTTGGTTTCTTTTAACCATGAACTACAGCTGACTTGCACCTATAAGAACCACTAAAACATCTGAGATGGTAAGGTGACTGTATTTCTTTTGAATAGCACAGTAACCACTTCTTCAAAAAAGAAGTGTTTGTAACTGCTAGAGAATATTCAGAATCACACACAAAAAAAAAACCACAACAGGAGAAAAAATAGCAGGAGTCTATAGCAGGGTGAATTCTGAAATCTGCCTCTGGGCTGCTGAAAAGCATCTACTCTGTCAGTCACAGAAGCAGAACATTACATATCACAGATATCACATGAAGTAGCCAGTAAATCTTAACAGGACATCTTAATGTTCCTGGTGCATTCCGTGTACACAAACCAAGGATTCATATATAAATACATTCTAAATGAATAAAGAAAATACACTCCTCTTAAGATACATTTCCTTTACTTACATCTAGTGTCCTGACTTTGCCACTTTACTGGCTATGGTTTTGTAACTGCACCAATTTCACATGTAGTTGATTTCCCTTTTTCCCCATGGTGTACCACTCAAGATAGTATTTCTCATTCATTTACTGTTTTAAGAAGCTATATTCCTTTCCTTTTTATTTTAAGATTCATCTTTCAAATAAGTTAAGAGAAATTGGCAGGAAAGAATTATTGGGACACTATAGTTAGACAAAATATTTAACCACTACTGAGAAAAAAACACCGTTATGCCAATTAGATTCACTAAATTAAAGCACAGGAAATTGTACAATAATATATATATGTTAGTAGAAATTACCCAACAGCCTTGCACATCAGTTAGTTAAAATACTTACATTTTAAAGTATTCCCTTGCATAATCTTAAGCCCACAGAAGTGAGAATACAAGAACAGTAGAATTCCTAAAACTTGACCCCCTTGTGCCAGTAACAATTCACACACATCATTCTTCCTTCACCTACCTAAAACCAGAAACTCTTTGCTTCTCCATAGTCCTACAGATTCAGCTGTTTTTCCCTCTCCTGACACACCACAATTCCAAAATCCCACACATTCATACATACACATACATAAAACACCATGAAGCTATTGGCTGACTGATTCCACAGCAAGTCTGGATTCCTTACCCTCACCTTTCAAATACTAAATAGTCTGTCCCACCTACATCTGTGCTCGCATTGTCTCCTGCCATCTTCGTTTTTCCTGTGTCCCAAGTGCAAATCCATGCTTTTTCCTCAGCTTCCTCTTCCTGCGTGCCAAGTCCCCTCCCTCTCCTTCAAAACCCTCCTCAAAACTCACTTCTTTTGGTTCGACTTCCGTCACTAATCTCAGCTCCGGCGCTATCTGCTCCCTCTCGCGCGCCTAATTACATCGAAGATAAAACAAAAAAACATGAAACAGAAAAAGTAAGTTATCTGAATACTTCATACGTGCTCTCACAAGGGCAGTCTAAAATACCCCCAACCTTAGTTTTCTCTCTTTACTACTTAACCCGCATTTCTGGGTGATTTCAAGAAGTCTACATTTCTCTGCAGAGGAACCTAATTCATGATCTCATCGTATTGGGCCACACAAATATTACCCACTCCTTAAAAACATATTTCTGCCCTCACAGCTAAGTCTTGTACAAACACATTTCTCTGCTGTAACTCAGAAACAGAAGTTGAGCATTAGTGTTAGAAATCTCTGAAAGACAGACTAATCTCAAATAAAGCTACATTACTTGCTTCTGAAAGCAGAATATACTGCCTTATAATTACTGAAAAAAATACATGTACTCAAACAGGCATTTGCTTCTGAAGGGGATGACCACTACTCCTGCTCTGGTCAGACAAATTCTGTCACATTTTAAGTTAGTCAATGGATCAAAGTATTTAAGAGCAATAGTTACATAAACATGGCTATTTATTCATTTGCAAAGAATTAACCAGTCCCTATCTTTACTTCTGTCCAATTTAAATTCTGCATGCTTAATACATCCAATCAAAAAAGCATCTTAATGTGTTCGATACACTCATGTGCTAGACATTTAAATTATTTTAAACAGGTACACTCATCTGATGAAGTGAATTTTTCTTTAGAAAAGACAAAAAAGCCATAGCATGAAGCATTGAATCTGTCCTATCATTTAAAAAAATAAAATAAAGTATCTTTATTTTATAAAAAACTTAAATTACTTCCAGTAAATGGCATCTCAGAGTACGTAACAGAAAAACCAGAAACATTCATGTGGGTTCCAAGGCTTAGTTAAGACTCAGTTTCAGATAACAGACTCCAAAAGGAAATCTTAGATGACATTTACCTTCTTACAGACTACAAAACTATTTTAAAAGGAATATCTTTGCCATAGTTTTAAGGTGCCGCAAATGTTTAAGAAAAGCAGTATTTTTGCCTTTGAAAGCTACAGTTTCGTGCCTTCCTATAATTTTGATGAACAAAATATTGAGTCTAGGATCAATCAGCATTAGAGAAAGCTTGCTTGTGTTGTTCTTTCTGCAAGACACTCTTAAAAATTCTAAATTCATCTCAAGTGTAAATTTGGCCAATTTCTTTTTCTTAAGTCTTAATCGAACCTACCAGTGTTCAGTCCCTGAGATGAGACTGACACTGTATTTCTTTGCTAACAGTAGTTAACTCTGGACTAGACACCTTACAGCCCCATAGATAAAATGTAGGACAGAGTAAGGTACTTGATGACATTGTCAGAAGGACAGTTTTAGATCAGTTACTTCAGTATTAACTAAGTTTGCCTTTTTATGAAGGAAAATGAAATATTCCAGCTTCCTAAGTCAACAAACTGAAAATATTAAGAATTACTCAAGGGGGTCAATTACTGTAACATTACAACAAGAAAACGCTAATAGTGCAGCAATGATTTTAGTTTAATCTTTATGGAAAGGTAGTTTAAATGCTGCGGGTGTTGCCTGCACAACAGCTTGAAGCTCATTCCACAGATGATCAGTGCAAGTATACAGCCAACTGCAACACAGAGGCTAGAAATACAGAACTGCTCTCAGGTCCATCTGCTTTAACACATGAACAAAATACAGACAGCCACAACAGAAATTAAATGCTGAATTTTGTTCATCAAGTTAAAATGAATATTCTGAAGAAAATTGGGAAGAAATAAGAACCATATTTTAACATTTTTTGTATCTAATCTCAAACGGTTTCAGTGATTTCCTCACTAACTAGTTACCATGCAAGACAAACACAAAAGCATTTACACTGAAAGCATGTAGCAGTGTTAAATGTTTCTCTTTTGCAAGTGAAGATATGCCTAGTGACTAAAATATAGCTTTTTCTTCACAGCCTTTCTCCACTTCTACTCAGCATTTCTACTTCATCAGTGACAGAGCACTGATCAGAGTATTAAACTGATCTGTATTAAACTCCATATGTTCTGATAGAGGGGAGAAAAACCCACTGAACAGTCATGTTAACAAGATCATATGGGCAAAAATCTACCACTGTAGCAAACAAGACCGTAAAAATAAATAAATGAAAAATCAGCATCACAAACTACCAACTAGCTAGAGCTTTTTCCTGAAAGGTAACAAGGAAAAAGTCAACGGATATTTCTGCTTTGATGAGCTCTGCAAGACAAAACTCTTGAAACAGATAAGCCAGCAATGGCATATACAGCAGCTAGACATTTCTAATAAAGGCAGGACTACTTGAGCAGCACATTCTGGAGTATCATCCACAAAACTGCTAAAGCAAGGCAGTACGAGTCCTGGAATAAAGACTGCAGAAGAACTAGATGATCTAGATAACATTTTCACTACATCAAGATACAAAAAAAAAAAAAAGAAATTAAAAAAAAAATAAGATATCTAATATTATTACCTGCCCTTTCGCATCCTCAGGCATAGATTTGATATGCATCCTCTTAAGGCATCGAATGACACCATCATAGAACTGTACTGTGAACGTCCCTAGAATAAGATTTATGTAATAACTATGAGTAGTTAGGAAACAACTCATTACAATGAAAGTTTTATCAAAATACTTTGTAGGCAACTTGAACAAAGCAACAAGAACTTATCAGCAAGCAGAATCAAGAAGTTTCAAGAAAAGTAAATGATAACATTAATGAAATCTGTCAATTTTCATCCACACTGATAGCTTCAACCACATTTACACTGCCACGATACTTTTGTCCATGATCCAGTGAAATTATTACACGTTATTTAGACCAGCACAATAAGGAAACAATTCACAAATGAAAATTTGCATTAAACTTCAGGAAGAATTTTTACTTCTACTCGAGTTCAGTAGAAATATTGCTCCATTAAGAATTACTGCACCTAAATTATGGTGTTCTTTTACTTTCATGCTGTCACTATTTTTATTTCAAAAACATGTATTTTTAAAAGATCACTTCCTGAAACAACCAATAGAATATAAATCCAGTGATGGCAGCCTAATCAACAGTAAGTACACTGTATTTATAACTGTAGAAGTTATATTCTTCCACTGCTGAGCAAACATTCAGCGTATTATCTTTGAGGATAAATTTCAATACTTTAATTTCAGACAGATGAAAGACTCTCACTACATTTGACAGAACAGAAACATTTTCAACAGCACATCAAGGCAATCAGGAAAACTTCACATGCTTGCATGGTTTTTGTTCTGTGGGTATTGGTTTAGTTTTCTTTTTTGTTTTAAGCAAAGTCCTTATCAATGGACCTACATGAATACATACCCTCTTTATTAATTGCTTCAATCTTTGCAGGGTAATATCGACAGTCTGTCCAACGAGCTAGGACTTCTTCTCCAGGCTTAAAATCCTATTAAAAAGAAATGTAGTTAATATTTTAAGCATTTAGACTTTTTCCTGCAAAGACTGAAACAACACATGCTAGAGAGATCTAACACAGGAAAACAGGTAATACAGTTTATGAAAAGAAGTGATTACCAGAACAGATGTGCCACTTACAACAAATTCTTCATCATCTTTCAGCCCTTCTTTCCTCAATGCCGGTCGCTCCAAGGGTCGCAACCTGTTGCTGTCCCAGTATATCCACTCATCATAGCGATGACTCCAACGTTCAAAATGGACCAGCATCTTCCCCTCTTCATAATCTATCTTCTCAATACGAGATGGATACCTTGAACAATAAACATAAACTGATATTCAAGAGTTTTGGTGCTTTGGTTTGTTTGCTTCACATACAACAGCACTTACATGACTACGTAAAAACACCTTGTATTGAGAAATCTCCAAGTCTGAGAAAAAATAAAACCAAGATACTAAACTACATGTTTACCTACTATTAGTTTAAGAGTCATCTATACACATCAGTGACGCCATCAGGTTTATCATAGGACACAAGTATGAAACCATTAGAAGAAAGCTGCCTGGAATGGACATTACAAGTTTGTGTCCTAACAGTTTTAAAACCTGTCATTTGATGCAAAAGCCTGTAACAGTTTTTGTTCGGGTGAGGATAAATAAAACAAAATTGTTTTACAAGAACATTCATTACTTTTAATAAATGAAATACTTAATTAAACCATTTCATGGATTGCAGACAAATCTGAGCAACTAATCAAATCCAGAGGTCATTCATCTAAGTCACTTATTAATTTATGGATCAGCTTCAATGATTTCACTGCCATTAAATTTGATCCTCAGAGATGACCTTTTTTTTTTGTCAGTCATCATTTTCTAAGCAGATGTGTTAAAATATGTATGTGTAAGAGACTAATATCTTTTACCATTGCCTCAAAGGTTGCTGAAGAACCTCGTCTCCCTCCTTCATATTGGAGCGTGACAGTATGTCACTTAATTAAGACATGGATTTTCCTCTCAGCAAACACAACAGCATGCACTCTGCAGAACTAATCAGGGCAACCACACTGAGTCTTCAGCATCTTTATTTGAGTGTGGCAGATGCAACAGATTCTGACAACTCTATTTCAGGAACCATAAAATTTGATAATCTTTGAAGGATAAATGGCAATTTCTTTCTTTTTTTTTTTTTTTTAACCTCAGCAAGAACTAATGAATCCCTCTGATTTACCAAGGTGATATACTGCACAGAATTGTAGCAGGGCAGCAAGTCACAAACTTTTATTATGCTTTCTCAATCAAAACTCATTAGATCCCTTTCTATTGTATGAAATGCAGATAAAATTAGAATGAAGCAGAAATCAGTTCTTACATATATTAAGAATACTGAAACAAATTAAAAAATGCAAATAATCTCTGGATTAGAATATCATATTTTCTTCAGAGTTCACGATCTGGTTAACACAACTGAACAAGAAATAATTTCTCATGTTCAAACAACTAACATAATAGAAGATAGGGATGGCCTAAAGGTAATAAAAATGCATTATAAGAAAGGTCACCACAAAAAGACAGCTGTCTTCTACCTTTGTTAAGAGATAACCTGTTCTTCAAACAAAATGTCACTGCTGAGGAATAATAGAAGTGCAGAGTTTGAACAGTCAATTTCCAGTCCTAATGCACATCCGAACAGCAAGAAATGCATTCAACATTCAAAATGAAAAACACTGAGAGAGTTATTGTACATTTTCTCTCTCAAGATACTGAGGATGATGAAAAAGGAATCTTTAACACTATGTTCTAATTAAATCTATTAAATTTTCTGGCAACGATAAAGCAAAGGGCAGTAAAATAAAAAGCATCAAGCCCAATTTGCTCCTTTGTCCAGCTGATTTTCCCACTCTTACTTCATCGGTTGCTTCCCTACACACAACTTCCCAATGTCTAAACATCTCAGAATTGGGAACAGAAAACTTCTTTGATTTTTTAGGTTATTAGCACATCAACTTCAGTCACATCTCAATTCTTGGACAGAAACACGTGAAGAGTTGAATGTCTTATTTCATTTGTATCATCCACATATTTCAGAAACGTAACGTATTTTCATAGCCAATTCTGCAAGTTCTTCACAGTTTCATTCAACTTTCTTTCTGTTCCCAAGTCCTATGATTTCAGACTTCAAGCAACTAGACAAGATGTGTCAGAACAAACACAAAGAGAAGCAAAGGAAAAAGTAGCAGGGACATTTGGATCCACCTGGTCCATTCCCTGCTCAAGCAGGGACACTCAGAGTAGGGTGCAAAGGACCACATCCAGGCAGTTTTTGGAGTTCTCCAAAGAGACTTTACAGCCTCTGGGCAACCCGTACCAGGCCCCAGTCACCTGCACAACACAGAAGTGATTCCTGATGGTCAGGCAGAACTTCCTGTGTTCCATTTTGTGCCTCCTGATTCTTTTATTTATTTATTTTTAAAGTAGATTTATATTTACTACAGGAAATTTCTGACGAAACACCAAGTTCCTGCCCCTTTGAGGATACAGGTACTGCTAACAAGGCCCATGACACAGGTTTCAGACAGCTAAAACTTACAATAACATCATCACACAGTGTCTTTATAGCAATAAGCTCTGCTTCTTCAATGCATATTAAGACAACGGTGTCAAGCTGAATAAATCCAAAACCTGCAGTGAAGTCCAGATATCAGAGATTCAAGTTTTCACATATCTCTACCACACAAGCTACATGCCACTGACCACTAGGCAAACCAAACATTGTATGGTTTTAGTAACAAGATGTTGCCCTCAATATCAACTAAATTTATCCACACAGCATGCCACAATGGTATGAAAAATTGTGCATAAGCAGTAACATTTCACAACACCAACCCCAGAGTGGAAAAAACAAGTACGTACATATTACAGAATTTACTATTGCAAACATTGCACAGAAACTATCTTCTGGCATTACAGCTTCTGTGCTTTCACTGAAAACAATTTCAAAAGCTGCAAAACTACACAAGTACATACTTCCTGATAATAAAAGACAAAATGGCAGCAACATAAACTTTCAGTACAAGCTCTTTCAGAATTCTAGTAACATACAGAAAAGCTCTTACTACAGCTAGGAGAAGTGTTAAAGATTTATTCTACAGAAAGATTAACATGAAGATGGGTACATCTCACATACATGAGAAAATACCTGCAGAAGTTCCTTAAATCTTAAACTCCACATTACGAAGCACTTCCAGTGTGAATAGAAACACTATGCTTTCAGTACTGAAGCATCATGTCTAAGGTTCAACAACCTTCCAGACATGCTAATCGCAGAACTATAGGGGTTGGAAGGGACCTCCAGAGATCATCTAGCCCAACCCCCCTGCCAAAACAGGCTCCTGAGACCAGGTATATACCACTAATTAACCCAAGCAAGTACTCCACACTTAGATCACAATGAATTTGATATACAACAAAGACTTTCCACATCTAGTGTAAAGCATAAAAGTGCAAATAAACAGTAAAATACCCTCTAAAATATTGAGACATTTTTGAAAAAAAAAAAAAAAGCCACAATCCAGTTCAATAAAGAACATTTTTCCTGTGGTAAGGAGTAATACCCTGCAATGCCTGTTGGCTGGTTGCTTTTATTTTGTACTAGTGTGCAAGCACATCTGAAACAGTATTAAATCATCTCACAAGAAGTCTCATCCAGTTGTTCATTTTAAAGAGAGAACAGGGAAACTATTGATAGTTGATGACATCTACCTAGTTTAAATATTGCCTGTCCTCTGTTCTCAAGCTCCAGAGATACCAACTTGATGGAGTTCTGCAACATTTCTGTTTATCTGCAAAACATATATGGCTTACACAACTTACATCATGAAACATATCAAAAAAATTGCTCCAAAAGTCAAATAGGAAAAAATAACGTAAAAACTTCCAGTTTTCATTTCCAGAATTTTTTTTCCAGTCAACGAAAAAATAGCCACAATTACAGTATTTGTCATTTTTATATCGGCTTACATTTGACCCTTTCAAAAGTGACAGGCAGTGAATACCATGTGAACTAGGAAAATAGAGATTTCTGAAAAAGCTATGCCATTTGTCTAAGTTTGCACCTAGGAAAGACATGAAATAGACATGTACTTCCTGTTTTCACAATAACGGTATAAAAAAATGCTTCCTTCTGCCTCATAGAGGATAGAACAGTAAACATGTTCCATTCTGACCTCTTTGCAAATAGTCTTCTTGTATTTAAGTAGTCTGCAAAACCTATTCTGACCTCCCCACTTTTTACCCTATGTTTCTGCAAGATAAACTTGAGTCTTCTGCTCTTTCAAAGAATCAAACATAAGGTAATCCAGTCAACTGAAATCTAAAGTGAGCTGCAAAAACTAACATTTCCCAGAGCATTACAAGGAAGAACCTTCCCTTCACGTGCTCTGCCTTCCTACCACCTTTCCCCATCCAGGGGAACTGGGGAAGCACTGCACCTCTCGCTGTAAGCAAAGATCAAGTTAGTGACTGCCTGAAGAATGAAGCATGTCCTGATGAGACCATCCCAGAGTCCCAAAGGAATTGGCTGATGTGGTTATGAGGCCACTCTATGATATTTAACAAGTCACGACAATCAAATGAAGCCCCTGGTGACTGAAAAAAAGCAATGTCACGTTCTTCAGAAAGGTAGAAAGGATGACTCAGGGAACTACCAATGAGTTAGCCACACATCAGGGCTAGAAAAGATCACAGAGTAGAACCTCCTGGAAGTTATAATAACACATGCAGAAGAGAGGAAGGTCATACGGGATAACCAGTATGGCTTCAACAAGGACAGGTCCTGCCTGACCAACCTTGTCAATGGACAAGGAAGAGCCACTGATACCATCTACTGACTTCAGAAAAATCTTCTACATGGTCCCCTATAACACCCTTCTCTTCAAATTGGAAAGATAAGGATTTGATGGGTGGACTCTTCAAAGGACAAGGAAATGGGTATAGGATTGGTACCCGGAGAGTGGAGGTCAATAGTTCAATGCTCAGATGGAGAACAGTGACATGTGTTGCCCCTCAGGACCAGTAACGGGACTGTAGCTCATTAATATCTTCATCAACAGCAGGGTTGAGTTCACCTCAGCAAATGTGGGGATGACACCAAGCTGTGTGGTGTAGTCAGAACACCCAAGGGACAGCTTGCCATCCAGAGACCTTAACAGGCTCAAGCCGTGAGCCAGGTGAACCTCATGAGTTTCAGTAAATCCAAGATCAAGGTCTTGCCCCTTGGTCTCAGCAATCTCTGCTATCAGTATAAGCCGGAGGACAAAAGAATTGAGCACAGCCCTGCCGAAATGGACTGGGGCTACTGATGGATGACAAGCTGGACAGGAGCCAGCAGTGTGCCCTCACAACCCAGAAACCATATCCTGGGCTGCCTCTGATAGAAAAATGGTTTCAAACTAAAACAGGTGAGATTTTGACTGGACATAAGTAAAAAGTTTTTAACACTAAGAGTGGTGAGACCCTGGAACAGGTTGCCCAGAGAGGTGGTGGAAGCCCCAACCTTGGTCAACCTGGACGAGACTTTGAAGAACTTGATCTAGCTACAGATGTTTTTGTTCACTGAGAGGAGTTGGACTAGATGACTTCGAAGGGTCCTTATCAACTCAAAAGAGTTTAAGATGAACTTCTTCACAGTGAGGGTGATGGAGCACTGGCACAGGCTGCCCAGAGAGGTGGTGGAGTCTCCTTCTCTGGAGACGTTCAAGGGCCACCTGGATGTCTACCTGTGCAACCTAGGCCAGGAAGCTGCTTTGGCAGGGAGGTTGGATTTGATCTCTAGAGGTCCCTTCCAAACCCTACAATTGATTCTGTGATTTTATGGTACTGGAAGAAATAAATAAAATATGCCAATTCAAAGCACTGTTATTCTGATAACTAACTTATTTTACTGAGTTTCTTTCATTCCAGAAGAGCCATGTGCCTGTATTTCCATCAGTATGTAACTTACAGCTTAGATTTTCTACACACACAATTAACAAACATTATGGTCTCAGAAAAATAACTGTCTTGAAGGCAACACCTGAAACTTATTGGACAACAAAAAGAGATCTGAAGCCACAAGGAAGTGGAAGAAGTCACAAGAAAATCAAATAAAAAAATCTACCATTAAATACATCAACTTTACACAGACTGTGTTCTGTGTACTACTTCATGGAAGTTATCAGCCTAAGAACTGCTCTTACAAATGGCACATAGTTACAGATATACAGTTCTACCACTGTTTGTTTTGTCAGTGAGAGGTATTGGCAGTTGTCTGTATCAGCATTTATGAGACTGTAGGATAATTCAAGTCATAAGCTTCCAGTCCAACTGCCCACTCAAGGCAGGGTCACATGTGGGATCAGAGCAGGTTGCCCAAAGCCTTGTTCAGTCCAGTCTTAGGAGCTCCAGCCCTGGAGACTTTCATGAACCTCTTTAGGCAGCCTGTTCCTCTGCCTGTACTCATGAAGAAAACCATTCTCCTTGTACCTACCCAGTTCTACCATCATCTCTCTCTTCCCATCATTGACTACTGTAGAGAGCTTGGCTAAGGCTAATTCCCTATTGTCAGACAATTCCACCTCCTTTACTACTTGCTGACAGATGATCACGTGGACTTTGTTTAGAGCTGCATTTCATAATGAATTCACCTTCATGAGTTAAAATTTAACAAGTGATACAAATTCATTGTCTCAGGTCACCTCCCCTGTAACACAACTTTTTTTAGTTCATAAACAAGCAACTGGGATCCCCTCCAAAATAAAGCAGAATGACAAACATAAACCCTCTCACTGACAGCCTGCCTTAGCTGATGAGCTTGTCCATGCTTTCCCCTGCTCATAAGCACCAAAAAACATCAAAACACAGTCTGCCAGAAATTTTTCTAAAGCAACAAATAGTCAAGACACAAAATATCTCAAAAAATTTAAGTTCAAATAAGGTATCAGTTTTCATTAGGTAAATTTCAGCAACTGCTGAATATCTACATGCTGTAGAAATGCCTCTAACAGCAAAATTCAAGCAGAACTTCAAGAAATGACTATAGAGGAGCATAATTATTAATTAACATTTAAAACATATTATTTCACGAGCACTGGATCTCTATATAACAATAAACTTCCTCCAAAAATGAACAAACTTCTTCTACATGTTACTTTTGAGCAAATGCTTTTCATACTTTGGTTCCTGAAGTAAGTAGCACTACTGCTCTTCATTTTTTGCTTTATTAAAGAACAAAGATTGCATACACACTAAGCAACTCCATATTCTTTGAGGCATGTTCTATTTCTGCATGCAGATGAGGGAAATGCCTATAGTGTACATATATAGAAAGGACTTAAAAAGCATCCACCACACCCTTATGCAACAGTTACACAGCTAAGGGCCTGTTACTCTAACAACAATGTGACAGTAGGTCTTCTCCAATAAGCTTTTTGATTATGTACACGAGTACTTTTTTGTTTGAAAAAGTGCAAATGCAAAATTTGAATATTAACTTCCTACTCCTACATATGGCATCACTGTTCACACGCATAAAACATGACCTATTCTGTCCAGTGGTACAGATGGTGAATCAGTCCCTAGAAAATTTAGAATAAATCCCATTCTGCCTGAAAATACCAAGCACCCACCTACAGTTAATGCTGTGAAACATAAAATTAGTTGAAAAATAAATCAGTAATTTGGAAATCTTTCTACAGCAACACATAAAAACTGTTCTTTAAAGCCTGTTTTCCTTTAGAGACTGTTTAGTAAAACAGTTTGGCTGTATTTAAAGCCCTCAAGAAAAAGCAGCTTTTTTTTTTTATATAGAACATTGAATAATTATGGAAATAATACAGTCACATAATTCAGAGTTATCAGGATCAGATATTTACATGAATATCAGATATTTACATTAGGACAATCCATTCTCCAAAAACCCATCAGAACAGTAGGCACAGGACTTCACACTTCCCTAGCACTAACCAGTCATGCCCAGAGGTTCCCATTTTACACTCCTGGCTATTAAAAACACACTTGGGTGGCAGTCAAAGTTCTAAGCACTTTGCTCCTCCAGCTGTTCGATGCAACCAGACCTTACCTGCTCCGTGAACTCTGATTAAAGATGCTTTCCTTTTTTAAGCTAGTTTTGCAATTCTATGAGGTACAATAAGGGAGTAGAAAAATCTACTGGCATACTTTCAAATCAAAAACAAAAGTAGTCTTTAGTCACAAAAGTTTGCAACATTGACACATCTGATTATTTTGTGCATCACACTGATGTTCCACACTACTCAGTAATATGTTCTTTAATTGCTATGGCTTCACAAGCAACTAAAGCCATAGATCCTAAGAAAAACGTTGTTTGAGTTCTGAAGAGAGAGTACTTTCCTAAACCTTAGAAGTTTTTTTAAGAAAAGCATCCATTAAGTTGTAAAGTTCTTAAGTGAAGCAGTCAATTAGTGGATGTACTACAATTTTAGTTGGGCATCAAAGCATATGATACACACAAATAATTTTTTTGCTGGCAAATATTACACAAGGTCTTCCATACCATTTTTGTAAATAGTCCAGTGCCTCCAAACGAGCACCAATCTCAAATGTGATTCCAGGACGATTTGGAGGCTTTTTACTCATCTTGATATTTTCTTTTTCACTACCTTTGGAGGAAAAGAAAAACCATATTAAAGCACATAATGTTGTCTAAAAGGCGTCACTGACAGCAAACACATTCCAGAAGTTGGAAACTGTTATGAAGTCTCTCTGCTGATTTTAATATTAATCATTTTGCTTTTGGAAGTGTAGTCAAGGCCCACACAACATTAAAAAAAAAATCCATGTTCTTGGTTTCTCCCTGTCCTCCTCCAAAACAAGACAAAAAACAATAGTCATCAAGCTGAAGCTTGATAATAAGACAAAAACTTTGCTCATGTCTGAAGTGTTACGATGTAGACCCCTGACCCCATGTTTTTGGAACATGCTTATCAGGGAGACCTAGAGTAAACACTGAATACATCATAAAAAGCAAGACAGAAAACCAGGCATTACAAAGAATACAAACAATAAAAAAGCAAACATGGCCTAAAAGGTAATTGAGTCACTGCCAGAAAATTACTGTGCTGTCCTACTATATGACTGTGACTGTGACTGGCTGCTCCCACCACCTCTAGCCGGACTCCACTCTCAGAAGCAACAACGCGACCTCAGAGGGATTCGGCCCGAGGGGCTGTGCTGTTTCCCAAGGACGGCGGGCACAAAGGGGCGCCTAGTACGGGCGGGCCCCCACCGCCCAGGGCCCCGCCGGAGAACACGGCAAGGCGCAGCCCGCCGCATCCCGGCGAGGCCCTGCGCGGGAAAGGCTCCGGGCGCGGCCCGGCCCAGGCCCGGTGTCTATAAGGGGCCGCGGGAGCCCCGAGCCAGGCCGGGCCCTCCAGGAGCGGACCGGAGCCTGGGGCCACCCGCCCCGCCGCCCGCGCGCTCCCCGCACTCCTTACCGCCTCCTCCGACTCTCAAGGCAGAGGCAGGGCCTGTGGCGACCCGCAGCCCCGGGGGGGTGTCCGGCGCGGTGGCCGCCCTCACAGCCCCATCCTCCCCGCGCCCCGCCGCCGCGTCACCGCTCTGCGACGGCCCCGCGAAGCGCGACAGGGCGCCGCCATGACGCCCCCGACACGTGACTGCGGAGCCGCTGCCGCGTGACGAGGGAGGGGAAACGAGAAGGGAGGGAGGCGGAGGGGTGGTGCTGCGCGCATGCGCGGCGTTGATTGATAGCTGCGGTGGTTGGCGGTGTTTCGGGGGGTGTATATCACTTCGGCTTGCTTTGGATGGGCGATAAGAGCACTGGCTTAGTGACAGAGGGCGTTGGGGTTTTGTAGTGCTGCTCCACCTTCATTTTCTTGATCATGGAACCACAGAATGACAGTGGTGGGGGCTCTGGGCTCATCTGGCTCTACCCCTGGTCAGGCACGGAGCCTGTGGACATGAGAATCCATAGGCTCAGGACAGCCTGCACCTGCACAGCATTAGAAGTGCTTCATGGTGTTTGGAAGGAGCCTCCTGTGTTCCAGTTTGTGCCTGTCCCTTCCTGTCTTGGCACTGAAACGAGTCTGGTTCCACCCTCTGCACGCTGCCTTCAGTTATTTGTAGCTATTAATGATATTCCACCTGAGCTTTGTCTCTTTCAGGCTGAGCAGTCCAAGCTCTCTCAGCCTTTCCTCATTGGTGAGGCGCTCCTTCACCTCATGCACTCAGTTGGACTCTCCAGTGTGTCCATGTGTCTGTACTGGGATACAGCACTCCATCTGTGGCCTCACAGTAGAGCAGAAGCATTGCCTTACTGAACATGCTGGCAGCACTTTGCCTAATACTGCTGAGAATACTGCTATCCTTTGTGGTAAAAGCACGCTGCTGGCTCATGAACAACTTAAGAGCCCATGTGTTTTTTTCTGCAAAACTACTTTCCACTTGCAAGGCCTTCAGTGCATCCTGGTGACTGGAAATGGTCCTCCCTGGGTTCAGGATTTTGCAGGGCCGGATGCTTCCTGCTTTGTTGCAATGGCAAGAACAGCATCATCACACTCCTACTGGTGTGATGTTCACATAACAGTCATGTTCCCACAAGCCAGCAAAAAAGAAACACAAGCTTTCCATTGCATACTGTGTTTCTGGAGAATGCATAATCTGGGTTACAGTCAGTCTGTGAGCAGACTTAATAGCAGAGAGCTATTAAGTAAACCAGAAGATAAATATATTTTGAGTGGGGCTCAGCATCGGGCCTTTGATAGATCAGACAGGAGACAGTTTGTGAAGCAGCCTGTGGGTCCATCCAGATGGAACTAGCTGTAAGGTGTATGCTCTGCACCACAGCCTGGAAGCACAGATCACCTGGAGCTTGACAGAAGACACGTGGAGAGACCTGAGGTCTACCTCTAGGGTTTTGAAGCTGGGATGTAGAGGAAGGAAGTTCTGAAGGAACTACCTTCAGAAGTAATTGGTATAGAAGCACAGCTCTTGGCACCAACAACCACTGGGTTTTCATAGGACAGGTCCTCTCTGCACATCATGCAATGCACACTACATTGAGAAAGTGGGTAGTGTTGATCATGAAATGGGCTCAGATAGGAACATCAGGTACCCACAAATTCTGGAAGAGCTTTGCTTAGTAACTGCAAGGCTATATCCTGTTGTAAGAGGTGTAGTTCTGATGCAAGTTTTTCCTTGCCAGGCACATATAGGTGGTTGAGTCAAGCCAAGGGTTGAAAGTCAGAGAATGTCTGGGTTAGGCTTTGATTTGAGAAAGCCTTCAGGTGATGCTTGGCACCATCACATCACCTCACTGCTGGAGATGGAGGCCAAGCTAGTAGCAGGCTTCAGAGACAACAGGCGTAGGGTTAACTGATAAAAGCTTATCCACACACCCACAGAGGAGCACAGAGAGACAGTGGCAGGAGAGAAACCCCAAACAAAACCCTCCCATAAGCCGTCAGCCCATTAAAGCCCCATTTCCACTGAGTAGAGCCCAGCTGCTGGAAGGATCCACCCTATATATGTGTGTATATTTATATGCTCACTCATGGACCTCCATCCTGCTCAGCCAGAGAGAGGAAGATTATTCAAGAGCTTTTTCTAATTTTTAGCAGAAAAACATCTCAGATATTTAGTCTAATCTCTTAGGAAAACAGTATACTTTTGAAACTTCTGTCTTACTTCAAGCTTGGCAGAGGGACAGAAGCCTTACAGTATTACCCCAACCTGTTTTGTGGGCAGGGAAGGGCAAATGAGTTGACAGAGAAGCTCTGAGCCTCCACCCCTGCAGACATCAGAATGGGCAGACAGATGCACAAGAGTAGATCTCATTATTTCTGCTGCTCACAGAATTTGATGCTGAATTTTTTTTACAAAGCACATCACTAGCATTGTGAATATTATACAAGCCATAAGTTGGAAACCAAACTAGATAGGAGATTTTATCTTGCCAGTCCGTGACTCACAGGCTTGGAGGAGAAAGAGAGGATTTCATAATCAGCTGAGCATGAGCTCAAGGTATGTTGTTGATGCTAAAACAACTATTGCAGTCTTTGCAAAGCACATGCACATAGAAACACTGAGTGGGAGTAGAGAGGTGACATAATCTCTGTAATTGCCTCTAGTACATTGTTATTAAAAAATACAACTGCTCAGGAAAGGCATCCAAAAACTGGAAGGGTTCAGAAAACATTTGGGAAAATGAGCAAAGAAGTGGAAAAAAAGGTATTACAGTGAGAGACCCAGACATCAATTTTCTTATTTTGCTATTTATTTTACTTGTGAGCTATTGGAATAGTCTATAAATAAACTACTGTAAATGTCAGATACCCTGCCTGGCATCAGTCACACCAGTCCCAGGCTCTTCCACTTTTTAAAGACACTGGAGCTGGATTTTTTTTTAATGCTTTTTATCCAATTACTCTCTAGTTCTTTGGAGAATGCATGTAACTCAAGAAATGACTTCTCCCAGTGAGCTGCCTGTTTGCTGTACAGGTATTGCAACCACATCACCGTATTTTAATGCATGTTGGAAAGGTGACATGGAGTTACAAACCAGGTTCCCTTGAAGCAATACTGTAAGTGAAGTAAGATAAGATGCGGTTGCTGAGGAGTGAGAACTGCTAAGGCCAGGTTAGTAGCAAAGTCTGCTTTTATCCAGGTAATGCTGACATGAGTGAAAGAATCCCAAATCCAAAGAAAGGTTAAAGAGTAAAGTTAAAGGTTACCAGCCTGTTACCTCCTGATTCAGCAGCTCTGGATAAAGGCAGCTTTGCTGGGCGATGCTGCATACCAGCTGAAGTGCTTCCATGCAGCCATTTGATATTTCTGTGGGCACACTTACTGCACTATGAATATTGTTTTCCAGTCAATGTTAGACCTCCTGAGATTTCACTGTATTTGTGCTTTGGAAGCAGTGCTATGCAATGTGTTGCTTACTTCTGCCTTCCATATTGCAGCCATATGTTTTTGGGCTGTGTTTTGGTTTTGGAGGGGTCTGTAGATTGGAACACATCAATAAACATTTTACTGCATCTATTGAAGATCCTTGTTAAGAACTGTACCAAACAGAGAATTTACTTATACCTGCTCTCATTGTGCATTGATTTCCTAGTTTATTTCCCTGTGAAGCTGAAGTTCAATTTATAATTTGTGGTGGACAAGCAGAGCACTTCAGTCAGAAGCATATCCCAGTAGCAAGTTTTTCACAGTCTGTCATTTTAAAGAGCTCATCTCATGGGTGATGAGGGAAAGGGACAGAATAAATGAACTGCCAAAATGACAACTGTATTGGAATCACTTTTTGAGTGCTCAGCAGCTGGATGTTTATCTCAAAAATGGAGATATCAGGAGGCAATGCCATAAGAGGAAAGGTGACTTTAATGGCTAACTCACTACAAAACACACAGCCTAGCACGGAAAGTTTTGCTGTGAAGTTAACAGTACAAATGTGTAGAGAGAATTTACAACTTAGAGTGAAGGAGATTGTAACTCCAAAACTCACATCTGTCCAACCCGGTGCAGACCAGCAATGAGAACAAAAATAAATGTCACATCTGCCAGCAGGCAATGCCGATCATTTTGAGTCATCACTGTTACATTTTCCAATGTCCCTTGTAGTCCTAGTGTGTCTGCAGGGACTGAAGGATGGTTGTCAACACAGACTAGCTCTGAGTGTCCAACTATGCCTGTAAATTCTTGTAAAACATTTCTTTATGGCATAAATTTCTTTTTTATTGATACTTGGCCATTAGATCTGTGCTGACACAATTATGGAAGTTTTGGTCTAAGTCCTCAATTCCTTGTTAGGTCACATTCAAATCCTTGATCTTTATTCAGTGCTGGATAGCTTCCAATCTCTGCCTCCAGAATATCATGTTCCTCTATGGTATACCAAGGCTGCATGTGCCTTTTCCTCTCCCTAGCAGTTTAGTCCAGAAAAACTACTTCAGTTCAGGTGGAAATGTGACAAGTATGACACAGGCACAGCTGGAAAAGCTGCATACAGTTGCAGAAAGGCATGCAGACTTTCTGTACAAACTTCACAACTTCATATTTTGTTTAAATACTGGCATATAGACAGGAAGGGATTCAGACACTGTCAGTCTGCAGTAGTGATTTACATACAAATAGAGAGATGGCTAGTAAGGATGTTGTGTAAAACAGAATGCAAGACAGACATTTCGAAGAGCATTATTAGAGTATTGCTGCCAATTGCTCTCTGTCTTCATTTACACATTCATCATTATGATTTATTATAGAAATAACCATGATATCAGTACCATCAGTAGTTTGCTAGTACCCATGCCTCAGATACTAGTAACCTTCCCAACTATGTACTATCGATATATTGTGAGTACTAGATCCTTTAGTATTATATGATGTCTAGAAGCCTTCACTGCAGTACAAGACCCTCCCTTGTTTCATGCAGATCACATCTGCATGACTGTCACAGGAATCAGCCAGGGTCTCAGGTACACTGATAAGCAGTACATCACTTCCAGAGAAGCATTAATTTGGATTAGGGGATTCATAAAGTAGCAAAAGCTCAGATCTGTCTAGATAGACCAGCTAGGTGGTACACAAAAGATGTGTGTATCTAGGTAGCCTGCTCAGCTTTCAGGTAAGTCTGTGCATGTGGGCTAGCCCTGAGTTGACATGGAATACAAGGAATATAGGCAATTGAATCTTCACCATGTCTTGTGGTTTCTTCCCATGTTGCCACGTTGTCCTTAGGTTTCTATGTGTCCTTTGTACTCTGCAGAGTTGACAGTGATACATCTCCCCATAGTGTTCTTCTTGGCTTACTCCCTGTCCCTTCCCTCTCCATTTGCATATCCTGAGTTGCTGCATGTAGATGTGTTCTGCGAGCTTGTTAATCTGATAGTTGACAGGCTGTCAGCATGTTTCATCTATATAGCGCCTCCTCTGCCAACCCAGTCCCCATTCCCACTCATTCTCCGTTCGAACCAGCAATCAGTGTTTCTGTTGCAATTACTGATAAAAGATGCAGCTAGAGATTTTTGTTCAACAGCTCAGTCTGTCCTGGACACCTCTAGTCACTGCAGGTACTCCTGAAGTCCCAGTTCATGAACTTTCATAATCAGTCTAAACAATCCCTTAGTTCCCTTAGTTGTTGCCTGTAAGACATATGTTCCAGAGCGTTCACAGCTTTGTTGCCCCACTCTGGACACACTCCAGGATATCAGTGTGTTTCTTGCAGTGAAGGGCCCAAAACTGAACACAGTTCTCGAGGTGTAGCCTCACTAGTGCTGAGTACAGAAGGTATGTAGGGTGTGAGTGAAGCAACTGGAGTCAGATCCCAAGTCAGAGATCCTTTGCATCTGTGGAGCAGCAATTGGAGAGACCAGAGAGAGAAAAACAGCATCAGTGATTAGGGTGAGACGACAGAGTTGCAGTAAGTGACAACTGGTGAAGATCAAGCTTGACCAACTGGTAGAGGAAGCCTGGTAGAAAAGCAGAAATACGTGTGGGGCTCACTGCTGTAATTTCTCTCATTTCCTTTCATTGGCTGAACTTGCAATGCATGCAATAGACCTAAAACTACTACACAGCAAGAGTGTATTAATTTCTTATAATTTAAACTAATGAGACTAAGTTGGAGCCTGGGTTAGGGTAGGAAGTTTGAGGAACAACAGGGAGGGTGGTAAAAAACATGCATATGAGCCTTTGCTTATGTAAACTATAGGCTGGCACCTACCTACACAACATTCACCACTGCACAAAGTTTATGCAGCAAAAGTTCATGGACCTGTGACATTCAGATGCGAATTTTAGTGATTAAAATGGTACACCTTTAATTCCAAATTTGATATTTACACAATATATTTTAACTATGCAGAAAAAAATGAAAGCTAATATTCTTCAAAAAAAAAAAAAGCAGCTAAAGCTCACAAATGTTCTCTGTTGAGAAGAATATGATAAGAAGAAAAAAAAATAGAAATATCCTGTGATGATAACAAATATGTGTATAGAATTTTTCACTAGGTGACCAGTTTTGTAGACCATTGGGAACTTAGGCTCATTGCCTTCTTGCAGGGAGACGAAGTTTCCTGGCAGATCCTCCTGTGTTGAAGACTATGCATCCATGGCAATAGCATTGCACTGCATTTTCTCATTGGCACTATCAAATTCAAAGAAGTGATATGAAGAAGGAACATGCCTTATGATTACAGTTTTGAACAAAAAGACCTTAAAACACTCATTTTAGATTGGCTATCATACAGAAGTTTATTTTTTTTACAGTATTCTTATTGCCTAGTTCCCATTTTGTCTGCTTTTCTGTGTGGTGAGAATTTTCCATTCCTTTGTTATCAGTGGAATTATTTTTCCTTCTCCAAGGAGAAGGCTGTCATTAAACCACTTCAATCATACTAAAGGCTCATGCTTTCTTTTTGTCAGTGATGCAAACAGACTACAGGAGAGATGCTAGCATATTTTACCTGTTTTTCTGGAGATTTAAGTTTTGTTCTATAATGCAGTAAAATTCTTAGATGTCAGGTCATTAGTTTAAATTATTTTTGCATATGTAGTAGTTCTAAAGCCAATTATTTTGAATGACAGGACTCAGAAAGTTTCTTAGTTAAATGAATTGCTCTCAGCGTTGCATGATATATATTTGCAATAATGTTTTGACCACGGAACATAAACAACAGTAAACTCTTGCCAAATACTTCTTTTGTATAATATCTTATTATCTTTTTGTTATCTTTAATATCCTTTGTGAAATATCTTGCTACTACGTGTGGATTTTGTAGTAGTTGTCTTGCATTCCTATATCAAAGCCTGTCAGGCTCCCAGGTCAGCTCACTGGCTGTTTCACCAAATATATGGGCTGGCTCAGTTATACCACTTTAAAGTTTTCTCAGTAAGATAGAAAAGTGAAGCTGAAACAAAAGTCTGCACTACTTTTCTTTATGAGAAAAGGTTTTATCTTTCTTCTCAATGTTGTATTTGAAACAAAACATTATTTCTAGTCAGTGTGCTTGCATTCCACAACGGTCTGCAGGAACGTTCATTCCCTGGGCTAATCTTAGTCTTCATTTTACTCTTCAAACTAAATGCTTCTCATGTGAGGCTTCTTGACAGGAAGCATGACCTCATTCTGCCTCTGTGCTTCTGATTGCATGGGCTGTTTTCAAAAGGAAACAAGGGACTTCACAGCCCTGCCTTTCCAAAAACTCAGTGCCATTCTGCTTCAGGAAGCTGCAGAAGGAACACCCTACACACACATCTCAAAGGCTCTGGTGCTGATGGGAAACTTTTTGCCATACATTTTTCCATAGTAAAACGGATTTTCCAGGTTTGGAAGATTTTACATGTTTTTATCTCTTAGCTGAGAAATAATTAACCTTTTAATTATTGATGTTCTGCTCTTTGGGAAGTTTTGCATGTTTCTGGCTGTTGTTATCATTATTACTTGCAGGGAGAAAAGATATGAATGCTCTTCAATAATTACTGATATGTGTGAATAAATAAAAATGTTCTATTTGGTAAGTACTGTAGAGTAAATCTGGTCGCCTGAGTTTCAACTATTTTAATAGTTAGATCTACATTTTAATACTAATGTACATATTTACAATGTATACACATACAAGTTACTGTTGGCTATCAACTGGAGGTGTTAAGGATTAACTTAATTTGGGAGGGGAAGTTCTGGTTTGCACACTGACTGTTCCTTTATATTATGACACGAGTTTCTTGTTTTTTTGATACTGATATTGAAGGAGAGGTTGCCTTAAACTTTGATTTGAATTCTTGACATAAAACATTGCCATAAATTCAGTCCTATTGAGATTTCTTACAGTAGTTGGACTTCTTTCATGCCTTAGTTAAAGTTCTGTATTGATGCTCATTGTATGTTTTACATACACTTCTGATTAAATGTACTGTGGCTGTTCAGAAGCTTTGTTTTGGCTTGCCTACTATTAATAGCTTGCAAATGGGACTGAATATTAAATCCAACAAGAACACTGCAGCATTGTCTGCAACATGATGTTTACATGTCTTCCAGCACTGAGTCAGTTATGGCTTTCAAGAACCCTCTTCATTAATGCATAAGCCAAAAATTGTCGTTAGAGAAGGTGGAGGAGCAATCTGTTGCACTGCCTGTTACGTGCCTGTTTATAGAAGCTTGGCGTGACCATTACTTAAAATAGTTTAAAAGCAAATTACAACGGCTCAGAAACTTCTTCAAAGGAAAGAAAGCTGTTAGTGGTTGCTATTTACATTAACATAACCAAGGAAGTAAAGTGCAATACAGTGATGACACAAGTTTCAATAGCTGGAAAGAAGTTTAACGTTCAGATTATTAGAGAACTGTAATAGATCTAATTGATGCAGAGGTGTTCTTTCCTACTCCTTTTCAAAGAGATCTGCCATAGAGCCAGTCACTTCTTTCTAAGTATGTTCAGTGGAGTGTACTGTAACTAACTAATATTGTGTTCTATATTCATGTCAATGCTTGACACTTCCCGATTTTAAAACATTGCAAAATCAATCATACCTCCTTTTCCTTTTAAATTCTTTTACAGGCAGTCTGTATTACTTATTGTCCCCGAGTGTACGAACCAGTCCTTTTCAAGATGTATGGAATATCACATGTTACATCGACACCACGAGCAAGTAAATTTGTGCACATTTGTCTGGGCTTTTGATAAAAAAACATTTTGGTGTGGAAGGATCATGGGTGGCTGACAGAACTTGGGCTTGAATCTACTAGCTACCTGTTGAGTTTATCATTTATTTTCATTTAGTGTCCAGATAAACCTCTTTTTCTGAGGATAATATTTTTGCATAAGTGAAAGTCAAGATTGTATGCATGATTTTGCCTACAGTAAGAAAACATCTTGCAGGAGCTAATTGTGTAAGAAACATAGCTGTACAGCATGTCAGCCAGTGGTACACACACAGTGCCTATCTTTTGGGTAGTTCACTGTGTGACATTCTGGCTAATGCTGCCTGTCATCTTGTACGACCTCTCCAGATTGTTTATGCCTGAAGAAAAATATAGACAAATGTGCAAAAAATATCCCAGCAAGTTTTACTTCCCTTTTGGCAAGCCTGCTGGGCCCCAAGGCTCAGTCTGCAGGCAGTGCCTGGCAACTGAGATCTGAATGAGGGTAAACAAGACTGCCGAAGAGGGAAGGCTGACCTTTTTGACTTTTCTTTGCCTCAGCTTGTACTTGAACATTTTATAAAAATCCTCTTTCATTCACCTATATTCTCTCATAGGGAAGTGACAGGCATTTACTAACAGTGTAGTAAGCATGACGCTCTAAAGATACCAGAGAGATAAGGTAATATGAGGAAAGATCATATCCTCTGTAATTCTACGTAGCAACAAATATAAATTCCCCTCTGGATAGCCATTGCTCATATTTTCTAAGATTGACACTGACAGCTGCTCAACATCTGGCAGCATTTTGCAAACTTGAGCCATGGTAATCCAGACAAATCCTATTTATTTTCTTAGTTTCCTGCCACAGAATTATTATCAATTTTTGTCACTGTCTCTATCCCTATTCTTGCTGTGCCACGTCAGCAAATTCTGTCTGAAAAAGTTTACCTTAAAGATAATGTTGGCCCTTCCATTCCACTTTGTAGCTATAACCAATATGTGCACTATTTTCAACAAGAACCAGATCTCTGGGGAAGCAATATTAAAATTACTGTAGCTATTACTTTTGTGCCAATAATTATTTATCCCAAGGTAATTACCTGTACAGGTATTTGTCTGTGGCTGGATCTGATTCTGTGCTGTCCTGATTTAGGTGACATTAAACAATCTAGAGTCACTGTGTCTTTCCTCCATTCTCTCATATTTTATTCTTCTCTTTCTTTCTTTCTGTCTAGCTGCTTTTATGGTCTTTTGGTTTGCACTAGGTACATGTCAGTGAAGACCTGCCAACTGTGGAAGCTGTCAGTGAATATGATAATGACTCTTTCTTCTTTGGCCTCTGCAGATTCAACAGCATTTGATGGAGAGCACAGACACAACCTCTCAGAACATATTTTTCAAAGGTATGGAGGAAAATTATACTTGTCTAATTTTATTTTAATTTCATTGGAGGTTTTCTAGAGTTTCTAGAGATTAAGTGCTGAAACTAGTTTAAGAAGTACTTCCTCAGAGGGTTAATAGCACTAGTTTTGCAATTATGAGGTTTTTGAATACCTCTCTTACATCTTCTTACCCCTCTACTGAAATCATTGTAGCCCTTCACAACATGCTGTATGGGATTCAGAAACCTGCTACAGGAAACCATTTTCAAACACTGAGTTAATCCAATGTCTTCATTGCTTTTCATGGATGTCTCTGAATAGTTGCTTGGAACTCAAAGCTGTTGAGAAGAAGGGAGTCATGTTGTAAGTGATTACTTGAGCATAACAGTAGCTCCAGAGCAAAATGCTGGAGTACTTGTAGTAGGCCCATGCCAGAATAGGTCTGGCAGAACCCCTTGGCCAAAAGCACTGCCACAGAAATGGACCGTGTACTTCTCAAGACAAGCTGTCTTAGGGCATTCATGAAATGCTGCACCTGTTGTGAAGCCCTCCTGTAGTCTGAAGCTCTGTAAAGCGTAATGCAGACACACTGTAGTTGGCTGAAACCTCCTAGGCATTATCTGCACGTTTTAAATCCATGTCACTGCCAGCTCCCGTTAACTGAGTCAATGACATATGTACATTTATTATCATTAAAACATGGTTTTGTAATGTCTAGACATGAATCAGAGGGTTTTCTTTTTCTCCTCCTTGGTTATTCTTGCACCCTTCTGGATGATGTCACTGCCTACAGGTGCTGTTCCACAAGCCCTTTGAAAGGCTCCGTCTTCACGTGTCGCCACAGCCCTCGGCTGCTTTCCAATGGTTATTACATTTTGACAGAAGACAGTTTGCTGTCTGATGAAGATGGCAACATAACACTGACACCATCCCAGACAAACATTACCTATAAAGAGAACTTAGTTCGGTAAGCAACCTACATGCAGATTTTACTCCATGTTTGTGGCAGGCTCAGTATCTCTGGATTTATTTGGACATACTCTTATTTTTTCTTTATTCATGTATATCATAAAACCATAGAATGGCTTAGGTTGGAAGATACCTTAAAGATGATTTATTTTTAACTCCCTGCCATGGGCAGGGTTACCACCCACATCAGGCTACTGAGGGCCCCATCCAACAACACCTCTGGGGATGGGGCATGCACAGCTTCTTTGGGCAACCTGTTCGAGTGCCTTACCACTCTCTGAGTAAATAATTTATTCCTAGCATCTAACCTAAATGTTACCTCTTTTAGTTTAAAGTCATTTCCTCTTGTCCTCTCACTATTAGGCCATGTAAAAAATCAGTCTCACTCCTGCTTGTAAACTCCCTTCAAATACAGGAAGGTTGCAATGAGGTCTCCCCAAAGCCTTCTCTTCTCCAAGCTAAACAAGCTCTACTCCCTCAACCTTTCTTCATAGGAGAGGCCCTCCATCCCTCTGATCATCTCTGTGGTTTCCTTCTTGAACCATTCCAGCAGCTCCACATCCTTCCTGTGCTCAGAGAGTCACTTCTTCATTACAATACACTGATTTAGTTCTGAGAGTAAAGTGATTAAAATGACTTGATTTGCAGTTATGCTATCCCAAATCTGCAGACTACACAGTTGCTATAATTGAAGTTGTGTGAAAAAGAAAGAAAGATGAGAGCTACAACTCATTATGCCAATGGGATGTTATCAAGATAAGAAATAAGAAGAAAAGTGTTAAAAGTCTGAATCTGGCATTCTTAGCTTGGGAAAATTCCCTCCTGCATTCAGAAAAATCATTGTTTTAGGGTGGGATATAAAATGTAGTTCAAAAAAGTAGTAGTACCATGGATCCAGGCTATGTCAGACTGGGATATGGTAGGATGAAACTTGTGGGGAGCATGAGACCCCATACTCAGAGCAATATTAAAGTCTGTCAGCTGAAGTATAATTTGGCACCACAATATGAATCATCACAGTATCCTGACGCATTACTCTGCTGTTATTATGTCCTCTGACATTATGCAGTAGTGATCCTTGGTGATATACCAAGGGTCCACAACGGAACTGTGAGTACTACAGAAAAACTGTTTCTTTTCAGCTCTGCAAGCTTTAGTGCTCTACCCCTTTTTGTTATGAATAATTAAGTCTATCTCTTGATCATGGGCCTTTTCTTTCTAGGATATTCAGGCGAAGGAAGAAAATACGACGCTCTCTTGCCAACTTGTTCAGTCTCAGTGCCTCCAGCCCGTGGTTCAGCAGCACTGTTCTCAGCAGTGTGGACTCCTCCCATGTAGACAACACTTGGCCTGACAAATGCAATAAACTAGAGGCCAGTCAGTCTGATATTGGTAAGCTCTGACCACGTACAAAGTAATCTAGCTACGTTATAATTTGTATTTAGTGGGAATTAGTATCTCCTGTAGGTTTTGTTTGGATTGCCTGGCAAAGGATACATGCACGTGAAGGATACATGAACAACCAACTTGCCAGTGGTGAACTGAGCTTCTGGAATTAAAATTCAGGGACTGTGGTTCCGCAAATACTTTGTGCCAAAAGGGCATTTATAGACTGAGTTTGAATGTAAAGACATTTACCCTGAAGTCATTCATATCTGTCTCAGCCTGCTTTCACCTGGTTCTATTAATATCACTGTGTTATGTTCTACATAGTTTTGTCTTTACTCTGCTTATTTCCTCCTGCGTACATTGAACCTGCCTTTTCTGACCCCTAACAGTTTGAAAACCTCCCTACAATTAAGAGTTTTGTGCATGTGTTGTTGTTTGTTTCACAGTCTATTACCACAAATTCTCAAGGCTCATTTATTGTGCAGTCTCATTTATATATGTGCACTTTTTATAGGTGATTCAGACTTTTCTTCTGAATATAACATCCCAATGCCACAAGGGCAAATTCCAGCAGCTGGTAGAGCCTCTCTGGCCAAAGATGTGGAGTTTATTGAGCCTGGAAAACCACTTTGTGCCTCACCATCCCGCTCTCAATTTATGATAAATGGAAATGAAGATACACCGAACAAGGCAGGTATGTTACATTCTTATCCTGATAAACTTCATTTTTAGGGTGAAGCAGAAATATTCACCTTAAAAATGCTGATGTGGCCCTGTGCAGAATAGAAAATGTACATTAAAGAAGTAAATTAAACAACTGCTTAAAATAATCAAGTCTTAAGATTGGTATTTATTTATTCATTTCTCCATGCTTCCTTTTTCCCTCCTGTTTTCAGCAATAAATGTAAAAAGAAAAACATAGAGTGAAGAAGAAAATGGAGGAAAGGGCATGGGACAAAAAAGTGAAAAGGGCAATTATTCAGAAGTGCTTGTTTTCTGCAAGCAATGAAGGGCACAGAGTCTCTATGGTTGTGGGGAAAAAGACTCCTGGGAGCAGGAAAATAAATTAGGTTTCTGCTTTGAACCAGTCTATGTGAATTCTCATAAAACTGCTAGCCTCATGGGCTGAAAGTGCTTTTTACAAACACTTTCTATTATGCATTTACTTTCTTGAAAATTCATGAGAATTGTTTTCTTTTTTTTTTTTTTTTTTCAGAATCCAATGCGGTGCCAAATTTTTTGGCTCAGATCACTGCACTGATGGTGTGTTTAATTATTTCAGTACGTATAAGGTAATCCTTTTTGACTTCGTAATTTGTTGCTTTGTATATTAATGCTTACTGTATTTCACCCAGTGAATAAAACATAAATTAAGAATCCATTTTGCAAAGTTAGATACATCTTATGTTATTGTATTTTCACAATAGTCAATCCAGGCAAATATCTCAGCCGTGAGTATGCAAAAAATAAGAAATATGTCTGCAGCTGCCTACTTTGTCAAGCATGTTTTTGTCAAGGGTTGTGGAAGCCTGAGTAGAATCAGAATAGATCTGTATCTTTCCAAGTGACTCAGGCTGGCAATGTTGATATCCTCATTTCTATGTGATTTTCCTCAGTAGCTCAAGTAAGTTCAGGTTTCACATTGCTGTTCACCTAGAATAGGTCAGCTGGTTGTCTGCAAAAGCCTTCTCCTTCATCCAGGCATTTATTCATGCATCCCCTGCCTTTCTCTAAACTTATGTTCACAGGTATTTTCTGGGAGGATTGTCTGCCACTTTGATGTTGATAATTTTAGTTTGTAAGTACGGACTTTCTTTATATCCGACACAATCTTTTGCTGAGTGATGTCTGCGGACAAAAGTCTGTCCCTATATAAAAATCCACAGCTCTTATTGGTTCTGATAAGATCAATATGTGGGCATATGGGGACAGAATGTAGCCTTCAATCAATAACAGGATTTTGCACTTAAACTTGTCAGTTCTTTTGTCCCAAGATGCTGCTGCTCTGTCATCTTTCTTCAGTCTTGTCACATCTTTCAAAACAACTAAGTTTTGGTAAGTAGTACTAATGTGATGAATAATGTAAATTAGAAATTTTATACTGAGAGAAAAGAGAGCCTCCTTCTGTTGTTTTCATGGCAAAAGATAGAAAGCATGATCCGATGCAGATTTGGCTTTTTGTGTTACTGATTTGTATACATAGAAACTTTCTATTTACGTTGAAAAACTGAGTTTTAATAATCTGCAACAAATGTTGTAACAGTTTGCAGAAAATGAAGATGAACCTAATATGCCATAATCTGAACATGTAGAGACATGAACATAACAAGACATGCCTCACTGACCCAATGCACCATTAGGTTCAGGACAGAGCTTGCTTTTGGCTTCTACCACAGTCTGAGAAAGGTGTTAGAAATGCAAAGTCTGATGAGTTGAATAACGGTGCTGATGTCGCTCTTTGTCTGACTGATTTATATCAGAGTTTTGGACAGAGCTATACCTTCTAGATCCTTTTGAAGAAAAAGACTTGCAGAGTCATAGGTCTGAATTACATCTTCAGAACAGCTCATGAATATATCTCCTTGTTGTAAAAGTGTATGCACATTATGTATTGATTAATTATTATTCCATGTTCTATGCAAAGGAATGTTCTGAATATGTCAAAAATGCTGCTAAGACTAAAACCTTTGGTCTCATCTGAATGTGTAGAGAAAATAAAGCTCAAAAGGACACTGTTTCTAGTACAGTGTCAGGGTTCAGGAGTTCAGTGTAAGTCAAGGGCAACAGGACAAAGATGGCAGATCTCTTCCATTTAAACTCAATATGTAGGAAGTTAGAAGCAGCAAGGCAAAACCTGGAGAGCATTTTGGTTGATCAAGAATAACCAAAAGGTTGATCAAAAACACATCTCAAACACTAAAGTACAGTATGCTACCCTTATGAAATCAGGACCACCCATGCTCCAAGGTATGGCTTTCTGACTTTCTAAGTAGTTTAGGCCAGAGTCATAAACAAAGCTGTTCTTCACAGGAAGGAGAAAAAAACACTCGAAGAGCTTTTCAGTCTCTGGGGTACAGAGAATACCTCTTTTACATCATGTGAGAAAAGTTATCCGCTCAAACAAGCAGTCCATAAGCATGATGATATGTGGCAAATTAGATCAGAATGTACAAAAATTTATGTGGCTCTTTTTTTCCCCTCCACAGGAATAATTGAAAAGAAAGAATAATTGGTGAGTACATGTATAAGTTTAGACAGAATCTCACATTTTGGGAAGAGCCTTATAAAACAGGGTTCAATCATGCCAGTAAAGTTCCTCAACTTTTCATTAAAAACAGGTTTAGCTGTAGGGCCCTTGCCTGTTTCCACTGTGAATTATCCACTTTGCCTCCTCCTTGATTTTATTTAGATGATTCTTTTTTTACTGTTTGAAAACAATTGTTAAGCTCCCTAAACCAGGATGCACAGGTAGGCATCCTGGGTCTTGAATATCTCTAAAGAAGGAGACTCCACCACCTCTCTGGGCAGCCTCTTCCATTGCCTCTTCTGTCACCCTGTGAAGAATTTCTTAAAGCACATTTGTGCAGAACTTCCTATGCATCAGTTCATGGCCATAATCCAGCCTCATCCCTTTGCCTCCACTCCTTAGACATTCCCTATAGATAGGGAACATCTCCCTTGACCTGCTGGCCACAGTCTTTAATGCACCCCAGGATCTCATTAGCCTTCTTGGCCACCAGGATACAGTGCTGGCTCATGGCCAACATGAACTGTACTGTACTACTCTAGTTTGGTAGCACTCCACTGAAAGAGTAAACCAGGATAACTATGTATCAGTCCAAAATATCTAAGAAACACTTTTTCTTTTTAATTTTTTCTTTCTGTCAAACCTCACCCTTATACAGGTAATTCTTGTCCTTAGATCCCAGACCTAGTGCCTGATGGAGTTGTTGGCAGCCCTGCCCACAGCAGGGGAGTTGGAACTAGATGGTCTTTGAGCCAATCTGTGATTCTATCTAATAATTAGTTTCCAGCTGCTGTTTATCAAGCATCTCTTTCAAGTCTTCATGTAGCTCAGAGCCCTTAGAAGAACAACGCTGACTTATCTCTTCTGGGATCTGGTCATCCCAGTCCTGGTCCCTTTTTTCATCCATCTCTTTGAGCTGAAAAGACAAAAATGAAAAGAAGGAACTAAGTGATGCTGTACCCAGGTTTGTGTTCCTCACAGTGTAGATAAAACAGCCTTGCTCATCAGTTCCCGGATGAGACCATTCAGCTTCTGAGATCTAAAGGCAGCTGCTCAGCTGCAACCTGGAAAACCTTTGAGAAAGTCTTCACAAAAAGGAGTCTCATCCTGAGAACAAAGCTTTTCAGAACTTCATGCAGGCACTTGATCATTCTGCACAGCATGAATGCCTGTGATGAAAAATACAACCTACTCAGCCACAGGCAAGCAGTGGACACTAGATATGACACTTCTCATAGTCAGTGGGACTGTTTATACATGGGCTGCAACAGCATAGCCTCGACGCTAGTGTTTATTTTGAAGGCTAGAATCAATATTACCCGAAGCAGGCAGTACAGGATGGAGCAGTGCTGTTTCCAGCATTTCAAAACAAGCTCTCCTCTTGCCTTCTACAGAAACTTAAAGGCAGAGTAGTCACTTGTACATTCCATTACCAGTTCGCTGACCGTTTTCATTTTTCTTCCTCCTCAAACTTCTTTCTCTCAGCTCTTTAGAACCAGGCTACTAGATACTTCCTTATGGCCACCATTACACAAGTTCCTATGGAAAAAAATTTGAATTGTTTGTGTTCTTCCTTTAAAATATTAATCATTTTAGCTTTATTTGTATTGTTTTTATTCTGTGTGACATTATATTTCTTGGTGATCATCTGTAAGCAGTCATGCAAAAACAGAGACCTCTTGTCTGTTATGTCAATGAGGTGCTACATAGAGTCCTATAAGCACTTTGATAGTGAATTGATTATAGAAGTGTTTGGTTTAGAAGGGTGAGGTTTGACAGAAAGAAAAAATCCTCACTAATTTTGCATTTGCTGAGCAGCTGATGTCTTCACATGCTTCATATATGTCAATTTCTTGTAATGATATGCTGTTAAAAACAATTGGTTTGGATAGAAACTGAGTATCTGTGGTAACATATTTCAGAAGCATTATTGTATCGTGTGCACATTTCCTTTTAGCCATTATACCATTATCCTGAGCACTATAAAAAGAGGGAAAAAGAAGAAGGAAACATAAGAATACATAAAAATTAATGGGTGTCAAACTAGTGCCTAATTTTTAAAAGGAAGGGACTCTTCAGAAAACTAGCAATCAGAATGTGAAAAAGCAATGATGAAATTCATTCAGTGATTAAATTCTACCTGGATTCAGGTAGAATAATATAAGACATATTATACATAAGACATATAATATAAGATAAGTTATTAACTGTGCTTTGGAAACACTGAGCCTTATTTTTTAAGCTGGATCTTTGCCACCACACAGACTAAATTATACATAGATCCCATGGGCAACCAAAAACTGCTATCTTGCAACTCCAAGCATTTAATAATCTGCTTCTTTAAATGTCTCCCTGTGTTCCAGTTTGGCTAGGAGAGCATGGATTTCATCTTCCCATGCAACAGAATGATGATATGGGAGCATGCTATTTCCCACCAGATCATTCTATAACTAGCACTGCTTCTCATCTGCTTGTCTTCTGCTGTGCTAAAAGTGATGTTAGCACAGCCCCAGGTACATCAGATACGATGTGAAAGGAGTAGCATTGCTGACAGGGTACAATCAGGCTGGCAGGCACAGTGATGGAGATATTAAAACTGCAGCAAAAAACATACCATAATGGTGCTGGTGAAGGAATCAACAAAATTCAAATGCCACTGTCTTTCCAACTCTCTGCCTAAACCAAGATCAAGCACATTATAGCAGTATTTCTTGCACTGAAAATCCAAAGCGTGGCAATGAGGGAAGTGTACACCCAATAATCCAACAATACATACATTTCTCTTTCAAATGATAAATAAATATATGCTGGTTTTATTTTGAAGTGAATCATAAAGAGCTTAAGCAGGGAAATTTCATCCAAATTAGAATTTTCGGACAGTAATTTACGTTTGCTTAATGCATTACATTGATCTTGTGTGAATGAAGTCTGATTATCATTGCAATAAAAGGTGACAGCAGTACACTTCTTTTTCTTAGGACTTATGCATTGTGTAGGTAGATAGTACAGTATTATAATGCTTGTTCTCATATCTACTTCTACCTAATGCACTTAAGTACTTGTTATTCTACTTTATTTTCTTTAACTATAAAGACAACTGAGGTGTAACAGGTCCTTTACTAAATGCATATTTAAAAAAAAGGATTAAAAGATCTTTTGTGTTTAAATAGTTTTCTGAATGCTGAATGGATGAACTGGAAAAATATCATCCTGTACTGACAGAAAAGTCTAAGACTGCAACTACCCTTGTAGTTACAGAAGGGATACACTGAAAGCAGGAAAGCTTAAGCTCACTGTAAATTAGTGGAGATACAAGAGCAAGTGAAGGAAAAGCTGATGTAGCTTGCCAGAAATTTGGTGTAGCATGAACTGCTATAATCTGTCTGTGAAAAATATAAGCTGTAAACTACAAGTGTTCTGATTAGGAGAGTGGGAAGTTCTGGAACAGTTTGGCAATCAGAGTTGAACTAAAAATAAGATGTGTGGGATCTGCTATGAGATACCCTTTGCAATATTCATCAACAGTGAGTTAACAAAGTTCTGTTCAGTTATCAGACTGCTTGCAATTTGCTTGTTTCCTTCCACACTGTCCAATGGACTGAAACACACCTGGTGTAAGGAACCTGCTTTGGCAGGGGGGTTGGACTCGATGATCTCTTGAGGTCCCTTCCAACCCCTATGATTCTATGAAAAGTAATTCAGGAAAACAGTTCCCTGAAAAGAGCAACAATAGTATGGTATGTTCAGTCCTACCAAATGATAAACTGAAGCCAAAATGTATCTGATGAAAAACTGAAGAAAGCATTTTCTAGCCTAAATGTTTGAACCCAAGCTATCAGAGATAATTAGTATTTGCAACTTCTACTAACTGGAGAATCAAGCCTAGGATAATTCTGAGCAGTAATTCTAGTAAAGTAAAGCCATTTTTAACTTGGTGATTAACAGATGCATCTACAGAGAGGAGTACTGCAATTTTATTTCTGTCCTCAGTGATTAAATCCTTATTCAGCTTTAATATAGCACCTTATTTTGAAAACTAAATCAGAAAAGAAGCTCAAGATTGAGATTTATAACCCCTTGTACACTATCTCATACCTTCTCTTACAATTATTTTTTATCACTATGCCTTGTCTTTTATTTCTTGTTTTTTTCAGCTGAATTCCAAGGGCACTCTTGAGTATATATCACATAATGGTTAATAGTGAGAATGTTTGTGTTGAAGAGAACAGCAGCAAACAGAATGATAATAGCTTATATTGTTGCTAGCGTGCCACCAAGTCTGTTTAGTATCTGTCCTGAAAATAATACATACACAAGTCAAACCATATGGAATAAGATTAACATATGGTATTAAATGGTGCAGAAAATAGACGTGAGGTCATTCAGCCCATTTCCGCAGAATCTATTCCTTGGTGTATATATATATATATATATATATTTGTGTGAATTAACTGCAGCATTTTGTATACAATCTTCTACATTTTAATATATATGGTGCAAAACTGTTACTTCATTTTATATTATTGCTTTTGTACGTTTATCATGCTTCCTTTTGCTTGTCCTCCTATTGTTTACGTAGTTGTAAAGTTGTTCTCTTACACATTTTTTTCCTGTACATGTGTCATCAATAATGCAGATGATTATTAAGAATTGCATATATTTCAATTAATTTCTTGTTTTTCATTTTCTGACCTCTCCTGTAGGCTGAATGCTCCTCGGATGGGATTTATTGGTACTCTGGTGTAAAGACAAAAACCTAATTTTGTTAGTTACTACGTAACTGTTACCAAAATTGCATGGAATGATAATTACAGTAATAATAACAAAAACCACAAGAATGATAATTAAATAGGAAAGAAAGAAAAAGTCACAGTTCCAGATTCTGAGTGGGTATCAATCAGCTGAGATTTCCACCTCAGCCTCTGACCTACAGCATTTTAATAGTTAAGATTTGTTCATGGAAAGCAATTTGCTTAAAAAGGGTTAAAGCACTTTACATGAGTATATTCTGCACATATTCAGGATGCTTCTGATGTACTGTAATGATAACTCAATAAAGCTAATTTTGTTGTGATGCAGAATGATTATTTTATATTGCATTGCTTTATGCATGTAACAAATAAACTTGTAGTTTATCCGCTTCAGCCTTCCCACGAAGCTCTTGCAAGAACATCTCTTTGCAATTGCCCATTTCTGTTTCTTACTGTGCTACGTTAGCTTTGACTAGCAGCCAGACTCCCACCCAGCCACTCTCACTCCTCCTCTGCAACAGAACAGGAGAATGTAGGATGAGAAAGCACATGGGTTGAAGGAGGGACAGGGGGATAACTTAGCACTTACTGTCACAGGCAAGAAAAACTCAAACTAGGGGAAATTCTGGAGTCCTCAATCTCTCAGAGACATGGACCTGTTAAAGCACATTTGGGGAGGGACACAAAACTAATCCAAGGGAAGGAGCACCTCTCCTAAAATGACAAGCTGGGGCTATTCAGCCTGGAGAAGGCTCCAGGGAGACCTGACAGCAGCCTTTTGGTCTCTAAAAAGGGAAAGAAAGAAAGCAACAGGCTCTTAAGCAGAGTCTGCTGTGAAAGGAAAAGAGGAAATTGTTTCAGACTAAAAGAAGGGAGATTAAATTGGATATAAGGAAAAACTTCTTACAGTAATGGTAACGAGGCACTAAAACTGGATGTCCTGAGAGAAGGAAGCCTTTCCCTGCAGTCATTAGAAGTCAGACTGGATGAGCAACCTGATTTAGCTGTTGATGTCCCTGTTCATTGCAGGGGAGTTGAACTAGATGACCTTTAAAGGTCCCTTCCAACTCAAACAATTCTATGACTTTACAAAATTCATTCAAGTAATGAGAAAATCCGTATCAGGATTAGGTCAAGGACTCTGTAAAGCAATGGTTTGAAGTGTGTTATCCCCTCTACTTTCTTTGAGATTTAGGTTGCCATGCTTTTGCCAGTTGTAAACTTGTTTGATCAAGTACATGAAGCAACACTACATTACTATGGTAACTGCAAAGTAGGAAATCCCAGACATGAGAATTTATGTCACAGGGACCTCCATCCACGACTCTGACTCATTAGGCTGGTAGCAAGGCAGGCACTGTGCATGAAGTTAAAGCACGGTAATGGCAAGTGAGAGCGCACAGACCTCTGTACATAGCATGGCACATTTCACACAGCTATCTGAGCAGATTCATGCCTTAGGTAGACCGGTAAGAGAGAATGAGACTGGGAGAATCTCAGTTAAAAGGTGAAGGACAGCAGTGTTTGCTGCGAGGCGGTACAGGGGAAAAACGAGGCGACAAGGACATCATGCGACGGATGGGCAGAGCTGGGACCGGCGGCCCGGCAGCGCCCGGCCCCGTTGCCATGGCAACGCGGCGGCGGCGTGTAATGGCGGCGGCAGGGAGCGGCGTGCAGCCATGGTGCGGAGTGAGTGTCACACAGAGCTCTCGGACTCCATCCCTCCTTTCCCCACTCCCCACACTTGCTTCCCCTTCCTCACCCCTTTGCCTCAATGTTTATAGTTTTCTCCTGCAAGTTTGTTTCCCCGATTCCCCCTAAATTCGTAGGTTGCTTACAAAATGTCAGGTGTTCACCCCATTCCCTACAGCAGTCCCCAAAACATGTCTCTGAAGCCCCACTGGTTGAGAGATTGATTCTCAGTGCTTTGCAAACGTTGGCTACAGAGCCTAAAGATGTCTCCAATGTGTGAGTGTGCAGATTGTGCAACTGTTTTCTTGCTCACAAATAGCTGTCCCTAGAAGATCTGCCACTACGCACACCATTCTTTTCTGTCATTTCCAGCATGCTTGCAAAGGAAGTTATTAGAAATGCTGATGTTTTTCATATTTTTTCTGTAAATACTGAAGTATTTAATCACGATTATTGCCGTATTTCTATTTTCCCTAATAATTTAAGTGGTTTTAATTGATTTATTGTTGAACAGAAGGTGGTTATTCAGATGCAGCAAAGCTACCCACAATGATTCAAGAAGGGGCATCTTTCCCAACACGCTTCCTATGCAGACAGGATCCCCTCTTGCACCAGTACTATTATCACTGTTAAATAATGCTGTACTTCTGTAAATGTGGCATAAATCTAAATCCAATGAAATTTGGGTGAAAGAAGGGAAACTGAACCCTGCTCATCTGCAAATAATATAACATCAGTGCAAAACCTATTTTGCTCCTTTCCTAAAGGCTGCGGATAGAGGAACTGCACTGACACACACAAATTTGGGCTACACAGGTGCACAGAGCACCCAGCTTTTATCAGCCCAGTTCATGTGAATCCATGCAGCCATTCAAGGACCAGTAATAAAGACAGACAATTTATCATAACCTCTCTGAAAGGAAGAAGCAATGAAAGAATATGTAATAAGTGCATCCCAGGACCAATTGGCTTTCATTGATCTCTGTATTTATGCTTTGTTTTTTTTTTTTTTTTGTTATTTTTCTTCAGAGTCTTTTTGAAAGGCTTGCTACGCTTCTTTAAGCTTTAAAATCTGAGAAAGTGTCTATGCTCATTTGCTAAAAATCCTGTTTTTTAATCAGTACTTCGTTGTAGTTCACTGTTTATCAAGGAGATGAAAATGTTAGTGCTTTTTTTTGTGCAGTGGACTGGAAACGAAGTAATAACATCTACCTCAAGAGTGAGCACTAGTTCTCATAGAATTTTTGTGTCTTCATTATACAGAGCTTTTTCACTTTTAGAAAGATTGCCTGGCAATAAAAACTGCTAAATGAAAATTCTGAAGCCCAGTTTCTAGCATCTTTCAGCCACTGAAACTCTTCTGCTTGCTGCTATTGAACTGCTGGTTCCTATGAAATACCTAGGATTACATTTCATCCCAGCAGAAACGTTTATAAGCATGAATTAGTTATAACTTTGCCTCAAGCAAGGTTTGGGTTACACTTTTATGGAAGATTCAGCAGTTTTCATATGTATCTTTTTAAATGTTACAGGTGGCTTAATTGTGTTTTACAAATTATTTTCACTGTATCAGGTGAGCTGATGTTGCTTGGCACTTATAGCACATTTTCTTTTTGTTATTTGTCCCAAGTATCTATTTATTATGATGGAATAAAAGATTTTAATGATCTTAAAAACAGTTCATAAATCAAGTGGTGGAGATATTTTCCAATGACCTCAACTATTTTTTCAGTCACTGAAGACCTCGTTAGAAGACGTGCAGAACATAATAACTGTGAAATCTTTTCACTGGAAGAAATCTCTTTACATCAGCAGGAAATTGAAAAATTAGAACACCTTGACAAATGGTGTCGAGATTTGAAAATTCTCTATCTTCAGAATAACCTAATTCCAAAAATTGGTAAGCATTTTCTGGATGTGTTTCTTATTAAATGGAATTCCATGTGTAGTAAGAAATATATATATATATATATATATATTTACATATATATATTTAATTTTTATATATATATATATTTACATGTATCTTTTGTATTATTCTTCATGGGAATGTGGAGTGAGTAACTACAGAAAGGTTCTTTCTGACTATTCACCCACAAGCTTTTATTTCCCTTCCATGTTGGCAGATTTCTAAGAAGCTTAGAAATTTGCAGAAGAAATTTAAGTGAAAAAGTTAGTATGAAGATGCAAGTCACTAGAATATAAGTGTAGAACACCTGAATTCGTTAAAATCTCAAATATGAAGGGATATCTGAAAGATCCTTCCCTTGTAATAAAGAGAGACAGTTCAGTGCATACCATGAAGTGCAGTGCCTGAGAACTCCATGCTCATTTTTCAATTCTGTTTTTATATAGCTTTTGTTAAAATGGAAATAATCTTCTTTTATATGTGATAATTGCTTTTGTGCATAAGGACAATTTACAGAGGAGTCTGAATGATCTTTCTAAACCACCATATACAATTTCATATGAGCTATGTTTTGTTCTGCTGTGATACAGTTTTAAGTTTTCTTGCACATGGAATGATCTAACATCTGGCCTGGTCTGGAAAAGCTTAGATTCTACAGATACTTTGTAGAAAGAATAGAGTGGTTCAGTTGGAAGGGACCTTCAAAGTACAACTGCCTGATCTCTCTGGAGCTAACTAAAAGTTAAAGCATATTATTAAAGGCATTATGAAGAATGGAAAACCAGAAGTGTTCAGGAATGATATTAGCATATTTCTTTGAAGTTCTTTAAGAGGCAGAAAAAACAATCTAGAGTTTTAGGGTAAAATTCTGTGCTTATGATTTGGAGGCTAAGATTTTAAATCTTCTCAACTCCAAGCTGCCCTGAAGGGGCTTGTCAGGAAATTCCTAGGGAGTATTTGTATTGATAACATCGGTATTTCTTAGAGTGGAGTAATCTTCTCCCAGAAAGATTTTTTTGAACTGCTTTATGCTGCTCTATCCCATCAAAATTAGACCAAAAAAAGTTGTTTTTCTCTCTGTTATTTTGTGCTTAAGGCACAAGACCTTATCACATTCTTTTGTAATGCTCATATCTCATAGAAACAGTACTGAATTCAAGAAGTAATCCACTGTGAAGTAGACAGCAGTGTGCCTATGCAGAACACACAACAGGTAGTCATTAGTTTCAAGCACACTTCAGTACATCAAAATATGATAGCCATATGTCTTATATTGCCTATGTCAGGATGTGTCTCTTCTCCTAAAGGAAATCCATACAGCACCCAAAAGATCAGACTAGCCTGTTGTTCAGACAGCAAACTGCATGGCATCCATATGCATAGAAGGTAAAACTGCCAAGCTGTATGAATGAGTCCTTGTTCTTTTCTTTTTTATAAACCAGAAGAAAATACAGCGTAACACTGTGCTCCACGCTGCCTCACACATGCATACAGATATTGCAGTTAAAGAAATAGCATAGGAAAAATATACACGAAAATAAACAGCATGAATCCTCGCTGAGGAATTAAATTCAACATCTGTGAATTAGGAAAACACCTTTCCAATGTATTAGTAAGCTAAGTGGAAGAATTCATGCACCAAACTTCTAGGCATCCATGTCTTAGCCAGTTACTGTAGCCTCCCTTAGGAAGAAGACATGTTTTCGAGCCTGATTTAGTTCACTGGTTTTAGACAGCCAATTTAAGACGAGACAAAGTGCACCTTGAATAACCTATTTCTCTTTATCGATTATAGAGGAGCTTAAGAGAAGTAGCTCAGCTACAGACATGATCAGTGTGTGTTAGATGAATCTTCCTCTGCTTGAATTTCCTTGTTTGCCACTGTAGGGCCAGTATTTACAGCAATTAGTCAGCACAACTTGTGAATTGGAGCATGAAGTAAACTTTCTGACTTCACTGGATAGGTTTTCCAGTCAGATCTTCAAAAAATCTGGTGGCTAGGGAATTGAATCATGAGTTAAAGCATATATCTTACATAAGACTTGTGTCTCAGGTTTGTGTGTCACATCTCAGATGGCATTTGCACTTCCCACCGATTTTGGCACTGGTAAAGTTTACTGTTCCCCTATTCCCCATATCTCCTTTGTGTATGCAAAGTAGGAAATGGTAGCCATTCTGACAGAAATAGAAAAGCAGACACTGTGATCCTGCTAATTTCAATAGTTTGTGGTGAAAATAACACATTTTAGTTCATAGATTATAGAATGTTCCTGTCCTTGGCTGAGAGCTGCCTGTTATCTTCTGTTTGGCCTGTGGAAAGAGGAGTCCTGCAGCTTAAATAAATCATTGTATGTATTCCAGTTGTATCACAGTGACACTATGGATAAGTTTGAATCACTGCATTTAATAAAGAGAAGCTTCACTCATTTATTTCTGTCCAATTGTCTTAATCTATCAGGAAATATTCCTGGATATATCATTTACTGTATTTATTCTTTCCTTGGAACAAAGTGATGTAGAACATCTTCTTGTACCCTTTCACTACCGCACATTTTCTATGATTAAATCAACTTTCTAATCCTTTTATCCTCTTAGAACAAACATCAAGCAGTACTGCACTCTTTCAGTGCTTTCCACTCTGAAGAAAGATACATTAGATAATGCGTGAGGTGGAGTTTAGGGTTTACATGATGCTTTTCTGTAAAGAAAGCTTATAGAAAGCTCGTGTAAATCAATTCATGCCAAACTATTATTGTTTTGAATCCAAGAAAGGAATTCTCTCATGTGCCAGTGAAATCTTATGCAGCGTCAGCCACAGAATGCTTTTGACACAATGTGTGATTGTCTCAGGGACAACAAGGCTGTAATCCTTGGTTTTCCACTTCCATTTAGTTGCGGGAGCTGAGCCTCTTTGAAGAAGCATGCAAGTATTTAGGATCTCTTCTGCAATGCAGATCTTAGTTATGTTCCTCTGCAATTAACCTCCAGATCCCAAGCCACTACCTATCTAAATAGTTCTACAACTCTTCCATTATTCAGCCTTACCTCTGTTTGTTGTGAACTTGTGTTGCATGCTAATCCAGTTTCACTCAGTATATGGGCATGGAGCAGCATCAAGCTTTAAAAATATACTGTAGGCAGACATGCAACAGTGATGGACAGTGTAACACAAGCAGAGGACTAGTAAACTTACTAGCTCAGGAACATGAGCTCTGAGGAAGGGAATTGTTAGATATGGTTTTTCTTTTCCCTAAATGCTAATGCATGTGTCAAGGTTGTCTTTTAGGCTTATGGCAGAAAGGCATCTCAGTTTGAAGTTGATTGTCACTGCATTTGCCACTACTTCCATCAGAATGGTGTGTTTGTGTATTCATTATGACACCAGTGACCATAGAAAAGATAATGGCTAACCCATCATTGTGGGCCAACCCACTATTGCTTCCTCAACTGAACATGCATATCTGAAAATCCTAGTTGAAAATGACATTATTCAATTTGTTAATCCCTCCATTATTTGCTAATGGCAGGAATTAAAGCATATCTTTAGTACAGATTTTCCTAAAAAGTTGCCTCAAAAATTCCAGCAGAAAAGGAAGCTTCTTAGACCACATTCTCACCAGAATTAACTCATACTATTTTATGGACAAGGCATTAATTGCAGGATAAGTAACTTTGTATAATGTAAGATAGTAATTCAAGGCTTTATTTCCAAACAGGATACATTCTGCCAACTGTAATATAACATGGATTTATTGATTATTTAAGTTACTTGTATTAGCCCTGTACATAAAAGACCTTTAAAAGTGAATGTCTACTAAGGAAACCAATCTTTTCTATATTTCTGAGTTTAAAACTCTAGATTTATAAAGCTTGACAAAATATAATCCAATCATTCCTGAGTTGCATGATGAATGGAATGTTTCACCATGTATTTTATCCAGTCCTCTTGCATTATATACTTGTATTATAGATTTTATTTTTTTATAAAAAATGTGTTTATAGCCTTCCTTATTTCCTTTTTTTTTAATTTTAATCTATAATTATCATAGAAATTCTGTTTTCATCTTTTTATATGTTAAAATAAAAATCCCTGATAGTATAATACAAATTCACATTTGTTGTTCACATTTTTCTGCTTTATTGTTTGTTTGAAGTTAAGCAAACAAGTAAAATGATAATGCCTTTGAAATGAAGAAACTGAAATAATGGATCTGTGTTTTGTTGCAGAAAATGTGGGCAAGTTAAAGAAGCTAGAATATTTAAATGTTGCTTTAAACAATATTGAAAGAATTGAAAATTTGGAAGGTAAGATGTTTCAGTGAACTACTTTGCTTTTTCTTATTGAAAAACTTGAGACTTAATGTAAGGAAAAGTGGAAGCTATTAATTTTGCCCATCAATAGATGTACTTCGTTGACAATCAGAAGGAGCTGGTTTGTGTGAAGTGTTTCGGTATTTCTTTGTAGCCAGTGCTTCTAACTGCTGAAGTTTTGTCATTGTTGGTTCTTAAATGTGTTTTAACTTGCTCTCTGCATACTCTTTAACCAGTATTGTTAGCTTTGAAAGGTCTATTTAATAATTTATGAAATAGGATGAACCCATACAGGATTGTTACTGCCTCACTGTTAAGATAAGATGATCTGTTTTGCAGCTAATCCAGAGCAAATCAACGTGTTTTTCTGTTTTCTTTTGTTGCTATGCTGTCTGTAAAAAGTGTCTCTTGTTCAGAGTCAGCAGTCAGCTTCACTTCAGCAATCAAAAGTCTCACAGAAGGAGGTTCTACGTTGTACAGAAGTTGCACTGTCTGGAGTATTTTCATCGAGTTTTTCAGATCAATCTTTTTTCTGTCTTTTTACATAAAATCTTATCTATATTTTCTCTGGTTGATCTTTTAGCCTGTCACTATAATTGTTTGTCCAAAGATTTACAATTTCCATGAGCAAATCCTAAGATTTAGAGCTATCCATAGACACATTCTGTATTATTTGAATCATTTCTGACTTCTGACTTACTTCTTTTTTCTTAATTGTCAAGTTGCTGAGTGTATAAAATGTGACAAAAAATAATTTAAAAAAAGCTGTTTTGTTTTGTTTTCTTTTAAATCGTATGCAAGCTGATTCAAGAGAATGGTTTAAATCAAATGGAAAAAATAAACAAATAATTGCTGAAATATGTACTGCATTACTTTTTTTTGGCAATTTGTTGAGAAATTTAAATCTGTTTTCATGCCAATTTTAAGTTCCTCTAGCAGAATGCATTATTTATTACTGTGATTTGTCATTTACTTAGATGCCAGAAACTTTGGGGGCGAGCCTTGCAAAAATTGAGGTTGTTTTAATCCCCTAATAAATCATTTTGCGTTGTTTATGCTCTTTCAGTTCCATTATGCATAGAATACTTGCCAAGTAGACCTGCAGAGAAAAAGAGCTGATTATAATGATGATCACAGAAGTTGAATTTGCTCTTAGCTGAACTTTTTTACTCTTAGAACAAGGTTATGACCTATGGACAGATTATGATAAAAGGAGTAGATGATCAATTCTGGATCCAGATTTCCCAGACCAGTTTGTTAGCAAATTTAGTGTTACTAATTATAATGCATGTTTCTGGTTAACACACTATTTTCTCACCTATTTGTGCAATTTAATCAGTGATAAAATATTCATAACAATAGCTGAGTCCATGAAGTGGAAAACTTCATCTCGACTTGGAGTGGATTTTTAGAAAACATTGTATCAACACTTCGGTAATGTTAGTTAAGATTAACATTGCATGGAAATGAAACCCATATGTGATCTTGCTCTTCTGAAGCAATTAGGCACTCTTTAGCCACGTGGAGAAGACTTAGCTGAGGATGGTACCAGGATGATCAGACTCTTAAAGCTGCAGTTTATCTTATCTGGAAATGAAGCACTTTAGTATATGACTTCTGACCACAAAGTTCTCACAGTCATGAAATCAAGAGTAAGTATGCACATGTATGTTATGAACAAATTGAATGATTTTTTTTTTCTGTATTCAAATAGGCTGTGAAGAGCTGAAAAAGCTTGACCTGACAGCAAATTTCATTGGTGAACTGTCCAGTGTTGAATCCCTAAAATATAATATACATTTGAGTGAACTGTTTCTAGTGGGTAACCCATGTGCTGCATTTGAAGGTTATAGACAATTTGTGGTGGCAACACTTCATCAATTAAAAGTAAGATATTTATTGTTAATTTTATGAACAAATTAATAACCAGATTTGTTGACTCAACATACTAAGCCAAAACAAAATAAATGCTCATAGTAGGAAAAAAAATGAATCTTTTTCTTACTGCGCTTGGGAAAGTGAAGTCTGTTCCAAAGAATTTTTACTAAACCACAGGCATTTCTTAAAGTCATCTGACATTCTCATTGGAGATGCTTTAATGAAGTTCCCAAAAGATAAATACACAGTACAGTTCTGGCTTTTTACTCATTTGTTTTTATACAGACAGTTTTTAAAAAAAATATTATCATGATTTTAGGAAGGCATCAGGTTGTTGGTAATGTACTGACATTATAGACCATACCAACAGTGTAAGGCAACACAAGGATAGAATGTGACGTAAAAATGTACTATACTGCATCTGATGTAAGTAGATATATTGAGATTGAGGTTCTGTGCAGGGACAGATGTAACAATTTCCTATCATTGAAGGAGTCCTCAAATACATTCTCACTTTCCCTTGGAGAAGTACACTTACTTCACTTCAAGTGAGAAGATTCGACTCACTTTGTCAGTAGTAAATGAACACATTAAATCATTTTGTAATAGTTTCCACAAGCTGAATCAAAGTCAGAAAAAAAATGCCAGAAATGGCTGAAGGGATTCTTCTTGCTCCATAGTAATAAGACCAAGTAAAATTCTGAGAAGCTGCAAAAGGCAACTGTCATGCACAGACACGTTTTCAGATCTTAATAGAAATGTACTGTTAATTCTTTTTAATATACTGTTTCTTAAATAGCATTTTGGAGTTTTAAAATGAATATTAAATTAACCTGAATTTATTTACTTGAATATGTTTAAAACGTTTCATGTATTTGTGTGGATTTTTTTTCTCTCTCTGGAAAGTATTTGGATAGTAAAGAAATAGAACGTTCAGAGAGGATTCAAGCACTTCAATACTATCCAGAAGTGAAGCAGAAAATCAGAGAACAGGAACAAGCTTATCTTCTCAAAAGAGCCAAAGAAAAAGAAGAGGCTCAAAGAAGGATGCGTGAAAGAAAGGATAGGAAAGAAAAACAAATGGAAGCTGAGCTGGGACTTGACAGGTACCAGTAAGCAGCAACGGTTTTTAAGTAATCATCTAATCATCATTCTTCTCTTTCTTCATTAATAATTTTGCTCTTCCTCCTGAAATACTTGTTATGTAATTCTACTCAAAGTCTCATGTTTGCCCTTATCACTGATTGTAGTAGGATTCTAGTTATTTATCCTCAAGCATTTTAACCCTACTAAAAATATGATTAATTATAAATGTCATTAATTACTGACCTGTAGATAGTACAAAAAAATTCTGGTCCTGTATCTCCACAGTAAGTTGTCTGGGTGCCAAAATGGTAGTATGATTGGTAGTATAGCTTTTTTCAGGAGGACAGCTGGAAATTATTATTTAAGGTAATACAATTGCTTCAGAGAAAGCTGTTCTTCATCTATAATTTCTTTTGCTTCAAACTTAATAGATATTAAGAATGGAACAGAGTTTGAAGATCTTTCAAGATGTAAAAGACTATGGAGTGTTTACCCCTACACTTCTTCAACCCTATGTTACTATGATTAAGACAGCAGAAGGATTTTTCTCTCTGTTTATCTTTCAGTGTACTTGACCTTCATCTTTAGTCCATTTTTAGTCCAATAGAGTCTGATTTCCATCGTTCATAGAATCAAAGAATCATAGAATGGCTTGGGTTGGAAGGGACCTCAAGTATCAGATATCATCAAGTTCCAATCCCCCTGCCAATGGGAGGGCTCCCGACTGCTAGATCAAGCACTAGATTAGGTTGCCTGGGCCCTACCAAAACTGACCTTGAACACCTCCAAGGATGGGGAATCCACAACCTCTCAGGGCAATGTGTTCCAGCACCTCATCACCCCCTATGAGTGAAAAACTTCCCCCAACATCTAATCTAAATCTTACCTCCTTTGGTTTAAAACCATTCTCCATTGTCCTATCCCTACCTGCCCATGTAAAAAGTTGATTTCCCTCCTGTTTATAGCCTCCTTTTAGATATTGGAAGGCCATAATGAGGTTTCCCTGAAGCCTTCTCTTTGCCAGACTGAACAAGCCCAATTTCTTTATCATATCATCATAGGAGAGGTGTTCCTGCTCTCTAATTGTCTTTGTGGCCTTCCTCTGGACCCTTTCCAAAAGCTTAACATCTTTCCTGTGTTGGATGCATGGGCATAGGAACAATGCTCTAGGTGGGGCCTCACAAAGGCAGAGTAGAGAGGGACAGTCATCTCTCTCTTGCTGCTGCCCACTCCTCTTCTGATGCAGTCCAGGAATCTGTTGGCCTTCCAAGCTGCAAGCAGATACTGCTGGCTCATGTTAAACTTTTCATCTTCCAGGACCCGTAAGTCCTTCTGAACAGGGCTACTCTCAGGGATTTCTTCACCCAGTATATATACGCATCTGGGATTACTCTGACCGAGGTGCAATACCTCACTATGTTAAATCTCATTAGGTTCACAACGGCTTGGCTTTTCTAATCCCATCCCTGCATGTCCAGACAGCATCTCTGTTTAAAGGTTCATAGGTTCATAGGTTCATAGGTTCATAGGTTCATAAGGTTGGAAAGGACCTACAAGATCATCTAGTCCGACCATCCTCCTATCACTATCCCTACCCAACTACTAAATCAAATCCCTCAGCACCTCATCTAAACGCTCTGTATTCTTCCCAGATGACACATCCTTGTTTCCATTGGTTATGGAACTTTATTCTCACAGATCAGAGGTCTATCATAAATATAGTTTTCACTCTGTATAGATAGCTTAGTGCTAGGGGAAAAAGAGACTTATGCTCAAAAATGTCACTTGAAATGTGTACGTAAAAAGTTGCTATCTTATAAATTTCTTATCTACTGCTGCCTGATAGAGAAAATACTTAAGCATGACAGGGACTGAAGATTTTCTTTCACCTGAAGGTTACAAGGGCATCTGACAATTCTGCTGCTGAAATTAACTCTTCTGAACTGTCTTTCAGTATTTTTGGATGGCTTAGCAAAGCTATAGTATCATTTCTTAGTTGTCAGTGAAAATGATTTTGTTGAAGTGTTTTTTTTTTTTTTTTTTGCAAGAAGAGGAGCAGAATAAGTTATCGAAATAATTAGAATATTTTTCTTGGTAAGATTTAATATTCATATTGGGGTAAAAAATATATTATTGCAAGAATTCATTAGATTACTCTTCTTTCTTCAAACAATATTCCATGTGGTTTTTGTGTAGCCCAAAATCCCTACAATACAAAGAAAATCATCAGACAGAAGGAGAAGGGAAACAACAAATGTGGAGAACAGTTGAAGATGATGAAGAATACAGAAGATTTTGGAAGGAGCCAGCACCATATACTCCAGAGTCTAGATTAGAAACTCACAGATATATTGAAGAAAAAAGGAAAGCTGAAGACAATATAAGGTATGTTTTTTTGTTTTAATATATTCTGAGAACTGTCGAAGAACTACTTTTTGAAGGCACAGAGAGGAGGTTGACTGCCTCACACTGATATTGCTTTTACCTGTGCTAATATGCTTTAAAAATGTGAATAAAATATTCCAGATGCTGATTTTGTTTCATTTTCTATTTTTTTCTATTACCCTTTATTTTATTTTCCCTCAAATTGAGTTTTTAAATGTAATTTATATTTCCAGCTCCATTGTTGGTTTTCAGAATTTCCACTGTTTTACCAGCTAACTCATGTTTGATATGTTTGATAATGAATACTCAGGGACACACCTATGAAGTTGCTATCTCTGTAAATAGATGATACTACAAAGCATTTGCTCAGCTTTCAATGATGCTTTTAATGTTCAGCTGGACATCTGACATAACCTCTTCAGTTCCTAAACTAAATTGTATCTTTAAAATCCAGTACCAGCTAATCCTTACCTTCCTGACATCTTCTCCTTTCTGTTTTGCTATGCAAAATAAATTACAAAATCGTGAAATTACAATCTGTTTTTTTTTTTTTACTGTGAAAGTACAATCTGTTTCTTTCTGTTTTGTTTAGAGGGTCAAAAAAGAAAGAGAAGCCTCTTCCAACACTGGTCACTGCAGAAGGAAAAGTTCTGAATGTCAATATGCCTAAGTATGTAAGGAAGCAATGCTATGAAGAATTTAAAGAGGCTATCTTGACAGTTGATTTAAACTGCTATTTTGAGATATGTGACAGTACAAAAATAAGAGAATGGACAAATTATGATATGTAGTATGGTATTTTGAGTGGGGAAAATTACTCCTAAGATTATACTCTGATGCTGGAAAAATAGTTTTCAGTGAGTAAAGTATTGAAGGTTGTTTGATATTTGAAAATTGAAGAATTTATTTTTCTGTATAAAATATAAAACTCCTTACTCTTCTTCCCTTCTACAGTAAGGCTCACTCTCCAACAGCATCTTGATAATAGTGGAAGAAGTTTACCCAAAATATGACTGTTGAATATATATATGTGTATAAGTATAAGGTGAAGCCAGATCACTGAGCATTCTTTGCCATTATGGCTTCAACAGGAAGTTGGCAGTGTATTGGAGAGATGTAATAAAGACTAGACAGATGGTGTTATATGAAGTTTTTGTTTTATTGCATGAGTCTGATGTCCGAAACAATATCCAGGCTTATCTGATGCTGGAAGGTTATCAAGAGGAATGGCTGTATGCTACTTAGAGAAGAAAAATATTTATCTTCTTCATTTTTACTTTTCACCTAGAAAATTTTACCTTTTTGTTTTAATGCATTCTTAAAATTTGGGGTGTAGTAAGAGAAAGATGCATGAATGGAAAACAAAGCTGTTTGGACTGTTTGCAGTATTCTGTTCAAAAATATGCATAAACTAAAAGCTCCATAAGCTTTCTTCCAGTTAGTCTGTGTCACAATAAAGGAGAGAAAGGACTTTAAAAGTACATCTGGCAAATATTTTTATTGCTGAGAGAATACGTGCAAATTGCTAACAGTTTAGCTTTTTTCTATTAGATGAACCCAAAGTATCTGAGGATTCTAATGTCAGTTTCAGTGTTTGATCAGAATGTGTAACTGTAGACTATGTCTCCTTATAGTAGAAGTACAAAAGTGGTATTAAATTTATAACTGATAAGATTTGTCCAAAAATTTTAGATTGAGAACACATAGCTAACAGAATCTACAGTCTTATTTTTAACAAATATGACAAATCTTGTAGAATCAAGGATGTTATCTAAACATTTTTTTAACTTTACAAATGCACATGCAGATATTTATGATACAGGGAACTTAATTCACGTGAAAAAAAACATGCTTTTTTTTTAACAAATTTTGAAGTTAGAATTACTGAGTTTCAGGCTGTTCATGCTTTTCAAGAGCTGATTTTTTATGAAAACATCCATGAAAAAGACATTTTGCCAGCAGAGGTCTCTCTTTCTGCACTGACAGACTGATTTATATTTAACTAACCTTCAACACAATTTTTATTTGTTTCTTGGGGGTCGGATAGGGAGAGTAGTAAGTGAATGTAAGAGTGACTCTAGCTCAAATGTCAGTATGTCAGTAGGTTTTACTACTTATGAGGAAAATTTGAAAATCGTTTCTAAAATGATCATGTGACTTGATCATTTTTGTGTATTTTTATTAACCTAAAATTGCTAGTAATTGAATCTGAAGTGGGTCAGAATGTTTGTCTATTCAACCCAATTTTACTG